>NC_044037.1:264743515-265351403 GCF_901765095.1 Microcaecilia unicolor
ATATCTTTTAACCAATCAAATCATCTCTATGTTTCAAATGAAATGTCAACTGAACTATCAGTCAGTAATTACACAGCTCCGCAGCTCTGCTGTGTCAGCCATCAGTAATTGCTACTACTGATTTACAACCACATCTAATAATTCATAGTGAATCATTATAGCAATTGTTGCCTTAAATTACTGGTGCAGCATTTATGTTCAACCAACAAGGTTGAGTATGTCTAATCAGTAACAGAAACACTTTCTTAATTGGCAAAAATCAACTCCATAGAATTCCTATGATGAATATTATGCAAAAATACATTCCCACTTGCTCCACAATTGCAGCATGCCACCAATATAGAATCACTCCTAAAAATGAAATCAGAAATTAACCTTGTTCGTTATTAAAACGTACAAATATTTTCGATTTTAAACAACTATTTTAAACCAGTGTGTTCCAAGGAATTTAATCTATTAATCTAGCTTCTTTTTCAGTCGCAGTGGTTTGTCTTTCTCTGTCTCTTCCAATTTCACTCTTCAGGACCTGATCAATCACAATGCATTTTAATGAAGAAAATTCATTCTGACTTACCAAGCAATGACTCACAATGGAAGTTTCCTCCCCTTCTGTCTTTAAACACTGACAATGTTTACTTTTACTTAGTCTACACTGCTGGGTGGTCCTATTTATAGCCTTTTACAAGGCAAAATAAGTTACATGATCATAAGAACAAGTTGTGAAGTGCTCTATCTCAGACGTTACCATGATTTTGTTTGGTTGCTTTTCCTACATACTAAACATTGTCTCTCTAATTCAATAATCTTATGTACCCAAATTTAGGCTAAGAATGCAAATTTGCATGCACAGTTTATAAACTAAGATCATTTGCGCATACCAATTAATTTAATAATTGTCTGATAACTGGAGTTAACAGTCAATTATTGGTTTTAATCCATGCTAATTGCCACCAATTATCAGTCGCACATGCAATTGGCTTTAGTTGCTATTCCAGAATACTAGGAGTTACACACTTGCTCCTGGATTCTGTATATGCTCACTATATTTGTGCATGCAAATTAGAGCACATTGACAATTTGCATGTGCAAATTAATTGAGTCAATCAGCACCAATAATTGGCTGCTAACAACTAATTAATATGTTTAGTAGGTCTTAATTAGGATTTAAACACACACATCATACTCCATAATGATGCATGCTGAAATCCTATCCATATAAATTCAAAGGGGCATGGTTGGGGGTGTTTCGGGGGTGGTCCCAGAATTTACATGCATTGTTACAGAATAGACCTGATCGGCACCTAACTTAGGCGCTGGCATTTACACCTTAAGTTAAACATCAAGTATGCTCTTAGCTGCTATTCTGTAAAGTGCATAGAACCTTTACAGAAGTGTTCAGTGCTTACATTTTTAGCGCCAATTGCTCAGCACCATTTATAGGATTTAGTCCTTAACTTCAAACAGTTAGGCGCAAGCACTTACACATTCTTAACTTACACCAGGCACAAAACTGAGGATGTATTCTATAATGCAGTGGTTCCCAAAGTTGTTCGGCTCACGGCACCCCCCATGGCCACACAGATCTCCACCCCCCCACCCCACCTCATGTCCAATATTTCTCCCTCTCTCCCCCATGTCCCATCTCTCCCCCCCCCCCAACCCATGCCCCCTTGTAATCTATTATAATCCATTTTTTACCTTGTGCCTGGGGCTAGGAGGATGAAGATGAGCCTGGACCTGAGCACAGGAAGGAGGCAACAATGTCCTGCAGACCCATTCTCCCTCCCTGACAGCTGAGTAGTGAGCAGCCAGGGTCCCGGGGCGGGAGCAAGCCTCCAAACGTCTAGGCTGCCGACATTGGCAGCAATGTGTAAGCGTTGCCTTCAGCCTGCCCTGAAAGCCTTCTTTGTACAGCCACTTCCTGTTCCCGCATAGGTGGGATGCTGTACTAAGAATGCTTTAGGGGCAGGTCAAAGGCAGCTCTTGCATCACTGCTGGAAGCCTGCAGCGAGCGAGCGGGTGGGCGGTGGAGAGAGGCACTCAACATGTGAACTCCCAAATGTCCCGCAGCACCCCTGTGAGTTTGCCACAGTGCACTGGGGTGCCGTGACACACAGTTTGGGAAACACTGCTATAATGGCAATTCCATGCAGAACTGCTGTTATAACATTTGTGTTTAGTGGGCATCTTCCTGGCACCTAAACTTTGGCACTTTCTCTCAAATCTACCCTGTGTGTATTTAAAGGACTGTTCAACTTTGATCCATAGACTGCTCAACTTTATATCCGATGTCCAACTCAACTCTGTCTCTGATATCCAACAGACTAATGCTGTTTTTCAAATTTCTATCTCAACAATTACCAAAAGTCAGATCTTTCTGAAAGCACTTGTGTTTTCAGAAGAGTCCAATGCTTGCATATAATGGATGAGATTTGGGGGGACAATTATGAATATCTATATACACACACACTTATTTTTCTTCACTTTTATTTATTTATTTAGGTCATTTATACCCCGTCTTTTGCCACAGTTTAGCAGCCTCAAAGCGGCTTACAATGAACTATTAAAATAAATACAGTTACATTACAATAGCTAGGGGCGAAAGAACATGGTAAGAAGGGAAAGGGAAGAGAGACTAGGATGGACGGCAGAAATCCAGGTGAGCCAAGTGGGATGATGGAGATCCAGGCAAAACAGAATGGCTCGAAACAGGACCAGGCAAGGCGATCCTCAAACGGGAGCTGCAGCAGCGTCCAGATAGCACAGACGAAACACTGAGAAAAACAGTAGCAGCATGCGGCCAGGAGAAGCAACGATCACCAGAGGCTGACGAGTCAACGGTGCAGGATCCAATGGGGTTCATTATAGACAAGTCATTGAATAAAGCTCCTGTATAGGCTCTCTTGATACTATTCTTGGGGTAATCTCTCTGCCTGACTTTTTTACTTGACCCTTGGCTTGAAATTTAATACTTAGCTTTGGTAGAAAAAATATGCCTGCATCTGAAAAATAGTGAAAAAGGTAGGTGGTGGTGGTTGTTGTTTTTAATGGCAATGGATGTGAGCTGACGTAAGTCAAAAGGCTTTTTTTTCTGTCAATAGGTTTGGTATACATCGTGGCTTTAAAACATCTCTCTTCATGTGTAACTTTAACACCCAAAAGATTAATGGAATCATTATTGTATTTGATGTCAAACTATAAATTAACGTATTAAGGGCAATTCTATAATCTAGATGCCTGCATCTACCTGCCCCTTATGTATATAAATCTCCAGAATACTAGCATTTACATGCAGAAGTGTACATTTATCTGCTAAGGTGCCAGCGGGGTGCCTAAGTACGATTCTCTAATGGTGCACCTAACTTATATACCTTCAAATTCTATATATGGTGCCTTAATTTGTGTGTGCTAATTTGGCCACACAGTCAAAATGCACACACAACTTAATTAACAAGCCACTCAATGCCAATAACTTGTACTTAACTAATTAGCAGCACTAATTGGCTTCAATTTGAATTTACATGCACAACTTTCTAGGTGTATTCTATAACGTGGTGCACGTAAATTCTAATACGCAAAGTTAAAAAGGGGTTGTGGCCATGGACATGGAATGGGCGGGTTGTGGGCATTTCAGAAAATTATGCACACTATTGTAAAATACATCCAATCTGTGCCTAACTTAGCCACAGGTATTTAGGCCTGGTTTTAGCTGGGCTAAATGGGTGTGCCTAAATTTTAGGTGCAAGAACAGCACATGAGCATATTCTATAAACTGTGTCTAACTTTAAGCATAGTTTATAGAATCATGCTAACTATGTGGTTTTATGGTGCCGATTTTTAAGGCACCATATATAGAATTTCCCCCATAGTGAATAATTACAAAGGGGTGTATACATAGATAGGTCATGGGTGAGTTACACGTCTAACTTACAGAATGCTGTAAATTGCATGTGTCCCTGCTATTTTTAGGTGTCTGCACTTATGCAAGCTCTATGGCTGGTGTAGTGTAAGTGTCTAAATGCCCGGTCCACCAATAATGGGATACACTAGTATTCTATAAAGGAACATGGGCTCCCAAGTTTTATTACAGAATAAGTTCCTATTGCACTTCCTCAGAGCACCTAAATTGAGGCTTCCAGTTGAAGAATTGGCCCCTACCTGTATTCTACCATTTGGGGAAAAAAAGTAACCATAAAGGTTTTTAAGATTTTGTTTGGTGACGCTCCGTTTTATATGCTGAATTTTGTAATGCTGTTGCAAGGAGCTACTTCTAGGTACAGTACAAGGAAACAGTTTTTTCTCTGTTTCCCAGATACAATTAAATTAAAATGACCACAATTTGGAATTCTTACCTTTGTTATTGAGGTCTTGCAGACACTATTTATACTTCAGAAAAAATATGAAGACTTTACTTTTTCATAGAGTTGACCTTGCATCATGGGCTACTAGTGAATTTCATTGTATATAATTTTTGTTAGTGGGTTAGATCATTGTGTGAGTATTGCAATTCCCAGATATTTTGACCTGGATTTCTTTCTAGTAGTGATCTGCCCTTAACTAAGAGGGTAGAGGCGAAATAAAAGATATGACATATCATAACATTCAATTGTTTTTCTGTACCAGTCTAGAGCATAAAGATCCATCTATTAAACATATGCATTTGTGGATTAAATCTTTAAAAGGAGACTGTCTGATCCAATCTTTTTTAAAACGTGCTACATATAAATTAGTATTGACAGGGAGCAAATGCTGCTCCCATGGCAGTTAACACGATCTGCTGATAACATTTTTCCCTAAAAGGAGAAAACAATTATTCTTCAATGCAATCTTTGTCAAATTAACCAAAATTCTATAGGCAACCTATACACTTTGAATCACATCTATTGTATCATTCTTCTGGTATTGTGGTATAAAAAGATTTTACATCAAATGGAAACATCCAAACCTGTCCCAGTTGATCATCTACATCATGTAATATATTCAAAAAATGGATGGGGTTGTTAAAGTATGATTCAGTCTCTTATTAGTGACTTTCGTCTTTGATTTAGATAGGAACAATGTTTTGAAATTGTATTTCCGATACATGGTTGATAGTTTTTTGGGTTCAAAGATGCATATATTTCCTGACACATCAAGGGAATCGCAGACTGGGAGGTGTGAGGTCTTGGCTTTTAAGCCAGGAATCATTGCCCTAGGTGGGACCTTCCTAGTGCGATTCCCTTGTAAGTGTTTTATTTCCTTATTACTTATTTGTTTGAGCCTAAGAAATTATAAGAGTTTGTGGAAACAGATGAAGAATCCTCTGCAGCAACTTCCTTCAGTTACCACTGTACCGGCTGCAATAACCGATTAACCTTCCTCCCTCAGAAAATGTGAAGTGTAAGATTAACCATTTTGAGTTTTTCTTATTTTCTTTAAGATTGATTTTCTGATCTTGGATCTTCCAATTGTGGACAATTATGTAAATATATATTGTTGAGAGAAAATGTTTTCCTTTTTATATTAATTTCTGTATTTCCTTACATTTATGTGATAAATGTGAATGTAATTAAGTAAAATGATAAATAAATTTAAAAAAAAGTATGATTCAGTCTCTGGAATAGATGACTGTAAAAAAAATGATCTATCTAGACACAAATTCTCCCCACTAATGAGTCTTTAGCCAAGACTATGGAATGTTCCTGTAAGTTGATTAAAAACATATTAGTCTTAGGTAAATCGTTAAAAAAAAGGACATCTGGGATGCTTGAGATTCAAGAATTAAATCTCCAGTATGGTTAAGAAACCTTCTTCTTTTGTCTGTTGGTTGAAGGCACCAGTGCTGTAATGATTCACTATGAATTCATAGATTTGGCTATAAAACTGAAAGTAAAGATTATTTGTAGATGGCACAGTAGAGCTGAGGAGCGATGTAATTATTGACTGATAGCTCGATTTCTTTAAAATATGAATTTCATTACAAATATGGGGTCAAACTGATTGCTTAAAAGATCTGCTAGGTTTGGCACTGAAAGCACATTGATGATTAGTGGATGGCATATCACAAACATCATGCCTTCCCTTTATATGTTGACAGATTTGTTGGCATTTTGTGAACCATATATTTGAGCCATATGGAGAAGATATATAGTTTTGAGATAAACACTGTAAGTGTGCACAGTGATAAGAATAGTTTAAAATATTAATTTGCCTGTATATATACCACGATTAATTTGCTTTTGATTTCTACAGCAATAATACCCATGAGGAAGCTTGATTGACGTGAAACATAGAAACAGGAAAATGAAGGCATATAGAGACCATATGGCCTATTCAGTCTGCTAATCTATGCTGTCTACTATCCCTTCTTCTCCTTTGGAGATTCTATGTAGTTGTCACAGACTTTCTTGAAATCAGAAATGAAGATTTGTTAGGTGTGGATGTTAGTTTGAAGTGTGTGAGATTGGAGAAGAAAAGGAGAAAACAAGCACATATTAATAAGAAAAGTTGTTGCAGTATTTTACATGGTTTTGAGTAGATGAATACTAATTTTGTTCTAGCTTAAGTTTTGTGCACTATGGAGATTTTTAAAACCCTTGACGACCAGTTCCAAACCAGTAGTACACTATTGGATCCATCTAGGCTGGACAATTTTGAAACTCTTTTTTCCTCCTTTGTTGAAGAAAGCTAGTCTTCTCTTGTGCAGTGTGAACAGAGCGTTCTTTTGCAGAAGAGTTTTTTGATTTTGGATTTGGTTATACTCATGTCTGTGATGATTGTCATTAATTCCAGGTACCTGGCAAGAATCCAAAAAAGTACAATACATTTTATGCTGCTTATCCTAGAAATAAACAGTGGATTTTCTAGTTCATCTTAATACTGGCTTATGGACTTTTCTTTTAGGAAGTTGTGAAGAAGCAGTGTGTTTTAAGCCTGTAAAATGTATTGGATATTTTCCTGTCTTAAATATGTCTGAAGTGTATTTCTCCTGTTTGGCCAGCAGATGGTGCATGTTTATGCTTAAATATATTACAGAAGCCTGACATCTCTTTCTTTTAGTTGGCACACAGATAATAGGAAGTGCCTGTAATGGTGTAACCAGTTTTTATTTGAAATTTGGCTGTTCTGGGCTCTGATTTGCCTGGAATCTGAAATTACCCAGCAGTTACTGGCTTTTGTTTCACTTTCAGTCTGGGAAGAGCGAGAGCTCTTTGCTGAAGCTCTGTGAACAGATATATGTCCTGATCTCCCCATGTACTTTCTAGGAAATATGCAAATGTTTAGTTAGTTTTCTAATTGATCCATTTTTAGTTACTTGTCACTGTCTGTTATTTGCACAATATTTTCCTCCACTGTTCTAAGTTATGAGAATAAACATGTTTGTTCATTCTGCCTGTCTGGGCTGATAAAGAATCCTAAAAGAAAGAAAAGTCAGTCCTCTGTAACAGAAATTATCCAAACCTTTTTAAAACTCTGCTAAGCTAACTGCTTTTACCACATTCTCTGGTAAAAAGTTCCAGAGTTTAATTACATTTTGAGTGAAGAAATATTTTCTCTGATTTGTTTTAAATTTACTACTTTGTAGCTTCATCGCATGCCCCCTAGTCCTAGTATTTTTGGAAAGAGTAAACAAGCTATTCACATCTACCTGTTCCACTCCACTCATTATTTTACAGACCTTCATCATATCTCCCCTCAACCATCTTTTCTCCAAGCTGAAGAGCCCTAACTGCTTTAGCCTTCCCTCATAGGGAAGTCATCCCATCACCGTTATCATTTTTGTCGCCTTTCTCTGTACCTTTTCTAATTCCACTATATCTTTTTTGAAATGCGGTGGTGTAGGGGTATTTCCCTGTGATCTAGCCTATGCTGGTCTGGGCCTATACAAGCCTATGACATCTTGGTATAATAAGATGGCTGCTGCAACATCTCTGTGTCAGCAAGATCCAGCTTCAACTTGTGGAAAATCACTGACAGGCTTGCTAAAGCCAAGGACAGTCTGTGTTCTAAACACCCCCTTCTATCACCCTGAGAACGGAGTAGGGAGGCAGACATGGCTCCAGAAGTTACCATTCTCCAAGGTCACAAAACAAAGAACTCTTCTTGCCCATGTACTGAACTGGACATGATCATGATTGGTTTCTACCGTCACCTGACCGAGAGGGACGGGGAAAGCGGGAACAGAAGTGAGTCGGAGACCCTTGGAAGAGGGGCAACTGGTAAGAGGACCTGAGAGATCCAGCAAGGCTCGGGGGGAGCCAGAGACTTTGTATGATACCAACATCGTGACCTGCATCCTGGTGCAAATACCTGTGGCAGAGATATTGGCTCTGATAACCAAAGGAGTGACGGGAACCTACATGGGCTAATAAAGACCTGCACTACCTAAGACACCGACAGCTAAAATAGCGTCTGGGGAGATTCTGCTCCGGTCTTATCTGAAGCCGTCATCACGACAGCGTGGTAAGATCACAGTGATATATTTCCTGGTCTGGGGTTAGGCAGTGGTTTTATCTAAGTACGACTGGTTTATGTCAGCTCTTGGTCAGAGAAAGCAGCTAATGTGTATTTTGCATAAGATGTGATAAGTTTCATAAGGATTATTAGGTTATCATTTGTACTGTTCTAATCATTACCGTACTTAGTCTCAGGATAATCAGAGTGTAGTTTAGACAATATATTTTGGTAGTGCTCATATCAGTAAGGGATATTTTTATTGCATAAGCTAGCGCAGAGTATTTCTATTTTCTTATCCATAATAAAGCTAATATATATATCTATCAGCTGTGTCTTTCTTTTTCACTCTACACACCAAAACACCTGGAGAGGTGCCAGAAGCAAGATTCCTGTATCTCACCCTAGACAGAGCTAGTGAGTCTGTTAGGCAGACTTATGCATCAGGGAATCTTGGTATAAGTAATCTGTGGGTACTTGTTGCCCTAGGTATTATTTATCTCACCCTACAAATGGGGGCTCGTGGCGGGATCTCAAAGAGCTGAGGAAAGAATCCGTTTGTTTTTTTTCTGTAGAAAGAAAGAAATCCTAGCTGTATAGTTCTGAACTTTAAATTTCTCTCTCTGTGTGTGCACTGGAAAGTGTCTGTGAAGCGTGCTATAGACACTGGTAGTCGTAAATCTGCTGCTTCTGCCAGCTTTACGACCTAGCAGTGAGATAAGGTTTTTTTTTCAGTACTAGTTGTGTTACTTGCTAGCAGCTTTCAGTTCTTCAGTATGACGTCACCTAGCAATATGCTCTCCGCGCTAGAAGTCACTGTTTTTGAAGTTTTAATTAGTGCAAGACAGTCTAATAAGGCAGTACCGGAGTATTCTATAAACTCTCTGTTGAAATTGTTTAGGAAAAACTCGCCTGAAAGTCACAAGGCATATGATTTTATATTGCATGCAGTGTTGAAGGTTAAAAATAGATTGACTGTGGCAGCACTAGTGGAGCTCGGCTGTACCCTACTAGCTAAGAACGAAAGTGCAGCTTGTAGTACCTTTGACCTCCAAACTGAACTCCAACAACTGCGTGATGAAGTTAATGCTCTGAAAACAGAACGATTGGATTTACAATTGAGGTTAGAGAGCATCACTTCTCAGGCAACGGCTGGAGGAGGGGAGGGTGCTGCAGGTCCACAGGGAAATGTTCCATGTTCCGCTTGTGCAGTGTTGAAAGGAAAGTGTGCCGCCCTAGAGAAAGATAAAGAGCATTGGGAACTGACTGCCCAGTCCTTGGAGAAGGATATGAGGCAGAAAAACGATTCCCTTGCTTCTAAATCTTATCAATTGGAGGAGATGATGCAGACTTTAAGTTTGCGAAAGAAAGAAGCTGATCACTTTCACTCCCGGCAAGAGCAAGTGAGAGAAACATATGAGGATAGGATTACGGCCTTGAGTAGGGAGTTGAAACAGGAAAAAGGGAGTGTCAGCTCTGCCCGGCAGGCTTGGCACAAGGCAGAAGAAGGACGGGTGGAGTTATGGGAGAAGAATAATATGCTTTCACTACAGTTGTCACAGGCTCGGCAGGACAGAGAGATGTGTGTAAAGGCATTAACCCAGTATAGGACAGAACTAGATACGGTCCAGCAGGAGGTATATGACTCTATGGAAGAGGCTACTGCTACACCCATGGAATCACAGAATAGTCCTATGCTAGAACAGTTCAAACTGCCTGAATGGTCCCCGAGAAATGAAGGAGAGCTGGAGTCTAAGCCTTGTCAGTTGACAGCCCCACCCCGGTACAGTAGCCTAGTTCCTGAGACCTTCGACAGCATGCAGGAGCCTAGGCTCCGCCCAGTAAGGCCACAGAACACTGTGCAAATTGATGATGTTAACAGGACAGTTGCACCTAGGCCCCGCCCAGGAAGGTCACAGCTTATTGTGACACCTGAGGAGGGCACCGGTACAATTGGGCCTATGCTCCGCCCAGGAAGGGCGCAGCTCACGGCACCTCTTGATGACATCAGCAGCACCACAGCACCACTGTTTACGTCCCCTACTGGAGAGCAGCGGAACTCCACTCAGACACACAAAGTCATTCCTTTATCTAGGGACCAGTATTCACAAGTAATGAAAACACTTCGGGCGATGATTACACCTTTTAAAGAGTCTTCTGAGGTGACAATCTACGCACATCTGGATAGCGTGCATGACCTTTTCAATTTCTTACAGGTTCAGGCCGACTCAGATAAAAGAGCTTTGCTGCAGTGGACGTTTGCGACTGAGTGCCAAACGTATTTAAAGGCAATTTTGGCTGAGAGTAATGATTTCTCCACCGTGGAACAAGCGTTGAAAAAGCGGTATGGACTGTTTGCGGACCCCACCGAGGCCAAAAGGGCAGCATATAATATGCGCTGCGGGCCGAATGAGAGTCCACATGAATGGTCCTATCGCCTGAGGCGCACATTTTTCGATGGGGGGGCGGACCCAGAGGCCAAAGAGCTTGAGTTTGGGGAATTTAGGAATCTTTTTGTGAAAGGTCTGCCCAATCAAGTGAAAATGTCTCTAGCAGGAAAGAAAAGTGAACCTTTTTCCCTTCTGCTAAAGCGGGCGGAGGAGCTTTTTGATATGTGTCGCGAGCAGCCTGATGCGGCGACCACCCAAGTAGTTCCTAAGAATCGCAGCAAAGTGGCTCCACCTAGTGTTTGTGCTGTTACATCCACGCTTTCTCTGGAAAACAAGATGTCAAGTCCTTCTACACCCGCCCGGGTTGGCAATACCCAATCTTACCAGCAAAAGGGCACCACGCCTCTGACTGCGCCGGAGGGCCAACAACAGGACCCGAAAAGGAAGCGTTTTAACAAGAGACAGTGGGCAGCGGAAAAGATCCAGACCCAACAAGCACAGATTGAGCAACTGATGGCGCAACTTCAACGAACAAATCCTGCAGCCGCACCCCACCCATCCTCGTCACCGAACAAAGGAGGCAACTTTCAGAAGCCCAAAGAGAAATCTTCCGGGCCAATTACAGGGCCTAGGCCGAGTGTCAAGTCCGTTGAATTACTGGAAGATCCAGTTTCTTGCGAGGAACACCTGGCATGACTAGACTCGGACCCTCCTTCACCAACCATCATGTCCACAGTTCAGGTGAATGCTTTGTCGTCCAACAGTGAGGAGTCCTCCGTGACCGATGCTGATGCCCAGCCCTCTAACCCGAAAGGGCCTCTCTTACAGGACTCGAATGAGGAAAACAGGTATTTTCTTGGTAAACTTATTCCTAAAGGGTACAGATATACCTTAGCTCTGTTGATTCAACAGAAATTTTCCTGTCAGGGTCTACTGGATACCGCCTCAGAGGTGACGTTGATCACCCAGGGCATGTTTCAGAAACTTGAGGCTTTTCTGGGGGGAGGTGGGGAGGCGCTGCGTGTCACCCCGTGTGACTTGTCACTGGTGGCCTATGGCAATCAAAGCATCGGTACTGTGGGACGGGTTTGGCTTTCCTTGCAGTTCGGCGAGTTGTTTGTCAAACACCCTGCTATCATTACTACTGGTGCTGGTGAAGAATTCTTAATTGGGAACGATCTTCTGAAGAGATTGCAGACTGATCTGGATTATCGCCATGAAGTCATCTGGGCCCAAGTCGCAAGTCCCCTCCCATATGGGAAAGTAAAGCATATGAGCAGAGTCAGTGGTTCCAGCTCCGTGGGGCTTAGGGATTCCCCAATTCTAATGAATTTCCGGAAGTCAGAAGACCCTCACACCTGGGAGCTCCAGTTGTGTGGTGCACCAGGGGGGGATGAACAGCGTGGTGAAGTTATCAGCGTCCAAACGGACCGGATAGCTGACATTGTTCTCCAGGATGACAATTTGGAAATTGTTTTGACTGACTCGACTCATACCGGTGACTCCCCAGATGCTGCTGCCGAGATAGCCCACGAGGCCTCTGTTTCCACTTCCAGTCCAGACTCACCGCATCCTCGCAAGTTGATGGACATTCAACAGAAGGATGATGCTTACACCATTCCTGTCCAGATAGCTGACATCCAAACACTCCAGTCCACGTTGCTGTTGCCTAGTGACGTTTCCTTCATCAGTGACACTCTGTTTTATTGTCTTCGCAAGTCTGTGCAACTTCACTTCAGTAAGTGTTCGCCCACTTCTGTGCAGGTACCTGGACAAGGTGCCAAGACGCTCGTGGGACTGTGTAGCCTTCCTTTGACTGTGGGACAGAAGTCGTTCACCCACCACTTCTCTGTTGTGAGAGGCCTACCACAGCCCTTATATCTGGGCTCCGATTGCCTTGTGCGACTGGGAGTTTATGTGGATCTGGTGAACCTGGTCTTGTGGAGTAGACTTGATGGCAGCCCAGTGGAATCTGAAGTAACGCCTGTTAGCTTGAAGTCTGGACAGACCATACCCCAGGTCTGTGAAGTAGTCTGTGATACAAATGTGACCATTCCAGCTAGAGTGAGGGACTTTTCCATCAAGCTCCGTCTTGCCGAGGGACAGCGTCTGTTGGACAAAGTGGTGTTCTTCAACCCTCATGCTCATTTTCGTGACCTAGGGCTGTCCACCGGTGTTCTGCCATGGTTAGAGGTAATTGGTGAGACTTTTCACCTGTTAGTCACCAATCCACAGTTTGATGAAGTGGAAGTGTCTGCAGGAGACCCTTTTGGATTTCTAGTGGGAGACTCTTTTCCTGATGTCGAGGTAAGTTTGCCCATTGTTGGCAGGCTGCCTTCCTCTTGGAACACCTGCCAGGGGGGGGAGACACCTGAATGTCTGTTCACCTCTCCCAGAGGCCTCATCTCGCTGGAGTTTGTTTGGCCATATGATGCAACGGGTTCGCAAGTGCAGATGGAAGACGACTACTTGATTTTGTCCAGAAAGATGTCTTTACCCCAGAAGTCTAGAGTGGTGAATGCGGTTGAAACTTCATCTCTGCAGGAGGACATTGAAGAGCAGGTGGAAATTCCAACCAACCAGCCTTTCTCAGAGTTTGACGCGATGGTGAAAGACCAAGTGGAACAGGCTGATGCTTGTGCTACTGACACAGAGAAGATGCAGTTGACTGAGTTGCTGTACAAATACAAGGAACTTTTTGCTGTGGACTCATATGACTGTGGCCTTACAGACCTACACGTCACCAGAGTGCCTACGGAACCAAGTAGTAAGCCTGTTTTTGTGCGCCAGTATAAGATCCCATTAGCTTCCTATGAGTCCGTGCAAGAGATTCTCAATACCTTGGAGGCCAGGGGCATCATTAGGCAATGCAACAGCACATACAACTCCCCTCTGTGGCCCATCTTGAAAAAGAACAACAGCTGGAGAATTGCCCTGGACTACCGTCAGCTGAATAAGCGAGTACCGCTGTCCAGGTGGCCAATGGCTCCACTGGATCAGAGTCTTGCTACCATCAAAGGGGCTAAGTATTTCACCAGCCTAGACTTAGCATCAGGGTTTTGGACCGTACCGGTACATCCACATGACCAATATAAACTGGCCTTCACGTTTGGGAAGAAACAGTATACGTGGAACAGAACTCCCTTTGGTTTTCTCAACTCCCCGGCTGAATTCAACATCTTCCTACACAAAGCACTTCCAGATGCTGAAGCTCGAGGGACTGTGGTCTATGTGGATGATATTCTGATCAAAAGCCCTACTTTTCAAGATCACTTGGCAGAGATTGAGCATGTCTTCACACAGTTGACAGATGCTGGAGCTAAATTGACCCTAGCCAAAGGACAATGGTGCAAGAAATCTCTGAATTACCTAGGGTATGAAATTTCTGCTGATGGTCTGCGACCTCAGAAGAAGCGAGTTCAGGCCTTACAACAGCTGAAACATCCCACCAATCTCACAGAACTTCGTTCCTTTCTGGGAATATGCAATTATTCCAGACAGTTCATAGACGAGTATGCGGAGATCACCCGACCCTTGGTCAAGCTATTGAAGAAAGATACACCCTGGACGTGGGGTCCACAGCAGGAATCTGCTATGCAGGAGCTGAAGGATCAGCTTAGCCGCTTTCCATGCCTCGCGTACCCTGAGGGGGGTCGCGAATTCTACGTTGACCTGGGATACTCCAATCATTCCATGAGTGCTGTCCTGTATCAGAAATATGACTCTGATAAGCGGGTTGTGGCCTATGCTAGCAAAGGCCTATCGGATGTGGAAAAGAAGTATTCTGACTGTGAGAAATCCTTGTGGACCACGGTATGGGCTCTGCAACATTTCCGGAGTTACATCCAAGGGGAGAAGCTAATCGTAGAAACTTGTCATCAAATCGTTAGTTTCCTGGGTAGCGACCGAATCAAATCCGGTCGAGTGTCCAACAGTAGGATAGTCTCCTGGACATTGGCTCTTCAAGGATGGCCTTTAGAGGTAAGGTATGCCCAGAAACATCGTAATGTAGTAGCCCAAGGTATGGCTGAGCTGCATGACTGTGCAGGACATGATGCCCTTGCAGGTATTCCTGAAACAGAGGTTCCCGAGCAGGAGAAAGAACCTCATCGGCACCATCTGTATGATGAGAAGATCTGTGAAACCTTGCCTAAGGTCTATGTGGATGGATGCGCCTACCGCCACGACACAGACCATGAGTTGGTCGCAGGTGTGGGAGTGGTATGGAACCCAAACCTTCCTGAAGAGACTTTGAAGCACAGCTTGGGTTCACAAACAAACCAGTATGCTGAGATAGTGGCAGCCGTGGTGGCGGTACAGTCTGCAGTTCAGAAAGGAATTAGGGAATTGGTCATATGCACTGACTCAGATTATGTGAGGCAGAATTTTGTCTCTCATCTACCCAACTGGAAGCAGAACAACATGCTAAACTCGAAAGGAAAACCGGTACATCATGGAAATTTGATTCTGGCCCTGGATCAACTGGTACAGGACCATGACATGACCATCTATTGGAAGAAGGTAAAGGGTCATGCAAAGGTTGACAGTCCTGACAAGATAGGGAACGATCTGGCAGATCTACTCGCGAAGGAAGGTGCGCTCACAGGAGAACTATGGCGGTTCTCAGAACCTGATACCTTGGAAGTTCATGCTGTTACCCGACAGCAAACAAAACAGCTCTGTGAGACTCCAATGGTACAGTGGAGCAGTGAAGTCCCATCCTTTGATCTTGTCACGGCTCAGAAATCAGATCCGGTGGTTGGAAGATTTTATGAGTACATCCAGAATCCGCAAGAACATCCATTGACAGAAGAGGAGTGTCAAGCTGAGGAACTGAGGGTACTCTACACCTCCAGAGAGAAGTTCCAGATACGCCAGGACCTGCTTATTCGGACGAGTAAGCATGGCATTGAGCAATGGGTTGTGCCTCAGACGTATCGTGGCATCATGTTGCAACATGCTCATGATGAACCATGTGCAGGACATAGAGGAGAAGGCATTACCTATGAGACCTTGAAGCAAGTGGCTTATTGGCCCCATATGCGTCAGGATGTGAAGCTGTATACTCGAGGTTGTCTGACCTGTTGTCGTTTCCAGCCATCTTCACCATCCCATCGGGCACCCCTCAGGAAGAAGGGTATTGCTATGCCCTGGTCAGATATCCAGATTGATTGGGTTGGACCTGTGGTTCGATCCACCCGAGGCAACAAGTACATGCTTACTGTCACCTGCATGTTCACCAAGTGGGTGGAGTGCCTACCTGCACCCAATTGCACCGCCGAGACTACGGCTACCTTACTACTGAATCATGTGTTCAGCCGGTGGGGTTTGCCCATGCGAGTGGACTCAGACCAAGGATCTCAGTTTACCGCAGAGGTGATCCAACACATGTGGAAGATGCTAGGCGTGAAGAGTAAACTGCACATTGCCTACCGACCTCAGTCCTCAGGACAAGTGGAAAGAGCTAATCGGACCATCATCACCATTCTGAAGAAGTATGTGTCATCCTCAGGTAAGGATTGGGACATGAAGTTACCATTGGTCCTCATGGCCATACGTGCCACACCCCATCGGTCTACAGGAGTGTCACCTTTTGAGATGATGACAGGTAGGGAAATGATGTTACCAATTCATTTGCTTTACAGGACTAATGATGTGAACTTGTCCAGTGCTACTTCCTCTCATGAGTATGTCACCCATTTGCATCAACATTTGCAAAGTGCCTTTGCCTTTGCCCAGAAGAACTTGGAAAGTAGCGCTAGAGGTAGAAAAGCCTACTATGATCAAGGGACTACCTCCAAAGAGTACCAAATTGGCGACAAGGTATTCTATTTCAATTTTGCCAGAAATAAGGTTAAAGAAAAGAAGTTTCTACCCAGTTGGCATGGTCCTTTCCCTATAGTGGAAAAAGCTTCACCTGTGGCTTACCAAATTCGCCTCAGGAAAAATTCTCAAGGTGAAGATAACCTTAAATGGGTCCACATCAATCAGTTGAGACCATGTCATCCAAGTCATTTGGTTCCAGATACATGCATTGTTGAAATGACACAAACTAACCATGAAGCAGAATAGCTTCGTCTTCTTTTGTTTTTCAGCTACAAAGAAAAAACAAAAACCTTGAAGATCCGGTGCAGTTGCCAAACAGATTGATCCTGTTCCTGTTCCTGATGTCGTTCTACAAGATGTTCCTGACGCCCTGCTTCCTAATCCATTGGTGGTTTTCAACATCCCTTCCCCTTGTTCCTCATGATTTCCATTGTTTAGTCATGACTGTTGGAGTTTTTCTTTGGCCAAGAATCATTCTTCTTGTTGGGGGGGAATTTGTTTGGTTTTATTTTTATTTCAACCGATCCAGTGTTCCTGACAGTGAAGTTTTGGATGTGTGTTTGTTTGTTTTTGGGACATTTCATTGACTTTCTTTTTGAACTGTGTCCAATGCTTATGTTTGAAGACTTTCTTCATCATCACCATTACGTGGACCATTTTGTTCCTGTTTGATGTCTTCTTGATGTGAGAAGTTGTCCATTCACACCTCATTATTCATCACGGTCCACCCTATTGACTATGGTTTGGACATTATGTCGTTTTACAGTCTAAAGACTCTCATATCATTGACTTTGTTAGACTTTGTGGAGGTCACCCATGAGTAATTCTCCACGATGCAACAGTTTTAGTCTACTATCATATTAAGGACTGATTTGCTTATGCTTTGCCATGCATTTTATAATAGTATGATAATTGATTTTTGATTATGTTTTCATGTGGTAGGACATAACTGTTAACACCCTATGTTTGTTCTAGTATCAGTGATTTGCTATTTAGTTTTGCTATACTTTTGAACATTGCTATGATTTCATAAAGTATTTGAATTATTTGCTTCCAGTTATCATTACCAGAGTGTTAGTTTTGAGTTACTGACATTTACAGTTCTTAATTTTTGGTCCTGACCATGAGTCTTGATGTCAACCCGTCTAGCTGTATTATTAGTTAGGTTGGAGAAGGCTTTTACTCCTTTGTAGTAAATTCCATCTCCAAGGGGGGGAATCTGTAGGGGTATTTCCCTGTGATCTAGCCTATGCTGGTCTGGGCCTATACAAGCCTATGACATCTTGGTATAATAAGATGGCTGCTGCAACATCTCTGTGTCAGCAAGATCCAGCTTCAACTTGTGGAAAATCACTGACAGGCTTGCTAAAGCCAAGGACAGTCTGTGTTCTAAACACCCCCTTCTATCACCCTGAGAACGGAGTAGGGAGGCAGACATGGCTCCAGAAGTTACCATTCTCCAAGGTCACAAAACAAAGAACTCTTCTTGCCCATGTACTGAACTGGACATGATCATGATTGGTTTCTACCGTCACCTGACCGAGAGGGACGGGGAAAGCGGGAACAGAAGTGAGTCGGAGACCCTTGGAAGAGGGGCAACTGGTAAGAGGACCTGAGAGATCCAGCAAGGCTCGGGGGGAGCCAGAGACTTTGTATGATACCAACATCGTGACCTGCATCCTGGTGCAAATACCTGTGGCAGAGATATTGGCTCTGATAACCAAAGGAGTGACGGGAACCTACATGGGCTAATAAAGACCTGCACTACCTAAGACACCGACAGCTAAAATAGCGTCTGGGGAGATTCTGCTCCGGTCTTATCTGAAGCCGTCATCACGACAGCGTGGTAAGATCACAGTGATATATTTCCTGGTCTGGGGTTAGGCAGTGGTTTTATCTAAGTACGACTGGTTTATGTCAGCTCTTGGTCAGAGAAAGCAGCTAATGTGTATTTTGCATAAGATGTGATAAGTTTCATAAGGATTATTAGGTTATCATTTGTACTGTTCTAATCATTACCGTACTTAGTCTCAGGATAATCAGAGTGTAGTTTAGACAATATATTTTGGTAGTGCTCATATCAGTAAGGGATATTTTTATTGCATAAGCTAGCGCAGAGTATTTCTATTTTCTTATCCATAATAAAGCTAATATATATATCTATCAGCTGTGTCTTTCTTTTTCACTCTACACACCAAAACACCTGGAGAGGTGCCAGAAGCAAGATTCCTGTATCTCACCCTAGACAGAGCTAGTGAGTCTGTTAGGCAGACTTATGCATCAGGGAATCTTGGTATAAGTAATCTGTGGGTACTTGTTGCCCTAGGTATTATTTATCTCACCCTACAGTGGCCAGAATTGCACACAGTATTTGAGGTGTGGTCGCACCATGGAGTGATATAGAGGCATTATAACATTCTCATTTGTGTTTTCCATTCCTTTCCTAATAATACCTAACATTCTATTTGCTTTCTTAGTCAAACTCAGTAGTACTGCAGAAAGCGAGCAAAAACTTTGAATGTGACTAACACCACCCAATCAAAAAAGGCAAAAAATGGGGGAAAAGACCTCAGAAACTGATGACCTGCTACTCCAAGTCTGTAACAATTAGACCATCCTGGTCATGTCTTCTCTGTATAATCATCAGTCTAAAACCCCCCAGCCAACCACAAGGGTTTGCCAAATTATTTGTGTCTTTTTATCTATTGTTTTTTCTTCAGGAATCTTTTAATTGCCTCATGCATCAACTTCAAAAAGAGAAAAATTATAACTGTGTAACCAGCGCATCCCACTGCCAACCATGTAAAAATAAAAAAAGGTTCAGCTTAACTGACTGAGCTTGACTGTGTATAGTAATCACGAATGGCAACCGAGACCCGACGGACCCATTTCACCAGAAGGCTTTTTCAGGGGACACAGGATACCCAATTCGTAAATATCAGTTCAGGCTCAGCAGTAGCGCTGAAAAAAACAAAACAAAACAAAAAGTTACACATAAAAAAGTCACAAAAACTCTCCATAGTGTTACTCACGCTCAAAAAAAAAAGGGGGGAAATGAAAAGCAAACTACAACCACAGCTGACCTTAACTAGTGCTCCATCTGTTGGAACTCGAATGCAGAAGCCCGAAAAAAAAAACCGCCAATATATACTAAAACGCCCATGCATGCGTACTGGCAAGCCTGTCAATTCTCAACCAGCTGCCTTTGAAAGCCAACCATTCGTGAACATCGATGTCTACGCTTACGTGCTAGAGAATCAGTCAGGAAAAACAGCTGTACCTGACAGCTAACGTGATTAAATCAACAAGCCCATGCTCCAATACCAGCTGAAATCCAAACTGCCCCTAAAATTATGAAAATGAAAAAAAGAGAAAAAAGGAAGAAAAAAAGGGGGAAAAGAAAAATAAAGGTGCCGAAATGCACAGAACCACATGGCCTCAACGCGAAGATTGACTGGGTTGCGTTTTTTGAGTGCATTTTGGCTCGAGCGTGGGAGCAGCAGTACAGTATTAAAACTAAGGAGTAGCTCCAAGGGGAGGTGGGAGGGATGTGAAAATATACACCTGCTGTCCTCGAAGAACACATGCTATTATAGGCAAGTAACTTAGTTTTCTCAGAGGACAAGCAGACATAATATTCTCACTTGTGAGACTTACAGCATAAATTAATGTTGCAACTAAGCAGATAGTGAGCCTGGAGGGAAAAGGAACGGAGGGTGGAGCTGACATTTTAGTAAAAAGATTCTACAGAACTGCTTGTCCAAACTGGTTATCCAGCCTAGAATGTTGCTCCAGACAGTAGTGTGCAATGAAGGTGTGGGTACAAGACCACATAGCCACCATGCAAATGAAGGCTGAGTGGAAATGGGCTACTGAAGCCACCATGGCTTCTATATAGTGAATAGGGACCTGGCCTTGAAGGGTCAGCCTACCCTGAGTATATGTTTAGGAGATACAGCCAGCCAAGATTGCATGTTTGGTGATGGGAATCCCGAACCTGTTAGTGTCGAGGGATACAAAAAGCTGGGAGGACTTCCTCTGAGGTTGTCTATTCTAGATAGTATGCTAGAGCATGCTTGTAGTCTAAAGTACACAGTGCTGCTTCTCCAGGATTACAGTGTGGCTTAGGGAAGACAACAGGACAGAGTGTGATTGAACTCCAATACCACTTTAGGAAGGAATTTGGAGTGGGTTCAGAGGACAACCCTGTTATGGTAGAACCTGGTGTAAAGTGGGTCTGCTTTATGGGCTTCAAGCTCATTGATTCTTCTGGAAAAGTAAAAGCTATTAAGAACAATACCACTGCTAGTCACCTCAGGGACCACTTTGGTATATCAAGTGTAGAAAATAAAATAAATATCTTATATGTGAGGAACTTCAGAGCACAGCAACAAAGCAGTTCAAATTGAGATTTCATGAGAGTTATTAGGATGACATGGAGATCCCATGCCACCGGAGAGGTTTGATAGGGAGTTTGGTATGAAACAAACCGTTCATGAATCTAGCTAGGGATGAACTGAAACTGACTTATCAACTTTAGAATGAAAAATACTAATGGCACTCAAATGTACTCTGAGTTAGTTTTGAGGTCAGAATCCGAAAGGTGGAATACATACTCCATAATGGTAAGCAGAAAACTCTTAGCAGGATCGAGTGCTCTAGCTGCACACGAGTGAAAATCTTTTCCACTTTAACTAACAACATTTTGGTGTAGAAGATTTCCTAGAGGCTAGCAGTATATTCTAGAGTCTGTGTCAGGAAGGTTTAAGGAACGTAAATTGATGTCATCAGGAACCAAGCCATCAGGGATAGAGAGCGAGGGTCTGAAGGAAGGAGGGATACCTCGTTCTGTTATTAGGATTGTAAAAGGATCTAATTTCAATGGTTCCCTGGATGATAACTTTAGGAAAAGGAGGAACTAGGTTTGATGCAGTCAGTAGGGTGCTATTAGAATCATGGTCCCCTGGTCTCAATGCAGTTTGAGAAGAATTTTCCCTATGTGAGGTAGAAGTGAAGAGGTCTACTGCTAGAGTCCCTACTGCTAGAAAATTCAACCACAGAGGTGCTGAGGGACCATTCGTGAGGTTGAAGGACTCTGGTAGGCTTGTCAGCTACAGCATTCTGTTTGCCAGCTAGATAAACAGCACTTATAGAGATGTATTGAGAAGCTGCTCAAATCCATATCTGGGTTGTTTGTCAACAGAAGTTGTAAGATCCTGTTCATCCCTATTTGTTCAGGTAATATATTGCTACGTGGTTGTCCCTGAGAACAAGTATTAACTGACCGAGGATACAATCCTGAAAGGATTTGAGAGCGTTCAAAATAGCTTGCAGTACCAGGAAGTTGATCTGATGTGGTTTCTCTCTTGGGGACCACAAACCTGTGTGTGGAGACCATGGAGATGTGTTCCCCAATCTGTTACAGAGGCATCTGTGGTAAGAACTTTGTGAAGTGGAAGTGGTTGGAATGGAAGACCTCAAGTGAGATTGTGGACACCATCCACCACTGGAGAGAGTGGTGCAGCTGTGGAGTGATTCAAATATGAGCTGATAGTAATCCCGTGGCTTGGGATCAATGAGTGGCGAGATGTAGTGTTACTTGCTCTCAGTTAAGAAAGAAAGGCTCATCCCTGAGTAGTATCGACGTTTTTCTATGAGTCCATCAGAAATGCATCCAAATGTGAACAGGGCGTGTTCAGGCCGGGACTTGGGCATTCCTAAGACTTAGACGTTTTTCAGTCATAATGGAACAAAACAAAACCGCCCAGGACTAAAACTAAGATGTTTTGAGCTAGACCTGTTTTTATAACAAATAAGGTACAAAATGGTGCCCTAAATAACCAGATGACCACTGGAGGGAATCAGGTGAAAAACATTACTTACCAGCCTCTAATGTTATACTCAGGTCCTTTAGAA
This sequence comes from Microcaecilia unicolor, assembly GCF_901765095.1. NCBI lineage: Eukaryota > Metazoa > Chordata > Amphibia > Gymnophiona > Siphonopidae > Microcaecilia > Microcaecilia unicolor. The sequence continues at coordinate 264,766,081 of NC_044037.1, forward strand.
CAGCATGCACGTCACTGGCAAAGTCTAGTGGTGGGTGCAGTGCACTGCAGACGGATGGACCCAGGCTCCTACCTCCCCCTACCTGTTACAATTGTGGAGGAAACTGTGAGCCCTCCAAAACTCATAAGAAACCCGCTGTACTCACATATAGGCGCCCCCTTTATCCGTAAGGGCTGTGGTAGTGGTGTACAGTTGGGGGTAATGGGTTTTGGGGGGCTCAGTAGACAAGGTAAGGGAGCAATGGTGAGATGTGTATCTGGGAGCTTTTATGAAGTCCACTGCAGTGCCCCCTAGGGTGCCCTACTGCTTTCGTGGGATGTCAGGGGGACCAGTCCTACATCCCAATGGCTTGATTTTGTTTTGCATGTGGATGTTTTTTTTTTTTCTTCAAAAATGGACCAAAAAATAAACCGTCAAAAGCACAAAACCTTGTTAGAAACAATATTTTCAAAAACAAAAGATAGACGTTTTTCTTTTTTGAAAATGAACTTCTTTCCTATTCAGATTTTGGACACTTTTTGCAAAACGTCTAAAGCTGGACTTAGACATCATATTGAAAATGTCCTCCACATAACTTTGTAAGTCTAAGTGCTTTGAAAATACATTTTTATGTAACTTTGTAAGTCTGTGCGCTTTGAAAGTGAGCTCCTGTGCATTCACACGCCTCATAAGTCAATTGTGCATATCTGGTTCACTTATAATTTAACTGTTTGGTTTTTGTTCTTACCACTCATACAACTGAGTTGTCTGTATTTTTATTTTTCAAGGTTTAATTTTGCAATTTTTTAACATTTTTACTTTAAAATTATGAATTCATTGATTTTTAAAGGTATACAAGTTTATGCTTAATTTACTTGTGTTTATGATTTTAAGCTTTTACTATTTTACAGTTTTTATCACCTGATCTACTCCAGTAGTGGGCAAAATATGGCCACATCAGGTATTTTAATAAACCTTTTTCACTGCTGCGATCTACTCTTTTTATTGACTTTTACAATGGATCTCACAAGCTTTTGCTGTATTGGCATGTTTGTACTTTTATACAAATAAAAGGCCTGACTTTCAGTGGTCTTGATTATTGTAATGTGGTTTCCTAGGTTTAGCAGTTTTACACCAAATTCAAATGGCACAGAATGATACTGTTAATCGCGTTGCTGGATGTTGCAGGTCCGTGTTATTTATTTATTTATTTTAGTGCATTTCTACCCCACATTTACCCACATGAGCAGGGGCAATGTGGCTTACAATAAATCAAATGGATACAAGACAATGATGGCCCAGAATCAGAAACAGGCAGGAGGGGGAAGGAACAGGGGATAACGCAGGGTAAATGACAGGGGTGAAGCGACGATGAGAGGGAGAGGTTAAACATTGGAGTTGTTGGTGGAGTAAGCCTTTCGAATAAGAACGGCTTTAAGGACTTCTTGAACAGTAGGTGGTCGGCAAGCTCCTTAAATTGTTTCGGTAGGACATTCCAATATTTTGGACTGATGTAAGGGAAGGATGATGCAAAAAGTGTCTTGTATTTGGCATTCCTGTAGGTTGGAAAGTGGAGAATGAGGTAGGTCCTTGCAGATGTTGAGGCATTTCTAGATGGTAGATCAATGAGACTGAGCATGTATTCTGGAGCTTCACCATATATGATCTTATGTGTAAGTGAGCAGATTTTGAATGTAATACGGTCTGCAACGGGGAGCCAGTGTAGTTGAAACCAAAGAGGATGAGCAGGCTCAAAGCGTGACTTCCCCAGTATGAGCCTTGCAGCCGTGCTTTGGACTGTCTGAAGCTTTTTCAGTATGTAATCCCGGCAACCAGCATAGATCCCACTGCAGTAATGTATATGGGAAAGGACTAGCCAATGAACAAGGGTACAGAAATGCACTCTATTATGAAATGCCTTATACACTTCAGCTTCCACATGGCGTGGAACATTCTTTTTGTGATGGTTTGCACTTGAAGATCCAGGTGTAAATGGCTATCCAGCACGACTCCAAGGATTCTCAGGCTAGGTGATACCGAAAGTTTGTAATCCTTAATGTTGAGTGTAGTTTGATCTACTTTATTGTACTGGGTCGAGAGGATTAGACATTGTGTTTTGTCTTGGTTAAGTTTAAACAGAAACATCTTTGCCCAGGATTCCATGATGGAAAAGCTGGCATCTATTTTATCGGTGATTTCGGCTAATGTGGACTCGAATGGGATGTAGATAGTCACATCATCCGCATAAATGAATGGATTAAGGCCACGCTTAGATAATGCAATTGCTAATGGAATCAACATAATGTTGAAAAGGGTTGGAGAGAGGGGCGAACCTTGAGGTACCCCACAATTGGCTTTCCAAGGCGCAGAAATGACGGAATTAGCTTTGACATGGTAGGTATGGGAGGAGAGGAAACCCTTAATCCAGTTTAGCACATTCCCACTTAATCCAAATGTGTTTCCCAAGTCCAGTCCTGGAATACCCCTTGCCAGTCAGTTTTTCAAGATATTCACAATGAACTTGATTTGCATACACTGCCTCCATTATATGCAAATTCTTTTCATGCATATTTATTGTGGCTATCCTGAAAACCTGACTGGTAAGGGGTACTCCAGGACCGGACTTGGAAACACTGTTCTGAGACTTATAGTCATCTGGTGCTATTTAGCTTGCACTGGCTTCTTGTTGTACTGGTCAAAGGCTAACCTTTAAATCGACTATCATGATATTTAGGACTTTGCATGGGGTTGGATCTAAACCTGTACAATACCTCTTGGTCACTTATGTTCTGAGCAGTTCTTTGAAATCATTGGATTCTAACCTGTTGACAGTTCCAATAACTACAGAAATTCATTTGGAATGCCACAGGAGGTCCATGTTTTCTGTTTCTAGTCCCACAACTGAGCACTCTTTACCTATTAAGATTAGCAGAATAATCTACATTTTTACAAACAATTTAATTGCAGGTCTGGTTATTTCATCAAGCATTTTATTAGTAATGAATTCTCATTGGAGTTTTGCTAAATACTTTTAAATATTTTTTTTGAAATGTCTGTGTTGCACTCTTTCAATGAAAATTTGTTATCCTTTCTTGATAGTCTTCTGACTAAAGTATGTGGACTATATGCATTAAACACATTATTTTAAAGAAAACACCGAAAAACATCAGACAAATGCAAAGGTAAAAAAACAAAAAAACAAAAAACTTGAGAACAGGAGAGCATTGTTATGTTTATTAAACATCTTGATATACCTTTCCAAAAGAAAATTGAAGTGGTTCACAATTCTCAGAATAACACAAAACACAGAAAAGAACTACAATAGTGATAGGACAGTAAATATAAAAAGAACACAGGACTCAAAGACAAAGCTAGTTAAAAAACAAAACAAAAAACACAAGTACTATTGCTGCAAGGTGTTCTGAAAAGGTACCATAGAAATAAACAGATACGCCAATCAGCCAAAATCCAAGTCAACCAGGGCAGTCTTGATTGAAAAGATAGGTCTTCTATAGGGCTCTAAATCTTGGATAAGACTGTTCTGAACAAATACTAAGGGGCAAAGGGCTCCAGCGGAATGGTGTAGTACAGAAAACGGCTGACCGGCTAGTAGACTGCAGCTTTTAAATACGGATAGGAGGTACAGTGAGACGATGAGCAGAAGCAGAATGTAACAAACAGGAGTTTAGGGAGAAATGAGAGAAGAGAGGTAAGAGAGAATGGGCCATGAGAACCTTATAGGTTAATATAAGTATCTCATGTTGAATATGGAAAAAGATGGGCAACCAGTGGTGTTCTTTAAGGAGAGGGATAATATGCTCAAACATAAGATTGTGTGTTAGAACTAAGACAGCCATGTTTTGAACTGTTTGTAGGTGCTTTAATGAAGAGCGAGGTAGTCCAGAATAAATTACATTGCAGTAGTCCAATTCAGAAGCAACCAGAGCATACAAGTAAGTGGTACATGATTTATCATCCAAGTATGGACATAGGGAACAGATAAGTCAGAGAAACCAAAACCAGCACCTAGTAGTGAAAGTAATATGGGAGGTAAAAGTGATGAGTTAATAGTAATTCTGAGATACTTGAGAGTCAACAAGCATCAAAGGACAGCCCAAAAGGGAAGGGACAATAGCAGTGGAGGATGAGTGACCAGTAATCCTGAGAGCAACAGTTTGTTTGTGGTTAACCACTCAGCAACTGAGTCAAGAGATGTCTGGAAGTTGCAAAAGGCAGAGTCACAATGTTTTTTTTTTTGTTTAACTCAATTGCTTACTGTGGCACACGCCAAAGGAGCACACATAAGTAGGCCATGCTCCTTTGTGCACTACTTAGTGAGCACTCAAATTTAATGTTTTTTCTTTGGATACCAAGAAAAAGCAAATTTGCTAAATAGATACTTTTGTTCTGTTTTCACAGAAGAAAATCCTGGAGAAGGACCGCGATGGACTGGAAATAGTACAAATGAGAATGAAGTGGATAGAGCACCATTCACGGAAGAAAGTGTGTATCAACAACTTGAAAAGCTAAAGGTGGACAAAGCCATGGGACCGGACGGGATCCACCCCAGGATATTGAGGGAGCTCAGAGAGATCCTGGCGGGTCCTCTTAAAGATTTGTTTAATATATCCTTGCAGACAGGAAAGGTTCCGAGGGATTGGAGAATGGCAGAGGTGGTCCCTCTTCACAAAAGTGGTGATAGGGAAGAAGCTGGAAACTACAGGCCGGTAAGCCTCACTTCGGTTATTGGAAAAGTAATGGAAGCGATGCTGAAGGAAAGGATAGCGAATTTCCTGGAAGCAAATAAGTTGCAAGATCCGAGACAACATGGTTTTACCAAAGGGAAATCGTGCCAAACGAATCTCATTGAGTTCTTTGATTGGGTGACAGGAGAATTGAATCAGGGACGAGCTATGGACGTAATCTACTTAGATTTCAGCAAAGCTTTTGACACGGTTCCCCACAGGAGGCTCTTAAATAAACTGGATGGGCTGAAGATAGGACCTGAAATGGTGAACTGGATTAGGAACTGGTTGACGGACAGACGCCAGAGGGTGGTGGTGAATGGAATTCGCTCAGAGGAGGGAAAGGTGAGTAGTGGAGTGCCTCAGGGATCGGTGCTGGGGCCGATTATGTTCAATATATTTGTGAGTGACATTGCCGAAGGGTTAGAAGGTAAAGTTTGCCTATTTGCGGATGATACTAAGATCTGTAACAGAGTGGACACCCGGGAGGGAGTGGAAAACATGAAAAAGGATTTGAGGAAGCTAGAAGAATGGTCTAAGGTTTGGCAATTAAAATTCAATGCGAAGAAATGCAAAGTGATGCACTTAGGGAATAGAAATCCACGGGAGACGTATGTGTTAGGTGGGGAGAGTCTGATAGGTACGGGCGGAGAGAGGGATCTTGGGGTGATAGTATCTGAGGATTTGAAGGCGACGAAACAGTGTGACAAGGTGGTGGCCATAGCTAGAAGGTTGTTAGGCTGTATAGAGAGAAGTGTGACCAGCAGAAGAAAGGGGGTGTTGATGCCCCTGTATAAGTCGTTGGTGAAGCCCCACCTGGAGTATTGTGCTCAGTTTTGGAGGCCGTATCTTGTTAAGGATGTAAAAAGAATTGAAGCGGTGCAAAGAAAAGCTACGAGAATGGTATGGGATTTGCGTTACAAGATGTATGAGGAGAGACTTGCTGAACTAAACATGTATACTCTGGAGGAAAGGAGAAACAGGGGTGATATGATACAGACGTTCAAATATTTGAAAGGTATTAATCCGCAAACGAACCTTTTCCGGAGATGGGAAGATGGTAGAACGAGAGGACATGAAATGAGATTGAAGGGGGGCAGACTCAAGAAAAATGTCAGGAAGTATTTTTTCACGGAGAGAGTAGTCGATGCTTGGAATGCCCTCCCGTGGGAAAACGGTAACGGAATTCAAACATGCGTGGGAAAAGCATAAAGGAATCCTGTGCCGAAGGAATGGATCCTCAGGAGCTTAGTCAAGATCAGGAGGTGGGGCTAGTGGCAGAGAGGCGGGGATAGTGCTGGGAAGACTTATACGGTCTGTGCCAGAGCCGGTGGTGGGAAGCGGGACTGGTGGTTGGGAGGCGGGGATAGTGCTGGGCAGACTTGTACGGTCTGTGCCAGAGCCAGTGGTTGGTAGGCGGGGCTGGTGGTTGGGAGGCGGGGATAGTGCTGGGCAGACTTATACGGTCTGTGCCCTGAAGAGCACAGGTACAAATCAAAGTAGGGTATACACAAAAAGTAGCACATATGAGTTATCTTGTTGGGCAGACTGGATGGACCGTGCAGGTCTTTTTCTGCCGTCATCTACTATGTTACTATGAGGCTTATTTTCAAAGCACTTAGCCTCCCAAAGTTCCATAGAAACATATGGAACTTAGCCTCCCAAAGTGCTTTGAAAATATGCCTCTATGTCACTTTGGATATCGCATTTTATCCTATTGGTTTTAATAGCTATTTTTGTATTAGTTAGTATTAATTCTCCTGGGGAAATACCCACTCTGGCCCCAATGCCTGATCTATGTATGTGGGGTTGCTGGGCCTTGGCACAGCCTCTTTTTTTTTTTTTAAATACTATGTCACAGAATGCTAACTCCACCTCTGTCAGCTCAATTGTCCTTGTCACCATTGATTGAATCATCTTATATAGTTCAACTAGGAGGGGCATAATCAAACAGGGCGCCTAAGTTTTCCTGAGGCCCCACGAAGGGGCAGGGAAACCCGTATTATCAAAACAAGATGGGCGGCCATCTTTTGTTTCGATAATATGGTCGGGGACGCCCAAATCTCAACATTTAGGTCGACCTTAGAGATGGTCAACATAAATATTGAGATGGTTGACCTTAGAGATGGGTCAACATAAATGTTGAGATGGTCATCCCCGGTTTTCTGCTGTAATGGAAACTGAGGATGCCCATCTCAAAAAAGACCAAATCCAACTCATTTGGTCGTGGGAGAAGCCAGCATTCGTAGTGCACTGGCCCCCCTGACATGCCAAGACACCAACCGGGCACCCTAGGGGGCACTACAGTGGACTGATGCACTAACTGAACGGAAAAAGCCCTTCCCCATCCCTTAGCGGAAAGGAATGGGCATGCATGAAGGAAATCACATGTAAATGAGCTGCTCGCTGTTAGCTCACTTGCACACAATTACCTTCCTAAGGAGGGGAAGCCAGTGCAGAGCAGCCAAGCATTATGCGTGGCTGCTCTGCACATGCCAAAGATGACTTCATACATGCAGACAAGCTGTGTGTATAATAGCTGTCTACAATCTTAAAAAAAAACACAAGTCCAGGTGAAAACGTCCTCCAAGTGCTCGTCAGGGACGCCTTTTTTTTTTTTTTTTTTTTGAGTATGGGTGAAGGACATCCAAGTGTTAGGCACCTTCGCTATGCCTCCATCCCTGCGACGGGCAGTTGACGTCCAAAATGTGGATGTTTCTGTGAGAAGGACGTCCATGCCTTTGCCATGCCTCCGACACCCCCTTTATTTATTTGGATTTTGGATCACAAGTACCAGCAGTGGGGTTTGAACTGGCCACCTCTGGATTGCAAGACCAGTGCTCTAACCACTAGGCCACGCCTCCACTCCACTCCCTTGAAATTTATCCCTGGGGGGGGGGGGGGCAGTCCAGAACGTAGAAAATGTTTGAAAGAAGGACGTCCACGCCTTCGCTATGCCTCCGCTGACACACAACCACCTCCCCCCCCCCCAGGAACCTGCATACTGCTGCGATGGACCAGAGTATGATATTTGAGGCTGGCAAAAAAGTTTTTAAAGTTGTTTTTTCAGGGTGGGAGGGGATTAAGTCATCACTGGGGGAGTCAGGGGAGATCATCCCCGATTCCCTCCGGTGGTCATCTGGTCAGTTCAGGCACCTTTTTGAGACTTGGTCGTAAGAAAAAATGGACCAAGTCGGCCAAGTGCTTGCCAGGGACGCCCTTCTTTTTTCCATTATCGCTCGAGGACGCCCAACTGTTAGGCATGCCCCAGCCCCGCCTTCGCTATGCCTCCGACACGCCACCAGGAACTTTGGTCATCCCTGCAACTGGAAGCAGTTGGGGATGCCCAAAATCGGCTTTCGATTATGCCGATTTGGGCAATCCTGAGAGGACACCCATCTCCCAATTTGTGTCGAAAGATGGACACCCTTCTCTTTCGAAAATAAGCCTGTAGGTCTCCTAAAGATTTGCTCGCTTCGAGGTAAGCAATTTTTGATACACGATCTAAAATTGTCTTGTGCTTTGGCTATTTTTATGTTTAGTAGAAACCTGGCTGCTGGCTTCTGATTTAGCACATCTGACCCAAGTGACTCCTCAAGGGTTTTTATTTGAGACTTAATCCTGTGGTGGTGGTGGTTGTTCACAGTTCATTGCTACGGCAGACTCTTCTGGCCAATCACAGGGAGTAGAATGTTTTCCTTTTAGAATTACTTTGCTGTTTTCTTTAGATTTCCTCGTTCTTTACCACCCCTGCCTTGTTGAATCTTATAGCACACCAGTCTCTTACTTCTTCTAATTTATTGGTTCTAGGTTATTTTAAAATCTAAGTGGAAGATATCGCAGCTCCGTTTTCTAAAGATTTCTTAGTATTTGTTGACTTGCAATTTATTCACCAGTCTTCATCCTACTCATTGAGATGGCCACACTTTAGACAGTATACTCTCCAGCACTCAGGGGCCCCCATATGGTGAGGTTGCCACACCATTGCCAGATGAGCAAATACTTAGATCCTTTGATTCACCTTCTTTGGCCTCGGTCTCCCAAGCAATTCACTCTATTTATTCTTTTATTGCGCACCACGATCTTTGTCCTTCTGCATGGATCAAATGTCCTCTCCCTGCGTTACAGTTTTATATTGCTACTATTTTATCTATTAGTTTTGTTTCTGGACAATTTCCTTCCCCTTGGAAGGTGACTATGAAATGGAGGTGCGCTGTTGAGCTCACCGAAGCAAAAGTAGAATCTTTTGGAAACAGGTAAGTGCCTTTCATATCCTAAGACTATATTCTGACCGAAAAGTTTGTTTTTAATCAACCAGCACAATCAGCACATGATTAGAAAAAAAACACCTTAGAAAATATTTTGAAAAAAAGAGGGGTTTTTTTTTTAGACCTATGAGGACATTCGCCCGGCTACTGTAATGAAACACATACACAATAGGCTAAGCATCTGAGGTTTTTTCCTCCCTTTAAAAAATCAATACTTAATATTATGAAATGACAATGAAATAAAATCAGAAGTACTTGCTCTTTTGATGTTTGAAGTATTTGCAGGAGCAAGGTAATTGCCATATTAGCTTTCAATTATATACCATAAAACAAAGTTCTCGGTTTCAGATCCTATACTTTGGAATGCACTTCTATTGGATTTAAGGTGACTGGATTCTCTTTCAGCATTTAGCATGGCACTAAAATCTTTTTTTGGCAAATTTATGGGTCCACCATGAGATTCTCCCCCCCCCCCCCCTCTCAGTAGGAGTGGCATGTTTAGTCTGCATTGCCTGCTTGCTTTTTGTTTTTCTCTGATTTAGTCCTCTCTCACTTTTTTCTCCCTTCCCCCGTTCCTTACTCCTTATTGTTATAATGTAATTCCTTTCTGGCCTTGGATTTCCTGAACTTGATCACTGCTACTGTAAACCACTACGGTGACATTTTTCTTTAGCGGTATATCAAATAAAAGTAACCTGAACCTTATGAGGATCCAATTTTGTGATTAACAAGATGTCTATATAAATGTGTGCCTGAATTGAAAAACTTTGGATATGGGTGACTAGTGGGCCAAGGAAAAAAACTGAAAAACAGCGGCGACTTTGCTTATTATATCAGATTATTTATGGTTCAACTTTGCATTTATTAATAAGTATGGTTTCTAAATGTTTATTTAGTCATTCTTGCAAACAGTTTATTCTTTGTCCTCTTTCTTTTGGCAAGATACGATTTCATTGGGTATTTAATACTGTTTAGGTGGTTAATGTCATACCACTGTGGAACTCTCTTCCATCAACCGTAGTCGAGAGAATTTAAAATTTCGTAAATCACTGAAAACATTTTTAAAAAATATTTTATTAACTATAATACTTGTTTGAAATTACTTGTTATGCTAAGACTGTGTTATGTGTAAATCTGGGTTACTCCCAACTGTACATCACGTTGAACCCTTGTTTTATGGAAAATTAAGTACAACATTGACAAGACAGAACCTTTAGGAACATCACAGGTGAGGGGAACAGGATTTGCAATAGAAGGAAGTGAGACTAGACAAGTGCAATCAGTTAAAAAGGAGGCAAACCACTTGAGAATCTGTTCATAAATCCCAATGGAAGAAAGACTAGAAAGAAGAGGATGACTAAATCAGATGTTTTCATGTATGTTCTGCAAAGCTATTAAAAAAAATCAAAATGAAGGTATTAAGGAGAACACTGCACATAGGAAACGCCATGTATGCTCAAAACTTTACATTAACTTCTGAACACTGGAAGCACAATTCCATTTTGGTAACATGCAATGTGGTCACCCATTTGTATGCCTGACTCAATCCTGCTTGACAATGAAAAATAATATATTAACAGAGAGCAGAGCTGGAAATATAAGTGATGGCAACGTAGACTACAGCTATAAATTTGTACACATGCTAGCAAAAGCAAACTTATGCTTCAGCATGCAGTAAATTGACCAGATTAGAATATCTTCTTTCAAAAGCTTTCATATGCTGTCACCTCAATTTGAACCCAGCACTGGGAAGGAACCAATCATGCCCTGCCCCCACCTCACTAGAAACCAGGGATTACTAAAGGTGGGCCCTTGTGGGGAGGGGTGCTTTAGTGGATGGAGGTGTTCAGACCAAAGGATGTGACTGGGGTGGTGGGGGAAAGGGCAGCAGCTTCTTATTTAGAGCGCTGGCCCCTTTAAACGGCTCCTGGGACCATTGAGCTGTGCCTTTATGGCGAGATGGAAAAGAACCACCTCTCTAAGAATAACAGTTTGCAGTATTCGCTGCAAGCTGGGTTATTCAATTCACATAGTAATGAGGTGTCTTTCATGCATTTGATTCAAATTACTGTATATCCCAGAGTTAACTTATTTTCATGTGAGTTACAATAATGTGACATCATTGCCCTTTAATACACATTAAGGAGAAGATTCTATATATTGCGCCTAGATTTCCACACGGAATACATGCATAGCAAGCCAATGTTTTTAATAGCACTTAACAAGCAATAATGAGCACTAATTGGCAATTATCACAATTTATGCACTAAAATCACTAAGCATATTCTATAAAGAACTGTGCCTAACTTGTAAAACGCACAGTCCAAAATAAATGCTCACAGTTTAAAAGGGGTGTGTTTATGGGCATTTAGTGGGTGTTACAAAATTTCTGCACGTAGAACATGGGTCAGTGCGTCTAAAAATAAACGTGTGGATTTATACCAGGTTTTAATTGGCGTAAATGGGTGTGCATAGATTTAGACGCTACAGTATCAACTAAGTGTATTCTATAAACTACACCTATATCTTATAGAATACGCTTAGTTCTACCCTGATTTTTTTTAGGTGCCATATATAGAATCTGGCCCTATGGGACCAATAACACACATTAGAGTCATATTGCATGTTAATAACTTCCCCCTTATAATATGAACTATATATATATATATATATATATATATATATATATATATATATATACACACTAATAAAAAAGGTCCGTTTCTGTGAGAAATGAAACGGGCGCTAGCAAGGTTTTCCTATGGCAGTGTCATGAGGTGTTTGGAGGGCGTCAGGAGGGCGCAGGACGACAGCGTCGGGAGGGTGCAGGTGGGTAGTTTTCTGTGGAGGGCGGCCGGCAGTTTAGGGGTCCTGGCGGATCAGGTGTTCGGACGGCACGCCTCCCCCTGCGTAGCGGTGTTTGTTGGTGTGCGTCGGGGGGGGGGGAGCGTCGGAGGGAGGTGGAACTGCTGATTGGCCGTCATAGCCCCGCCCTCCACGTCATCATGTTGTGATGCGAGGGCGGGGCAGACACTCATGGGATCTTGCAACTACAAATTTACATTTAGAATGTTGGGGTTGTGAATTATGTATGGATGGGGCGTGGCTGAGGGCGGGTCTATGAGTGAAACTGAGTGGTGATGACAGCCTAGAAGACTACAGGGCTTCAGTGTTTCCCTGCCACACAGTGAGGTTCAGAACGTTGGCAGTGAGAATTATATATATACTAGTAAAAAAGCCCCGTTTCTGATGCAAATGAAACGGGGGCTAGCAAGGTTTTCTTCAGTGTGTGCATGTGGGAGTGTGTGTCCCTGCCCGCTGCCCTCTCTCCCTCCCCTCTCCGAGTCCAGTCCTTCAGTGTTAAGTTTCCTGCTGTTCTGTGTTTGTGTTACAGAGAGAGGGATTTCGTGCTGTGCTGTTTTCCTTCACTGATGGGGAAACCAGATATCTCTGGCGCTTCACACTTCCGGCTGGAGGCTTCAGAACTTTGGTGGTGCCTTTTATATATATAGATATAAACTAACTAACTTCCGCAAACATTTGAAGACCCATCTCTTTAACAAGGCATACCACAAAGACCAACAAATGTGAACTCCTACAAGTATATCCAGTACTGCCTTAAGATATTTGCTTGTTATACTATTAACATGCTATCATAATCTTGTTTACCCAAAATTTTTTGCAATACTAAATGTCTATTTTCTTATATATTTCCACTATTCATGATGTATTGTAAGCCACATTGAGCCTGCAAAGAGGTGGGAAAATGTGGGATACAAATGCAATAAATAAAATTGAAGTGATACGTAAAAAGAAAAATCCTAAAACAAAAACCATAGGTGCAGGGTTCTCTTGTGATGTCATGTTCTAAAATGATGGGAGATTTTTTAAAAAAATGAAGCTGTATACATATACCAACTGATAGTACCTTGTAAAAAAAAAAAAAAAAAAACTAACTTGTATATGATTTAATAAAGAAAACAATCTACTAAATATTAGTGCACTTGCTTCAAAATGCAGCACTGTTTCAAACACTTCCGTGTGTGCGTGTGTATTTCGTTGAGTGCAGTTCTTCCTACTTCTAAAATAAAGACTTATCCAAATGTTTATGTCACATAAACCAGTATGGTACTTTTGGTAAAAATTGCTACTAAGCTATATACATCTTGAAAACAGAATCATTATGCTTTCAATCAAGTTATAATTCAAGCACTTAAGTAATTTGCACTATGTTCAAGCCAGGTTCTGTGCGATAGTACTGTAGGCTGAAACAGCAAATGAGACCCCCAAAAGTACACAACAGGTATTTAATTTTAATAGTCTACATGGTACGTTTTGCCATGTTTTGAAGAGAACAGTTTTTATACAGCTCATTTTGAAGACCTCCTGCAAGGTCCTTCTTTTCATTCATGTTCAACATATGCTCAATAAAAATAAATCTATAGCAAACTTGTTACATTTCTCTGTAAACATTTAGTTTAGCAAATTCCTTATTAATACCTTTTCTGTTTTCTATAGGAGGTTTCCTATTCCAAACTCTTTCTCCTCAGTTTAAAACAAAGAAAGAAGAAAAGAAATGTCCATATGAAATATGGACAGAAAGAATGGATAGACTTCATTTTGGTTTCCACCTTACAGAAAACAATATCCACAGGAGCTTATCTCAGTTAGAGATAGCTAAATATTCCCTGAGCTAGCCTTTTTATTTTTTGTTGCAAATCTGCATCACAGAATAAATATTTCCAGATATTACGTAGTTTACAGGACTTTAGAATTAACAGATGTTTGCTTGATAAAAGACAGAAATATAAAGTTTAACAATTTGCTTCAGATACTTATGACTATCAGCATTAAACCAGCCAATTTGCACGTTGCTTGATTCATGCTAAACTTAAGCATTTTTCACAATCATTAAACAAACCCCATACATATTAGAGAACTACAACAACCTGCAAAGAAGTAAATTGGAATATACTGATCTAACAGAAAGCCCTAAATTTTGTTTGCCTGCAGAATGTAAAGGGAATCCCAAGTCTATTCTCCAGACACTCCCAACCCAATCAGTGTGGATATCCTGAAAATATGACAGGCAGAGGAATCTCTGCTTTAATAAAGGGCCAGTCTGATAACGATAGAGCACTGCTGCATAAAGGCCATTTAAAGGAGGTGCATTCGAGCTGCCATCTATCACTGACTTGTCAGGGCCAGGAGCTTTCAATAGAACATAATCCAAAAAGCAAGCACAAAAATTGTCTTTGCAAGGACAAAAGATAAAAGACCCTTCAGTTAACCAGCAGTTGCAGCAAAACTCACTGTGCAGTGTCATGGGAACCATGATTAAGGTGGTCTGAAAAAAACCTTCATAAAGCAATCATACTTGTATGTAATGTGACACTATTATTTCTAAAACAGAGTCAAAGTACTTTTTAAACATTAAATATACATCCTGCCAAAGATGAAACATAATATATTATTACCATTATAATGAAATGTGTCGAAATGGGAAAGATCATTTTATTTTCCCTGGATGTACTACTGTAGATTTTCTTCTTGCTGTAAACAATTATCAAATACTAAAAATTATATTGAACATTCATTTCAGAGCAAGGAACTGGCTCGAGTGAATCATTTCAGAGCAAGGAACTGGCTCGAGTGAAACAATACAGAATTCAATCGTTCATTATGCAGAATTTCAGTATCATCCACCATGCATGAACATTTCAAGCTTAAATGCCAGAGAAAAATTAACCGTGTTTCTTATACCCTATAGTTACATTTCATCACTAATACACATTTTTCCTCTGCATAAGCTGAAAAGACTCATTAACCCAGGTTGAAAGGCTATAATAGTCTCAATTTTTCTTCCATTGTTGTATTTATGAATGACAAACTGCTAAAAAAAAAAAAAATGAACCTTGCCTAACTAAAAATTTATTTAAGAGATTAAATGCTGTTATCTGTAACTCACCAAAAATAATGCCACATGAATGATTTGCCTAGCTTACAAAAACTACGCAATAGAAAGTGCATATTTAGAGGTCATATTTTGGTTGGCCGACTGATAAAATTGACATTTGGTCATTATTTATTATCTATGTCAAAATATTAGAAGGTACATATTATAAGTTTATAATATAAACAACAAACAATATAAGAAGAATGCTGGATACTCTTTCACATTGAAATCTGAACCACTTCCACAATGTTTCAACTTCAAATGCCATGAACAATGCAGACTGAAGAGAAACCTAGATAGAAATCTTTTGTGTTTCTTTTCAAGGTTTGTTACCTTTGACATACATACAAATAAACTTCAAAAATAATTACAAAAAATAAAAAAATATAATACAAATTAAAAAAAAAGCACAAAAATATGTATATATTTATAGTTTTCTCCTGGGCTCAGCTACTGCATATTCGCCCAACTAAGAAAAAATAAGTTAAGTTCCTTAAGGGTTTACTGCCACAACATGCAGCATCCTTTCAGGGTAAAACTGTATCGCTAAATTTGGCCTGGGAGTTGTTCTTACTGCCTCAGAATTCAAGTGCTTCTCATGAGAAGCCACAAGGAAACTTCCCAGTTCACTTAGGACCACAACTCTGTTCCTGAAAACTCAGCGGAATATGTTCCCCTTCCCTCCCCACCCCCATTTAAAAAAAACAAAAAAAACAAAAAAAAACAAAAAACAAAGCAAAACAAGAATTATCATCTTCTATTATAATGTTACTGCATCATGGAGCTAGTGCAATCCTGCATAGCCTAGTCAAGATGACAAGGCACAATTTGAAACAAAGCTGACAAAGACTACACAACCTAAAGGAGTCTTTGAAGGTAAATGTTAAGGCCATTCAGTGAGTTAGAGAGTGATCAGTCAAATTTAAAGCTGAGGACTAAATCACAGATTATCCACGTGAAGAACCACCAATAGGTTTTTTTTCAGCTTCTGTTCTGTGGACAGATAACAAAAAGAAAAAAATAACCCTGCTGTATGTTTTGTATAGTAAAACACCTCTCAACACTGAGGAGTAAAGTCAATTATAATATGCCTAAAGTTCATAGAAGAAATCAGGACTGCTTTAGTCGTTTCCGTGGAATACCAAATGGCGGACTTTGTGAAGATGCTAGTGCTCGAAAGGCCTCTGCTACTAAATGGGGATGGGAGTGAATCATGGACTTCCAGCCTGCTGTTTCCATTATATCTGTTGCTTGACTGAAAAGAAAGTAATAAAAGGTGTCATGCTAATCAGCTCATACTTTATAGTTATAACAATATAAAGAAAATGAGTTACAAAATAGAGACATTTCAAAGCAGAATTTAGAAAAACAAAAAAAAAATGATCCACATAGTAAGATCATTAGTATCACCTTAAAAACACCTTTTACACTGAATTTCAAGAGGGAACAGAATGTGGCAAATGGCTATGCTCAACAAGGCACTACCCCTGGATTCTATATAGATCAACTTAAGTTGAGTGTGCAAATCCAGTCACATTCTGGATTTGCATGCGCAGCTTAATTAGTTAACAAGCCAATGAACACCAAAAATTGCAACTTAAAAAGCAATTAGACACTAATTGGTACTAATTGGTACTAATTAGAATTTACATGCAGAACTGTCTTAAGTATATTCAATAACTTGATGCATGTAAATTCTAAGTCGCATAGTTTAAAGGGGGGCATGGCCATGGTTGTAGGCGTTTCTAAAATCTATGCATGTTATAGAATACACCTGGTCTGCTCGTAGTTTAGGTGTCGGAATTTATGTCATTTTACTTAGCGTAACTGCCCGCAACTAAATTTAGTTGTGCTGATGGGCGCATATAAACCTAGGCATATTTCAATTTGGCACTGATTTTTCAATTACAAGAAATGTGCCCATTCTGGATTTGTTTCCTTGAAAGAGCTTTTTTTTTTTTTTTTTGTTACATTTGTACCCCGCGCTTTCCCACTCATGGTAGGCTCAATGCAGCTTACATGGGGCAATGGAGGGTTAAGTGACTTGCCCAGAGTCACAAGGAGCTGCCTGTGCCTGAAGTGGGAATTGAACTCAGTTCCTCAGGACCAAAGTCCACCACCCTAACCACTAGGCCACTCCTCCACTCTTTTTAGTCTTTCATTTAGCTTGCCTTAGAACGTTTATCTTGGCTATTCCAGTTTTCCTGAATCCCTTTAGACAAGCAGTGCAGTAATCATTTGTGGCCACATGCTCACTTTAAAATAAATTTCTGATGCTACCAATTTACTGGCATGGTCCTTGGTTCTCCCTACCTCCACTGCCCCTGGTACAAAATAAGTACCTGAATATATGTAAACTGCTTTGAATGTAGTTGCAAAAACCTCAGAACGGTGGTATATCAAGTCCCATTTCCCTTCCCTACACCAAGAGCTGAGAAAACAAGCTAGTTGAAGCTTCTGAGGAAGGCAGAATCAACATCAGTAAATGAGTCTAAGCCTCCTTTTTAGAAACCCAAAGTTCTGTTTACTAAGATGCTGTTAAGATTCATTGACGTTGTTTACCCATAACTACCTAAACATACATTTTTAATTAAAAAAAAAAAATCCTTAAGCAGTCTATTCCCAATAGAGGATGCAAGCACTTGTCAAAAAAACTGCTATTATCGCATGAACAGTATCGTATTCAGTATATAAATTTAAAGGCAAGAATACAGAAAAAAATAGCTATCATCCTCAATGATGATTACATAGCATTTTTTTCCCCGCAATAACCACCTCCCTTCCAACATCCTATAAAAATGGTAACAGCTGATGAAATGTAAAAAAAAAATTTAAAAACAAAACTGAAAGGGAATAAATCTGGGAGACTAAAATAAGAGGAAATGAGTCCCAAAATGAGGGTCACACACAGTTAGAGAAATTACAATCAATGGCATGGGGGTGGAAACTACTACAGGAAAATTTGCATCCTGATCTTAAAAATGAAGTTATTTTGCAAAAATACATTTTAAATAGAAATTTAATACCTTGTAATTTCCAAAAGCAAGCCATATGCTTTACTT
This sequence comes from Microcaecilia unicolor, assembly GCF_901765095.1. Classification (NCBI taxonomy): domain Eukaryota; kingdom Metazoa; phylum Chordata; class Amphibia; order Gymnophiona; family Siphonopidae; genus Microcaecilia; species Microcaecilia unicolor. Next base: position 264,784,091 of record NC_044037.1, read on the forward strand.
TTAATCTGGATAAATTAGTCATTCCCCTTACACAGAGTAAATTGGCTTAAAAAAAAAAAAAAAGCCTGCCCAGTGATCTTCACTTATTCATCCAAGTAAAAGCAGGAATATAACAGCAGACATGGATTTGGTTGATGGGAAATTCATAATTGCTGAGTTTACTCCATTTTAGTTGGGTTTACTCTGTAGTAAAAATCTCATCCAACTATAATTTGCCCTGGTTAAATTTTTTTAAAGTTAAACCTACAACATGGTATTGTAAACAATGATATATTCCAGTAACAAGCCAGATATAGCTCTTGGAAATCTTGGATGTTTGATGTATTTTGAAATTCAGATAAAACAAAGTTTGCAAACTACTGATGATTAACCAGGCATGGAATAGTGTATTTGGACCGTAAAGTAAACAGAATGATTGGGACAAATTGAACTACCAAATCCATTTCTACTTACTTGCTGTTCCAGTTTTTCCCGTCTTTACACCCAAGTTGTCTAAGGACACTGCATCTGTGGTTAAAGAATTACAGCATTCATACATATAAAATCAGGTTTAAGTACAATTCACAGGTCACCAAAAGAAAACTGCCCCAAACCATTCTTACCTGTTAATAAAATCTATAGCTTGTGCTTTCAACTGCTCTGCACAGTGCAAATCTGCAAGAATGAGAACGTCGGCAACATTTTCTACCGAGAGGTTACTACATAGAGCCTCTTCACACATGACCTTTAGTCGTTCCAGTGCATACTATAACACAAGAAAGAGAAACAATACAAGGGTAGTTGAGACAGAGAGTTTCAGTATGCTCTAGCACTCAAACACATCATACAATGAAACTATCATACAATGTGAACTGTGCATGCTACCCAAAACAAGGAGAATCAAACATATAAACGGCGAGTGACCGAACTCACTTGCAAATGCGCAGTAGAGACTTCCCTCTCTGTCCCGCCCCCGTGTCAATGCGTGATGACGGGGGCGGGACAGAGAGGGAAACTGCACTCCCCCCTCCCCCCGAGGTCGCTGCCACCGCCCCTCCACCCGGCCCGGGCCCTCTGATCGCAATTAATTCAACTTACATCGCTGCAGCACGCAGATCAGCTGAGCTCCGGTCGGCCTTCCTTCCCTGCCTGTGTCCCGCCCTCACCGACGGTACGTCACACAAGGGTGGGACACAGGCAGAGAAGGAAGGCCAGGCTGATGGGAGCTCAGCTGATCTGCGTGCTGCAGCGATGTAAGTTGAATTAATAGCGAACAGAGGGCCCGGGCCAGGTGGAGGGGTGGCGGCAGCGACGAGTCCCGGTGGTGGGGGGGGGGGGGGGGTAATGGTAGCGGCAACCTCGGGGGGGGGGGCTTGGAAAACCCCCATTTCAATAGTAGCCCGTTTTAACGGGCTCAACGGCTAGTACATTTATAAACAAAGAATGGGACAATTCTTTCGTCATGCTTTGAGGAGGCAGGTGCAACTGTACATATCTTCCCTTAATTTGGATTATAAGTAAGGCTGCACCTCGATTAAACTTTTAATCGCACAGTTAAATATATGTTATTTATTTTCCCACTGCAGCTCCTTATGACTCTGGACAATAGGGTTATGCCCAGTCACATAACCCACACAGATTTCTCTGAATATAGGCAAAAGTGCTGATCACTGGAAATGTATTTTAGTCATGGTGGATTTAAAAAATTAAGGGCCTCTTTTACTAACTGTTCTAGCGATTCCCGTGCGGCAATGCCAACGAAGCACATTCAAAGTGAATGGGATTTATCGGCATTGCCATGCTGGGAATCGCTAGCGCAGTTTGGTAAAAGAGGCCCTAAATTACTAAAAACAATAACATTTTCTCTCATTAAAAAAAAAACAAAACATGAAAATCAGTACACGAGCTGAGCGGATCTAAGATGGCTGTGATTCAGGAAGGCTGAGAACGCTCTCCTATTAAAAGTTTGAAAATTTTCCTTTTCCTTGAAACGAGCATGCCGAAGAGGAAGGGCAAGCTTAAGGGACCTCCTCTCCTGAAACTAGATGACCCCTCACTGGGACAAACTTCTATCTCAGCCTACTTTGTGCAAATCTCTCATTCGGGCGCTTCCATTACTGGAGCGAGGAAGAGCCCCGGTCTGGAGGGTGAACTTTCGCTCAGCCCGATAGGACCAGCTACCCCCCCACTCCCATGACTGGACAGTGCAATGGTATCGAGAGCACAGATTTGTGGTGACTCAAAGGGGAGGCGAACTTCGTCTCAGGAAGCGGTGGATGGAAATTCTGCCGAGGATACTCCTCGGCTTTCGGTGGAGGGAGCCCAGCAGTTTCTGATTATGGCGTCGGACGAGGCAACGGTGGGGGTTGCTGGTGTTGACTATTCACAGGAGGAGATTTCTTTGTGTGCCTCGGCGATTCAGCCACTGAAAAGAGCACAGGAAATATCGCTGGAATCGATTTGGACTGCTCTCAAAACCCTGCATAAGGTCTGTTCTTCTTTTGTTACTGTGTCTTTAAATAATTCTATCCATGTAAGAGAAGTTAAGAAAACTATTGAAAATGTCTCCGCTAAACAGATTAAATTGGAAACGGACATGGCAAAAGTTCAAGAGCATCAAGCTCAATTTGCAGGAGATCGATTGCTTCATCGTAAAATTGAAAATTTAGAGAATATAACAAGGAACTAAAATTTACGAATACTCAATTTTCCACATTCAAAGTTTATTGCTCCAAGGGAAATGTTTCATAAATTTCTAAGACAGAATTTTAAATTTTCAGAACAATCTACCACCAGTTCAGACGTTATATTACCTAGATATAAAAACTAAACAGGACACTCGAGAGCAACAGATAGCTCAAGAACAACAGGAATCATCTGTGGATTAGATATTTCTACATTCTTGGAACAATCCAAAGAGGAAATTAAAACTAGAGCTACACTTGTGGTCTCCTTTGTAGTTCTTCAAGATAAAGAGGCCTTTTTAAGACTTTATCTTCAAAAGACTCATTCTGAATTTCTGGGGGGCAAAGTGTCAATCTTTCCTGATATTTCTAAATGGACTCAACAAAGGAGAAAAAAATTGTTGGAAATGAAACAAGAGACTCTTTTACTAAATGCTCATTTCCAATTGAATTTCCATGCAAATGCATTCTTTTCTTTAAAGACAAAAAAATATGTGTTTTTTGAACCTCTTCAATTGTGTGGTTTTTTGAATTCACAGGGTAGTAGGGAGGAGAACCAAATGTTAAGCTGATTAAAGGGGTAACTACCTTTATCTTTCTTTGTAATATTTCCTATTTCCAACTTCCTTTGGAGGTAATCATGGATCCCTCTTTTAATTGTGGACTAAATAACCAATAAAATAATTTACAGTTGTTTTCAGATTGTATTTCTTTTGGAAATTAGTATATTCTTTCAAAGAACATAATAGCTTTGTATTTAATTGATTTTTTTTTTTTAAATTATAAATAATAATATTAATAAAAAATCAAAGAAGTTTCTTGCCTTTAGCAAGTATTCTCCGTAGACAGCAGAATACAAGTCCTTACAGAATAGGCAACATCACCAACTGAGCCCATGCAGGGAAGCTTCTCCTGCACATGAGAACCTTTTGAGTCACTTTGCCATGCATATGCACCACTTACACCTGCTGTCATTGTCACTGCAGTCTATTAATTTAGTTTGAACAGAATACAACTCCCAGGGGAGGATAGCAGGTATACGAGGATTTGTACTCAGCTGTCAATGGAGAACAACTGCTACAGGTAAGTAACATGGTTTTCACCAAGGACAAGGATAATAGCAAGTTCTCATAGTACAGGATTCCGTAGCTACAGGCTGCTTAATTGTAAAAAAAAAAAAAAAAGGAAACGGGCATTATAAAAGGTAAGCAAATAGGTGTGTGGGAAAGTGTGTGTGTGTGTGTGTGGGGGGGTGGGGGGAATTGGAATCTAATCCCCAAAGACATTCTGTCCAAGCCTACTGTCATGTCAGAAACAGCAGCAGGTTGTGAATGTATCAACAAATATCCATGTCACAGCTCTGCAATTTTTTTCCATGGAAGCCAAATATTAACTGGGCTAGTAATGTTGCCATAGCTCTGACGTTTTGAGTTGTGACATATTTTTTTGTGACATTTGTACCCCGCGCTTTCCCACTCATGGCAGGCTCAATGCGGCTTACATGGGGCAATGGAGGGTTAAGTGACTTGCCCAGAGTCACAAGGAGCTGCCTGTGCCTGAAGTGGGAATCAAACTCAGTTCCTCAGTTCCCCAGGACCAAAGTCCACCATCCTATCCACTAGGCCACTCCTCCACTCGAGTCAAATTTTTTCCTGGGCATAAGCCAAGGACAAGTGGAGGAGCATAATCAAACGGCACCGGCTAAATAGCTGGCCGGCGCCACAAGGGGGCGGAGTCAATCGTATTTTCGAAATACGGTTGTGGCCGCCTAAATCGATCGCTGGGTGTACAGGAGATGGCCGGCTTCGTTTTTCAGCCATAATGGAAACCGGACCGGCCATCTCAAACCCGGCGAAATGCAAGGCAGTTGGTCGTGGGGGGAGCCAGCATTTATAGTGCACTGGCCCCCTTCACATGCCAGGGCACCAACCGGGCACCATAGGGGGCACTTCTAAAAAAAAAAAAAAAAAAAAAAAAAAAAAAATAGCTCCCAGGTACATAGCTCTCTTACATTGGGTGCTGAGCCTCCCAAATCCCACCCAAAACCCACTCCCCACAACTGTACACCACTACCATAGCCCTTAGGGATGAAGGGGTACAGTGGGTTTTTTTTTTTTTTTTGGGGGGGGGGGGGGTTGAAGGGCTCCCAGTTACCACCACAAGTGTAACAGGTAGGGGGGTGGGCATGGGTCCACCTGCCAGAAGTGCACAGCACCCACTAAAATCTGCTCCAGGGACCTGCATACTGCTGTCAGGGAGCTGGGTATGACATTTCAGGCTGGCATAGAGGCAAAGGAGGTTTTTTTGGGGGGTCGGAGGGGGTTGGTGACCACTGGGGGAGCAAGGAGAGGTGATCCTCGATTCCCTCCGGTGGTCATTTGGTCAGTTGGGGCTCCTTTGTGAAGCTTGGTCGTGAAAAAAAAAAGGGACCAAGTAAAGCCGGCGAAATGCTCGTCAAGCTTGGCTTTTTTTTTTCATTATCGGGCAAAGCCGGCCATCTTGTGAGCACGCCCCTGTCCCACCCCCGTCCTGCCTTCACTACCCTACCGACACGCCCCCTTGAAGTTGTGCCGGCTCCGCGACGGAAAGCAGTTGAACCCGTCCAAAATCGGCTTTCGATTATACCGATTTGGCCGGTTTCAGGAGATTGCTGGCCATCTCCCGATTTGTGTCGAAAGATGGTAGGGGATCTCTTTCGAAAATGAGCTGGATAGTCTACTAGCCAATTAGACAGTATGCATTTGTTAAAAACAGCCCCTAGCCTGTTTTGGGTCATAAGAAACAAAAACGTTGGGTTGACTTTCTAAGAGCTTTAATCTATTTCAAATAGAAGGTCAAATAGAAGGTCAAAACCTCAACTTATACTGAGGTGGCGGTAGAGGCTTCTGCCTGATTACTGCCGGTACACTCAGGCGCTACAAAAAATAAATTGAGATACAGAGACCAGAATTGAATGCAATTGTTTGCGAACCTTTATTTCTTAATCATATTGCAACACAACACTGGGAACCCACACAAACATCCAATTGATACCATCCCTTTTAGATCATGGTCCTTGAAAAATAATTGCTCATCTACTAATGTGATATGTATTAAAAGAGCATTCTAGTTGTTCACACAATGTAAATGGTTCACAGCGCTGCGTAACCCTAGTAGCGCTTTAGAAATGTTAAGTAGTAGTAGTAGTAAGCAAGAGTCAGCTGCAGTTCATCCAGAATAAGATTGGCAAGATTGACGTTGATTTAATCTGCATATTTTATTTATTTTCATTTTATATACCACTATAGGCTTCACTAGGGCTTCCTGAGGGAATTCTGTGCCACTTTGCAAAACATAATTTTTATGCAGAACTCCATTAACTCACAGAATATAGGTTGCTACCTGAGTCCCTCACGACCCTCAATCTGATTCTCACCAATTAGCCTATCACCTCCCATCTTGCTCCACACTTTTTCCAAATCAGCAGACACTGAGCTGCATGGTGCCTGAAGGTATGTCTGAGCCATGCAGTGTCTATATGTTGTGTATGTCTGTATGTTTTGAAAGAACAAGACTACAAGTATAAAAACACAGGCACTAACTCCCCTGAGAGCTATACTGTGCAAGAAAGTATCATCTGTTCCTCAAATGATGTGAAAGACTACAAGCAGAAGAGCAAGATGGGACAGGACTAGTTAAGCTATGGAGCAGAGTGGCTGGTTGTGAACAAAAAGCAGGCAGACAAGTAAGCCGACTCCTTGAGAAATATGTAAATTAGGGGTGTGCAAGCAGAAAAATTATTTTTCATTGCCTTTCATTTATTGTTTTTATTTTCATATCATACCTCATTTTAGAGCACAGCAAAACGGGATGCTTAACACAAAATAGCATATAAAATGATGCACACTAATGCATTTTAATATGTTAGTGCATAACGAAAGGGAACAAAAAATGTAATTCATACAACAAAACAAGAGCTGTAGAGCAAAAAAAAAAAAAAAAGAACTACCACTGTAAAATGATAGTCAATGCAAACCACAATGCTTTTTTAACTTTTTCTTTTTTTAAATTAAAGATGAGAGCTCTCTCAATCAGTGCATATAAACCTATATAATCCTTAACACTAGTCAGTGTTTTCCTACAACATTTTCAGAGAGAACTTCCATTTCAGTCTGAAACTTCAATATAGTGACAAATGAGATGAGGGGACGGGAAAGGAAAGGGAAATAAGAGGGCTAAATGTCTTATGGTTAGGAATTAAGGATTTTTTTTTAAAGAGGTTTTCACCTGAAATCTGCAGAGCTCAAGAGCAGCAATAAGCTGCCAGAAGCCCTGACCTTAATGGTTAAGGAAGAATTATTATTATGTCTATGTAGTCAAACAGATGGAAGAGGAAGGATCAAGAATTTAACCAGACACCAGAAGATGAAGGAAAGGAAGCACTGGGGGTGCAAAGACAGATGCCAACAAGAAGAAACCCACATAATTTGACATAAAAATCTAAAACTTAAAAATATGTAATTATAAAAGTAAAACAAAATGTCCATAATATTGCTGTATAAAAGCACCATTACAGAGCCAAACAACTACTGAGAAAACTACAGCACAAAGAACTAAGATGCCTTATGCGTGCCAAAAATGGTCAACAAAGCATAAAGTACTAAATTCAGTAACTAAATATTGTCACTGTTAAATTTAGATCCCTCTGCTTAGCAGTGCTACTGAGCTAACAGGCCAGTCCATGCTCAGGCTGTCCTATGATGTAGATTCAGACAGGGCAACAAAGAGCAGGTCAGGAAACTGAACTCTTAAGATAGAAACACTCACATATTCATCAATGTTCAATAAATTATTCATAATCCACCAATTCAAGAGAAAATCTCCTCTCAGCAGAATATAATGTTTTAACAGAGAATATATATATATTTAAAAAGTTGCATACCATAAAAATAAACACTAAAAAGCAAAGTTACTTACCTGTAGCAGGTATTCTCAAAGGACAGCAGGCCAATTATTCTCACACGTGAGTGATACCACCCATGGAGCCCAGTGCAGAAACATTACCCAGCATAATGTTTTTTTAAGAGCTCAAGGCAGTGCTCCCACCACACATGTGCTAGAGCCTTCCTACCCGACTCGCGAGTGTGGGATATTAGTACAAAAACATAGCTAAAAAGAAGACGACTCCAAGGGGAAGTGGGAGGGTGTGCGAGAAAAATTTGCCAGCTGTCCTCAGAGAATACACCTACTACAGGTAACTTCGCCTTCTCCGAGGACAAGTAGGCCAGGTTACTCTCACATGTGGGAATCCCTAGCTACCAGGCTCACCAGAAACATTAGGACAATTGGAACTCACAACAAGTCCAAAGAAGTCAATGAACCTGAAATTATATATACACCGAGTTGGTGGTGTAGCCTGGAACAGAATAAAATGGGTCTAGGAGCATGGAGTTGAATTCTAGACCCCAAACAAATTCCGAGAGACTGTCTGCCTAAATCGGCTGTCACATCAGGTATCTTGTTCAACACAATAGTGGGATGCTAATGTGTGCACTGAAGACCACGATGCAGCCTTGCAAATCTCTTCAATGGAAGCTGACTTTAAATGATCTACCAATGCCGCTATGGCTCTGACATTGTAAGCTTTGACATAAAAGATATGCAATCCGCCAGCCAATTAGAACAGTGTGCGTTTACCGATGGCAACCCCCATTCTGTTGTGATCAAAAGAAACAAAAAACTGAGTGGAATACCTATAGGGCCAATGTTCGCTTACAGTCCAAGGTATGCAGTACACTTTTGCTAGGATCAGCATGAGGTTTGGGAAAGAATGTTGGAAGGAAGATTGATTCAGATGGAACTCAGACACCACCTTAGGAAGGAATTTAGGGTGTGTGCTGAGAACAAATCTGTTGTGATGAAACTTTGTGTAAGGTGGATCCACTACTAGAGCCTGAAGCTCACTGACCCTGCGAGCTGAACAGTCGCCAAAAACAAGACCTTCAAGTCAAGAACTTCAGTAGACAGGAATCCAATGGATCAAAAGGAGCTTTCATCAGCTGGGTAAGGACGAAGTTGAGGTCCTATAACAGACAGAGGTTTTACAGGGGGCTTTGTCAAAAGCAAATCTTGCATGAATCGAACAACTAGAGGCTGTCCAGAGATGGGTTTACCCTCTACATGGTGATGGTAAGAACTAATTGCACTGAGTGAACCTTTATGGAGTTGGCTTTAAGACCAGACTCAGAGGTGTAGAAGATATTCAAGCAGGTTCTGAATAGGACAAGTTATTGGATCTAGGGCCTTGTCTTCACACCAGAAAGCAAACCGAGAGGATGCCCCACTATTGGAAAAACTGTTGGGTAATGTACATGCTGAGTGACCACTCATGCGGATGCAATACCCTGCTCAGTCTGTCGGCCAGGCTGTTGGACTTTACCATCAGGTAAGTGGCTCTCAGAATCATCCCATTCTAGACAGCTCAGTACCACACCTGGACAGCCTCCTGATACAGAGGGTAAGATCCTGTACCCCCCCCCCCCCCATACACACACATTCCCACAACCCCCTGCTTGCTGGTGTAATACATTGCAACCTAGTTCTCTGTTTGAATGAGTACAATTAGGTTGAACAGCCAATTTCTGAAAGCCTTTAGAGCATTCCAGATTGCTTGGAGCTCTAGAAGGGTGATGGTCATAAGCTTCTCGAGTGTGAAACCCATCTAAATGAGCCCCCCCCCATCCTAAGTGGGATGCATCCGTAGTCAGAACTTTCTGGGGCTGAGAAATTTGGAAAGGAAGTCCTATGGTAAAACTGGGTCAAATTATCCACCAGGGCAGAGACTGAACCAACTCTGGAGTCACTCGGATGACATCTGCTAAGTTCCCTGAGGCTTGAACCCACTGGGAAGCTAGGATCCACTGAGCAGTCCTCAAGGGAGTGTGACATGCACAGTGGAGGCCATGTGGCCTAGCAATCTCAACATCTGCCGAGCCGTAACCTGCTGGCTGGTGTGAAAGAGTGGTGAGACCAACTAGAATGTCTGCTCGCATCATGGGAGAAAGCTCAAGCCTGATTTGGATCTAGCAGGGCTCCTATGAATTCCAATTGTTGAACTGGGAACAGATGGGATGGGGTTGTTAAAATGAACCCTAGTAGCTCTAGCACCTGAATAGTTCTCTGCATAGATTCCTGAGCACCTTCCTTTGATGTTCACCAACCAATCGTCCAGGTAGGGAAACATGCCAGTCAGTGTAGCATAGCGAAGTTGCAACTTACTGCTAGACATTTGGTGAAAACCCTGGAAGCTGATGCAAGGCCAAAAGGAAGAAGGTGGTACTGGAAGTGATGTGCTCCCACCTGAAATCTAAGATACTTCTTGTGGCCTGGAAGTATCGGGATATGCGCGTAGGTATCCTTTTAAGTCCAGAGCATAGCCAATCTTGTTCCTGAATAACTGGGGGAAGGGTGCCCATAGAAACTAACCTGAACTTTTCTTTGACCAAATATTTATTCAGGGCTTTTATGTCTAAGATGGGACGCACTCCCACAGTTTTCTTTGGTACAAGGATGTATCTGGAATAGAATCTCTGTCCTTGTTCCCCTGGTGGAACAGCTTGACCACAAGGGCCTTTAGAAGGGTGGAGAGTTCCTCTACAAGTACTTCCCTGTGGTGAGAGCTGAAGAAAGTTGCTCAGGGGGGAGGGGGAATTCGGTGGTCTCTTTCGCCAATAAAGAGTGTAACCGTGACAGACTATTTGTTGAACCCACTAATCAGAGGTTACAAGGGTCCACTTTTCTTGGAAAAACCACAGCCTCTCTCCAACTAGCAGGTCATTCAGTACAGCCTTGGGGGTATGTATATACAAAGAGAAGTCTCCCTACCTAAATTTAAGAGTCTATTAAAAACGTGGCTATTTTCACAAGCATTCGGGCTGGTGTCTCTACTGCCTTTTCTTCAGTTTGTCCATTGCTTCCTCTTCTGTTTGTTCTGTATCTTGTTTGAATGATTTCTACTGTCCTATCAATGAAACTGTAGTTCTTTTCCTTTTTCAGTAGTTTTGTTTCTTTTAGATTTGAATTGTGCACCGCTGTCGGTATTGTGTGGTATAGCAAATACAAATAAACTATAAAACATGCTCCACCGGAGAAAGTCAAAATTCGTCCCTTGCTTTGACTGGGAAGCCATCAGGGGCTTCTGCGCAACCTGTGACATGAACGAGCGCACTGAGGTTCAACTGACTGAGTAGGGTGAGAAGGAGTGAACCTACGCCTTTGAGAGTAGTAGGGACTTCACTTTGACTTGCCAAAAAACCTCCTAGAAAAGGAGGGTGCAGAAGGCACCCGCCGGGAAAGAGTGTCGATGGTATGGGTCATTCCATGCCAAGTGGTCTAAAATTTAAAAAAGTTCCCACCATCATGTTCTCCAATTTTGTTCAAATTTCATCTGTTGCGCGAGTCAGGTGTTAAACTAAGTTTCCCAAATTTGAGGTCTCTAACTGCAATAGTTGCAGATCTAGACCCCCTTTTCTGAAAGGTTGTCAGTCCATGAGCACGCGACATTTACCAAAATGCCATTTTTGGGGTCTAATAAAATCCCAATACATTTATAAGAATGGCTAAAAAATTCAAATCCTGTACAGTTTTTGATGCTAATTCCGATGAAATACATTTTAACATTATGGGTGCAAAATCCAGTCAAACAAGTTGACCAAAGTGTGCAGCAAAATTGGTTGCAACTCATCGGAACATATTTGGACCAATATTCAGACCGTAACAGCTTCCATGCAAAGATATGGACTTCAAATTTTGAACAAGCATTATGCTTGTGCTGGACATAATACTGCCAGATTTGCAACTAACCAGCATCTATAACCGCCCTGCAGGATCTCTTCAAAGTTGGCACTGTCAGCGCAAATGGTAAACATACCAAAGTTCAAAGCCAATTATTAAAAAAAAAGAGTCTGCCTGAATCAGCTTGTGAACAGTATCATCTGAAAGAGAAAATTGTGCTCTACAACACTGATATGGTTGCAATGTTAGACCACTTGGCATGGAATGACCCGTATCAGTATGTTTTTTGATTAAGACTGTGACCTCTTTCACCTTCTCTCCAAAAAGATTAACTCTGTGGCAAGTCTGAATATAACACAGAAGATCCAGCTTTAGAAAAGGTTTAAGTAGGTAATACTGGAATATTATGAAAAGTACAATCTTTTCCATCCCCAAGCCCCACTACACCATTACTAAAGGTAATCTTGCACCTATTAGTAAACAGAAAATTTTGAATTTCTCTATCATTGTCATATAACTTGTGCGGCACCACCTCCTGCTACTTTATCCTTTCTAAGATGTAGGCCACAAAAATGAACACAGTACTGCAAAATAGTGAACACACACATATTTTCAAGGTATGCCTAAACCATCCCCCCCACTTTCAAATCTGTATGATCTGGCTGTATAGATGTACGGCCTCTTCTAAAATTGCTAATCACATAGCAATATAATAATTTTCATGTGGATGGGAATTTTCAAAAAAAACATCCAAGTCAGAATTGGGACATTTTGCTCATTATATCCACAAAAAATGTCCATCTTAGAGCCATTTTTGAACAGGAATAACGTGAGCTGGTCAGTCAGAGCACTTTTTTGTAACTTGGACACGATTGAAACAGGTCTAGATAAAAACGTACTTCTTTTGTGCGCAAGACGTTTCCTTCCTGAGAACTTCAAAATTCTGGGCCTGCCCAAAACATACCTCCAACATGCCCCCTTGCTATTTGGATGAACTCAGTGAAAAACATCCTAGTGTGTGGAAGTGCGGCCAAAAAAGCAAACAGGGTGAAAAGAATTATTAGGAAAAGGATACAAAATAAGACCAAGAATATTATAATACCTTTATATAGTTCCATTATGCAACCTCACCTTGAGTACTGCATTCAATTCTGGTTGCCGTATCTCCAAAAAGATATAGCGGAATTAGAAATGTTCAAAGAAGAGCAACCAAAGTGATAGAAGAGATGGAATGCCTTCCATAAGAGGAAAGGCTAAAGAGATTAGGGCTCTTCAGCTTGGAAAAGAGACAGCTCAGTGGGGATATAACTGAGGACTACAAAATCCTGAGTGGCGTAGGATGGATAAATTGAATCGATTTTTCACTCTTGTAAAAAGTACAAAAACCAGGGGACAGTCAATGAAATTACATGAAAATAGTTTTAACTCAAATAGTAGGAAATATTTTTTCACTCAAAGAATAGTTAAGTTCTGGAACTTGCTGCTGGAGGATGTGGTAACAGCGGTTAGAATATCTGGATTTGAGAAGTTCCTGGAGGAAAAGTCCATTGTATGTTATTCAGATGAACATGGGGGAAGCCACTGCTTGCTCTCGGATTTGTAGCATGGAATGTTGCTATTAACTGGGGTTCTGTCAGGTACCTGTAACCTGGATTGGCCACTGCTGGAAGCAGGATACTGGGCTAGATGGACCATTGGTCTGACCCAGTATAGTTAACAGGAGCGTAGCTAGACCTCACAGTGGAAGGGGGCCAGAGCCCGAGGTGGGGGGGGAGGGGCATATTTTAGTCTGCCACCATTCCCCCCACTGCCTTGCCACTCCCACTGCAGCAAATAGCTTGGCTGGCGGGGGTCCACAACCCACACCAGCTGAAGCCTTCTCCGGCACCGCCGCATTCCCTGCCCTGCTCTCACTTCCTCCTGATGTCCTGCATGCTCCTTTAAGTGAAACTGAGCATGCTTGTGATTCCTGTCTTGATAAAATATTCTAGGTTTTTAATTTGCATGTTACTTCTAGATATAATAAATCAACAAAGCAATCGATAATAAATTATATTCACAGTTAATAAAGCCTCCATAGACAAACATTGGTGTATCAGTTAAACCACATATTTATCTAGATTACAGTGGAAAGATCTTTATGAGCAATCAGTTTAATTACAATGTTTTATATAACCCTTTGGTACTCACAAATCTGTGTATGTACAGTATATGTGTATACACACAAATGTAAAGGATTAGACAGTAAAATTTCTAATCCTTGAGACCTAACCTAAAAGTGTTTAAAAATGTCTTTTCTCAGATCAAGGAATTTTTTTTTCTACATTTCTCTCCTCTAGCATTTAGCTTAGTTTTAAACTTAACATAATTTTTTCTCTTCTCACTCTGACCAAGGACTGGAAACGCCCTGCCTCTGGGGGTCCTTTACTAAAGATTAGCTTGAGTTATCTGTAGCAGTGTCTATAGGAATAAAATGAGGCCTGATGCAGATAACTCAAGCTAACCTTTAGTAAAAGACCCCCCCCACTGTTTCCATGCTGTACATCTTCAATACCTGAAGATCTCTACTCTTACTCTTTGTTTACCATAAATGCATATTCAAGAATACAGCTACAAAATTTGAACAAAAATTTGTGAAGCATAACGGTGTTCATAGTTAAACTCAAAAGCTATAAAGTAATTTTCTAGAGAAACACGCGTGTGACAAATTGACAGGACTACTCAGCTAGAGAGACTGATTACACTGGTTCTCAATCAAAACTTATCTAGGTTGTGTGAGCATAAGGAATGTGCTGCTTTATTTTGAGGCTACCCATCTAAATGATTATCCCTTTGTAGACAACATAAAGCTGTGGCGTCGCTACATAGATGATGTTCCTTTGTTCTGGCGAGGTAGTGAGGAAAAGGTATTGGACCTTATTCGATGGATGAACAGAAGTAAATCTTAAGTTTAAAGCACAATTTTGATTACCATCAGATTGCCTATTTAAACATTTTAATAAAGAACAAAGGCGCTTACAAACACCAAATTGAAGTTACTGCCAGGTTACCGCGTGGCCCTTGCGATAATTTCAATTTTGGTGTGTGTCTGCTATGTGTGTTTAAAAAAATTTTGTTATTTTCTGCCGTGCGTCCACTACGCACATCTAGTGGCATTTGACATGCGTAGACCATTACTGCCCGGTTACCGCGCGAGACCTTACTGCTAGGTCAATGGCTTGCAGTAAGGTCTCAGACCCAAAATGGACGCATGGCAATTTTTATTTTGTCACATGTCTGTTTTCAGCCAAAAAAAAAAAAAAAAAAAAAAAAGAGGCATTTTTTGTAGGTGCGCTAAAAAATAATTCTGCGTCTACACTGCCACAGGCCATTTTTCAGCACACCTTAGTAAGAGGACCCCATAGTTTTTGTACTACTATTTTCACAAAGCCTACTGACCAAAATAAGCATCTTGGTTCAGCAGTTTTCACAACTGAAGCCTTAAACAGAATTTACCATATAGTCAATTGCTACATTTACACAGATCGTGGTCTGATTTTGGGGAATATGAGAAACAAGCTGAAATATTTGTAGACAAATTAAAAAAAAAAGAGGTTACCCTAACACAAGTAATAAGGGTTATATCAAAGCTAAATGTTCAAGTAGAGAGAATTTATTGGAAGACTGAAAAAAAGTAAAAATCCATGAATAGTGGGTACTTTAAATTCACCAACTAAGCAAATAATATTCAAAACATTATTAGTGAATATTGGAAACCATTACTATTTTAGAGGAAGTAAAGTCACTGTGGCATATACAAAGCAGAAAAATCTTCAAGACTGGTCAGTTCCATCTGTGTTGGCAAAATGTCTAAGATTATTGTGAATGTCTTTGGGACATTTTCCGTTTGTTCTACTTCAATGACTGCTATGTATTTTAAACATCCAACACTTAAGAAAAAAATTAGGTTCAGACACTACTCTCATTGTAACATTTAAGAAAAAGAAGTTTTGTTTGTAAGGTCATATAAGGCCCCTTTTACTAAGCAGCATTAAGACCAATGTGGGCTTACCGCTCGCTAAACAGGAAGTACCATCAGGCTACCACAGCAGCCCAGCGGTACCTCCCATCCCTAGCACGCCATCAAACCCGGTTACCGCTGGGTTAGCGCGGGAGCCCTTACCGCCATAAGGTAAGTGCTTTACTTGCTGCACGGCCATTTCCTGCAGGAAAGAGACTTCCTTTTTACCTGCTGTAGTTTTTATAAACGGACACCACACGATGGTATGCCCTAGCAGAGGCCATATTAATTTTGTTCTGATTAGGCGGCTCTTTCTATATTCACTTTTAATTTAATAACACAAATATGCCTCTCTCTTTTTTAGATTGATATTTTCCAGATGGATATTTAGACGTTTGCATATTAGCTATGAGATTTATATAAGTTTTAATTATGCATCAGGATTGGCTGTAGTATAACCTCTGATGATGTTTTAGTTTGATGCAGAATGTTGGTGTCCCCTTTGTTTGATTTTATAAAAGAACATTTCAGATTTACTAGAATAATTTGTTAGTAAGTTACATCATCATAGGTTTCTTATAAATAGCACTTTTGTTTTATTGGGCCACAATCGCGGTAAATGCATCCATGTGTTTTAACTCTGTTGGTATTAGTGGCTGTGTGTTGGAAGTTTTTAGTGCGCTATTAGAGTAGCGAGGTGTGATGCTACTTTGTGCTTGCATTTTTTGTTCAAGGAGGCATATGTTCGAGGTCCATATTAATGCAGGGTTTTGTTTTCCATCTGATTAGATCAGAGAGGCAATATTCATATAATTAGATTGTAAATTTCTTTAGGCTTACAGTATTTGGACAACAATTGATTTTTGCACTCTCTTTATTTAACCCCTGTTGTCCAATGTTGGATCTTTGAGATATTTATACATTATAGACTCTTTTTACAAAGCAGCATTTCTGATTAGTGTGCACTGAATGTGAAGAAACCCATGGCAACTGAATGAGCTTCTCTGCATTCAGAGCACCGCTAATCAGTAGCGCTGCTCTGTAAAAGGAGCCCTATATTTCGGTTTTATGTAAAATAGACACTTATGACAAGAACTAGCTTATATAAGTATGATTAGAATAAGCATGCGTGGCGTTTTGCTACTGGAATTGATGTTTGTGATACCGGTGTTACTTTGAATATAAGTAAAGCCTTTTTGGCTTCAAAGATAGATGCTTTAGACTTTATTGATTGTTTCATTATTAATATATATATATATATATATATATCTATATATATATATATATATATATATAGATATATAGATATAGATATATATTTTTTTTAAGTTTTTATCAGTAGCGCATTTGCTGAGTTATGTTAGTGGCTCTGCAAATGCACATCAGGCGGAGGTACTTTTTGTTTTGATTAGTGACCTCTAAATAAAAGATTTTTAAAAATTCAAATTTTGTTTACAATATACTAATATATTAATTTTGTTAGTTTTGGGATGCTGCTATGCCTGCTGTTTCTAATTTTTCAAAATCTGTCCCTTTAGTATGGACATGTCATTTGGCCTTAACTCTTTCTTTATTGAAAAAGCTATGGGGCTGGATGGGATACATCCCAGGATACTGAGGGAGCTCAGGGAGGTCCTGGTGGGACCTCTTAAAGATTTATTTAATAGATCTTTAGAGCGGGAGAGTCAAAACAGGAGTGGAATTCCAAGGACTATGCATGCGAGTCTGGTAGTGACTATCCTTCTAGAGGATTCCAATTTGGTCATGTCTGGACAAGGTACCTTCATTGTGACTTTTTGGCATTAGAACATAAGTTATAGACACTGATAAAAGTGATACTCTTTTAGGGTCAAACAGTGTGTTATTCCAGATATTTCCAGGGCCTCCAAAAAGAGAAGCAAGTTTTTCCTGACAAGACAGTTATCTTCTCTAGCGTACCATTTTTGCGCTAATCTTCATCTTTGGGCATGATTAATTATGCTAATATAAAATATTTCTATGACCCTTTTCAATTGAAGAACTTCCTTGATCATAAGTTTTCTACTCCTGTTAATTCTGAGTTTGTGGGAGGGGAAGTGGGTTAAAGGATAAGATTGTTATTATTTTCATTAATACCAGACTTAAAGAAGTCTTATTTTAAAAATTTCCTTTGATGTTATTTCATGATCTAGCCCTATTGCTAAGATATGTTCTCCTTATTCAGAGATTACCTGCTTATGTGCTACTTATTTTACTTTTTTTTTCTTTTATTGGAAAATTAGTTGGATTCCCTGTTCTTTTCTTGAAATATACTGTTAAAACTGCATAGATAAACAATAACAACAAAAATCAGGTTAGCGATAGGCTAGGAGCCACTAGGCAAGAAGGGGATGAAGTGTTTTACTATGTACCAAGTTATGAATCCCAGAAAAAAAAGTATTTACTAGGGCTCAAACCAACAGAAAATACTCTTTTGACATATGTTGGAGAGAAAATATTTAGGTTTTTTTTTTCTTTTTTTTTGAAGAAATGTAGCGCTATATTTTGCATTATGATCCTGTGAGAAGAATTACAATCTTACTGACAGAGAAGCTAGGCTTAAATGGCTCTGGGAACCCTCATAAGTGAAACCACATATCTGCTGAAATAATTCTCATTATTTTTTGGAATGCCAGACAAGTTGAGCAAAACCAGGAAAAAAGTGGAAATAATGATGGGGAAACAATTCAACTACCTCACACATTATCCCTCAGCTGGGAGCTGCAGGAACCTAAGAGAGAGGGGTGAAAGGAGGAGGAGGATGGGAGAACTCATGGGGATTCAGAAAAAAAATGATGCTGAAGGATGAAAGAAATCAGGGCAAGTCGGAGAAGAAGCTAGGTCAACCTAAAGCCATAAGGGCAGATTACTTCATTACCCTGAGTAAGCTTTGTTCTTAGTCATGAACATTATTATGTGCCTTGCTGTGGTTCATTACGCAACAGTACAACATGGAACAATGCTGTGCAGCTGCTCTGTCACATTATTTGACAAGTATGCCCAGTATGGTGCTGATAAATTAATTTGACTTATAATTAACATTTGATAAATAACTTTCCTCTTAGTGCACATTTAGTTGATGCAGTCCTAATGGTAGGAATAAGCTAATAGCATGTAAAATGCTCCCATTTACTAACAGTGGAAGAGCAGATAACTAGAACAGTCAGACAAGTCCTTAATATATGACTATTAACCTTTGGGCAGCAAAGTAAAAAAAAAAAGTGTTTTAAAATATTTAAACATGATGCAGCATATCATTAAACAAACAAAATTAAAAAGGAATGCAATATGTAAGGGGGTAATCTTATAAAACATTTTTCCTATGTGCTTTTACTGGAGATAGATCAGAGTGGCTATTTTATGAAGGAATGTGCGTTAATGCAAATTACACATGTGGGAGATCATTTACTAGCAGCTAGCTAGAACTATCCCCAGTAAAAAGGACTTGGGCATCTATGTTGCCATTATAGAACAGACGTCTTTTTGGACTTTCCATATGGGCGCTCGGTTATAAAATTGCCCCATGTATGCATGGAGAGAGCCCAATTTTTCAGCTTCAAGAATTAAACACTTACTTTATCTGCTGCTGCCAACAAGTTGTCAGCCATTTTATCAAGATTTGGTGCTTTTCCTGTGTAAATGAATCTCATCATCTCTTTAAATACATCTGGATCTACATCATTTATTTCTACTCGGTTCTGGTAGGCACGGGGGAATCAGAAGAAATAGAGAAAACAATTTGTTTTAATAAAATTAGAAAAATATATTTCAAATATAAGCTTAAATCATACTCAAATGACAACTTCCCTATATAATGGGAAGATTTTGCATCTTACTCATGTGATTTTATTTACAATTAATTATTTTAGCTGTTTATTAAGAGATTGTGTTGGATTGGATAGTGTAGTATAGAAACAGTGGAAATAAATAAATACAAACTGTTTAGTTGTGATCAGGTAGACTCAGCACTATGCTTCACACATGTAAAACATTGTATTCATGCTCAATTGGCATACAATTCGGCATACCTTTGTTATGTTGTTCAAAATTCCAATAAAGAGTTTGTAAAATAAACCACTACAATTTTATGCCAAGTTAAGTTTTCTTTCCTGAGATTCAATGGGGAAAGAAGGTCTGGCAAAAGGAAATTTGTAAAATAAAAATGAAACCTTTCTGGGCTAGAATTCTCTCTCATAAATAGAATATCATCATTGAATTGTTATTGAGTTAAGGAGAACATGAGAGAACCGGACCAGAAATAAACAAGAATGAACTGTGGACTGTAAATTAACACAGAGTTGCACAGATGCGATTCAACACCGATTAAAGTTCAAAGTTTTGGTACACTGCAGGCTTATTTTATTTATTTTTACTTTATTGGGGTTTATTTACCACCTTTTTGAAGGCATTCACTCTGGGGCCCTTTTACTAACCCGCATAGGCACCTACGTGCACCCAATGCGCATCAATTTGGAGTCACCACCCAGCTACCGTGTGGCCCAGGAGGTAATTTTGCTTTTTACGCACATCCGCTAAACACGCCGGAAAATAATTTTTATTTTCTTGAGCGCGGCGGAAACCAGGCATTAATCGTCATTCTACGCGTGTAAATGATTACCACACAGTTACCGCTTCAGACCTTACCGCTAAGTCAATGGGTGGCGGTAAGGTCTCAGACCCAAAATGGGCGTGCACCAATTCTTATTTTGCCGCATGTCCATTTTCGGCAGAAATTAAAAAAAAAAAAAAAAAAAGTCTTATTTTTACAGATGCGCTGCAAAAAGGATCTGCGTGCGCTCAAAACACACACCTACACTAGAGCAGCCCATTTTTCAGCACACCTTAGTAAAAAGGTTCCCTCAAGGTGTAAAACAAACATAACCAACAGAATTACAGCAGTAAAAATATTCAAATGACAATGCAAAGTATGGCATATCATACTACTTACAATGCCAACAAAATATGTAATAAAATATTTTAGACAGTGTAGGGTATAAGCAAAGATGGAACAGAGATTAAGAGGAGAAAATAAAGGGACTAATTTAAAGAAAGTTGACCATGACTGGAAGCCTTTGCTAATTTATAGAATCTCAATTCAGTATCTTAGTAAATGTCAGAGAGTTTTCCCCTGAAATACACAATATGTTTAAAGTCCCTTCTTGGGGAATGGGCTGAGATTACATCTAGGTTAGCCAAATCACCTATGTCACAACCAAGGAATGTAACCACCTCTACTCCGTAAGTAGTATTAGTATCACTGGGCTCTCTTCTCAGCCGCCTATTTTCTTTAGTGGAGATACTATTTTCTATTTCCTTAGTATTGTGCACTGCCTCCTAAATTGTAATTGTGGACTATAGATGATCAACTGATCAAATGTTTGAAAGTAAGATTGAAATAACTATTTTTGTTAGAATTTATTATGACAAATAGTCATCTTTTCTGTTTCAAGAATTTTACTTGAACTTAAAATGTAAATGCAATTAATAAAAAAAAGTCCCTTCTAACTATCCTCCCTATACCAGGGCTTTCTATTCACCAGCCCAGGTCCTCTCTGGAAGGGGAAGAAGGGTCTCTGGGGAAGGAAGTGATGTTTCCTGGGAGTTTGGATGCTACTGGACTACTTGAAGAGATGCTAATCTGAAGTATCTCAACACTGGGATCTTCCTGGTCTCGTATTACTGCTTATTTCTATAGCACTGCTATACAGACATGGCATTGGACACATAAGTATAGTCCCTGCTTCACAGATCTTACAATGGTAAAATTAGGCCTTATCTGATAATTTTCTTTCCATTAGCCCTGATAGATCAATCCAGAAGATAGAGAGAATGCCAGAGCTCTGCCATATAGTAGACTGTGCAGCAGCCTTGTCTTCATATAATCGATACTCAAGCAGGAAAACTGAACAAAACTCCAAACAACTTCTTGCTTCATCAAAACGAGAACACCAACCCCTCCAAAAGGAGAACCTGAGAGTTCTCGGGGCATGGGCATGGAAAGCCAAACTGCACTCAAAAACAGCCCTGATAAACAGAACCATTGAACATGCAAAAATTACTATGTGAGGTCCAAAGCGCTCATAAAAACTTCTGCCAGAACTCTTCACCGGACTCCTAGAAGGAGAAAGAACAATGCAACTAGACACTGTAGGGCTCTGGGTTGATCTGTCGGGACTAAAAGAAAGAAAATTAAAAGGTAAGGCCTAATTTTACCTTCCACAGCGTCCCACAGCTCAATCCAGAGATTAGTGGGATGTAGAAAAGCAGTCCTCAAGTAGGGCGGGACCGTCGACACCTGGCTACCAAGACTGAAGCCCCAAAGGCCGAATCTGATCGCGCTATCACATCCAGTCGATAATGCCTTGTAAAGGTGTGCACCGAGGCCCACATGGCTGAACGGCAAATGTCTTCCACTTGTAGGGGTATCTTCCAGCTGACTCATGTGGAAACTAGAAACCACTTTGTGTAGGAAGGAAGGAATAGTCCAGAGCTGAACTCCAGCCTCCGTGAACGAAAGAAACGGGTCCATCATGACAGCGCCTGCAATTTCGAGATGCACCGTGAAGAAGTCATTGCTACCAAAAAAAAAAAAAAAAAAAAGAAAAAAAAAACTGTCTTCAAGATCAAATCCCTTCATGGACAGCCGATCAAGAGGCTCAAAGGGCACCCGCTGAAAAGCTCGCAGCACTACATTAAGCTGCCACTCTGGACAGAGGTGCTTCCGAGGCAGACAAATTATTAATGCCACACAGGAAGCGCACCACGTCCGGGTGTGCTGCCATGGAGACCCCTTGAATCCACCCATGAAATCAGGCCAACACTGCAACCTGCACCTTCAGAGAATTCAAGGCCAAACCCTTCTCCAGACCCTCCTACAGGAAGGCAAGCAGGTCTGCCACCGAAGATGCGCTCTAGAAGTGCACCAGACCGCAAAGGTCTTCCAAACCCAAGCATAAGAAGCCTAAGCAGAATTTTTCCAAGCCTGCAGCAATGTACTAATCACCATCTCCACGTACCCCTTTATGACTCATGCGTGTCCTCTCAAGAGCCAAGCCCTAAGACCAAAGGGGGAGGGATCCTCCATGAGGATGCGGCCCTGCCGTAGTAGCACCCTTCCCTCTAGAAGGTGCAGGGGACAATTGACCAAGAGTTGAATCGATCTGCAAACCACAGCTGACAAGGCCAGTCCAGTGCTTCCAACACCAAGAGACTGGGATACTGAATGATGCGACCCAGGAGTCGACCAATCATGGGCCACTCCACCAGGTCCAACACATTGTGGCTGAGGAAGTCTGTCTGCACATTGAGCTAGCCCACAATATGGGCCATGGAGATGAGCTTCAGACTCATTTCCACCCACTGGACAGAGAAACATCGCCTCCTTAGCAAAGGGAGTGCTCTTCATGCCGCCCTGCCTCTTCATATAAGCCACCGCAGTGACATTGTATGAGAGGACTCAAAACGGGCTTGTACTGCAGCAACGCCTTCTGCACCATTTGGCGTTCCAAGCAATTGATGGACCAGGTTGCTTCCACCGGAGACCACAAGCTCTGTGCCATTCTTCCCATGCAGTGGGCCCCCCCCCAACCCAAGAGACTGGCATTCATCGTCACAACCACCCAATTTGGGACCGATAGGAAGGCACCCCTCTGCAGGTTGTGGCTCTGAAGCCACCACCACATGCTAAACCTGGCTCTCGGTGTCTAGGGGAGCCGGAGGCCATAGTCACCCTCCAGGGGCAACCAGCGACTCAGCAGAAACTGTTGGAGAGGCCTCATATGCACCCAGTCCCACAGTACCACATCCAGCACCACCACAATGGAACTAATTACCTGAACAAAGTCCCAAACCCAAGCAACAGCCTGGACACCTGGAGCCCAGTTTCAACTGCCGCCACTGTGGCGGAAAGACCTTCCCCTCCTGGGTGTTGAAAACCACAACAAGGTACTCCAAGCATTCAGAGGGGCTCTTGCCCAGATTTATGACCCAGCCTAAGGAGCGTAGCAACTCAACCACCTGAGCTGTAGTGAGTACATTTTTCCCAGGAGGAGGCTTGGATAAGCCAGTCATACAGATAAGGATGGATCCAGATGCCCTCCTTCTGGAGAAAGGCTGCTATCACCACCATCACCTTGGAAAAGTTTGAGACCGAAGGGCATGACCCACTGATCTGATGTAATCTCAGCCCACTCACCAAGAAAGAGCAACAAACACCCTCCCATGGTTAATTCCAGAGGAAAGGACAGAGACCCTATTATTGCGAGGTCTAGGAGGAGAGTACACCACGGGGGTTAAAGGAAGCTGAGGAACCTCTCGAAAGGGCTGCTGGCACTGCAGAAAGTGCTGCTTCGAAACAGCATCCGATTTCCCAGGTCTTTACCTCCTAGCCTCCTGAAACCAAGCACAGTACTGTGACGCCCGGGAGGATGGCTCCACTGGCAAAATTGTGTTCTTAGTCACCACTATATTGAGGGAATCAACCCTAGGCAAAGGGAAACCAAGTCCTCCGCTGGAAGCAGATAAAGGCAGAACATCGCCCTCACCACCTGTAAGCCCACCTCGGGGGAGTCCCACTACGTGGAGACCAATACTTTTCATTGCCAAATGAATATGGAAAAATTTGGGCGCTCCCTAACTCCCGCTGTCAATGGGTGTGCTTCCACCTCTGAGACTGGAGGGTCTGGAGATGAAATTTTCAGCGCCTCCAGTGACCTGGCAATCAAGGAGGGAAGTTCTTCTCTCCTGAAGCATGCCATGGTGAGGTCAATCTCTGTCATTTGGTGGCAATTCCCCCTACTCCAGGGGACCCTCCATGGAGCGCAAAGTGGCAACTGGGGCCAGGTCATCATGACTCCGCTCCACCGAAACCAGGGAGAGCACATCTAGCTCCTCCAGGGAATCCAGCCGCGCCTGTTTGGAATCCGGGCCCACAGGGAGACTCCCCTCCCCAAGAATTCCCTGCTCCAGGCAGACCTGGCTGGCGCGTCATGAGAAGGAAGGCCTTATGCATCACTAAAATGAACTTCGGAGAGAAAGGGATGACATCCGAATCCTTTGATAGACCCCCGCGGGTAACAGAATCGAAGCACATCCCTTATCAGTCTCCTCATCCACCAGAAACTGTGTCATACTTGGGGCAGGAAACGTGTGGTGAGGCACTCAAAATGGCAGCTGTCGCGCTGCGGGAAAACAGCGGTATCTTCCAAACCTCTCAAAGGTTCCTCTGCCGCTGCATCCGCTGTTACCACACATACCAGTGGTAGTCCCACAGTCCGAGGAGAAATAAGAAGAAGGTCCCGCTTTCCATAGAACACAGAGATTAAAATTCAGACATCCAAGTTAAGATAGGCTCCATTCTGTTTCTGTTTTAGAAAACGATCTGTCAAGTCTTTTCTAAGATACCTACAGGAGTGCATGCATTTCAGTCAGCACAAATGGCAGGAGAAGCCATTTTATAAATACATATGGTGAAAAAAATGAATGACACGGATCCATCAGTTTCCATGTTGGCACTTACATGTTGATGCGATTCTACCGGTTCCACATATAGCTGCCCCATTTTACAAACCGACATGTGTAAGCGCCATCAATCAAGTAGTGAGGGTGAAATATTAACTTAGTTTCATTTTGAAGGTTCAAATAAACTACACTGGAATAAGGGAAATGAATGCTTTTTTTTTTTTTTTTTTAACTTATGCATGACTGAGCTGGTATAAAACCCAACATGGAGATTTTTCCCCATACATCTGCATTTCTGGTGTGTGATGTACACGTCAAAATACTGCTATTTATACATGTGTTTTTAAAACAAAGGCCTAAAGGACCCTTTTAGTAAAGTGTGGAAAATTTTGCACTTACATGGTAACATAATAACTGACAGCAGATAATGGCCTCTATGGTACATCCAGTCTGCCCAACAAGGAAACCAAAGTTGTTTCTCCTGCTCCATGCAGATTATACCCCTCTATGCCATGTTTAAAGTCTGAAGGTAATTTAATTTTGCTTTGAGTCCAGATTCTTTATATATCTACCACATTCTCCATGAAAAATTACTTCCTGGTATTACTCTTATTTCTACCACCCTGCAACATAGTAACTGACAGCAAACAATGGCCTCTATGGTACATCCAGTCTGCACAACAAGGAAGCCAAAGTTGTACCTCATGCTCCATACAGATTATACCCCCCTATGCCACAACCTTAATTCATGTCCACTAGTTCTACCGCTTCCCTTCTCTGAAAAAGAACTGTTTGTTTATTAATACCTTTCAAGCATTTAAACATCTGTATCAGCTTTTTCTCACCCCATCTTTTTCTCTAGGATATACATATTCAGGTCTTCAATAACATGAGGGAATTCATGAAGGATCATACCATAATCCCTCCAGCGGTCAGCTGCTAAAATCAGAGCACCTTTTTGTACCCTGGATGTGACTGAAACAGAACTAACTAGACACATTCTTCTTTTTAGACTTGGACGTTTCTTTTCATTTGATTATTGCTATTAGCTATCCTAATTTTGGGCCCTCCCTCGTCCCACTGGTTATGAAGCAGAAATCAGGCTGAGAAAAACAGGGAAAAACTTTCTAATAGGTAGTAAAAAGGAGCTGGACTGCAGTAAGTGCAGGTTATACCCATCAACAATTGTTGTTAGCAGCAAGAGTGTGTCTGCCTTCCCCACCTTATATATGATCATTGATTAGGCACACCTGCTGGTTCATTGGAACTCATATTTCTCAAACTTGGGTTAAGTTTGCAACTAAGTGACATGTTTCTAGTTTCCGGTTACACATGATCACGGGTTTAAGTCCAAGAAATAAAGAAATATAAGTAAAACGTCTGTTCCAGGTAATGTGAGGTAAATGAAGACTTATGTTGAAAACCTGTCTGTCTCTACAGATAGGTGCTGCTTAGATTTATAAAAAGTAAAACAGAGATGCTTTGCTCCACTTGCTACTTTAAATCAAAATATACCTGCTTTAATTTTTAAAGAAAAGTCTACTTCCCCACTCTTGGTACATCTACAGATACAACAGGTTTCCTTGCAATTGCTGCATAAAGCTGCTTTACCTTTTTGCTTTCTTCCATTTCATGTTCAAACATTGCATTGAACACCGGCGAGCGAGCTGTAACCAGAGAAAGAAACATTAGAGTGCTTCCATTTAACCTTACTTGTCAATGAACTGATCATAAAGAAAGGTAATAGAATGATAAATAGTACCTGCAAGAATCGATTTATGAGCTTTGAATTCTTGTCCTCCTACATAAAGGCTACAATCTGTAAATCTTGACATTTCCCATAGACTTCCTAAATCTTCTGCTAGTTGGCACTCGGGTACCTTTAGAGTATATGTATTAGATTGTCCTGATATATTTACAGAGTCTTGGACAACACTTACCTAATGAAAAACAGAACAAGAAACTTTTTGTCACACTCCAACACCAAAAGCCATTCATTAGTCTTCTACTAAAACTTTTTTTTTTAATCACAACATCCAGATGTACAATGAGCTCCAAACTGAAGTGAGGAAAATGTTTATAAGATAATCTCCAGTTAAACTGTTATAAAGAAACTTAGCCCAAACACTATGGTGTTCCAAAAGAATGCAGCAAAACAAAAAAGTTTGCTTATTTATTAATTTTTTTTTCATCTGAGGATTTCAAGTCTAAAATAAATTTGGAAGCATTAAACTGAATCTAAGATGAAAGGTTTGCAAAGAACGAATAAGCAGCCACAAAATATGACTATAGTATGAACTCTGACATTAGCTTGGCACTTACATCTTAAAATGAGGAAACCCTACAGCCGACACATCCAAGTTCTTTCAACAGTTGGTCACATGATCACAAATCTGTATGTGAGTAGGCCACATGATTTTGTTTTAGATGGTTATAACATGATTCATATGCATCAAAATCTGTGAATCTCTTCTGAATTCTGGCTTCACATCTACCAAATAGTTCTGCAATTCTTCAAAATCATGTGTACTAAATAAAAAATGTTAAAAATGCAAAATATCTCAAGCAGGCCATATCCCAAAAGTCTAGTGGGTTGCATTTGGCCCACAGGGCACATGTATGCTTCTGACCTACAGTCTGGGGGATCCCTCTGAATATTTTCTCCTATACACCTTTTATATTTTCACAATCTCTGCCTAAGAAGAATGGAAGCATGAGGAACTAAATTAAAAAAAAAAAAAAAAGAGTCTTTTTTTTTTTTAAAGGACATAAGTGTATGTCAGCTTTGTTTACTGGTTCAAGAAGTGTTAGTCATCTTCTGGCAGTTCTTTTAATGATACCACAACAAGGACAACAGCTGCTAAGTCAGCAGCATTTTTTGGAAGTGTGCAATGATCCAAGTTATAAAATGTTCTCATTTTTATCAGTACTAACAATCAAGGTATGACAAAACTAAAATGTCTATTTGATGGTAAAACGCAGGTACTTAACTGCAGCAGGTGTTTTCCGAGGACAGCAGGCTTTATATTTTCACAAGTGGGTGACGCCGATCCGCGTTGTCCAGTCCGGAATTTACCAAAGTCCAACGAGAGCTTTGTGGAGCGTGAGACACACTCCACCGCACATGCGCGAGTGCCTTCCCACCCACCACGAGAATGCGGTTTCCTCAGTTTAATACTACAGCTAAAAATAAAGTAAAAATACTACGAAGGAGATAACTCCAAGGGGAGGTAGGAGGCATTGTGAGAACATAAAGCCTGCTGTCCTCGGAGAACACCTGCTACAGGTAAGTACTTGCTCATTCTCAGAGGACAAGCAGGCTTATAATTCTCACAAGTGAGGAATCCTTAGCATCCAGGATCATCAAAAACAACAAATATTGGTCAACTGGGCCTCTCAAAGGAGAGGACATAACTCAGATTAACCTGAAACTATATACAAACAGAGTGAGTGCAGCCTGGAACAGAATAAAAATGGGCCAAACAGAGTCTGCAACACTGTCTGCCTGAACTAACTGTCGCGTCTGGTATGCTGCTCAAGGCAGTAGTGTGATGTGAATGTGTGGACAAGACCACGTCGCAGCCTTGCAAATTTCTTAAATGAAGGCTTTCCACAAGTGGGCTACCGATGCACCCATGGCTCCGATATTATGAGCCATGACATGACCCTCTAGGGGGCCAGCCCAGCCTGGTCATAAGTGAAGGAAATACAATCTGCCAGCCATATGTTTCCCCAATGGTGACCCCCATCCTGTTGGGATCAAAGAAACAAAAAGCTGGGCAGACTGTCTGTGGGGCCTTGCCCGCTCCATGTAGGCCAATGCTCTCTTGCAATCCAAGGTGTGCAAGCTGCTTTCACATATTGAGAGATCATGCGTATGGTTGCATTACCCTGCTCAGTCTGTTGACCAGGGTATTGCTTTTGCCCACCAGATAATCATACATGTGACACTCAATGCAAAAGACTGGATAGCACACTTCTTGCTGCTGAACTGCTGATTCCATCTTAGTGTTTTTGAGTTTTTCAATAATTTAAAACTTGCTACAGTATTAAGGATATTAACCTAATATAAAAGTGTCTTTTAGATTATATAGTATATTGAATGATTTATTGTTTCCTTCTTAGATGGTAATGAAATGTATTTAAAACTCTGTAAGAGCACTTGCTTATTACCCCAATTACGATAACTGACTATAAATGAAGAGTTGTCCTAGAGGTGGGTGGGAAGACTAAACTGGATCCTGCAGTGCCTGCTAGATTCTGTTAATGCTATGGTACAAAGTTTTTAAAACTAAGTGGAAAAGACTATGGAGATTAGTTGATAAAATTTGCTTTTTATATTTTTATTTTGCCTAACACTAACTAACCTACAATTCCTCCTTTAAACTCCAATCTTTAAGTTCCCAAAGCACAAAGCAAAATAGCGTTCACTTACCAGAGAAATGTCCTCTTCTCTCGGAACTTCTCAGAAAGAAAGTTCAGTGGGACCTTTCCTCTTTATATAGTTTTGAATCTAAGGGGCCTCTTTTAAACAGGCTCTTTGAAGCTGACTCAGCAACCTATGCAAGTATTCTATTTCCCCACACCTTAATTAACACTTAACTGAGGTCGCTGGATGAGCCACCTCTCCAGCAGCCAAGGAACAGAAACTAACTGCCTTTTAGAACAAGAGTTTTTGGCTGTTTAGTTTCTACCTCTAGAAAAGGTTTCAGTTTAAAACTATGGGAAAAATGTCTATTTCTAGAGAAAATTTCAGTTTAAAACTATGAGAAAAGAGTTTGTACACAATCAAGCTTATTTTCAAAGCACTTAGCCTTCCAAAGTTCCATAGAAACCTATGGAACTTTGGAAGGCTAAGTGCTTTGAAAATATGCCTCTATGGCACTATGTGTAGAGCCTTTAAATGTAAATAAGATTTTGCATTTAAAACTTTTGGTTTCTAAGCTATATAGTGCAACAGTTTAATTTTCTGTATTTACTGCAGTAAAAATAATCTACTGTACTTCCTTCAGCTGAGGGAAAATTAGGTTCTTACCTTGATAATTTTCTTTCCTTTAGTCACAGCAGATAAATCCATTAATTGATGGGTTGTATCCACCTACCAGCAGGTGGAGATAGAGAACACTGAAAGCACATGATGTTCCTGGACGCCCAGCCCCCTCTGCCTTCAGTATATGAAATTTCCAAAGCAGAGTGAATAAGAAAGACAAAATAAACTTGCCTCACAGAGAACAAATGCCCCTGAACCAGAGCAATAACCAAACAAAGGAGGGACGTTATCAACCTCCTGCAATAAAAACAGCATGTAGTAACTCTGATAGCTTGTCTTCAAGTACTCCTGATGAGGCACAATGTATGTATGCAACATCTGTACAAAAACTAAAGTCAGACAGGGAGGGATCATGACTAAAGGAAAGAAAATCATCAAGGTAAGAACCTAATTTCCCCTTCCTCGTCATCAACAGCAGATGAATCCATTAACTGATGGGATGTACCAAAGCACTCCCTAAGTAGGGTGGGAACAGGCAACTCCGCAAGCAAGCACTTACGCTCCAAAATGCGTATCCTGCCGCACTGCCACATCCAGCCAGTAATGCCGCACAAAAGAGAGCTGAGAAGCCCAGGTAGCCGCACGACAGATCTCTTGAAGAGAAAAGACACCCGTTTCAGCCCACAAAAAGGACATTGCCCTCATAGAGTATGCTTTAAACGTTTCAGGCGGCTACCGCCCTGAAAGCAGATAAGCAGAAAAAATGAGTTCCTTAAGCCAGCGGGCTACAGTGGCCTTAGACGCCGGAAACCCCCGTTGGGGACCTGCCAACAGAACAAATAAATGATCAGAATTCCTAAACTCATTTAACATCTGCAGATACTGCCACAAAGTCCTGCGAACATCCAAAAGGCACAATTGCCCAAAGGAGTCCGGAAACTCCTCCTTACAAAAGGAAGGAAGAAAAAAAATGGGCTGGTTTAGGTGAAAAGCTGAAACCACCTTAGGCAGAAAGGAAGGCACCTTAGGAACAGTTACTTCGGATTCCGAGAACTGTAGAAAAGGATCCCGACAGGAAAGAGACTGAAGCTCAGACACTCTTCTTGCAGACGTCATTGCCACTAAAAAAACTGTCTTGAGAGTCACATACTTCTCAGAAGCCCGTTTAATAGGCTCAAACGGAGATCGCTGGAGTGCCTTCAACACGAGCCCCAGGTTCCAAGCCAGACAGGGCGACCGCAAAGGAGTACGGGGATGAAGCGCCCCTCTGAGAAATCGGACAATATCTGGATGAGCAGCAAGGGACAAGCCGGAGACTTTCCCCTGGAAGCAGGCCAACGCTGCCACTTGACCTCAAAAAGAATTGTAGGCCAGGCCTTTTGCAGCCCGTCCTGCAAAAAGTCCAGCAAAAGCGAGACTGTCACCAGAGTCAGCGAGATAGACTTTGGAGTACACCACGCCTCAAAAGTGCGCCAGATCCGAGCATAAGTCGAAGAGGTAGACTGCATGCGAGCCTGCAAGAGCGTGGAAATAACCTTATTAGAATAGCCCTTGTTCCTCAATTGCGCCCCCTCAAGAGCCAGGCCGTAAGACCAAAGCGGCAAGGATCTTCCATAGTCAGCGGACCCTGAACTAACAAGTTCAGAAACCGAGGCAAAGGAAGAGGCGCGTCCACCAGCATCCGCCGGAGATCCGCGTACCACGGATGCCTTGGCCAATCCGGGGCTATGAGAATCACCAATCCTCGGTGCGGGCGAATCCGTAGTAGTACTCGCCCTATCAAGGGCCAAGGAGGGAACACATACAGGATGCCCGAGGGCCAAGGTTGAGCCAGGGCATCCAACCCCGCCGAGCGAGGATCTCTCCTTCTGCTGAAAAAGCGAGGAACTTTGGCGTTTAAGCTTGACGCCATGAGGTCCAAGCCTGAAGTCCCCCATTTGGCACAAATCTGAAGAAAAACTTCATCTGCCAGTTCCCATTCCGCAGAGTCGATTTGATGTCTGCTGAGGAAATTGGCTAGTACATTGCTCTGACCAGCTATGTGAGCCGCAGACAGCAGCTCTAGGTGGCGCTCGGCCCAGTCGCAGATCTGAGATGCCTCCACAGCCAGGGCCCTGCACAGAGTGCCACCCTGACGATTGATGTAGGCCATTGCTGTCGTGTTGTCCAACAGAACTCGGACAGGAAGACCTTCAGCGTCCTGTGGAAGGCCAGAAGAGACTGAAATATCACTCAGTTCCAAGCAATTGATGGACCATCTTGCTTCCGCGGTTGACCACAGACCCTGAGCATAGCATCCCCGGCAATCAGCTCCCCAGCCCGAAAGGCTGGCATCCATTATCACCAGACGCCAAAAAGGAAGAGCCAGTGGCATCCCCTGCCGCAGCATGCTGTCGGAAAGCCACCAATCCATACTGCGCTGGGCCGCAGGAAGCCACCTTAGTCTGCGTTGGTATTCCTGGGAAATCGAAGACCATCAGTTAATGGATTCATCTGCTGTTGATGACAAAGAATATAAGTTATCACACAAGTCCTGGAGCCCGGTTTCATGATCAACACCAAAATGGGAGAGTATCTCAAAAATGTAATTGTATAGAGACTATTTTTGACCATAGATGTTTTCGTACTACTAAAAAATTGATTTTTTTTATTGGTGGGGAGGGGAGAATCTAATTTAGAATAAAGTACGATTCTGTTTTTTATTTTTTTACTATTAAATAATGTTCATATAATAACCAGTACTCACTTAAAAACAAAAAGTTAATTTTTTAATTTCTGTTTTATTAAATATATCACAAATTAGAAAGTAGCTAAGCGGTTTACAAACAAACAAAAGCAATTCAATTATCAGGAAACAACAGGTGAATAAGAGGAACCTAGATAACATTTGCTATCATATAGCTTAAAAGGGATAAAGGAAATGGATATAAACTAAAATTAAAAGAAATGCTATAGGGAGGAAAGGGAGGTGAAAAGGCTACACAATACACTAGTGACACAGAAGAATGACTTGGGTTGTGGCGAGGTAGCCAAGGGACGAATTAACAATTAATTCCTGTAAGACGTACAGGTTAATCATGAAGTAGTGGGTAATGAGGGGAAGACTTGAGAAAATATGGAGAGTTTCATACAGAAGGAGTTACAAAACTTAAAACAGGAGGATCAGACAGACTGAAATTGTATATGATGATGGGAGAGAACAATTAATAACTGTTGGGCAGAAAGAAGAAGATTTATTTGGAATATAGGGCGTCAAAACTATGTAAGAACGAAGGTAGGCCTGTATAGATAATCTGGTGAACAAGGAATGCTATTTTAAATGAGACACGATAGAAAATGGGGAGCCAATGCTCAACTATAAGACACAGAAATAGTATCAATTATGAAACAAAATAAAACTTCACTTGACCAGTGCATTTTTTCTGGCAAAAGAGGTGCCAGTACTCAAATGCTAGGCCACCCTTTAGGGGTGGGGTGATCGCTGAGGGATCCACCCCACAATGGCCAGGTCCCCTGCAACCAGTCACAGAATCTGTGACAAGGCAGAATTGGTGTGTAGAGCTTGAGCTCTTTCATTTAAAACTTGGGATCCATGGGTCAATTTTAGCACACAACAGAAAAGGTGCCAGTACTCAGTACCTCCAAGTATCCCCTCAAAAAAAGCCCCGCACTTGACTAAGGGTTTTTTTTTTTACTAAGCTGCGTTAACTCACGTGACCTGTGGCAATTCTGAATGTGTGCACGCTAACCACACAAATAATTTTTCTTTTGCGGGGGGGGGGGGGGGGGGGGGGGTCATGGGAGGGCATTCCTGCTCTAGCAAGTTAGCATATCTTCATTGTAACATAGTAGATGACGGCAGAAAAAGACCTGCACGGTCCATCCAGTCTGCCCAACAAGACAACTCATGTGTGCTACTCTTGTGTTGTCTTGTTGGGCAGACTGGATGGACCGTGCAGGTCTTTTTCTGCCGTCATCTACTATGTTACAATGGGGCTCATTTTCAAAGCACTTAGCCTTCCAAAGTTCCATAGAAACCTATGGAACTTTGGAAGGCTAAGTGCTTTGAAAATATGCCTCTATGTTACAATGAAGATATGCTAACTTGCTAGAGCAGGAATGCCCTCCCATGACCCCCCCCCCCCCCCCCCCCCCCCCGCAAAAGAAAAATTATTTGTGTGGTTAGCGTGCACACATTCAGAATTGCCACAGGTCACGTGAGTTAACGCAGCTTAGTAAAAAAAAAAAAAAAAAAAAACCTTAGTCAAGTGCGGGGCTTTTTTTGAGGGGATACTTGGAGGTACTGAGTACTGGCACCTTTTCTGTTCATTGCTGTGCACTAATGGGTTAGTGCACAGATACTGCATGAACCTTTACTGCCTACCAAATAGGTGGCAATAAACATTCACGCGATAATTTTTAAAAAGGCCGCAACTTTAGCGCATGGCAATTAACGCAAAAAGAAAAAAAAAAGGCCACTTTTACGGCCGCAGGCAAAAATGGCTTTAGCTCTTAAACTACATATGCAACACATAGGGGCCCTTAATAAACCACGTTAAGCACTTACCTCCAGATTCGTATAGGTCGCCCAATGAATCATAGATCCATGCACAAACTATTTAGCTAAATAGGCAAAATCAATTATTGCTGTTAAGCACTTAATTGGCAGTAATTAGGAATTACGCACAGATCTGCCCTATACCCTATTCTATAATACGTGTGCAACTACAAAGTGGGCCTGGCCACGGGAGGGACACGAGCGGGTCAGGAGTGCTTCCAGAAATTAGGTATGATGCTATAGAATTCCTGCATTTGTGCATCTCACTGCCATCAGTTGGGAGCAAATTGCACACTAAGCTAGTATTCTGTAAAGGTCGTTGGGTGCAGAGCACCCTTTACAGAATACTTGCACCTGTCTTTGGTGCCATTTACAGAACCTAGTATTTAACACAGTGTTAACTGGGCATTAACTGCTAGAGCAGAGCTGCCTTAAGTGACTCTGCAGCATTTTCACAGTTACAGCACAGTAAACCTATTGTAAAGTGGGTTTTTTTTTTTGTTTGTTTCAGAAGGTGTGGCATGGGCAGAGAGTGGGCATGGAAGGTGTTTAGAAGTTAACATGCTGTACTTACCACACACTAAGGGCCAGATTCAGTAAATGGTGCCCAATGCTATTCCATAAAGGGCATCAAATTCCATACCGAACTTTGGGTACAAGGACTTACACCAGCTGAAACCAGATGGAAATCCTGGCACACATGATGGGTGTGCATCCACAGTGTTCTATAATACTGCACACAATTTTACAGAACCTCCAGGTTCGCCCATGCCCCTCCCATGGAAACACCCCCTTTGCACTTGCAGACGTATACACTTAAGGCAATATCCTATAACTGGGCGAAAAGTGTTTATTTGTGCTCCAATCTGCCCTTTCAGCCCTGTTTCGGCACCTTGCATCCATTGGAACACGTTTCCACGCTGAAATTTGGGACCAAAAAACTTTAGGCACCATTTATAGAATTTCCTCCTATCTGCCTAGCATGGACTTAATATGAGATCACTTATTGGTTCCTAAATAAGAGAAGCTAAGTGCCTCTGAGTTAACCGGAAGCAGGTACCGTGCATTAATCCTAATGTTAACATATGACCTGCAATGGAAAATACAACAGCCACACTTTAAGTTTTGCATCTTCCACACTTCAATTTCTTGCATTAAAGTGCTTTATGTGCTAAATCTAGCACACTCTAGTAAAAGGGCCCCATAAAGAATACATTTAAAAATTAACAAATTAGAACTGTTGTTCCAATATGCTTTTCAGTACTAGACAGAACAGTTCATTTGAAACTAGCACCAGGGAACAAGATACAACTGCTGTTATTGCACAATATTATGTGGTTATCACGCATTATAAAACCATGAATAATTTGAAATTGGTTAAAAGGCCTCTTTGTTTAGTAAAGTATGCTAAGTTTTAATGTGCCTTAAATGCAAGGCTGCATGCTAATTATGGAAGGCATGTCCAGAATATCCTCTGCAATTACACGGCTAAAACATTCATTGACTTGCTTTACATGTCTCACAATTAGCACAGACCCTTAGCGTGCCCTGTTGAGGAGAAATTAAACAATTCTGTGCTAACAGCACATGGTATGTTTTCCACTGCAACTGTAAAATGCCATTCATCCTCTGTCCAAACCCCCGCCTAGATCCCACCCCTTAAGACAAAGTGAACTTACTGCATGAATTAGTGCACACTAACTGCTAAAAGACCATGCTAACAATTCACATGCTAAAACGCGCATTAACCACTGGATTCTATATATCGCACCTG
The DNA here is from genome assembly GCF_901765095.1 of Microcaecilia unicolor. NCBI lineage: Eukaryota > Metazoa > Chordata > Amphibia > Gymnophiona > Siphonopidae > Microcaecilia > Microcaecilia unicolor. The sequence continues at coordinate 264,820,325 of NC_044037.1, forward strand.
TTGTTCCATGCCAAAATCCAAGCGTATTCTATTAATGACGCACGTAACTTAAAAATCGGCATTATACAACAAGTAATAACGAGTACTAAATGGCAATAATTAGAATTTACATGCACAACTCGCTAAGCGTATTCTGTAACGCATAGCACTTAAATTCTAATGTGTGGAGCCAAAAGGGGGTGAGATTATGGGCAGGGAAATGGGCGTTTTGTGGGCGTTTTCAAAATTTACGTGAACGGTTATAGAATATGACCTTCTGTGCCTAAATCAACATGCTGGTATTTACGCCATGTTTTCCTTGGTGTAAATGGACACATGAAGTTCTAGGTACTGGAACATCAGCTAAGTTCATTCGATATACCGTGTCTAAATCTAGGCGCTGCTTATGGAATACGCTTAGGCAGAAAATTATTTCATGCGGATTTTTTAGGTGCCATATATAAAATCTAGCTTTAAGTGCTTAATGCAGTGGTTCTCAAACCTGGTCCTGGAGGCACCCCAGCCTGTCAACTTTTTAAGATATCCACAATAAATATTTATGAGAAAGATTTACGTGCACTGCCTCCACTGCATGCAAATCTCTCTCATGTAAATGTGTTGTAGATATCCTGAAAACCTGACTGGGGAGGGTACCTCCAGGGCCAGGTCTGGGAACCTCTGGCTTAATGCCCTTTAGTAAAAGGCACCCAAAGTAGCATTACAATAACCTTTGGAGAGAAATGAAACATTTTAATCAAAATAGTGGTATGAATAATAAAATTCAGAGTTAATTTAAACTTGTCTGTGTGTAAATAAGATGTTACAAATACAATGCATCTAAGACCACATGTCAATTTTCCTCCTACACAGCATTATAACATATACTGTAATTAAGTCTTAACCCTGCCAAGTCGACTTTAAACATTTCCTATAAATACACAGATCAAAGTAAATTTATTAGCAGCTAAAACACCCATACTTCTAAACCACTAAACAGACCACAGCAGCAGTGATAACATGTCAGTGTATATTTAACACAGTGCCAAGATTATGCCTTTCCCACATTTTACATTTCACAAATACCATCACTGAGATTTCACTAAAAGTATTTACGCTGTTGGCAATGTCTAGCCAGCATATAGTTTATTTTAGGTTATTGTCCATTTAATATACCACCCTTCATAAATTGGAATAAACTTGGAAACATAAAATCTGAGCAGTTTACAAACTAATAAAAATCAATAAAACAAAGAAATTAAAAGAAACTAATAAGAAAAGAGAAAACAGAAGTAGTCAGGGAACAAAATAGAGTAGAGAGGCAAGCAAAGAACACAGAGCAAACCAGTCTGCCAAAATATAGCTAATGCATTCATTCTAGCAGAAGAGAACAGTATAATACATTAGGCCAAACCAGTGGGTTTTCATTGTCAAGTATTAGTAGATATCAAAGATAAATAAGTAAACAAGAAAACAGAAATGTGACTATTCTAACTCCTGAACTTATACTGTTGGTCCCTTCTTTGAGAAGGCTGCTACTACAAGATTTACTAGGTTGAAAAGAGACAAGCAAGCCCTCCAAGGGCCTATACCAGTGCCACTTAATTTATGAACAGATATGAAAGTTGAGACTGGCGCTTTAGTTCTCGGCATTCAAGCTTCAAAATTAATGATGGGTCATACCACATGTGGACCAGATTTAAGGACTAGGCAAAAACTTCTTTCAAGTTTGCATGTTACTGCAGGGTTAATGTTTCTTTGCCGATGTAAGGTGTATGTGAAAAAAAAATGGTGGGATAGCAACAGACTTTTACGGCAAAAAGCAGCCCTGGATCAAATACCCATCTAATGGGAGCAAGAGCATAGGATTCAGCTTGAGAATAAAGATTGAGAGTGTATTTTAAAACGCTTACTTACAGCTTCAAATGCCAGTAATCTTATTAAAAATGGTTATAAAGTATTATATAGATGGTATTATACTCTTGAATATTTAAAGCGAATGTACGAGAGAAGAACTGAACAGTGTTGGTGAGACTGTGGGAAGCAGGAAACTTTCCAACACATATGGTGATCTTGTCCCAAGGACCAGACATATTAGGAAATGGAGGTACAGTGCAATCCGCTTAAGTGCAAGGGCCTGGGACCAAAGAAATACATGCAGTTAACTGGAGCGTGCACTTAACCGTTGTGACCCAAAGAAGCTTGACATCTGATAAACATATGTACAGTACTGTTTAGTATACGTACAGTATACAATCTTCATTAACTGACGTTAGGATTACTTGAAGTAATCAGTCATAGTCCTCTGTACACTATTGGGTCTGTGAGTTCTATAGACTACGTCTGCCAGACGGTAAAAAACTGTCATAGCACTGACATCCAGTGGCCTCCAGACAGGCCCGCACGGTGTTGAGATTCTCCAACGCTCTTGCAAAAGTGACAGGAGGTTGTTGAATTTCGTCAGCATGTGCCTCGCTGCTCATGTCATCATCTGTTTCATCATCAGCCGTTGCCTGCGTGTAGGCGCATATCTCGACATTGCTTGTGACCTGGCTTGGCCACTGTTTGGAAAACAGGATACTGGGCTAGATGGACCACTGGTCTGACCCAGTATGGCTACTCTTATGTTCTCATTCCACAGCATCTTTTCAATTGAAAGAGACTCACCTCCTGTGCATTTATACTACATAGATATTTAAACACGTATCATATCTCACCTCTCTCACCTTTCTTCCAAAGAATACATATTGAGATCTTGTCTGTCCCCAAACACTTTATGACAAAGGCCACTGACCATTTTATCAGCTGCGCTCTGGGCAGACTCCATCCTGTTTACATCTTTTTGAAGGTGCAGTCTCCAGAATTGTATACAAGATTCTAAATGAGGTCTCATCAGTCTTATACAGGGGTATCATCACCTCCTTTTTCCTACTGGCAATTCCTCTCCCTATGCTCCCAAGCATCGTTCTAGCTTTCACTGGCACCTTTTCTGTTTGGCCACCTTATGATCATCACATATGATCACACTCCGAGTCCTGTTTCTCTTTTGCACGCAAAAAAGAAGTTCTTCACACTCTAAACTATATTGTTCCCTCAGGTTTTTGCAGCCCAAATGCATAACCCTGCATGTTTTAACATTACGTCTAAGCTGCCAAATTCCAGACCATTCCTCTAGCTTCACTAAGTCCTTCTTTATGCTATCCACAGCATCAGGTAGGTTTATTGCAGATTTTGGTATCATCCGCCAAGAGGCAAGACTAACTAGACAACCCTTCAGCAATACTGCTTACAAAAATGTTAAAAAGAACCGGACCTTACGGCACACCATTGGTAACATCCTTTTCTTCAGGATGAGTTCCATTTACCACTACCCTCTGTCACCTTCCACGCAACCAGTTTCTAACCCAGTCAGACACTTTAGGGCCCATACCGAGGGCACTCAGTTTATTTATTAATCATCTATTTTTTTATTTTTTATTACATTTGTACCCCGCGCTTTCCCACTCATAGCAGGTTCAATGCGGCTTACATATTATATACAGGTACTTATTTGTACCTGGGGCAATGGAGGGTTAAGTGACTTGCCCAGAGTCACAAGGAGCTGCCTGTGCCTGCAGTGGGAATCGAACCCAGTTCCCCAGGACCAAAGTCCACCGCTCTAACCACTAGGCCACTCCTCCACTCCAAAGGCTCTGCTAAAATCTAAATACACCATATCTAGCACTCTCCCTCAATCCAACTCTCTGGTCATCCAGTCAAAGAGATTAATCAGATTTGTCTGACAAGACCTGCTTCTAGTGAAACCATGTTGCCTCGGGTACTGTAATCCAATGGATTCCAAAAACTTTACTATTATCTGTTTTAAAAATGCTTCCATTAATTTACTTATTACAGAAGTCAAACTTACTGGCCTGTAGTTCCCAAACCTCTTCCTTACTTCTGCTTTTGTGGAGAGGGACCACATCTGCTCTTCTCCAGACCCCCAGGGCCACTCCCAATTCCAGAGAAGCATTGAAAAAGGTAAGCCAGCAGAGCAGCTAGAACTTCCCTAATGTTCTTCAGTACACTTGAATATATGCCATCCAGTCCCATCACTTTGGTGACCTTTAGCTTAGCCAGCTCCTCACGAACACAGTCCTCTGAAAATTGTTGAGAACTACCACCCTTCTATTCCTATTTGTGTTTATCTTCTGCGATCCTGCTGTGAACGCAGAACAGAAATATTTGTAAAGCAATTCCGCTTTATCAGCATCTACATATTCCTCCCCTTCACCTTTGCATTTCCTCCTATCATTAACAAATCTAAAAAAAAAAAAAAAGTCGTCATTCCCCCCCCCCCCCCCCCCCCCCCCCCCCCTTTACCATATTGGCTATTTTTTCTTCCATTTGCATATTTGCTTTCCTCATCCTTGCTTTCCTGACTACTCTGCCAGCTTCTCTTAGCTTTCCAGATATTGCCAACTGTCTTCTTCTTTCTGCGATCTCTTGTAGTTTATAATGGCTAACCTATTTTTCCTTACCTTTTCAGTTACTATTTTTGAGAACCAAAGTGGCCTCCTTTTCCTCTTACTTTTATTTACTTTTCTTAAAAAAAGGTTTGTTGCCCTTAAAATAGCTCCTTTCAGTTTTGCCCACTGCCTTCCAACTTCTTCAAGAAGTTCCCATCCAGACAGCAGTTCCTTGAGGTAGTCCCCCATCTGAACAAAGTTAGTTTTTTTTTTTTTTTAAGTCTAGAACATTCACTTTTGAATGAACCCTCTCCACACCTATTTTAATATTAAACCACACCATCTAGTGATCACCTACTAGAAAATCAGAAACACTCTCCCCATTAGTAAGCACCAAGTCCAGTATGGCCCCACCCTGCGTGGGTTCCATTACCAACTGCTGGAATGGTTCCCTCTGTAGAAAATCCAGGATCTCTCTGCTTCTAAAGACCCCGCAATAGGGATACCCCAATTAACATCTGGCATATTGATATCGCCTATTAGTAGTACTTCCTCCCCGGAGTCGCTGCCACCCCTCCACTCTGTTCGCTATTAATTCCACTTACATCGCCGCAGCACGCAGATCAGCTGAGCTCCCGTCGGCCTGGCCTTCCTTCTCTGCCTGTGTCCCGCCCTCGTGTGACGTACCGTCGGCGAGGGCAGGACACAGGCAGGGAAGGAAGGCCGACCGGAGCTCAGCTGATCTGCGTGCTGCGGCGATGTAAGTTGAATTAATTGCGATCAGAGGGCCCGGGCCGTGTGGAGGGGTGGCGTCAGCGACTCGGGGGGGGGGGGGGGGGGGAGCACAGTTTCCCTCTCTGTCCCGCCCCCGTCATCACGTATTGACGCGGGGTGGGACAGAGAGGGAAGTCTCTACTGCGCATTTGCGAGTGAGTTCGGTCACTCGCCGTTTATATGTTTGATTGACACCATCTTTGTTCAGCAGCCCTTGGAAAAGCATCCCATGGTCCACAAAAATCAAAATGCTCTTGATGACACTATCTGTGCAGCCACATAATCTCCAGGATGTGAGCTTCTCTGCCTTGGCCTTTACCCTCAATAGGGAGGGTTGGCAAGAACACCACCTGTGCACCACTCTGCTTCACTCTCTTTCCCACAGTCATGAAGTCACTTTTGATACATTCGGAGGGGTTCCTAGCAGTATCATTTGTGCCAACATGGATGAATCACATTGGATAATAGTCAGGGGACTAACTATACCTAAAACCATGGATTGTTATTTGTTTGCTATATGACCTCAGGAGCCTGAGTCCGAGTAAGTTTACTGCAAGTGTGTTTACGGCCAGTAGACTGGTACTGGTGGCAGGCCTGGAAATAACCTAAGTTCCTCATGAGACTATGTGTACTTGATGACCAAGCTCACAGCATTGCGTAGGAACAGATTATAGCATTTTGAAAGACTTGGACCTGTTAGGCTACAATGGAGAGGCCTCTCATTACAATAAAACTGCATCTCTGCTTCCATCACAAACAGCTATGTTCCATTTAGTAGTATTTGATATATCTTAAGCCCATGGGTCCCTAAGCTGAACGTGGACATTGAGGGAGGGGAGAGTTTTGTTCAATTAGCAGACAATGCTATGTTATGAGCTACAGTTGCTATTATTCCTGTTGGATAACCTAATTTTCAATAAAACAAGACAACAAAGAAGGAATTATAATCCATATAACTAGTGTGTCTATGGTTACTCATACCTTTCTTTATCCCTATACACGTAAGAGTTCAGCTTATTAGGGTAATAACACCAGAAAGAGCACTCCATACATAATTGCCCCATAGTCTCAACACCCCTTCTCAAAACAACAAAAAACAAGACCTTCCCCCTGGCACTTAGTCTAGTGGATGGGGCAGGAGCAATCCCTCTCCACTTCTGCCTTGTGGCCAGCCAGGTTCAAAATAGCAGCTATGAATCCTAGCGGTACAGTCCCACTGTTTGAGTTTGTAAGCTAACTTTTTGGGTAGTTAAAAGAACAAAAATGCTATATTGGACCAAGCTGTTAGAGTGCAAAAACTGGAAAAAGAATCTGCTGATTTTAAAATCATTGCAATCTGTGAAAGTAAGACACTTAAATCTTAGAAGGAAGAAAGAATCTAGAGAATTTTGCTAAGGCTGCAAATTTACGTCTGTTGAGATGTCCTCATTCTGTCTCTGTTACTCCTCATGATATGATCTGTCACTATATAAGAAATATTGGAGATAGAAACGTTAATACACTTTAGCACACGGAGGAAAATTATCTAAGAGTCGCCTCAGAAGCAACAAGCAGTGGATGCTGTGCAAGGCCTTAATGTGGATTTAATTGGTTTTCTGGAAAATTCTTTCTGAGGTAGCTGAATCGGCCATGCTCATAGTTACATTCTCCTTCGTAATCACATAGAGATTGTTTTTTTTTTTTTTTGAAAGATTTCTTATTTTTCAAAATATATCCAGAGAGTCAAAAGAGACATTCAAAAGAGACATATAGTTCCTATTGATAAGTCCTGGGGTTATCCAGCTGTGTGTGTGTGTTTGGGGGGGGGGGGGGGGGGGGGAGAGACATTCCCCTGTAAATACATTGTTTGATTTAATTTCCCAAAATATATTTTTTGTAGCATCACAACTACCAGCTTTTCTGGTTTCCAAAAGTTACCTGTGATGGGTTCCAAGATCACTACACTCCTTCAGGTGTTGATGCTTCTTGAAATCTCTAGTTCTTCCGACCTTAGGCTGGAAGCTACTTTTTCTTTTCCTTAAGCTTAAATTTCTGTGCGTTACTTATACCTTGTATTTTTCCTGTGGAATCCTACATTTCTCTTCTACTGGTACATAGATAATTCAAGAGATTTTTTCCCCTTTTGTTAATGATATATATAATATTCATATTTAGTGCTATTTTCCATTTCTGTTCAAGTGTATGTTGCTTGATTTGCAATTCTAAAATTGCATTTAAAAAACCAAGCTGATTAATACAGGTGCCTTTGCACTTACCTAGACTGAATTTTTATTTTTTTTTTACTTTTTATTTATACAATTTTTAATATGCTCACAAAGATTAGATTAACTTTGTACAGTAATTAAGCCTTATAAAAACAAGTAAATATATAAATTTAAATGCAGACAAAAGCCCCCCCCCCCCCCCAAATCAAGGCCTATACTTACATCAGTAAGGGGAATATGGTCATCAAAACAGTCATGACAGAAACATAAAAGAAATAAGCTATGTAGGAAAAGAAGCAGGAACTAGCACTAAAATTCTACGCTGCACTTATTTGTCTAACATTTAGTGGATCTTTAATTCAAAAAGTGGTGCAACTGAGAAGGCTCAAAGAAATGGTGTATAGTATTATCTATCTTCAAAATACATCTATATGGAAAACTTGCTCCCAAGGCTATCGCCTCCTGTCACATTAAAAGAAAACTTTTCTCTCTCTCCTGTGTCCATCTGGAAATATTCATATCTCCCAAAAACATGGCCGGTGGTTTATCTCAAGTATAACCTAAGCAAAGCTTTATCCTGCAAAAAAACTAAAGATACCAAAAGGGAAGCCCTAAAAATAGTACTTCTTCCCAAGAGCTTTGATGTCTGACGAAAGTTCTGCCACAATCGGCCCTTCCAGGATTTCCGCCTGCATAGTTGAAACCGGTAAAAAACACGGCTTCTGTAAAGGTGGAAAACCATCTTCTGGATGTCTGAAAACCTCTTTTAAAAATATGTCAAAGAAAAAGAAAAAAAAAAAAAAAGTACCTCGAACAGACCTTACTTTAACGGATGGAAAATTCAAAAGTAATAGATTTAAAGCTTTAGCCCCATTTTCTAGGTTCTCAATCTTGCAATGAGCTAAATTAGCATCTTGCAGCAGTTTACTATCCACCTCCTTCACTTGGGAGAACGAAGATTCCAACTGTTTAACCTTTTGCTAATGATTTCCCATCCAAGACTCTAAAAATTTAATTGTAGAGGTATTAGTCACTGAGCTAGTGATAAAAGTAACACATACCTTATGGAAGGTTATCTACTGCTGTCCAAACAAACTCCAAAGTGATCTTAGATTCACCAGCGGCTGCAGAACTGGACTGACCTGAAGTGAACTATCCTTAACCACTGTGGGGGCAGCTTCCTTACTAGAAAGTCTCACATAAAACTCCACTAAGGAGACTGGTGGCATTCTCAAAACTTCCAGCGTTGCCATTTCTTGCCATTCAGTAGCACTGGGAACATGCCCCTCCACAAGCGACTGGAGATTGTCACCTTCTGACGCTCATGCCTGTGCTTCTCCCAGCATGCCGAGCGGACCCAGAAGATAAGCAGGGCCAAATAGACTGAGCAATACTTCTCCCTCCATGTTGAAACTCCTCTCAGTACCAGCATCAGCAGAAGCACTTGTTCGTGCAGTGTGTATGTGGGCAGTTATCACCTTCTGCTTCAAGGAAGGAGGGCCAGGAGTTAAGAAGAGATAAACCAGACTTTCCCCTTCCTCTTAGGCAGAGGAAAATAAGACAATATTTAGAATTAATTGCAGGATCTGCCTCACAAACATCCTGCACCAATGCCATCTTGGCCACACCTCTGCAAAATTTTAACATATTACTTGTCTTGTCAAAAAACGCATGCAGGTCTATGCCCAAAAAGTAATAGGATCTCTTGCTAACACCTTTAAGTCTTCTTCTTAGCTTCCAGAATGCATAGATATGCACTGCATCATCAGTTTTCTCATGTGCAAGAGATGCCCTGATGGTCTGCCGCATTCGTCCTGTCCTCTCCCCTCCCCAGGTCCAGCCAGCGTTTCTCTCCCCTACTTCCCGAATCCAGCTTCTCTCCTTCACCACCACCCCCTCTCCTCCCGGGTCCTAGAGAATAACTAATCTGTTTCCTTGGCCGGCAGTGATTAAAACATGCTGCTCTGGTAGGAGTTGGGGCCTTTCCTCTTCTGGTCCCGCCCTTGTGATGTAACTTCCTGCTTCCGTGAAGGTAAAACCTGGCAGAGTAAAGTAGCATGTTTTAATCGCTGCCAGCCAACAAAACAGGTTAGTTAGAATCTAGGACCTGGGAGGAGGGGTGGTAGGAATGAAGGAGAGGGAGATGTGTTGGACCCTGGAGAGGGGGAGGGAGATGTGTTGGACCCTGGGGGGGGGGCAGGGCTGAAGGGAATTATACCATACTGAGTATGGGGGAAGGACAGGGCACAGACAAAAGATGCTGGGCATGGAGTAAAAATGGAGACAGGGACACAGGGCAATGCTGGGAAAGGGGTGAGACAGGAACATAGAGGGGTGTTGTTGATCAGAGGTGGAAGTCAGGGGCACAGAGAGGCAATACTGAATATAAGGGGAGGATAGGGATACTAAAAGGACAGATACTGAACATGGGGGGCGGGGGTAGACAGGGAACAGGGACACAGAAGTGCTGGACAGCAGAAACAGGGACACAGGGAATATGGATGTCAGACATGGAGAAAAAAAATGCAAATATACAGGAGACCTCGATAAGGCAGGGGGACAAAAACGGAGACATGCAGAAGACACAGACAAAATCGAATGGAAAAATAAAATGCTCAGAGTACAAAAGGTAGAAAAAATATTTTATTTTATCAACTGGACCATGTCAGCTTTGGGAAACGTGGATAGGTTGGCTTACTTTACCACAAGTTGGGTTAGATTATGGCGGGGACGGGTGAGATTTCTATCTCTGTGCAATTCTCTAATCCAGAGTTTGCCCTCCTTCTCTTCTCCCTTCTATCTTGCCACTGCCATTCAGTCTGCCCTCCTTCTCTTCCCTCTTTCCATCCAGAGTCTGCCCTTTTTCTCTTCCCCCTTCCATCTGGCTACTGCCCTCCTATCCTCCCCTTCCATCTGGCTACTGCCCACCTTCTTTCCTCCCCTTCCATCTGGCTACTGCCCTCCTTCTTTCCTCCCCTTCCATCGAGTTACTGCCCTCCATCTCTCCTCCCCTTCCATCGAGCTACTGCCCTCCATCTCTCCCTATTTTCATCCAGCCTCTGCCCACCTTCTCTCCCCCCGCCAATTACATCTAGCCTCTGCCATCCTTTCCTCTCTTACAGCCTAAACCTCCTCTCTGTTTCTCCCCCAATTCGGAGTCTTGCCTCCTCTGTCCCGCTCCCTAAACACACACACACACACACCCCTGCTACTGCTTCTCTAGTGGCAACACCAGAGCAAGCTACAGCCACCACAAGGCAGGACTCTTCATTCACATGGCTGCCAGCTGTGCCTTGGAACAGAAAGTGACATTCGACAAGGCAGGACCGCCAGACCGCAGGTGGCTGCAGCTTGTTGTGGCTCATCTAGAGAAGCAGCAGCAGCGGCTTGGGTGGCAGCGGGAGGGAGGTGGGGAAAATGTGCTGCGGAACCCCTGTGAGTTTGCTGCAGCAGCACACAGTTTGGGAACCGCTGGCGTAGCCATTAATGAAGGAAATAGGAAATGGGGCCATTTTACAACTGCACTAAAAGTGGCCCCAGCGCGTGGGAAACCCAAATGCTAGTCATAGTGCAGGCCATGTTTTAGCTCAGTTTAGTAAAAGCGTCCTATAGTGAGCAACAAAAATTTTAATACAAAAGTAGACCGGTTAAAACACACTATTTACACCTTATACACACACCACTTTAGATAATTCAGGAAAAAACGGAAAGCAGTACCCACCTCACAAAATAATGTAAGTTTGTCATCAGGTAAAAGACCATTTGCTTCATCAAGTAAAAAATCTCTTCGAATGAATTTTTTAAAACCCCAGTCTTTGCCTTGCACAAATCGGTATGCTCTTTGGCTTTCTAGTTAAAACAAAAACATATAAAAATGCAAAAACAAAAAACAAAACAAAAAAATAAACTAAGAATCAGGAGTGACTGAATAAATCTTGCAGAAAAGAAATCAAATCAAGTAATCCAGAAAATAAGAAATAAAGAGAAATCACAGCCTTTAATACAACAGTATCTTCTTCCTACTCAGGGGCCAATGCAGAAAGTTGTGCAGAGTCTACTGCAAAATTAGCAAGACAAAGATACCAAGGTATGCAGTATGCAATAAGTGTTCATTTTTAAAATTAGAAGTAATTTGCAACAGTAATTCACAGCTCATTGCAAAATGTCACCCTTTCTGTCAGTACCTGAAGTGCAACTGGCTCAGGCACTGATAGGGTAACATTTAACGAAAGTTTGCCTGTGTTCTGTATTGGCCTGACCTCCCCCTCCCCCCCAGGACCTGAAAACTGTCCTTCTCCCAGGCCTCCTCCTCCTCTGTCATAAGTAAATGAGAGGCTGAAATGATGACCACTCGTTCCTGCCTCTGACACCACCATCTTGAAAAATAGTGGCACCCGGATGCACCAGGCAGGGTCAATTTGCCATTTAAGGGCAGTTCGGCTCATGGTAGCTTTCTACATTGGCCCCTGAACACTGTACTCAATATTCCTTATTAAGTAGTTTCTAAAATCTAAACTAGGTATTTTATTCCCGGGGGGGGGGGGGGGGGGGGGGGGGGGGGGGGGGAGAGAGAGGATGAGGGCTCTTTAGTCAGGTTATTTTAGCACAAAGTCTCACTGCATAAAATTGGCCCCTGTGCTAAAATAACCCGACTTAACAGTAGCTCATGTTGATTATTTCCCACATAAATTTTAAAAGACTATCAATTTACAAAGCTCTTGTTTTGAATCTACAGGGAGAAAATAATGAATCGGGCCCTAGAGTCACCCTATGTTAAAGCACCATGTCATAAACAAATCTATTCAGTACTTTTTTTAACAGTTAAAACCATTAAAAAAAAAAAAAAACTTACACATTTTGGCAAATAAGGAAATAACATTTTGTAATAATGTGTCATATAAAGTTATGGATCAGTTATAGAGAAACCATGCTAATATACTACCTTGATATTTTCAAAATATGAGCAGGTTAAGAATGAGAGAAGATATCTGGCAGTTATAATGTATGCAAAAGATAATCAATTAGGGTTATATTCTACAATAAGAGTACTATCTAAATAATTGCATTCATTCAATGTACTCCAGACTACCATTGATATACAACTATTATTTAATAAACAACATGTGTCCACATGTTTATTAAATAATAGTTGTATATCAATGGTAGTCTGGAGTACATTGAATGAATGCAGTTATAATGTATGAACAACTTCAGTGCCAACAAAAACAGATTATTAAAAATCAATCTATGATCCACTTGCACTGCAGTCATAGGGCCTCGTTTACTAAGCCACACTAGAGGTACATTGGCGTTTTTAGTGTGCCCTAACCGTGTAGATGCCCATAATATTCCTATGGGTGTCTACACAGCGAGTGTTAATTTTTAACACACGCTAAAAACACTAGTGCACCTTAGTAAACAGGGACCATAGTGTCCTTCCAATTCATCAGGAGAGGCGTATTTTCAAAGCACTTAGACTTACAAAGTTCCACAGGTTACATATGTAACTTTATAAGTCTAACTGCTCTGAAAATGAGTCCCAGAGGTTAGCTTGTATAAACAACCAACCTCATCAGGCAGAGAAAGGAGGAGGAAAAGAAAAGCTAAACCAGTACAATCCTATTTCTTATTACATTTTTGTGGCTAGAAAAACCATATCCCACCTACCAACAATGTTTTTCTTAATAGTGTTTTTTCAGGACAAAGCCAGATTAAGCAGAATAAAGTACTTTGTAAAGTTCATTGTTCTGTTTTTGATTCTCTGAGGCATATTTTCAAAGCACTCAGCCTTCCAAAGTTCCATAGGTTTCTATGGAACTTTGGAAGGCTAAGTGCTTTGAAAATATGCCTCAATGTGTGCTAAAACTGCATATACAACCAGAAGACAGGAAAGAAAAAACAAGCAGCAGCCTAACTGGAAAAGTCACAAAAAAAAAAAAAAGAAAATATGGTGACTAAAACATCAAATCAAAACTTATATGCCGTTAAAATCCCCCTTTCAGGGTTCAGTGCAGTTTCCTGAGCAGTCGTGGAGAGGCATAATCGAACGCGAACGCCCAGATAATACGGTTTGTGCCAGCCAAATGCATCGGATTTGTGCGGATTTGAGCTGGGCGGTATCGTTTTTCAGCGATAATGGAAACCAAAGGCGCCCAGCTGAAAAAGGAACAAATCCAAGGCATTGGGTTGTGGAAGGGGCCAGGATTCGTAGTGCACTGGTCCGCCTCACATGCCAGGCCACCAACCGGGCACCCTAGGAGGCACTCGTAAAAAGTAAAAAAAAAAAAAAAAGTTAACTACCTCTGAAGTCCATAGCTCCCTTCCCTTGGGTGCTGAGCCCCCCAAAACCCACTGCCCACAACTCTACACCATTACCATAGCACTTATGGCTGAAGGGGGGCACCTAGATGAGGGTACAGTGGGTTTTGGGGGCGGTTTGAAGCGCTCCCATTTACCACCACAAGTGTGACAGGTAGGGGGGGATGTGCCTGGGTCCACCTGCCTGAAGTACATTGCAACCACTAACAACTGCTCCAGGGACCTGCATACTGGGTATGACATTTGAGGCTGGCATACAGGCTGGAAAAAAAAAGTGTTTAAAGTTGTTTGTTTTGGGTGGGAGGGGGTTAGTGACCACTGGGGGAGTCAGGGGTGGTCATCCCCGATTCCTTCTGGTGGTCATCTGGTCATTTAGGGCACTTTTTTTGGACTTGTTCGTGAAAAAAAAGGGTCCAAAAAAAGGGACCCAAATTCCCGTTAAAAACGCCTTTCTTTTTTCGATTATCGGCCGACGCCCATCTCTCCTCGGCCGATAAACACGCCCCAGTCCCGCCTTCACCACGCCTCCGACACGCCCCCATCAACTTTGACCGTTTCTGCGACAGATTGCAGTTGAAGACGCCCAAAATCGGCGTTCGATTATACCGATTTGGGTGCCCACGGGAGAAAGACGCCCATCTCCCGATTTGGGTCGAAATATGGGCATCTTTCTCTTTCGAAAATAAGGCGGATAGTAACATAGTAAGTGATGGAAAAAAGACCTGAACAGTCCATCCAGTCTGCCCAACAGTCACACTCTATATCAATTTGTGATTAAAACAACAATAAATGTGATCATGGTCATTCTTTGGCGTTTCTGGGACACAGACCCTAGAAGTCTGCCCAGCTCTGTCCTTATGTTCCAACTACTGGAGTTGCTGTCAAAGCTCACTCCAGTCTATTTGAATCTGTCTAGCCATTTGCAGGACTTAGACCGTAAAAGTCTGTCGAGCACTGTCCTTGGTTCCGATTACTGAAGGTGCTATTGAAGCCTTTTCCAGCCCATCCTAAACTGGATTACTATATAAAGAACAGAAACCTACAAAGTCTGCCCAGCACCATCCTTAGTTTTTCACAGCCAGAGTTGCCATCCAAGCATCACTCACACATCCACATGCGCCCATTTAAGGGTTTGTTTTGTTTTTTTCAATACCTTCCATTTTCTAAATCGAGATCCTCTGTGTTCATCCCACACCTTTTTTGAATTCCATCACTGCTTTTTTCTCTAGCATCGACCACCCTCTCCGTGAAAAAGAATTTCCTGACCATCACTCCTAGTTTACCACCCTGCAACCTCAGCTCATGTCCTCTAGTTTTACCGTTTCCCCTTCTCGGGAAAAGATTTGTTTCTATATTAATACCTTTCAAGTATTTAAACGTCTCTATCATATCTCCCCTGTCCCTTCTTCCCTCTAGGCATTTCTTATTCAGTTCTTCCAGTCTTCATATGTCTTAAGGTGCAAGCCCCATATCATTTTTGTCACCATCCTCTGGACCGCTTCTAGTCTTTACATCCTGAGCAAGACACAGCCTCCAAAACAGAACACAATACTCCAGGTGGGACCTCACAAGCGACTTGAACAGGGGCATCAACACTTTCTTTCTTCTGTTGGTTACAACTTTTTCAATGCAGCTTGGCATCCTTCTGGCTATGGCCACCGCCTTGTCCAAGGATCTTAAAGCAACAAAACAGTGTGACACCATCACCCCAAGATCCCTCTCCCTGTCTGTGCAGATCAGCCTCTCTCACCTCCTAGGACATACAGCTCCCTTGGATTTCTACTTATCACTTCTTTGCATTAAATTTTAATTGGCAAATACTAGATCATTCTTCTAACTTTTGCAGACCCTTTTCATGTTTCCACTCCCTCCGGGGTGTCCACTCTATTACAAATATTGCTATCATCCACAAAAAGGCAAACTTACCTTTTAACCCTTTGGCAAGCCGCTCACAAATATATTGAACAGAATAGACCCCAGCACCGATCCTTGATGCACTCCACTACTCACCTTTCCTACCTCCGAGTGAATTCCATTGACCACAACCCTCGGGCATCTGTCCGACAACTAGTTTCTAATCTAGTTCACCACACTGGGTCCTAACTTCAGCCCGTCACGTTTATTTAAGAGCCTCGTATAAGGAACTGTGTCAAAACATTTTGCTGAAATCCAAGTAGATGGATTTCAGCAAAATCTTTGACACATCTAGTGCACGTCCTCGATCCAATTCTCTGGTCCCTAGTCAAAGAATTCAATCAAATTCATTTGGCACGATTTACCTTTGGTAAAAACATGATGCCGCGAATCTTGCAACTCATTAGATTCCAGGAAATTCACTATCCTTTCCTTCAGCAATGCTTCCATTACTTTTCCAATAACCAAAGTGAGGCTTTCTGGCCTGTAGTTTCCCACTTCTTCTCTGTCACCACTTTGTGCAGAGGGACCAAGCCTGCTCTTCTCCAATCCCACGGAACCTCTCCAGTCTCCAAGGATTTATTAAAAAGATCTTTAAGAGAACCCGCCAGAACCTCTGTAAGCTTCCTCAATATCCTGGGATAGATCTCATCCAGTCCCACGGCTTTGTCAACTTTCAATTTTTCAAGCTGTTCATAAACACAATACGATATCCACTCTATTCTCATATGTAACTTTTTTACTAGCCAATCGTGTTCCTTCTCCACTATTTTCTTCTGTGAACACAGAAATATTTGTTTAGCACATCGCTCTCCACATAGCCATCCATAGCATCTTTCAGACTCACCAATTCCATTTTTAGCCTTCCTCATTTCGCTAATATACCTGAAAAAAATTTGTCTCAGTTCCTTACATTTCTAGCCATTTGTTCTTCTGCCTCAGCTTTCACCAGACATATTTCCCTCTTGGCTTCTTTCAGATTCATCCAGTATTCATTTGTGTGTTCCTCGTCTTGAGTTTTCCTGTATTTCATGAATGACAACTCTTTTGCCTTTATTTTCTCAGCCATTTGTTTGGAGAAACATATTGGTTTCCTTAATTTCTTGCATTTATTTACTCTCCTCATATAAAGATCAGTAGCCATTTTAATTGTTCCTTTCAGCCTAGACCACTGTCTTTCCACTTCTTGTATATCTTCCCATCCGCTCTTTCTTCAGGTATGCCCCCATTTTACTAAAGTCAGAATGTTTGAAATCTAGAACTTTTGAGTTTTGAGTGGCTGCTCTAGCTTTTATATCAAACCAAACTGTTTGATGATCACTACTGCCCAGGTACATAAGTACATAAGTAGTGCCATACTGGGAAAGACCAAAGGTCCATCTAGCCCAGCATCCTGTCACCGACAGTGGCCAATCCAGGTCAAGGGCACCTGGCACGCTCCCCAAACGTAAAAACATTCCAGACAAGTTATACCTAAAAATGAGGAATTTTTCCAGTCCATTTAATAGCGGTCTATGGACTTGTCCTTTAGGAATCTATCTAACCCCTTTTTAAACTCCGTCAAGCTAACCGCCCGTACCACGTTCTCCGGCAATGAATTCCAGAGTCTAATTACACGTTGGGTGAAGAAAAATTTCTCCGATTCGTTTTAAATTTACCACACTGTAGCTTCAACTCATGCCCTCTAGTCCTAGTATTTTTGGATAGCGTGAACAGTCGCTTCACATCCACCCGATCCATTCCACTCATTATTTTATACACTTCTATCATATCTCCCCTCAGCCGTCTCTTCTCCAAGCTGAAAAGCCCTAGCCTTCTCAGCCTCTCTTCATAGGAAAGTCGTCCCATCCCCACTATCATTTTCGTCGCCCTTCGCTGTACCTTTTCCAATTCTACTATATCTTTTTTGAGATACGGAGACCAGTACTGAACACAATACTCCAGCTGCGGTCGCACCATGGAGCGATACAACGGCATTATAACATCCGCACACCTGGACTCCATACCCTTCCTAATAACACCCAACATTCTATTCGCTTTCCTAGCCGCAGCAGCACACTGAGCAGAAGGTTTCAGCGTATCATCGACGACGACACCCAGATCCCTTTCTTGATCCGTAACTCCTAACGCGGAACCTTGCAAGACGTAGCTATAATTCGGGTTCCTCTTACCCACATGCATCACTTTGCACTTGTCAACATTGAACTTCATCTGCCACTTGCACGCCCATTCTCCCAGTCTCGCAAGGTCCTCCTGTAATCGTTCACATTCCTCCTGCGACTTGACGACCCTGAATAATTTTGTGTCATCGGCGAATTTAATTACCTCACTAGTTATTCCCATCTCTAGGTCATTTATAAATACATTAAAAAGCAACGGACCCAGCACAGACCCCTGCGGGACCCCACTAACTACCCTCCTCCACTGAGAATACTGGCCACGCAATCCTACTCTCTGCTTCCTATCTTTCAACCAGTTCTTAATCCATAATAATACCCTACCTCCGATTCCATGACTCTGCAATTTCTTCAGGAGTCTTTCGTGCGGCACTTTGTCAAACGCCTTCTGAAAATCCAGATATACAATATCAACCGGCTCCCCATTGTCCACATGTTTGCTTACCCCCTCAAAAAAATGCATTAGATTGGTGAGGCAAGACTTCCCTTCACTAAATCCGTGCTGACTTTGTCTCATCAGTCCATGTTTTTGTATATGCTCTGCAATTTTATTCTTAATAATAGCCTCCACCATCTTGCCCGGCACCGACGTCAGACTCACCGGTCTATAATTTCCCGGATCTCCTCTGGAACCTTTCTTAAAAATCGGAGTAACATTGGCTACCCTCCAGTCTTCCGGTATTACACTCGATTTTAGGGACAGATTGCATATTTCTAACAGTAGCTCCGCAAGTTCATTTTTTAGTTCTATTAATACTCTGGGATGAATACCATCAGGTCCCGGTGATTTACTACTCTTCAGCTTGCTGAACTGACCCATTACATCCTCCAAGGTTACAGAGAATTTGTTTAGTTTCTCTGACTCCCCCGCTTCAAATATTCTTTCCGGCACCGGTGTCCCCCCCAAATCCTCCTCGGTGAAGACCGAAGCAAAGAATTCATTTAATTTCTCCGCTACGGCTTTGTCCTCCTTGATCGCCCCTTTAACACCATTTTCGTCCAGCGGCCCAACCGACTCTTTGGCCGGTTTCCTGCTTTTAATGTATCTAAAAAAGTTTTTACTATGTATTTTTGCTTCCAACGCTAATTTCTTCTCAAAGTCCTTTTTTGCCCTCCTTATCTCCGCTTTGCATTTGGCTTGGCATTCCTTATGATCTATCCTGTTACTTTCAGTTGGTTCTCTTCTCCACTTTCTGAAGGATTGTTTTTTGGCTCTAATGATTTCCTTTATCTTACTGTTTAGCCACGCCGGCTGACGTTTAGTCTTTTTTCCCTTTTTTCTAATACGTGGAATATATTTGTCCTGAACCTCCAGGATGGTGTTTTTAAACAGCATCCACGCCTGATGCAAGTTTTTTACTCTGCGAGCTGCTCCTTTCAGTCTTTTTTTCACCATTTTTCTCATTTTGTCGTAATCACCTTTTCTATAGTTAAACGCTAGCGTACTTGATTTCCTAGTTTCACTTCCTTCAATGCCAATATCAAAACCGATCATATTATGATCACTGTTATCAAGCGGCCCTCGTATCGTTACCCCCTGCACTAGATCATGAGCACCACTAAGGACTAAGTCTAGTATTTTTCCTTCTCTTGTCGGCTCCTGAACTAGCTGTTCCATGAAGCTGTCCTTGATTTCATCAAGAAATCTTATGTCCCTTGCGTGTACAGATGTTACATTAACCCAGTCTATATGCGGGTAATTGAAATCCCCCATTATTATTGTGTTGCCCAGTTTGTTTGCGTCCCTGATTTCCTTTAACATTTCCGCATCCGTCTGTTCGTCCTGGCCAGGCGGACGGTAGTACACTCCTATCACTATCCTTTTCCCCTTTGCACATGGAATTTCAATCCACAGTGATTCCAAGGTGGGCATCTACTTGGACATGAGTCACACTTTCCCCATTTGTGAGCACCAGATCCAGCATTGTTCCTTACCTCGTGGGTTTTATCACCATTTGTCTGAGCAGAACACTTTGAAAGGCATCCACGATCTCCCTACTTATTTCCAATTCTGTAGATGGAACTTTCCAGTGTGCATCCAGCAGGCTGAAATCTCCCAGTAACAGCACTTCCCCTTTCTTTCCCTATTTTTTGGACATCTGCAACCAGATCTTTATGAAACTATTCCAATTGCATCGGAGGTTTGTAGACAACACCTATGTGGACAGAGGTTCCATCTTCTCTTTTCAAGGCAATCTATATCACTTTTTCCTTTCCCCAGGCCCCCTGCATTTCAGTTGCTTTGATATTGCTTCTCAAATAGGGGGCATTTTAGGAAGGCACGCTAGCATTTTTAGTACACGCTGATTAGCACGCACTAAACACTAGAGACACCCACAGGAATATATGGGCATCCCTAGCATTTAGTGGTTGCTTATTTTTAGCACATGTTAAAAACGCTAGCACGCCTTTGTTAAAAGGGGCCTATGCAGAGCTACTCCTCCACATTTTCAACCATCTCTATCCTTACTAAATAGATTATAGCCCGTATGTTTGCATCCCATTCATGGGAGTCATTGAATCATGTCTCCGTAATAGCAACTTATCTAAATCTGCCTCTACCATCATGGCTTGTAGATCATGAAATTTGTTGCTTACACTGTGAGCATTTGTGGTCACGGCTTTCCAGTTACATTTCAGTGGCAGTCTCATCTTCCATATAATTTTTAAGTCTCACCTTCTACAGTATTGCTAAGAGGATTGTTGTGAAAAATTCAATTCAAGGTAGTTCATTTCACCGGAATAACAACATTTAGCAACCAGAAAATGTATGTGCGACCAATATTCCAAGTACTTTAGTTGGAAAAAAGTAAAAGGAAAGGCACAGAAGACCAAAAAAAAAAAAAAAAAAACTTATCTCTCTCTATATAGCTGATTTTCCATTTTTTCAATTAATGGTCATATGCTATTGTTCACAATCAAACGGCTTGAGAACAAAGTTCTTCAGTGTATAACAGTGTCAACTCAAACAATAAAAGAACTTGTAATTACATCACTCATCCAACACCAACAAAGTAATTATCTAATTGTCCATAGGAAAAAAATTTTATAGGTTAAAAAAACAAAACAAAACTATAAACTAGTTTTGCCATTAGTGTGCGGCTACTACAAAACCTAGGACATGAGCACTTGCTAACATCTATTTTGTTAGGGCTCATGCTCTAATCCTTCACTAATTGGTTAGTGCACGGTAATGTAGCTGCGCTAACCGATTAGCACAGAAACGCCCACTCTCCTCAGCACTTAAAACATAAATAAATAGTGCACGATTTGTGCATGCATGTCTCAAATTTACTATAGGACACTTGATTTTAGAAATTGTTTTTCAACTCTATTTAAGTGACCGGCAATGCAGATTGTGTATTCTGTATTGAGTGAAAATGATTTGGAATGTAGAAGATAAGACACAGCTTTAATCAATGTGGTATGTGAAGAGGGAGGTGGAGTATGTTTGAGCTCACACTGGCCACCTGGACGGAGAAACATGTGACCAAATTCAAGCATATTTACATAAGTACATAAGTATTGCCGTACTGGGACAGACCAAAGGTCCATCAAACCCAGCATTCTGTTTCCAACAGTGGCCAATCCAGGTCACCAATACCTGGCAAGATCCCCCAAAAAGTATAAAACATTTTATGTTGCTTATCCCAGAAATAGTGGATTTTCCCCAAGTCAAATTTAATAACAGTCTATGGACTTCTCCTTTAGGAAGCCGTCCAAACTCTGCTAAGCTAACCAACCGCCTTTACCACATTTTCTGGCAACGAATTCCAGAGTTCAATTACACACTGAGTGAATAAAAAAATTTCTCCGATTCGTTTTAAATGTACTAGTTTGTAGCTTCATCGCATGCCCCCTAGTCCTCGTATTTTTGGAAAGAGTAAACAAACGATTCACGTCTACCCATTCCACTCCACTCATTATTTTATAGACCTCTATCATATCTCCCCTCAGCCGTCTTTTCTCCAAGCTGAAGAGCCCCAGCTGCTTTAGCCTTTCCTCATAGGGAAGTTGTCCCATTCCCTTTATCATTTTCATCACGCTTCTTTGAATCTTTTCTAATTCCATTATATTTTTTTTGAGATGCGGCGACCAGAATTGAACACAATATTCGAGGTGCAGTCACACCATGGAGCGATACAAAGGCATTATAATGTGCTCATTTTTGTTTTCCATGCCTTTCCTAATAATACCTAACATTCTATTTGCTTTCTTAGCTGCTGCAGCACACTGAGCAGAAGATTTCAACGTATCATCAACGATGATACCTACAGTGGTGGAAATAAGTATTTGATCCCTTGCTGATTTTGTAAGTTTGCCCACTGACAAAGACATGAGCAGCCCATAATTGAAGGGTAGGTTATTGGTAACAGTGAGAGATAGCACATCACAAATTAAATCCGGAAAATCACATTGTGGAAAGTATATGAATTTATTTGCATTCTGCAGAGGGAAATAAGTATTTAATCCCTCTGGCAAACAAGACCTAATACTTGGTGGCAAAACCCTTGTTGGCAAGCACAGCGGTCAGACGTCTTCTGTAGTTGATGATGAGGTTTGCACACATGTCAGGAGGAATTTTGGTCCACTCCTCTTTGCAGATCATCTCTAAATCATTAAGAGTTCTGGGCTGTCGCTTGGCAACTCGCAGCTTCAGCTCCCTCCATAAGTTTTCAATGGGATTAAGGTCTGGTGACTGGCTAGGCCACTCCATGACCCTAATGTGCTTCTTCCTGAGCCACTCCTTTGTTGCCTTGGCTGTATGTTTTGGGTCATTGTCGTGCTGGAAGACCCAGCCACGACACATTTTTAAGGCCCTGGCGGAGGGAAGGAGG
Organism: Microcaecilia unicolor; assembly: GCF_901765095.1. Classification (NCBI taxonomy): domain Eukaryota; kingdom Metazoa; phylum Chordata; class Amphibia; order Gymnophiona; family Siphonopidae; genus Microcaecilia; species Microcaecilia unicolor. The sequence continues at coordinate 264,842,974 of NC_044037.1, forward strand.
TTGTCACTCAGAATTGTACGGTACATGGCCCCATCCATTCTCCCATTGATGCGGTGAAGTAGTCCTGTGCCCTTAGCAGAGAAACACCCCCAAAACATAACATTTCCACCTCCATGCTTGACAGTGGGGACGGTGTTCTTTGGGTCATAGGCAGCATTTCTCTTCCTCCAAACACGGCGAGTTGAGTTCATGCCAAAGAGCTCAATTTTTGTCTCATCTGACCACAGCACCTTCTCCCAATCACTCTCGGCATCATCCAGGTGTTCACTGGCAAACTTCAGACGGGCCGTCACATGTGCCTTCCGGAGCAGGGGGACCTTGCGGGCACTGCAGGATTGCAATCCGTTATGTCGTAATGTGTTACCAATGGTTTTCGTGGTGACAGTGGTCCCAGCTGCCTTGAGATCATTGACAAGTTCCCCCCTTGTAGTTGTAGGCTGATTTCTAACCTTCCTCATGATCAAGGATACCCCACGAGGTGAGATTTTGCGTGGAGCCCCAGATCTTTGTCGATTGACAGTCATTTTGTACTTCTTCCATTTTCTTACTATGGCACCAACAGTTGTCTCCTTCTCGCCCAGCGTCTTACTGATGGTTTTGTAGCCCATTCCAACCTTGTGCAGGTGTATGATCTTGTCCCTGACATCCTTAGACAGCTCCTTGCTCTTGGCCATTTTGTAGAGGTTAGAGTCTGACTGATTCACTGAGTCTGTGGACAGGTGTCTTTCATACAGGTGACCATTGCCGACAGCTGTCTGTCATGCAGGTAACGAGTTGATTTGGAGCATCTACCTGGTCTGTAGGGGCCAGATCTCTTACTGGTTGGTGGGGGATCAAATACTTATTTCCCTCTGCAGAATGCAAATAAATTCATATACTTTCCACAATGTGATTTTCCGGATTTAATTTGTGATGTGCTATCTCTCACTGTTACCAATAACCTACCCTTCAATTATGGGCTGCTCATGTCTTTGTCAGTGGGCAAACTTACAAAATCAGCAAGGGATCAAATACTTATTTCCACCACTGTAGGTCCCTTGCATTACGTAGCTATAGTTTGGGTTCCTCTTTCCCACATGCATCACTTTGCACTTGTTCACATTAAACGTCATCTAACATTTAGACGCCCAGCCTCCCAATCTCGTAAGGTCCTTTTGTAATTTTTCACAATCCTCCCTCGATTTAACGACTTTGACTAACTTTGTGTTGTCACCAAATTTAATTACCTCACTAGTTACTCCCATCTCTAGGTCATTTATAAATGTTAAAAAGGAGGAGTCCCAGCACAGACGCCTGGGGAACCCCACTAATTACCCTTCTCCATTGAGAATACTGACCATTTAATCCTACTCTCTGTTTTCTATATTTTAACCAGTTTTTAATCCACAATAGTACCTCCTATCCCATGACTCTCCAATTTCCTCTGGAGTCTTTCATGAGGTACTTTGTCAAACGCCTTCTGAAAATCCAGATACACAATATCAACCGGCTCACCCTTATCCACATGTCTGTTCACCCCCTCAAAGAAATGCAACAGATTGGTGAGGCAAGATTTCCCTTCACTAAGTCCATGTTGGCTTTGTCTTATTAATCCATGCTTTTGAAGAAGCTCTGTAATTTTGTTCTTTATAATAGTCTCTACCATTTTGCTTGGCACCAACGTCAGACTCACCGGTCTATAATTTTCCAGATCTCCTCTGGAACCTTTTTTTAAAATTGGCATTACATTGGTCACTCTCCAATTTTCCGGAACCACAATTGATTTTAAGGTTAAATTACATATTACTAACAATAGTTCCGCAAGTTCATTTTTCAGTTCTATCAGTACTCTGGAATGAATATCATCCGGTCCAGGAGATTTGCTACTCTTCAATTTATCAAATTGCCCCATTACATCCTCTAGGTCTATATAGATTTCATTCAGTTTCTCCAACTCGTCAGCTTTGAATATCATTTCTGTAACAAGAATTTGTCTCAAATCTTCCTCTTGAAGACCGAAGCAAAGAATTAATTTAATCTCTCCACTATGGCTTTGTCTTCCCTGATCATCCCTTTTACCCCTCAGTCATCTAGCGGTCCAACCGATTAATTTGCCGGCTTCCTGCTTTTTGTAAGGCTTGTTTACCAAAACAGATAAATTCTCAAGCATTCTATAATTTTCCTTAGCTTTGAACATGAGTGCTAAGCCTAATAAAAAGGGGACTTTTTTTCAGTGAAATTGGGAGCTCATCTGTAACGTACATACTGCGAAGAGAACTATGTTTCCTGGTCAAAGACTCCTGGCTTTCGTTATGAACAGGGCCCCCCAGCTTATAAGAGCCTGAATGATGTAAGGACCAGTGATGTGTATATAGATATGATGTATGTATAGTGTATTATTGCTTCTTTTCCTGGTCTAGAAACTCCTAGCACTGCTTGGATATAGAAACCAGTTTCTTTTTAACTATAGATAGATATTGTTTCTTTTCAGTTATATAGCTTAATAATTGTGTGTATATATCTTAATCATTATGTATCTTAGAACCTCTAATAAAAAGTCTCATTTACCTAATACGAATCCAAAATAATCCACAGTAATTACTGAATAGTATGTGTCAGTGAGACAGGCTGTAAAACCAGGACAGAACAGTACCCCAAGATAAGCCCTTTTAAACAGCTGGAAGCACACACTAGCAGCTTAGTAAAAAGACCCACAGAAGTGTATATTTCTATAAAGGGGTATGTAAATAACCAAATCACAGGCTTATAAGCATGTATAAATGGCAATATTCCGGCTCTCATTTTATAAAATGGAATCTAAATACAATGGTGCACAGTTTGAAAATGAGCATACAATTATGCAAAGAAGTTATAGAATATTGTAATGTACATTTTTTTTTTTGGGGGGGGGGGGGCAGGGGGGTTAACCAATTTAAGATCTTTACCTTTCACCGGCACTGTGGCTGGTTTAAGTGGTCACACCTAAAATATATACACGTTTGCTCTACTATGTTAGTACTGTAAAGGAAAGTAGGCACAAACTTTTCTTTCTTTATAGACTATGCTCCAAATAGGCTCCCTTTTATAGAATGACCCTCAGAGTTGGAGAAACGTCAGGCCCTAAGACTTTCCTTTATGTCAAAGAATTAAGTTTAAAATGAAGGTTATGAATATTTGTTTCTCCAGTACTGCATAAGACTCAGTGTGACATCTCTGGGAGAAAGCCGATTTACTTTGCATGCAATTTTGAATTAAAAAAAAAAAAAAAGTATATGCCACCCCCCAAAAGAAAAAGCCTATATCCATTGTACTGAATAAAAGGCTTCAATTTAGACCATTATCTTTAAAGCTGCATAACCCATGCCAAAATACTTGAACAATGCCTTGACTTCTTGAAGATAAATTTCCAAACATTAAAAAAAAAATGATAAAAGCCCATAAATATTACAGAGATATGTAGTCTGCACTACTCTGCAAGTCTGTCTACAGCTAAAAAAAAATTCAAAATCAATATGGTGAGAACTGATTGAAGTCTCCAGTATAAATCAGCCTTTATTAGCACAATTTTCTATTCTTTTATTAAACCACAGGCACAGTTAGATTTTACTTACTGTACTAGACTTCATCTTCAATTTTATACATTCAGAAATCTTATCCCAGACAGAAGTTCTGGATCATGTGAGATTACATCACATATATAGGGCTTCTTTTACAAAGCCACGCTAGCGATTCCTGCACGGAAAATGAGGAAGCCCATAGGAACTGAATGGGCTTCCTCTCATTTGCCACACAGGAATCGCTAGTGCAGCTTTGTAAAAAAAAGAAAAAAAAGCCCATAATAAACTAAATCGTGTAGGGCCTCTTATCAAGCTGCACTAGCAATTGCCGCACCGGGGACCGCTACTGAGGTTTGATAAAGAGGCCCTTAAGCCCCCACTAAGTCACATTTTCTGCTTCCACCAGGCAGAAATAGTTCCACAATGGCATTATCAAAATGTCTCACAGTTCACTGCCACCATTCATCACAAAACAAGATGGACTTAAAGCAGACGCCTAACACTTAGGACATCTTATAAACACTACAAATGTTTTATACACGCATGTCTTTGAAATTCCTCAGTTTGAAATGCAACCTACCCATGGCTTTCGTTTCTTCCCTTTTAGCATTCAGGAGAGAAAATTTGAATTTTGCTCTGACTTCACTTTTTGGACAGCTGACTAAAAGTAAATATAACGACAGGTAGTCTTTGCTTTCATCATCTAATCCTTTTGGGTTTACTCTTAAGCACCTGAAAAATCAACAGAGAAAGAAACTTAGCAATAGCCAGAAATCATAACTGCAAAATATGTACAATGCAATGTGCAGAATGTGATATGTTGTACTTTACCTTATAATATTTTATTTCTACAAACCATATACTTATCCAATACAGTATATAGCAAAGCCTAAAATATAAGGCTATAAAGGGGGAAGTGATCAATGGAGGGTTAAGTGACTTGCCCAGAGTCACAAGGAGCTGCCTGTGCCTGAAGTAGGAATCAAACTCAGTTCCTCAGTTCCCCAGGACCAAAGTCCACCACCCTAACCACTAGGCCACTCCTCCACTGAATTAAGAGCAGCCTAAATTGATAACTTCCCCCCTAAATGTTTTAAACATATAGTGGAGTATTATATCAAACATATGAAGAGGCATGTTTACTAATCAGGTAATGTGTTAGAAATGGTCTAAACTAATGGCCACCACATTAAAACAAGCCAGTGTAGTAAAAATACTATACTGCTTAATGAGAGTGGGGGAAGGATCTAGGCAGGTCATGAGCAGATACAGGGAGTGGCCAGCCTTGACAGCTAGTGTGTGAGATGTTATTATACACTAGCTGTCAAAACTGCCAATAGTGTGGGCGCAGTCGCACCATGAGCAATCGGGTAGTATAGTCAAAGCCTTTACAAAAAAAGTACTTCAACCTCCCCACCATCACCCCAAACAAGAAACCTCCCAAACAGCATTTCCACAACCCTACAAAGAGCATCCCCTCCCCAAATAACCTCCCAACACCTCCATAAGAGAATCCCCCAACCAAAGGCACTCGCTCGCATTATCAGCAGTTGCCCCCCTCCCAGGGGTAATCTACTGGATGGGGTGGGAGCAGCTCCTCCTCGGTTCCTGCTCACGGATACAGAGGTTCAAAATGGCAGATACGACCCCCTAGTGGTAGTCTCATGGTGCAACCACTAGGGGTAAACCTGTCACATAAGGGCAATTGCTCTACATAGGCATATCGACCCCTAGGGGTAGTACTGCGAGACTAATGCTAACAGTCATAGCTGACATTTTGAACCCCAGTGGATAGAGGGGCAAGAAAGGAAAGGGATCGCTCTGCCCCATCCAGTATATTACCATGGAGACCCCCCCCCCCCCCCCCCAATTAAGAGGGATAGAGTTGTTTTTTTTCTGTTTTAGTGCTGGGGCCCACACTATCTGCCAAGATATGTAACACCAGTCCATGTAGTAAATGTCTGCCCTATGCAATAAATACAGGGCAAATGCTTGCCCCACCTCCTACACTTACTGCACAGGCTTTGCACTTAAGGTGTGGTTACTAAGTGTGGTAAGGTTTTGCACTTAAACAGGGCTCAAAATCATATATAACAAATATCAGAAAACATCTAAACCAGGGGTGTCCAACCTCGGTCCTCAAAGGGCTGCAGTTTTCTCGGGTTTTCAGGATTTCCCCAATGAATATGCATGAGATCTAATTGCAAACTGCCTCCCATACATATGACAATTTACCATAGACTTCAGCAGTATCACTTACTGAATTTAGACTTTTTAATCAGTAAGATTTATACACCCACCCACCTCCTCATCATCGGTGTAACGGTAGAAACATTTTCATCTTTCATATTCAATTTAATTTATCCATAAATTAAAATATATAAAAGAAGTTGAAAAAGTTTTTAAAAAATTTTAATATGAAAATGTTTCTACCGTTACACCGATGACGAGGTGGGTGGAATACAGTCTGTATATAGGATTAACAAGAACCTCCTAAAAGACTGTTGCTATTGGTGTCTGAGATCTAATTGCATGCATTGACTCCATTGTATGCAAACAGATCTCATGAATATTCACTGTAGAAATTCTGATAACCTGACCTGGTGAGGATCGAGGTTGGACACCCCTGATCTAAACAGGAAAACAAAAAAGTCTTACCATTTCATTTTATCGTTTGGACCAGATGAAAATGTTGAACTTTTCAGAACTTCTCCCATTTCTTCTCGGCAAAAACTAAAGTTATTTATAGTCCACATATAGGAGAATTTGACAACTTTAACCTGGGGAAAGAGTTACAAAATAATTATAATCAGGTAATTTGTTTGGATTAATGTTTTCCCCTCTGGAACCTGGATACTTTAGTATGAATGTTATAACCACCATGTACTCCCATGTCACATTGGACTAATTATTTAACCTTATTGTGTTTAACCCTAGATTTCCTTCTTCTACCACAGAGATGATCAATGTCAATCCTCAAGGTCTGCAATCCAGTCAGGTTTTCCAAAATGAGTATGAATGAGGTGTTTGCATACAACAGAGGCAGCACATGCAAACAGATCCCAAGCACATTTATTGGAGAAATCCTGAGAACTTGACTGGGTTGTGGATCTCAAGGACTGATATTGAGCATCCCTGCTCTACCATGCAGTAGAGAACTAGTGCACAGAATAATTTCTGCGTAATAACCTCCCCACCCCCACCGTTTAGAAAGCCGCACTAGGAGCTGCCGGTGTGGTAATGCCGACACAGTCCATTCACTTACAATATAATCTGTGATTACAAAAATAATCTCACACATGGTATTTTAGATTGAAAAAACTATATGAAGGGGACAAAATAAACACCTGTTACTGGTCATACTTGAGTGAATTCCTTCAAAAAGGCGGTAAATAAATCAATCGATACTAATTTGCTCCAGGCACCACATATAGAACATGCACAAGTGGGCAGCAGTCTAATCATAGGAAGTCTGAAAGAAGCTGTGTGTGCAACAGCTGTCATGATGGCAGCCCAAAGGACTTTGTTCCCTACTGAGCAAGTTAACCTTTGAGGATTTCACCAAGGGCCTCTTATCAAACTAACCAAGCTAGTCCCCGATTCACTCTGAATGGGCTTCATCGGCACTGCCGCACAGGAACTGCTAGTGTGGCTTAATAAAAAAGGGTAAATTTTGATTGCTTAAATTCCTGAGTAGGTATTGTTAATAAAAGAGGCCCTAAAGTTCTAACCCAGTTCAAAGATCTCAATACTTTCAGAGCACCAACTGGTGGCAGAAAACTCACGAGATACAGGCCTTGACCCATAGAGACATATTTTCAAAGCACTTAGCCTTCCAAAGTTCCATAGGTTTCTATGGAACTTTGGAAAGCTAAGTGCTTTGAAAATATGCCTCAAAGTCACCTAAAACTTAACCCAGCAAGACAAAGCTTATCCCCATCTCCCAAGCCACTTTCATTTCATCCTCTTTACTATAGATGACGGTACTAATCTTCCACTCCCCACAGGTCATCTTTAACTCTCCCCTCTCTAAGCACATCTAAAATACCATTAAAATGTGTCCCTCTGCACACACACAAACCACCATCAAAATGTGTCCCTTCCTTTCTCAACATATTACTAAATCCTTTATCTTCTCTCTCATTTTCTATATGAAGTGCTGCAACCTGTTCCGCATGGGTCTGCTCTTGGAGTCATCTCACCATTAATCTATTCAAAATTCAGCTGCACAACTCATCTGCCCCACCATTAAAAACCACCTTGAATGTTCCCTAACAGGAAAATGGTCATAACAAACAACAATGATCTCTTATCAAGTCACTACATTTAGTCCCTTACCCACACCTGTAGAAATTTCAGATTTCTTAAATACTTCTCATTGCTTCCCCTCTATATGCTCTCCAAACACCCCTCTTCCCAAAATGGGTTCATCTGTACCCTTTATCCTCCATCAGCAAATCTTTTCACATAGATTGCCTTACTGTACCGAATGCCTAGAACTGCTTTCCTGACTGGCTGCATAATACTTCTTGTCTTATACTGAAAATGTATTTTTAAAAAAACACTTTAAAGCAAGTTCTTCTTTGTGGTTTTCCTGATTTTATAATTTTTTAAATAAAGTGTGTTTTATGGATATCCCAACTCCCAAGCGCAAGGTTGCCATGGCAACTAAACATTTTATTATGGTTCCAATAACCCAGCAAGTCGCTCCAGAAGAAAACGGCATCAGCAGGCCTCACAAGCTTAAGGGAAAGATGGCATGCTAACTGCACACAAGGGCCAACGGAAGGAGGCAGCATCAGCAGCTCATGCAGGTCAATGGGAGGAAGTACCTATCTGTTTTCTTCAGCAGGGCGCACAGTTAGAGAAACTTCTGAAGCAGGAAGGATGGATGTGAAGGGGGTCTCCTGAGGATTGGTGAGAAAGGAGAATGCTATGGGGAAGGAAGGTTTAAAAAAAAAAAAAAAAAAGACCAGATGAGGACAGGCTTGGAGGGGACCTGCAGAGACTGGTGGAACATATTGAGAGAGAGAGAGAGAGAAGTGCAGATATGGCAGGTGGATTACCGAAAGGGTGACTGATAGAGACCAAGGTCATGATGACAAATAACACAGAGGAAACTTCTGCAGGCTCAGGCATTATTTACTTATTTATGCATTCTTGTATCTGTTGTCCAAAAACAAGTTTTGTTTCAAAGTGGTTTACAATTCTAGTTTGTGGTTACAGTATCTTTTTACATTTACAAGTTTTGTTATGGTGTTAACGGGATGGTTTACAAGTGCAGTTTATATTAAGGTTTAGTTATGTATATAATGGTAGTGATTATTATTAAAAAGAGGTGTCATCACACAGCTGATGGTGTGCTGGCAGGACTGGGGATGCATAGGCTATGCATTAACAAAGTTACAGTAAATCTCTGGAGGAGGGGAGGCAGCAAATGCTGGTATTTGACCTACAAGCAACTTAACAGTGTGAAGGGTCTCCTCCAATTATATAATATGGTGGACACCACTAGCAAACAACAAAAAGATCATCATTAATTATTCACACATCCAAAAGACTATAATGTCAGGTCAGATAACTACAAGAAAGTGAGACCTCATAAAAGGGCTGGTTCCTTAAAGTTTTGTCCCATTCTGCAACTATAGAAAAAAGATTTGCAAAATCCCTGTAGAACAGCAAGATCACAACAGAGGAAAGAACTGCTATATTAGCCAAGGTCCAATTCAGAATCTAACTCACGATTGGTAGCAGCAATAGGCTATTCATACACATTCAAATTCCTTCCTTCGTGGATACGATTTACTAACCTCACACACGAAATCATTTTTTTCCACGTATTTTTCGATGAAAACAGTTTGCTGAAAGCAAAACATTACTTGCACTTCCTTAGTTTACCTGTGTGTAACACCAGCTTTCAGCTACAGGTCCACTGGCCGTTTCTCCAGGTGGCGGAGGAGTGGGTACCCTTGACATCGCCACCTTGCCAGAGTTCCGTATATTCAAACTCAGTACTTCCAACTTCAGTTCTCTTCCTGCACAATAGAACCACCGATTATACGAAGTCTTTGCTCTCAAACACCGAGCCCCCATCTTCAGGCACACAAGAACCCCGTATCCACCCCCGCGCGGTCTGGTATCTCTCTCCCTCTCTCTTATACTCTACCCAGTCCATCATGTCTCCCCTTCTTCTTCTTCCGGTCCACAGTCCAAAATCGTTTTCTCTCTCTCATTCTCAAACTTACCTCCCACACCGCGTTCCACCTTCAAACATACCTTTTAGGCAGCAAGTCATAGAAGTTGACTGCAACCGGCCAAAACACCTTCCTTCGCCGGCGTCCCGCCCCCTCCTGCCGCGACTTCCTGTTTCCGGCAGGGCGGGACGATACAGAGAGAAGAAAGTTGCGTCAGAGGGGGTGGGGATATTACCGCCCGGGCAAGGAAACTGGCTGGCTGGTAAGGGTTGTGGTCAGTATTTATGAATTGTTGTTGTTGCAGCAGCAGCCCCCTCCCTGAAAGATAAGTTTGAAGGAAGACGCGCGCGGGGACAGAGTGAGAGAGGCGGAGAGATGCCAGATGGGTGGGGGAGGGAGTAGCGGTCGTACAGCGTCTGTTTTGACTCTTTTGGAGACGCTGACACATCGGAGCGGTTTTGACCTGGTTGACGTCCCCGGTTTAGGGCTGTCCAGGTTTTTGCCTGGAGGAAAGATCATGAACTCGTCCTTGGAACAGTTCCTCTCGTCCACAATCAAAGTTTGCGATAGGCCTTGCCTTGTGTCTAGCAAGGGGCGTTAAAGCCTGTGAAGCGTCTCTTAGATCCTGCGGTTGTACTCGAAAGTTTTTATGCACACCTGCATCGGGTACGTTCCCACACTTACTGCATTAAAGATGTAAATATAAGACCTTTCTATGACCTGAAGCTTTATTTTACTGTTGTTGCAATTTTGAAAAAGAATATATCCTTTTGACCACTTTGAATATAATTTCATCAAGCTTTTTTTCTATGTGAAGCGTGCTTTTTTTGGAAACGACTTTTATAAAATTCATGATGTCGGCACAAAAGACTCGGTTCCCTACAATATATGTGCTTACAGGAACATGTGCATTTTTGTTTATATGGCGGTGTTCTGAGGGCTGCTTTGGGTGGAACTATTGCCTGTTTTAGACAGTAAAACTCACAGATATGCCCATATTAGAGTACAATGCATGGGAGCTAACTTTTCAAAATTATTGGGGTTGCTAAGCCCAGCGGAAATAAGTACTACTACTACTAGACATTTCTAAAGCGCTACTAGGGTTACGCAGCGCTTTATAAGTACATAAGTAATGCCATACTGGGAAAAGACCAAAGGTCCATCGAGCTCAGCATCCTGTCCCCGGCAGCGGCCAATCCAGGTCAAGGGCACCTGGCAAGCTACCCAAATGTACAAACATTTTATACAAGTTATTCCCAAGTCCATTTAGTAGCCCTTTAGGAAACCGTCCAACCCATTTTTAAACTCTGCCAAGCTAACCGCCTTCACTACGTTCTCCGGCAAAGAATTCCAATGTTTAATTATGCGTTGGGTGAAGAAACATTTTCTCCTATTTGTTTTAAATTTAGTACACTAGTTTCATCGCATGCCCCCTAGTCTTAGTATTTTTGGAAATTGTGAACAAACGCTTCACATCTACCTGTTCCACTCCACTCATTATTTTATATAACCCCTCCCTGGACACATACAAGGAATTTTCTCAATATTGGGAGTGCTCAAGCACCCACAGAGTCATCACCTATGGTACAATGTACCAAAATCATGATATTCAATGCAAATATTCGTAGGTAAAGCAGAGGAGTCCATTGAAAACTAATTAGCTGTTCTTAACTATTTTCATAAATATTTTTGTAGGACCTTCAGATGGTGCTAACAATCCAAACTTGTTTTCAGTGCACTCAATTTCTTTCTCTCTCTATTTTTCCCCCAATTACTGTGTACCCGTTAATTTCCAACATTCAAAAGGCATATCAGTAACTTTATATAGTGACCAACGCACGTATCTTGAATTTCTTCAGCAGAGCATTGTGTTCTGGCAACCTCCTAGGAATAAGTGCGTTGATCACTATGAAAAGTTACTGATATTCCTGTAAAAATTGAGGCCTGTAAGGCCAAACATTTTTGGTTTGCAGCACCCCTCCTGGCCATATGGGTCTCTGCGGCACCCACCTCCCGGCCACATGGGTCTTTCCACCCCCTGCCACATAGGTCTCCCTTTCCCTGAAGCCCTCTGCCTTCCCCATATCCACCATCACTCACTACCTTCCTTCTTGCAAGTCCAGAATTACTGCCACTTCCTTCTCTTTCCCCTGCTGCAGTACTTGCGAATTACATTTTCAGGTCGTCCGCAATTCACACACAGACTCCGGGGCCTGTGTGAATCACGGGCAGCCCAAAAATGTAAGCTGCAAGCACTGCAGCAGTGGCAGAGGAAGAAGTAGGAAGCGGCAGATGCTAGAACTGCGGGAGGGGAAGTAAGGAGCGATGTGCCACGGCACCCCTGAGAGTTTGCTGTGGCGCACCAGGGTGCCGCAGCGCACAGCTTGGGAACTGCTGCTGTAAGGAATTGGGTGCACCAATAATAAAACAATTTTGGATTGTTAGCGCTATCTTTAGTAGTAGCTCAAAGTGTGAGTTAAATTCAGGTACACTGGATATTTCTCTGTCCCAGGAGGGCTTACAATCTAAGTTTGTACCTGAGGCAATGGAGGGTTAAGTGACTTGCCGAAGATCACAAGGAGCAGCAATGGGATTTGAACTGGCCACTTCTGGATTTCAAGACCGGTGCGCTAACCACTAGGCCACTCCTCCACTCGTACATAGTTGTACCTTCCTTGAATCAGGTATAACTTTATGTGAGAGTATGTGCTGCTGGAGATTATTGTAGGAGCTTTTTTGTAAAAGCAGTTAAACACATAACTTGCCTTTGTAAAATAGAAGTGGGGGTTTGATTCTGTGTTTTGTTTTCAATACTCTGTTGTAGAAAAAGAGCAAAGGGGATGTGACAAAGATGGCACTGGAATAAGAAGCCTTTGTTGGCTTTCTTACCTTAACTTTTTTTTTTCATTGTTGTGCCAAAGTGAAAAAGAAAGGTGAGGGGACCTCTTCGCCCTGCACTGAAGACCCAAGAGCTGAAGCAAGTAGACATAACTTACATGAGCCCTATACCTCAAGCGAGGGGGACAAAAAAGAGCCATGGCTTAGAAAGCAAAGTTTCACTGAGCCTGCGTTTGCCTAGAGTCTTTCCAGGAGTGCAAGGAATAGCGGAAGCAGTACAAGTGGAAGTAATGGCTCAAGTGAGCAAAGCAACCCTTCCTGGTTTAGAGGCGCAGCTCTTGCTAACCTCTGCTAGATGAATTCTTTTAAGGTCTTCTGCTCAGGAAAGAGTAACTTCTGGATCTCTGCTTACTTCATTACTGACCCAGGCTGTTCAGAAAACTGGACAGTAGCAGACAGGATCCAGTTTAATTTCAACTTTGGAGAAACCATGAGAGATTATTCTTGAATCAATGTGGATGGTGTTTGAAGCTCTACCGAAGGTTTATGAAAACTTTTATCTCTGCTACTGTGGTGAATTCTGATCTGTTATAAGAAGTCCTCTGATATGGATTACACTCTTTATCAAAGAGAGTACCAGTTTCTTTGTTACAAGATATATTTTTAATGACTCAGAAAATGTCTCAAGATACATTTTTAATGACTCAGAAAATTTTCTATCTTACATCTTTAAATTTGTGTTTATGAAACTTTCCAGTTTTGTAGATAGAATCCCCACAGGTGACCTTTCAAAGATCCCCAAGAAGATATTTACGTATCCTGAGACAGGGCTACTACCTGTCCAGTGAATTTATCTTCCAACAGCTACTAAGTTGGCTCAGGTTCAGAATCAAATGGACCCAATAGGGGTAGGACTTTTCTTCGGTTAGTTTAAATGTTACAGCTATGCTGGAAACATGATGAGATGAAGTATCTCACAAAGCAACTTTACTCATCTTTTTTGTATTTCTGCATAATAGAGACCCTATTGAAACTTTATTTTAGAGCTACTACGACGAACTTCCTTGGTGACAGAGTTTAAATATTTCCAGATGTATCCCATTGGATGCAGGAAAGAAGAAGGAAATTTCTGCTTATAAAGCAGGAAGCTTTGTCTTTAGGGGCAAAATTTCGGTTACAATTTCCATGTAAATGTTTTCTTAGTCTTGTTAATTATCATTTTGTGTGATCTTTCACAACCGTGCCTTATTTTGGATCAGAGGGCTTCAGGCAGTGTACCATAGATAGGTTCACTGGACTAGGTTTATCTAATTTATTTATTTATTTATTCATTCATTCCTAATATTTGTTATACCGCCCTTCACAAACCATAACAGAGCGGTTTGCAATGAATAAAAGGAATCTGTCTCAAACTCCATAGGACAGTATAAACCAAAAAAAGAAAAAATAGGAGGAGATGAGTATTACAACAAAGTTCCACCAGTATTAACAGTGAGCGTTCTGTGACACATTAGGAGCATTCTCTAAAAAAGTCTAACATCCCTAACGTAAACTGTACAAATTCCAAATAATAATGATAGCAAATCACAGATTGAAAGCTTGTCTAAAAAACACTTCTTTAAACCAGCTTCAAACTCCTCATAAGACTTCATTAAATCAGTAGGGAGTGAATTCCAAAGCGTTGGTGCTACACAACTAAATGTAGTATTTCAGGATGATTCTAACTAGGGCTGCACGTTAATCACGATTAACACCATGATTAACATGTTAATCATTAATCAAGATTAATTTTTTTAACCACCCTCCCTCTCTTCCTTCCCCATCTGCGCACCCGGTCTGGCACCTCTTCTTCCCTTCCCGGACCACCAGTGGCTCTCCTCTCCCTTCCGGTTTACCTCGTCATTTGCAGTAAAACTTCACCTTGCAGCGGCAGCGTATTGTAGCCTTTTTCGGCCTGCACCAGGCCTTTCCTTCTGACCCGTCCCGCCCCCTTCTGATTCAACTTACAATTTTCAGAAGGGGGCGCCAGGTCAGAAGAGAAGGAACGGTGCAGGCCCGGGCAGCGTTTCAATACCCTGCTGCTGCAGGGCAAAGACCTTAATGCAAATAACAAGGTAAATGGGGAGTGGAGAGTCACCAGCAGTTCGGGAGAGATGTCAGGTGAGGAAGGAAGGGAGGGAGGGTGGAATTGAGAGAGAATGCAGATGGGAGGGGGACACATTTTGAGAGAGAATGGGTGAAGGCATGGGGGGTGGGGACATTTGAGAGACAAAAGTGAGAGAATGTGTGAAGACCCCCTCCAAAAATTTGATGGCTTGTGGGGTAGCCGAAGGCCTCCAGCCAAAGAATTCTGCTGCCTGAGTCAACCCCTTCCTCTTCATACTGCCTCAGGAGCGAGGAAGTCATTTGTGGTTGGAGGCACGCTGCTGATTTCCTTGCTCCTGAGACAGCACAAGGAGGAAGGGGATGCTTTGGGAGTAGATTTCTTTGACTGGCTTCGGCATCCCCTCCAGCCAAGGTATGATATCTAATGTAGGGGGTGAGATGGAGGGAGAGGAAATGCATGCCCCCCCCCCCCCAAATGAACTGCTGGCTATGTCCTGACTTTAACTGTGTGATTAATCACGATTAATATCACGATTAAAAATTTTCATTGAGCTGTGGCCCTAATTATAACTGAATTCTCTTATAAGAAGGAATAACCAAATTATTTCCTTGAAAAGTTCTCAACACACGAGAGAGACTGATAAGGCAACAATAGGGAGTATATTACTCCTTTTTTCTTTTGTTAATTTTCAAATAGCTTCACCTGAGTATTGGTTTCTTGCCCCTCCCACCTTATTTCCTGAATTTATTTGTGTTTAAGTGCATTTCTGTACTAAGTTTCTCTGTGTAATTTTTTTCAAATTTCATAAAATTTAATGCAAAACTACTTTCCACATGTGTTACTTGGGGAACAGGTGTAAAGCCAATAAAGCTATCTGAATCTGTAAATGAAGTTCATCCCTTCTTGAAGACAGGAACTCTGTGGTCGTATTAACAGCTGCCCCAGTCTAACGGGTGATGTTCCATGGTGAACTAGGCAAAGCCCATGAAATCGAACAGTTATACTTTTACTATTTAATAAGACTAGGTGAAATGTCTGTGAGCATTAACTAACTGAACACAGAGAAATTTTGAAGAAACATGAATTTTTTGTTTTGTAAAAGAGAGTTCCTTATTGTTCCACTAGACCAGTCTACCAACATATGAACCCCGTTCCCTCAATAGCTGAGGCTCCACAGAGACCCTCACTGGCTAGCCCAGTGAACTAGAGCCCACATGCTGAAGCTCAGGGCAGGAGTACTCTTGGCTCCACTGGGTTAAGAACCTTGATCTGAGCCCCAGGAGAAAAAGGCCCCACAGACCTTCCTTAGGGACGTGGGCCATAGACTGCCTCCTAGGGGATCAGGCATGCCTCACCAACCTACAGCACTAGCTCAACCTTACCATCTGCTGGAAAAGAAAAATACCAGCCCTTCTACCGGTGATGTCACTGGAAAAGTTCAGATTCTCTACTTCCATATGCTGTTCAGGAAGAAACACAACCTATTAGCAAAAACAGATCAGATCAAAGCTGGAGTGGGCTTTGAAGGCAACAGCAGTTGTTGGGAAGTAAGATGAAAGCCAGGCAGATTCCACAAAATTGGCAGGGAGACACAGAGGCTAAGAGGGGCATTTTGATATGACGTCTAAGTCCAATTTTGGATGTTTTGCACAAAACATCCGAAATCTGAATAAGAAAGAAGGTCATTTTTGAAAAAGAAAAATGTCTTTGTCTTTTTTTTTTTTAATACTGTTTTGAACAAGGTTTTGTGCTTTGGACATTTTGTTTTTTGGTCTGTTTTCGGGGATAAAAAATGAATAAGTGCAAAATGTAGAGATTCATGCCATTGGAATATAGAAGGAGCCAGGTTTTTTAGTAGACTGGTCCCCCAGATGTCCCAGAAATCAATGGGGCACCCTAGAGGGTACTTCTGTATACTTCATAAAAATGCTCCCAGGTACATATTCTCACCTAGTTGCTTCCTTATCTTGTCCCCTGAGCCCTCCAAACCCTACCCAAATCACACTGTCCCCCACTGTACACCACTACAGTAGCCCTTATGGGTGAAGGGAGCACCTATATGTGGGTACAGTAGGGTTTTGGTGAGTTTGGGAGGGGTCACAGTTTCCACCAAAAGTATGACAGAGGGAGATAGGGATCTGGGTCCCCCAGTGTGTACCGTACTGACCACTACACTACTCCAGAGACCTGCATGCTGCTCTAATAAACCTGCCTTTAACATCTAAGGGTGTCATTGAGGCTGGTAAGTCATATATTTATTTACATTTTGGGGAGATGGGGGGAAGGGTCACCTCTGATTCCCTCCGGGGTCATCTGGTCATTTAGGACTTTATCTGCTGACGTTTTCTATGTTACTATGTGTGGACTGGTTTAGTAGGACTCAAAGAAAGGACATTAACAGGTGTGAATACATTTCACCATTCATTTTTATTCTTAAGGCCCTGTTTACTAAGGTGCCCTAACATTTTTAGCACACGCTAAACGCTAGAGACACCCATATATTCCTATGGACATCTCTAGCATTTAACGAGCTAAAAACACTAGGGGACCTCTAGTGTTAGTTTGTAAACAGGGCCCATAGTTTGTTGTAAGGATTTGATTTACTGAAGCCGGTTTTTTCCCTCCCATTTTGTGATTATGGTTGGGCCTTAAATTTCTCTTGGCTGATTTGTCTTCTTGTGTTCTTCAATTTTTTTATTGGACCAGAGTAAGAATTGCCCAAGACTTGTTACTTAAAGCTTTTCAGGCCTCATGTTTGACTTTTTAGGTGCCAGGTTTTCATTCTTGCTCATAAAAAGCAGCAGAATTCAGTTTTGTTTTAATATGTTTTGAGTTTCTTACATTTTTTTCTAATTTTCAAAGCAGGTTTGTTAAGATAGAGGGTTCCTTGAGTGCGAATCATTTCCTGTCTGTCAGAAATGCTGTAGATGTTGGCGGAAGGTCACCAGATTGAGGAAGCAGCTCTTATTTTGCTTCACACCATCCTCCTGTACTGAAGCACTGGAAAATTCTACTACAAGAAGAAAGGGATCTATTTCATTGGAACAGTGGGAACACAAGATATGGATTATGTTGTTTACATATGTGAGAGTGTTATCTGATGAAATTTAAGAAAGCCTATGGGATATTTCAAGAGTTTTCTGTCTGTGCAAACAGGTCATGGTACCCATTACAGCGGTTCATCTGCAACCATGCTCGTGAAGTAAACCCAAAAGTGAATGCAAATTAATAGAAATTGGAAAGGGAAGCACTTCACTTAGACGAGGAATCTTTTTTTTTGTACAACATGTCATTTATCAAAATACAATACAAATCTAGAAATGATTTCAGCCTCTATAGAGACAAGCTCAAAAGGCCAGTTTAAATTCATAAGCTAGCCATTTTAGAAGCAAGCTAGAGTTGGAGTTTAATAGTAATTTTTGTTATCTGGAAATCAGCAATTTTATACTAGGACATTATTTGTTTTGAATTTTTGTTTTCTGAATTTAATATTATTTTCCAGGATGCTCTGCGCAATGCTGGAAGCGATTGTCTAAGACGAGTAGGCAATTCCGGTCCTCAAGAGCCGCAGGCAGGTCAGGTTTTCAGGATATCCACAATGAATATGCAGGAGATAGATTTGCATACCATGGAGGCAGTACTTGCAAATCTATCTCCTGCATATTCATTGTGGATATCCTGAAAACCTGACCTGCCTGCGGCTCTCGAGGACCGGAGTTGCCTACCTGTGGTCTAGGATACATATCCCTGGAATTAAAAATAAATAAATAACTAAATTTGGCCTTTTTCGGATGAGTACATCCCTTGGGAGGTGTGAACCATCAAGCTCAATGTAGTGAATTTGGCTAATGAGAATCAGTGGCAGATATGCCATGAAAAGGGAAGGAGGGGGAGGCAGAAACTTGGTGAAAAGATCAACATTGTGAAACAGGCAGGAATACCTGGCAATCAGGTGGACAATGTATGATTTTTTTATTATTTATTTTCTTTTTATGCAATTTACAATTATAAGCTTGTACAGAAAAATGGTAAAGATAGAAACATAAATGAAGTCACACATAATAATGAAAAAAAATACTTACGCCCACAGTGTGAGGAAGGCAAGGACAGAAAATTAACAAGAAATTAGTAAGTAGTCAACAATTAACTAACAAAGGGCCCTCTTTACTAAGGCGCGTTAGTGTTTTTAATGCACCTACAATTAGCGAACGCACTAACCATGTAGGTGCCTATAGGGATATTGTAGGCGCGTACATAGTTAACGTGCGTTAAAAACGTTAACGTACCTATAACACGGCTTAGTAAACAGGGCCCAAAAAGTATTATGTTCTAGGACATTTAGTTTTACAACTGCCACAATCCTCAAACTGAATCTACACTTGAAGTTCCCAGAAACACCTTACTATTAATTAAGGTGACAATATATTTCCCAGAACGGTATTTAACTTTCTACTTCCATGGAAATTGGACAATGGGTTTGATAGAAGTTAAAATATGCTCAACCTTACTTGTACAAGTTACAGATTCACTTGGCACATCTGTCACCTCCACAATAAGGAGACTAATCAAGGATACACTGGCTCTCTAGATAGAGCCACTTGGCGTGGAGCGTTACCTGCTTGTAGGAAACTTTTGTAGTTAATCTCTATTTGCAGTAGTTAGTGGTCCATCTAGAGTGGACAGAACACTTGCCTGTCGGAGAGGACATGGTATTTTAAGTTTATAAATTTCTTACTTGATTCTTTTTTTTTGTTCAGAACTCAGTCCTTAACCAAAGTGGTGAATAAGGCAGATGTTTCTGGTAATAGCAGCTATCTCTTGGTCTTGCACTTCTGCACTGTAGTAAATTATAAGAGCTTTACAGTTTAGGGCATTATGTACCACATCCTTTGCACAACACTTTCCACAGCAGGTTGCCATTATAGAAAACTAGTATAAGTTTGCAGTTATGTGCATAAGTTTAGACATGAGCACATATGCTAGCTCAATGGCTTCTGTCAATGCTCTTTGTGCCAAAGGGTATGAAACTGACAGTATTTTATAACCTTAACGTGTAAGTGCTTGGCATGTTTGTAAGCCTCCATGGCCCTTCCCCCTAGCAGTTGCACGTTTATAGAATACCTTTTAATAATAATAATAACAAGGGAAATATTCCGTAGCGTGGTACAATCGATGGTGTTAAGCCATCTAGATTATTACAATGCCATCTATGCTGGATGCAAAGAACAAATCATTAAGAAGCTTCAAACTGCTCAAAACACAGCAGCCAGACTCATATTTGGGAAAACAAAATACGAAAGCGCCAAACCCCTAAGAGAAAAACCACATTGGCTTCCATTAAAAGAACAAATTGCGTTCAAAGTTTGCACTCTGGTTCACAAAATCATTCACGGGGGTGCTCCGACCTATTTGTCAGACCTCATAGACTTGCCTACTAGGAACACAAAAAGATCAGCACGCACATTCCTCAATCTCCACTACCCCAGTTGTAAAGGACTAAAGTATAAATCCTCATATGCATCCAGCTTCTACATACGCACGCAACTATGGAACGCACTACTGAAGGCCATAAAAACAATGCATGACTAACAATCTTTCGTAGACTACTGAAAACTGACCTGTTCAAGAAGGCTTACCCCATCCTAAATACAAAATAATCAGACTTGACAGAACCGAACTCCTATCACTTGACTGTCTAACCCCATTGCTATTAATGATAGCTACGAAGTACGCACTACCACTTTATGTCTAAAATGACCTCTCTATAGTCGAACTAACCTATATTACAATTCACTCTATCACTCAGAAACCTCTATGCAACACCATAATGTATTCCCTTTACATTTATTTATGCATCTTAACGCAATACCACTTGTAATTTTGTACCCAGAAATGCAGACTACTCAGAAACCGTTATGCAATACCATAATGTATTCCTCTTTACCATGTATGTACGCACCTTAATGCAATACCACCTGCAATTCTGTACCCGGAAATGGCGATCACCACTTCGGCATAATGTAAGCCATATTGAGCCTGCAAATAGGTGGGAAAATGTGGGATACAAATGCTACAAATAAATAAATACATCAAAACTCTATCAGAACCAAATGAAGCCGAATTCTTTACACCTGATTGCATCAATCAATTTGTCACCAATGAACATTAACGCAGTACCCTTTATATCTTATGCCTGAAATGAACTGTTTATCCAACTTATTTTATAATTTACCTTAACATTTATGAACTTTAATGTAACAATACTTTGTATTTCTCATTCTGAAAATGGCGCTCGCCATTACGGCATAATGTAAGCCACATTGAGCCTGCAAAAAGGTGGGAAAATGTGGGATACAAATGCAACAAATAAAATAAAAAACATAACCCACACTAGCCTTCCAGTTCAGAGCGGTTTACAAAGTAAGATTCTGGTCAGTCCCCAGGAATTACAATAATAAAAAATTTGACAACCTTTCCTACTACATTATTCTCTTAGGGGCCCTTTTACAAAAGTGAGCAAGGGCCTATGCGCGTCTAGCACGTTCCAAATCAGCATTACCGCCCAGCTACTGCGTGCCCTGGGTGGTAATTCTGAATTCCTCCACGACCCTCCAGACCGGTCAAGACGCGTGGGTTATGTCCTCCTACCAGCAGAGGGAGACTGAGAAACACTGAGCTTTTGAATACTGTATATATAACCTGTGCAGTACATCCACTAGCCAGTATTTTCTCAGTCTCAGCAGAGGTAGAAGGGCAGCTTCCAAGGCAACGATAGCAAGGTGGTTAAAGGAGGCGATTGTTTCGGCTTATTTGCTAAAAGGTCGCTTGGCTCCTAAGTAATTTTCGGCCCATTCTACCAAGGGAATGGCGGCCTCTTGGGCGGAATGTAGCATGATTCCTCCGTTAGATATTTGTCGAGCGGCGGTTTGGTCTTCTTTGCATTCCTTTGTTAAGCATTATAGGATTGATGTGCATGCCAAGGAAGAGGCAGGCTTTGGGGCTGCAGTGTTGACCTCTGGCCTTCGTGGATCCCGCCCGTAGGATATTTACTGCTTTGGTACATCCCACGCGTCTTGACCGGTCTGGAGAGTCGTGGAGGAAGGTGAAATTAGATCTTACCTGCTAATTTTCTTTCCTCTAGACCCTCCAGACCGGTCAAGGCCCGCCCTGTCTATCTGTCTGTCTGTATTTTAGGACAGGAGGTATGGTTCGTCTGTTGTTATTTCTTGGCAGCTGTTGATTGTTGTGTCTATGGATTCAGACTCTGGTTTACCAGTTTTTTGTTGGTTGGAGTCTGGACAGGTGTGACAGTGTTTGGTAGTCCACCTGTGGAAGCACACACGAAAAAGGGACACAGTAAGAGAAATAAAGAAAGTGTCCAGTTGGCAGTGACCACGTACAGGGTTCATTATAGTTAGTGTTATGGTTTCTCTTCTTTGTTAGTGGTATACTGGCTAGTGGATGTACTGCACAGGTTATATATACAGTATTCAAAAGCTCAGTGTTTCTCAGTCTCCCTCTGCTGGTAGGAGGACATAACCCACGCGTCTTGACCGGTCTGGAGGGTCTAGAGGAAAGAAAATTAGCAGGTAAGATCTAATTTCACCTTTAGCATGCGCCAAAAACACACAGAAAATATATTCTGTTAGAGTAAAATGATGCGTTGGGGTCTGGCAGTGGCAAAGTGTCTTATTGCGCGCTGCTGGAAATCAGTGGATCCTCCAGATATAGGAGACTGGAAGGTTAATGTAAGACATTTGTGGTATATGGAGCGGCTAACAGTATACAGAAGGGAGGGTGAACTCAAAATGCAAAAGGGGATGGACAAGACTACAGCAAATGATAGAGCATCTCTAAGGGGTTGCCAAGACATTCCAGGGGAGGGAAATGGGAGGGGGAAGGGGGGAGATTTGGGGACTAGGGGTTAATATTAAGGAGGCGAGTGAGGAACAATCACTTAATGGCAGAAAGACAAAGAGAATGACCAACAACGGGGAACCACAGGGGGTAATATGGGTGGAGAGAATTGTTCAAATGTAGAAGTTGGGATTGCAGGAAAGATATGGGGGCATTGCATTTAGAAATAGTTGGATAGTTTGTTGAGCTGAAGTTCAAAGATAGACTCAGGAAGGATGGTTACACGTCTAAACATACGGGTTGAAGTATTTATAAGCAGTTGCACAGTTTTTATGTTGATGAAGTTAAGTTATGGATACAAATCTTGATGATTTTTATGTATGGACTGATGGTTACATATGTACACATATGATACAATGCAATAAAAAATTTTAAAGTAAAAAAAAAAAAGAAAATGTATTCTATTTTCTACCACTTGGTGCCTACCCAGCAGTAAACAGCAGTGGATACATGCTGTATGCTGTAAGCCCACGGGGGAGGGGGTCTTCAGTGTGCAGTGGCCCTCTAGTGGCTCCTGCCTAGCCTCACCAGCCCTTTGCCTCAGGAAACCACCTTGAAACCAGACTTCTCTGTGACTGCATTGACTCAGGCCTCTATGTTTGGGCCTCCCCTTTCCCTCAGGGTGACCTCTTCATTAACTTTCGGTCCTGGCCCGGCCTCCCCGCTGTATCTCTCGGTAACCGACCCACCTTACCAGTTCTTCTGGTGGGGCCCCCTGGTCACCATTCTCTGGAAGATAGCACAGCTTCCTCTGCTTGCCAAAAATATGCAAATTAGCTGGTTGCATGTAAATTCAGTTTATTAGAGCTAGGTTACGGTCTTTTGGGAACCTGGCTTTCCAACTCTTCTTTGACTGCAATTCACCCTCCTGAGACCATTTACTGGGGAACATCTGGGTCTCAGGGTATAACAGCCACCTCCCCTGGATAGGACACACTTTATTCACCTTAACCTTACGGTCCTATCCTCCACCCCACGGCTGTTTGTTCACTTTAACCACTTCACAGTTCCAACCTCCATATTTTGGGGACTTCTACCCCCAGGCTTTTACAGCCTGCTTTACCTTCTTGGACACACAGTCCCTTCTCTGCAGCTCTGGGACACACAGTTCTGGGCTCCAGGCTCCTATCTTCTCTCCCTCGGGCAAAAAAAAACCTCTCTTTCAGGCAAAAACCCCTTTCTCTGCTGAGAGGAAGCTATTTATGAGGTGTCCAATAAACCTCCTCCACCTCTTGAGACCTCACCCCTCTAGTTCCAGAATGATCTGGCCTAGAAGTCTCTTCTCACTCCCCCAGCTATCTCTCTGGAGCTCCCCGTACTGGCCAGAATGGGCATTTTCCCGGTTTTCGGTAGGCGAGCGCCATCTGGCGGTCTCCTCATGTAAGGGCAGACACTGTGGTTATCACAATGCCTATCGCCTGGGTAGTTAATGAGACCTTACCGTAATGGGTGGCGGTAAGGTCTCAGGTGAAAAATGGACGTTCTGTTTTTTTTGCTGCATGTCCATTTTCTGGCCCCTTAAAAAAAGGCCATTTTTCCAGGACGCAGCAAAAACTGACCCAGCGCATGGCCAAAAGACACACACTGCCGCAGGCCACTTTTTGCTGTGGCTTAGTAAAAGGGCCCCTTAATAATAAAAACAGATTACAAAATAAAAAATATATCCTAATCTTCAGCCATCTAATTCACACTAGACTGAATTTAATACATATTTTCTAAATAGAAATCTACTATAATAAAACTCACCCTCAACGTTCTGAGGACACTGATGTCAGTGAAGCCAAGCCCTGACTTCCTTCAAAAAGGTTTGAAGGTTCGTGGTGGTGAAGCCACCAAAATCGCTCCGGGCCCTGCCCTTGAGGGCGGAGCAATGGCAGAACAACGAAGGGGTTGGCAGGAAGGGAGGCGGGGGGGAATCGCTCCGGGCCCCATCCTCGCGTCAAACGTCATGACATTGGGGGCGGAGCAATGGCAGAACAACGAAGGGGTTGGCCAGGGAGGGAGGGGGGTGTTGGCGACGAAAACCTTGCTAGCGCCCGTTTCATTTGCTCAGAAACGGGCCTCTTTTACTAGTGTTTTAATATTGAGACAGAATTCTATGTAGGAACCAGATCTAGTTATAGTTGAAATTTAGTTCCCAAACCTAGATATCTGGAAAGAAAGCAAGTATTCAAAAAAATTCAGCCTTGTTATACCTCTAAAGGAGGTATAACTTAGAATGCATGAAAATAAGATGGAACCAAGCCGTATAAGGTCTTCTAAAGAAAGCACAACAATGTGAACAAATGAAAATGAGCTCCTGGGCCAATCAGAACTCAGAACAAGAACATTTCAAAAATATACTGCTTCTTTCTTCCTGTTTATGTGCTAAAACTAAAGAAAAGAACATTCATTTCTTACAGCTTTACAGCAAAGAAACACCTGCTGGCCAAATAGGAGAAATACACTTCAGGACATAATGCAGGAAAAGATCCAATACATTTTACAGGCTTAAAACACACTTTCTTCACAAGGTCACTTTCCCTACACATGCCTGCGGGCGATATTGCTAATTGCTGTTTCTAAAATAGCAGAATTTCTGGCCCTACTACAATTAACAGCACATGTTGAACATGTTTCAGCTCTGCGTCCTAACCAGACAGAATTTCAGACATCCTATTGTACCGAATCGGCATTAATATAGCTCACCACCGTACAGTCAGTATTGTCTATCAAACAGGCTGTTCTCCTATCAATCGGTCTTTCTTCAACATTCAATTTGGTAGACCATGCTATACATTTAGATAGATTGCAGCAAATAGGCATTGGAGCTGTGAAGCAATGGCAGTAATCTTATACCAAGTTCTCTGGTGTGATTAGCCTATCCTCCTCCTCCTTTCCCATATCATGCAGAGTGTCACAGGGCTCATTATTGACCCTGTTTCTATTCGGTGAGAGTCCGCAGAGGCGGAGGAATGCTGAGATCCCACGACGAAACAACATTTTAGAACCCACACATTTTCTATCCAAAGTCTATTTTAAAGACCACATTGTTTCATCCTCTTATGTCTACGTTTATTGACCATTAGATGCTGATCTCGTATTTTATTCTAAAGACTCCTGATGCAGGCTACCAGCCGAAACACAGTACTGTGTTGAGTCTTCACAAATAAATTATCTACAATTGACTGGTCTCCTCGTTTGTCTGTGGTTAGACTAGTCTATTTCCCACTCCATTTTTATTACCCTGTTACTATTCAACATGTTTCTAGGTCCTTTGGTTATAGCAACCTTGGCTTTACCCCCTTTACGCTGTTAATGATATACAGATATTAGCCCCATTTAGTCCTAATGATCCTCTCGCGCATGCTTCTCTTACCACCAAGATAGGAAAGGTACTATTATGGATTGAATCAAATAGAATGAAACTAAATTTATCTATATCTAAAATTGTGCTGTTCTCTCGTAGCCCCCTTCCACCAGACCTAGCCTGCTGGTGTTTTTTGGGAAACAATATGTCCATTTTGATACTCTTAGCATAGGGGTAACTTTTTTGATTCGGATCTTTATTTCTCAACCTACATTTCTACTGTAGTTTCTAAATGTTTTTACTGGCTTCATCAGATTAGATCCCTCCATCCTTTCCTTGAGTCAGGTGCATTTGGTATATTGACACACAGGGCCGTGCCAAGGGTCTCTGGTGCCCCCCTGCAGACTATCAGTTGGCGCCCCCCCCCCCCCACCAGTTTGGCACAAGATGCAAAGGAAATAGGAGCTGAAAGATGGAGTGCAGATCTTTTCAAGAAGGCATACCGTAATCATCCATCTTAAACACTAAATAATAACACTACACAGGTTCTATCCCTCCCCATCTTCAAATCCTTGCTTAAAACCCACCTCTTCAATGTCGCTTTCGGCACCTAACCATTGGACTAACCAGGAAACCCAGATTGCCCCAATTTGATTGACTGCATTCTTGTCCCTTAAGATTGTAAGCTCCTTTGAGCAGGGACTGTCCTTCTTTGTTAACTTGTACAGCGCTGCATAACCATAGTAGCGCTTTAGAAATGTTAAATAGTAATAGTACTATACAAAACCGAAAGCCTATCACATGATTGATTACCCTCCTTGCTACCTATATTTAAGCACTACCACTTCAAGCCTCATGTCGGATAGAATCTCTCTATAGCAGATGACTACTGCTTATCATTTACAATCCATTTTATTACTCATCAGCTTATCTTCCTTGTTCCTTTCCTCCTGCCTTGGTCTCCCCTCCTCCCCCCCCCCCCCCCCCCACAGAAATTTCCTCCTTGTTTTTCCAATCTTTCTGTTTGCCTTTCTGTTCCATCAGTTCTTATTTTCCTTTCCTGCCCTTACTCTCCCCTCCTTCATTCCTCCCTGATTCTAGCTTGTTCTCCCCCCCCCCCCCCCCCCCCCACAGAAATTTCCTTGCCTGCCTTGTCTTTCTTTTCTTCTTCCCCAGCTGGCCTGGTGGTTCCAGTTCCCCCACCCAACCTGCAGCCTCAAATGTACTTAAAGTAGGCCCACCACGCCACGCCAGCCAGCAGCCATTATAATGAAAAGTACAACAACAAGGGCAAGCAAAACCTTACCAATGATGTCCAGTCCACGCCACTGCCACAGAACAGCAGCGGATCCAAGCAGCGCGGTGCCGGCTCGCCTATCCTCTCTCCTGTAGGGCAGCACTAACGTGGCGTCGGCACTCAGCTCGGCAACACCCCCCCCCCCCATAGGCGGTCAGTGGCCCAACTGTTTGGGGAGGCTAAAGGGGCGGGGTTAGGGGTGGGGCCGGGGTGGAGCTTAAATCCATAATTGTCTGATCACACACAGAAAAAAATAAATAAATGTCACAATTAATACCTTTTATTAAATTTAGATATTAGTTATGTATCATATGTCAAAGAATAAAGTGGTTGCTCAAAGCATATACTAACCACAATCGCTCAACTGCAAAACACTATGCACAACTTTGTGCAAAAACACACTCTGAACCTTACTGTACCATAAATATTACACTGGGCAGAAACTAATACACCAATATACCACCCATACGGAAAATGCAGACCGTCAACAATATTGAAACAAGGGATCATAATATCACAATTCTCATGTAGAGCCACAAAACATCCTAATTCATGTTTAATGTGGGATAAAATGTCATAAATAAGTAAATAAACTTTTAATGTTGAACACCTAATTCTCAAAGTGGACATATTCCAAACACTATAATGAAAATAAAATGATCTTTTCTACCTTTGTTGTCTGGTGACTTTGTTTTTCTGATTGTGCTGGCCCAGTATCCGATTCTGCTGCTATCTGTCCTCTTAACTCCGTTTCCAGGGCTTCCTTTCCATTTATTTGTTTACTTTCCGCCTTTCTTCTTCATTTCTTGTCCTACATCCGTAAGTAAAAGCTGGGTCCTCCGCAAACTTGACTGTCCAGTGGATCCAGCTTTTGCCTATTTTCTTCATCCATGTGCAGTTTTTCTACTCTCTTCCTTTTCCATCATCTCATCTCCTTCCTCACTCCACCCTCCCCTCCATCCACCCATGTCCAGCAACTCTCTTCTCCCCTTCATCCACCATGTGCAGCAACCCTCCTCTCCCCATGTCCAGCAACCCTCCTCTCCCATGTCCAGCAACCCTCCTCTCCCCTGCCTTCTCCTCTCCCCTTCTTCCACCATGTGCAGCAACCCTCCTCTCCCCTTACCTCCATCTACCCATGTCCAGCAACCCTCCTCTCCCCTGCCCTCTCCTTTCCCCTTCATCCACCATGTGCAGCAACCCTCCTCTCCCCTCCATCCACCCATGTCCAGCAACCCTCCTCTCCCCTGCCCTCTCCTCTTCCCTTCATCCACCATGTGCAGCAACCCTCCTCTCCCCATGTCCAGCAACCCTCCTCTCCCATGTCCAGCAACCCTCCTCTCCCCTGCCCTCTCCTCTCCCCTTCTTCCACCATGTGCAGCAACCCTCCTCTCCCCTTACCTCCATCTACCCATGTCCAGCAACCCTCCTCTCCCCTGCCCTCTCCTTTCCCCTTCTTCCACCATGTGCAGCAACCCTCCTCTCCCCTTCCCTCCATCTACCCATGTCCAGCAACCCTCCTCTCCCCTGCCCTCTCCTTTCCCCTTCATCCACCATGTGCAGCAACCCTCCTCTCCCCATGTCCAGCAACCCTCCTCTCCCCTGCCCTCTCCTTTCCCCTTCATCCACCATGTGCAGCAACCCTCCTCTCCCCATGTCCAGCAAGCCTCCTCTCCCATGTCCAGCAAGCCTCCTCTCCCCTGCCCTCTCCTTTCCCCTTCATCCACCATGTGCAGCAACCCTCCTCTCCCCTCCCCTCCATCCACCCATGTCCAGCAACCCTCCTCTCCCCTTCATCCACCATGTGCAGCAACCCTCCTCTCCCCATGTCCAGCAACCCTCCTCTCCCCTGCCCTCTCCTTTCCCCTTCATCCACCATGTGCAGCAAGCCTCCTCTCCCCATGTCCAGCAAGCCTCCTCTCCCATGTCCAGCAACCCTCCTCTCCCCTGCCCTCTCCTTTCCCCTTCATCCACCATGTGCAGCAACCCTCCTCTCCCCTCCCCTTCATCCACCATGTGCAGCAACCCTCCTCTCCCCTTCCCTCCATCTACCCATGTCCAGCAACCCTCCTTTCCCCTGCCCTCTCCTCTCCCCTTCTTCCACCATGTGCAGCAACCCTCCTCTCCTCTCCCGTCTGCCCTCGTTTCCTTCCTGCCCCCCCCCCCCCGCCGCCGCCGCCGCCGCCGTCGCACCTTTAAATATTATATTTTTGCTGGAGTCGCGGGCAGCACTGGCATTGAAGACATCAGCAGGCTCATCGCGCTTCCAGCAGCCTTCCCTCGCAAGTCGGATGATGGCTCCGCCCTCTTCTGACGTATTTCCTGTTTCTATGAGGGCGGAGCCATCATCCGACTTGCGAGGGAAGGCTGCTGGAAGCGCGATGAGCCTGCTGATGCCTTCAATGCCGGTGCTGCCCGCGACTCCAGCAAAAATATAATATTTAAAGGTACGGAGGGCGGCGGGGGGGCGGGGCAGTGGCGGGCTAGCCTCCCCAAGCCTCTTATACGGGGTGCCTATGCCCCCCCCAAAGTCCTCCAGAGTTGGACTGCCTGCGAGGCTCCAGGCGCAAGCGTTGAAGAGCTGGGGGGCGGTGCTAACAGTCACCAATGGAACGAGGCAGCGCTGCGCACGGGAAGGCAGCAACCAGAGCCAGCAGTGGCGCATGCGCATATAGGCGACTACACAAGAGAGGTGAGGTTTAATTTTATATTTTTTAATTGACTCGGCCGGCGGCGGCGCCCCTGAAAGGCAGGCGCCCCCCTGCCATGCTTACCCTGCTGAGTGGGTTAGCACGGCCCTGTTGACACACACACTAGTGCTTTCTACTATTGATTATTGTAACGTTCTGTTTCAGGGGATTAACCAATGAGAACTTCAGCGTCTGCAATTGATACAAAATACTGCAGTTAAGCTAGTGCTAGGAGGGCATACATATGACCATGTTACCCCCTTACTACAGAAGGAACACTGCTACACTGTGCAATATCATGTCCACTATAAAATTCTGACTTTAATTCATAAGACCCTTTTATCTGGTCAAACTCCGATTTTGTTACAATATCTCTCATTATATATACCCTCTCAAAGTCTCCGTTCAGGGACTGAACAACTTCTAATTGTCCCAGCCTCCCGTTGGCTACTCTGTGTAAGTCTATGTTTTCGTTTGCTGGGCCTACTCTTTGAAACTCTCTTCCCTTGGAACTATGCTTGCTAAGATTCAACTCGGAGTTCAAAGCAGCTTTGAAAACTTATTTAGACAGATCTATGGGTTTATGCCCTAATGCCTACATCCCGTCCCCTTTTCCATTTTTTGATGCAGAACCAATAGCAATGCAACGGAACTGACCTTGAAAGCTTAACAGGCACGAAGCTACAAAATTACCGAAGAGTTTTTAGCTATGTTGGGTGTATGGTAAGAATGCTTAGTAAATCAATTTCTTGCCTCTCTTGCATCAAAGAAATTCACAGCAACATTTGTCCTTTAGATTGTAAGCTCTTTGAGCAGGGACTGTCCTATGTTAAATTGTACAGCGCTGCGTAACCCTAGTAGCGCTTTAGAAATGTTGAATAGTAGTAGTAGTAACTTTAACCACAGGGTGTTTATATTATTCTTCAAAGACTCATAATAAATGCTACTTTTTAGGACTCTGCCACATTCTTTTGTCCTGGGCTGGTGAAAGCAAGATAGTGGGCTAGATGGACCCTTGGTCTGACCCAGTAGTGCACTGCAACTATGTTCTTACTATACTCAATTTAGTGTGCCCTAAAATGACCATACATACTAGAAACAGATTCTTGTTTAAGTAGTAGTGTACCGAGTCATCCCTGGTTTTCCCAGAAATAAGTATGAAGGAGTAACTAAGATAAAGCTAAGTATATCAGTGAACATTTCCATTATGGAAAATATTAGTGGACAAACTAACCTTATTTTCTTGTGGAACTTGCGTCTCCTCCCTTGTAAAAGAATGAATGGAGCCTGGAACTATTCTTGTCATGTTTTCTAGCCTGTTAATCATTTAAAAACATATGAATACAGTGCATTCTCTTGGTAGAGCTCACTAAAAAAAGTGAGAAAAGTAGGTTACCCTCACCTTTAAAGTGCCAGAAGGATTTGCATGACGGACAGCTCAGGAAACCTGGAGGAATAAATAGGCCTGGATGTTCTAAATTTGTTGCCTGCTGCTTAGGTTGTTTGGTTGGAAGCGATACTGCTGAGGAGGCAGGCCCAAGAAGTTCTGCTGCTGAAGATGGCGGTGAGGCCCTGGTCAAGAAAACCATGGATCTTTCCAGATAAAGAATCTGCAGCTGCTTCTTGTGAAGCTTAGGCAAGTTGTAGCTCAAAGCTGTCTCCAGTTTCTAGACTCTTGCCCCTCTTCACACTGGTACAGAGATAGTGGCAAGAATGAGGAGAGAGTGCCTGGAGGAAATGGAAGAAGCAGGAAAAGGTATGCTTGCAAGAAGATAAACGAGCAAGTAAAGGAAAAGAAGGTGAAAGAAAACACTTTTTTAAAAAGTTAAGAGCAAAATAATAATTAAAAAAGAAAACCTCAACAAAAGCAAAATGATAGGAAAAGGGACCACAGTGACTACAAGCTTTTGGATAGGTTCCAAATTCTGAAAATATTTTCTTTCGTTTCTTGTCCTACTGATAATATTGTAAATTGTGTGATTATATGTGCATCAGTAGTGAAAATCAGCCTCTCAGAGCCCTGCTCACCTCCAGCAATCATATTGCCAGAAACAGTATAGGCTGTTATGTCATCAGCGACTCCAGCAGCACCCAAGCAGAAACCATAGCCAGCTGGGCCTACCTTAAGCAGACAAGGGTAGAGTGTTTCCTTGCAGCCAGTGCTAGGGCTATAGGGTGAGAAAGGCAAATGTGCACGAGTGGCAATGGCAGCATCAGCAGACATACTGGTTCAAGGCAGGCTATATCTGGGGGGTCTTCAAAATGCTTCAGGGTGTGCTCTATAAAGACAACATTCAAGTTGTTAAATGAATAGAGTTGTGCCAATCTGGTGGGCAATCGGAGGAGTATTTAAGCTGTATGGAGACACAACAGTAATGGCAGCTTGGCAAGTCAACAAGACAAAATATTTTTCCCAGCTGATCAGTATATGTGTGTGGTAAAAGGTGGGGAGCCAGACTTATTTCCTCAGGCTGTAAATTAACAATGGTGGGAAACAGAAATGAGCGGGGATTTGCTGAATTGGCCTGTTCTGGGGTTGAGCAGTCAGTGTGAACAGTGAGATGAGGTTGGTTGGATCATCTACCACAACTTTTTTTTCTTTTTTACAAAGTGAGACTCCCAACCCCTCAAAAAATATTTGCTTTGTTTAATTAGATCATGAAATCTTCTGGGAGACAATTTCAAGTTTGACAAGGTGTTTGCTTGAAATGCAGCGTTCTAGCCTAATAACAACGGAATAATTACAGTACTAATCATTTTAGATTATATAAACATCTTTAGAATTTATACACATTAAAAAAACAAATCTGTATTACTCTCACTGGCTTCATGTGGCAGTGAATGACTTCTGGAGCCATTGCTGTTTGATAAAGATCTCAAGAAAATCATTCTGACACCAGAAAGCATCTCCAATGACCATCCAATGGCAGAGTAGCTTTTATATGCGGGATGACATCACAATAGAGAAGTACTTTTGCATATATTTGCTGGAGCCCAAACAGCTTGAAGCAGGAAACTGGATAGAAGCTATTTAATCGGTCTTTGGACATCCATGTTTTAGGAATGTACTAATGTTTGAGACTTTGATTCCACATGAAACTAATTGTTTTATTATGCAGTCAGAAAAGAGCTTAACT
This sequence comes from Microcaecilia unicolor, assembly GCF_901765095.1. Classification (NCBI taxonomy): domain Eukaryota; kingdom Metazoa; phylum Chordata; class Amphibia; order Gymnophiona; family Siphonopidae; genus Microcaecilia; species Microcaecilia unicolor. The sequence goes on from NC_044037.1 coordinate 264,875,979, forward strand.
GGAAGTCACTACGATAGAACAGTGCAGATACACTCCTGGGCTCCCACGACTTATGCTTTAAAGTTATAATTTTTTCCCCACCTTTGGCTTTGTTTGCTGCTGGTGAAATGGCCGAAGAGCTGGAGAAGCATTTAATCCCAGCAATATAGCGAGTACCTGCAAATTCAAGTGGAAGAGAAAAGGTATGAGAAATTGAACACTGCAGAGGAGGTAAGCACTGGTGAAGAGAGAAGCACATGGATGTGTTGTCTACTTTGGATGCAACTGACACCATCTGTGAGGTGATGGAGGGGCTAGCAGAGAAAATCACAGCAAGTCAGGACTCTAAGTTGACCCTGATGGTGGGAAAGGTAGAAGAGCTTGTGTCCACAGTCCAGGATCATGCAGAGGACATGAGTGGATTGGAGAATGAAATTGAGGCCTCAGAGGACACACCTACAGCAGTGATGAATAAGATTGGTGTGTTAGAAAACAAAACTGGAGAAACAAGATGAGCTTGAGAACAGAGAGTGACAAAATAACTTACGAGGAGACGAGAAGTTAGTATTCCTGAAAGAGTGGAAGGCTCTGCTATTGTACAGTTCTAGCCGATCTGATCCCACCTTGCTCAAAATGGAATGTAAGGGGAGTCAGATTAAGAGTGACAGAGCCAATAGGCATCAGGTCTAGTGTCCAAAGATGGCAGCCAACCATGTGTGATCATCATGTGACTACATAATTTGGGGGACAAGCTTCAAAGATCATGGAGGTGGCATGGCGGATGAAAAAGGTGCATTATAGGGGCAATAAAAGAGGTACAGAGCGAGTGGATGAATTTTGCTGACAAATAGAGAGAGAGAGATGAAGAATTGGGGCCTGGAGTATACATTACTATACCCGTCTCAGTTTAGAGTCCAGTATGATGGCAAGTCTATGTTTTTTTGTTTTTTTGACTCAGTAGAATTGGCTAAAAGGTATTTATTAAGCATGGATCAAATGTCCCCAAAGTGCTAGGTGGGACAAGTGATTTATTGTGATAAATGGCAGCAGGGACCTGGCTAATTGAAACTTAGAAACATGATGGCAAATAAGGGCCAAATGGCCCATCCAGTCTGCCCATCCACAGTAACCACTAACATCTCCCTTTCCTAAGAGATCCCATGTGCCTGTCTCACGCTTTCTTAAATTCTGACACAGTCCTTGTCTCCACGACCTCCACAGGGAGGCCATTCCACGCGTCCACCACCTTTTCCGTGAAAGAGTATTTTTTTTTAGATTCCTCTTAAGCCTATTTCCTCTTAACTTCATCCTACGCCCTCTCATTCCAGAAGTTTCCTTCATCTGAAAAAGGCTCATCTCCTGTACATTAATGCCACAGAGGTATTTAAACATCTCTATCATATCCCCTCTCACCTACCTCATTTCCCGTGTATACATGTTGAGGTTCCTGAGCCTGTCCCTATATGTTTTATGATGGAGACTGCTTACCAATTTTGTGGCTGCCATCTGGACCAACTCCATCCTGTTTATATTTTTCTGTAGGTGTGGTCTCCAGAATTGCACGCAGTACTCTAAATGGGGCCTCACCAGAGACTTATAAACGGGCACTATCACCTCTTTTTTTCTTGCTGGTCATCCTTTTCTTTATGCACCCAAGCATCCTTCTGGTTTTGACTGTCGTCTTTTTTACCCGTTTGGCCACCTTAAGGTCATCAAGACACAATCATCCCCAAGTCCCACGGCACAATCATCCCCAAGTCCCACTCTTCTTATGTACACAGAAGAATTTCACCCCTATATTGTACCATTCCCTTGTATTCCTGTAACCCAAGTGAATGACCCTGCAGTTCTTAGCATTGGGTGCAGATCCTGGCATTAAGCGCTATTTTAGAAATGGCACCGAAAATATGTCATCCTTGGGGCTTGTCTAGCCATTTGTGCATTTAAGTGAAGACAAAAAGGACAGGTGTTACAAGGTATTGTGTGTTCAAAATCTTCCATTCCCTTTTTCTCAAAAAGCCTTCCTCAGCAGCTGCTTGAATAAGAATCTTGATTACTTCTTGAATTTCCAAAGTGGGATCCAATTCCAACTTCTTAAAAGTGTGTGAGTCAGAAAAATCTGCACTGAAAAAAAAATTACATCTAGGTATATTCTATAAAGTACTCCTAAATTTAGGCATACTTTATAGAATAAGCCTAAATTTCCACATGGATTATGGAATATGCTGAGCGCCCGTCCGGACAACTAAATTTAGTCACTGGCAATTACGCCAAGTAAATCTTGGTATAAATCCTGATGCTTAAGGGGACCTCTTACTGAGCTGTGGTAGGGCTAACTCATGGGTAACGTGTGCCAAAATGATCCCATCACCAGGTTAGAGTGGGCACCCGGCAGTAGTTTCGAAGTTGGCATGTGCTGTTATTCACGGTAGAAAATAATTTCCTATTTTCTACCATGGGGGGCATTCCCGGCAGTAATCGGCAGCACGGCCACAGCCTGATTACTGCATGAGTAGTGCGTGATCCCTTACCATCAAGTCAACAGGTGGTGGCAAGGGCTCAGGCAGTAAATAGCTGTATGCTACTTTTAATACCACATGGCCATTTACTGCCCCATTTTAAAAAGGCCTTTTTACCTGCCATGGTAAAAAAAAAATGGTCCTAAAAAAATGGTCCAGTGTGGGCCAATTTCATATGTCCAAACTAGCACATGCCACTTTTTACCGCATCTTAGTAAAAGAGCCCCTAAATTAGGTGCAGCTCAGGTGTATTCTATAGCAAGGCACATAGATTTGAGAAATGCCCATGACCCACCCATTCCATGCCCATGGCTATGCTCCTTTTCAACTATGCAACTAAGAATTTACTCACATCACGTTATAGAATACGCTTAGACAGCTTTGTGTATACATTCTAATTAATGCCAATTAGTGTCAATTGCTTGGTAAGTGGCCATTAGCGGCATTAATTGACTTGTTAACTAATTAAGCTCCTCATGCAAATCCGATCTATGATCGGATTTGCGCATCCAACTTAAGTCGCGCTACATAGAATCCAGGGGTTTATGCTTATATTAATGGCCCTGTTTACTAAGGTATATTAGTGTTTTTAGCATGAGCTAATGCTAGAGACACATATATTCCTATGGGTGTCTCTACCATTAGTGCACGCTAATTTTTAGCATGTGCTAAAAACGCTAGCGTGCCTATAGCACGACTTAGTAAACAGGGCCCGTAGTCATTTTAGTATTGTTTCACTGTTAACACTATGTAAGTTGTTTATGTCAAGCTATACCTGTTGATTCACCTGCGTGGGTTGAATCTCGTCGTAAAGGTAAATCCCAATCAATAAAGAAATAAACTTGGGAGTCCGGTTATTTTAAGATGCCTCAGTAAAATTATACATTCATGCATTGTTGGAACTTGTTAACCGTGAACTCCTGTTAAGATAAACAACTTTATATTCCACAGGGTTACTGTGGGTTTGTTTGTTTTAAAAGGAATCTCAAGGGAAAACTGCAATACTAGTAGCTAAATTATTATAAATATGCTTCTACTTCTGTTTTTATTGGGTGCCATTGATAAGGTTTGATATGTTTGCATATTGACAAAGATTAATTTGATGTTTATTCCCACTGCTAAGTCAATGTGTTAAAAGAAACTTTTCCTACATTTTTGCTTTATTTTGTTGTAAATTGAATTCAAATCAAAACATCTTTTTTTGTTCTAAAGTCTGGCATTCTAGCTGAAGACCAAAATAACTTTTGTACCTCAATATTGCCTTTGCTGTTAGTCTGACAGTAAGTATCCTGGTTCTTCACTTTCCAGCTATTGCATTCGTGTGTACTTGCCACACTAAGTTTTTTTTTTTTTTTTTTTAATAGTTTTCCCCATGGTTTGAGGTTAGGACCTGTATATATGTAATTTAAATCAGGTTTAAAACATATTTTTTTTTTTCAGGATGCTCTAATTATTTGATAATGGATATGGACTATCTGAAATGGATAAACCATAACTTTCCTTGCTCACTGTGGCTGTTCTTTTTAGGAATTTCTTTTTATAGTTTCATTTAAACCTATTCTCACTCCTATTTTAACTGATTTCTGTTAATTTTTGTTTTTGATTCTTTTTAACTTATCATATTGTAAACCACTCTACTGTTCACATCAAAGGACAGTACAGAAAATTTAAAACTAAACTAGTTTATCAGCTCAATTGCTTTGGCTGGAGAGCATTCGTCTACATCTCCTTCAAAGAACATAATAATTGATAGATTTTAGAATCCTGTTTTACCATTGCAAAATAAATACCTTTTTGGCAGCAGGGAAGTGTGAGCTGGTTGGTACAGAACTGCAATATAACCAGATGTAGCAAGTAAGAGCTGACTGGAAACTCTGCTCTGCAAACAGAGTCCCAGCTATTGGACACGCTTCATCTAATGTATCCCTCCTGTGGTGAACAGAAATGGCATGCCAGGTGGTTGTCATTGTTTCAGTGGTAGTATCTGTATTCTGCAATGGCACACTCTCCTGCATTTTTGTGGGACAAAAAGAGTCCTGATAATCAGTCATATAAACACAAGAGTTCTAAGCTTTGGAAACATATCCTATAAAAACAAACACATACATTACAAAAAAAAAAGTGTTTGTTTTTATAGGATATGTGTTGGTGTTTGTATTGTTATTTTTAATATTTTCATGATATATATTACTCCAAATTCCTACAAAGATTTGAATAGTTTATAAAATTAAGGGGTTCTTTTACTAAGGTGCGCCGAAAAGAGGCCAGCATTGGTGTAGACGCATATATTGGACGTGCGCAGGTCCATTTTTCAGCGCACCAGCAAAAAAGGCCTATTTTGGGGGGGGGGGGCAAAAATGGACATGTGGCAAAATAAAAATTGGTGTGCATCCATTTTGGGCCTGAGACCTTACTGCCACCCTTTAACCTAGCGGTAAGGTCTCATATGTTAACCTGGCGGTAATGGTCTATGTGCGTACAATGCCAATTACCACCCGGTTAGCGCCACATGCCATAAAATTTCTGGCGCACTTAGTAGACACTAAAAAAAATGAAATTTCTGCCTGGGCCACACGGTAGCCGGGCAGTAGTTTAGAACTGATATGCATAGGACGTGTGTATGTGCCTACGCGGATTAGTAAAAGGCCCTTTAATAAGTAAACCCAAATAGAGGAATTGTTTAACAGTTAGAGAAGGGGTCGTCAACCTATTGCATTCCAAGTGGTTTTATGTGGCAGGCATGGTTAGTGTTGCTGGTGGGGATGCCCAAGCCCACTAATTGAATATGTTCTCTGCCCGAGTTCCCCATGCTCTCTGAGCAGCAGGGAAGTCAGCGACATGCTTCTAGCCACTGATGCAGGATCCCCGTGCATGCTCAGGTAGTTCCTATGGCACCACTGCCTTCCCTGCTGCTCAGACAGCATGGGGAACTCAAGTAGAGAACATTGTCAACTGGTGGGGCTTCGGCATCCCTGCCAGCCAAGGTATAAATTTTAATGCGTGGGTGGCAGTGGGGCTCCAGAGAGAGGAAATGTGTGGTGGAACATGATTGTTTATTATAATTCAAACTGCAAAAATTGGCACATGCTGTACAATAGGTTGCCGACCCCTGAGTTAGAGCATCAGCGTTCAAATTCTACAGATGCTCCTTGCAAACTTGAGCAAGTCCCTTAGGGACCCTTTTACTAAGCCGTTGTAGACTCTATGCACCTGCAGTGTGCGCCAAAATGTGACTACTGCCAGGCCAGCACACCTCCCTGGTGGTAATTTCAGATTTGACATGCGCCCATAACGCCTGGATGAATTATTTATTTATTTCCTTCTACGAACACCAGTTCCATATTAACAGGTCAGGATTTATCATTTGCCAAAATACAGTTTGTTAGTGATCGAGAAAAATTATTTCAGATTTTTGGATCAACATTATCTGCAGATTAGGGGGGTTGCCATGGGGGCTACTGTTGCTCCCACGGCAGCCTGTCTCTGTATGGCAGATTATGAGTCTCAACATGTGTATACATCTGAGTAAGCAAAGAAAAATATTCTTGCCTGGAAAAGATATATTGATGACATGTTCGTCATATGGTCAGGCATGAAGGATGAAGTACGTGCGTTTGTGCAATTTCTGAACAGTTGTGATTCTAGTATAGTATTCAATTTGAAATGCAATCAATGGGGAATACAGTGCAATTCCTAGATATAGTAGTATAGTGGTAATCAGTTTATAACTAGTGTCTACCGTAAGCCTATGGATAGGTACACTATTTTGCATTTTGGCAGTCATTATCCCAGACAGTTAAAAGAAAGTATGCCTATTGGGCAGTTCTTGCGTGTTAAAATATTGTGTTTGCTCAGCAGGCACAAATAATGACGGAGAGATTTCAGCAACTAGAATATCCTCCTCATACTATTCGATCTGCCTAAACACGCACAGCACTGCTGGTTAACAAGACGAAGGGATGTAAATGAGATTTGAGAGGGGCACATTAATTGTATTCTCCCGTATTATAAGCAAACAAAAGCCATTCAGGATATTATTATGAAACATTGGCCAATATTTTCATTGCATAAGGGTTTGACACACAAACCTAGATTTGCTTGTTCTCGGGAGAGAAATATGGGGGAAATTTTATCTAGGAAATCATTGAACTTACAAACCAGGAGTGAAGTAGTTGGCGGGCATACACAATGTTTTTCATGTGTATATTGCAGGTATGTAATGTGCACGGATCGAGTTTGGGTAAAATCAATTGGAAAATACTTTTATTTGAAAAACAGAACGGACTGTAAAACACAAAATGTAGTATATGGAATATGTTGCCCTTGCCAATTATGGTATATTGGTGAAACAACCCATAAGATTAAAATGCGTATTGCGCAACATTTGAGTAACATCAGATTGCATAAAACAGACACTCCATTAGTTAGCCATTGGCTGCAGTATCATCATTCGATACAGGATTTGCAGTTTATAGTGCTTGTTAGTATTCAGAGTGGTAGAGGTTGCACTGAAAAGCAATCCATAAAGAACAGCCTATAATATTTAATTGGAAGACGGTGGAACTCTATGGACTCAATAAAGAAATTGATTGGCTCCTGTTGATGTCTTTATAAAGGCGAGTATAGGTTTCCATAGACAGGGTAAATCACCTGATTCATTGTGATGATATCAATACGCTGGAAGTATGCCTGACGTTTAAATGAGGCTGGTCAAGGCATTATTTTCAACAACCTATATTTTGTTAAGTAGAAGTCGTACTTGGGAAATATATAGTATGGGTTGGGATGTAATTGTATATGTTTTGTATCAGGTCTTCTGATGAAGTAATAAGAAACACGGCCTGTGTTGAGACCGAGGAAAGATTTTGACTCACTGTTGGAATATATGTGAATCATCAGAAGAAGTTCAACTTGTGATTGCCTTGAAGGAGGAATGTGATTCGGCTGCTTGAAGACAGCATTGGATAAATTGGACACTAAATTTAAGTGAACTGGAATCATAGTCATTGATCCAAAATGTGGCTATAGTGCTGTTTGTAGTTATAATAACAAACAGTTGTTGGACATGGTTTAAGCCACTTTGAGTGGGGAATGTTTATTGCATTCCGGTAGCATAATATGTGTATAGGCATTACACTTGTTGAATAGTATGAGTTGTGTATTTATTGTGTATGAAAATAACATCCTTGTTAGTTAATAAATGTTGGTTTGATATTTAGATGTGTGGATTAGTCTAATGATATGAATAGAGTACGCTTAGGCGAGTTCTGTGCACATTTTTAAGCAGCATATATAGAATCTGGTCCTAAGTGTGGTATCCAGTCATTGAATTCACCACTATTCATAAAGCTGTGTTAGATCCATTCACTTTTAATAGAAAAACAATTATTTATTTGTATAAACTGAATTCTGTTACTTTAGAGATTTTAACAATTTAAGCAGGCAATTTTCCACACCTAGGTGCAAAGTCCCTATAGCCTTTGTGACTTTTATTCAAGGAGAAAGTACACAGATACTGTCCCTTTGAAAACTGACCACAGTTGCAAAGAACACACACTTTGCATTATCTTTTAGTGTGGGTGATGTTTCAGTGGTAAATGATGTGCACATTTTATTATCCTCATCCTTTGGAAACAACTTGAATCTGCTATAGAAGACCACACATACATTTAGTTGGATTGAAGGAGGGCAGTTTTTATGTAGCTGACTTACATATGTAAAATCACCTGAATAAACTTTGACAGTTGGCTTCTCTTTTTTTTTTCTTCTGCTGTACAAAGCTGTGTTTTTGCAGGGTGTGTCTCTTATCATCCATCAAAGCTTTCCATTTTTATTATTCACTTTCATTGCATATGCTGAATACATAATGCTATAACACTTTCTCGACTGAAAATGAAATCCTTACAGCAATAAGTGTCAAAACAAAATTAGGAGAAATGTAAAGCCTTTCCTCAGCTCTGCTGGCTATGTTAATTGATAAACTATTACCCTGCAATAGCAGATGTAAATTAAGATCTAAATTGATATAAACGCATACAGGCTGACTGCAGTAAAACAGTTCATTGATCCCCAGGACAGGTAAAGTATCTAGCAAATCATACCCTTTGGGTGTGCCAGCTATGGATTCAAGAGACTTACAGTAAAAGGGGATAATCATTGTATGAGAACCCACTTACCAAGCAGGATTAAGGCACAAGCAAACTAGGCTCATGCCTAGGACCCAAAGGTTTGGGAGGTGCTTGTTAGATATACCATAATCCAGTCCTGCCCATGCTCAGCACAGGAACTAGATGATGTCATCAACTATGGCTGCTGCATTGGCCCATGTAAAATAAGAGATGATGTAATCACCTGCCAATATCAACAAATGTGCCATGTATTAGCACCCTCCCTGAAGTAATTAGGCTGGTATTCAAAAAGAAGTGGCATCATTACACACTATCAAAGCACAAAATGGCAAGGAAATAAAGTTAACTTCACTGAGTATTTTTTTAATAGGAAAAACAGGAGGAAAAAAACTTCAGACTCTCAGTTACTTGTGCAATATGTACACTATTTCACTGAGGAACTTCTTCATAAGTCTAAAAAAAAAAACCTCCTTTGTAATTTTATTGTAATTATTTTTCAATCCAATTCTTTCTCTATATTACTTTATGTTTCCACTCCACATCAGATATAGAATGTTATACAGCTTAGAAAGCAGTCGTTTTAACTGACAAAAATGTGTTTTTGTAAAAAAGACTACCTATCAGGCAAAGACGTACTCAGATGTGCTCGACAGAGTGCCCATGTTTCACCTAAAAGCTGCATCAGGAGCAGCTGAAGTAGACTCCTTATCCACACTCGTATCTTGCAATTTCACTGCGTCCTTCAAAAACAAAGCAGCGGTGAAAATGTAGCAAAAAAAGGCAGCCACTTTGTTTTTAAAGGACGTGGTGAAATTGCAAGATACGAGTGTGGATAAGGTTTGAGACATTTGTCCCAAATACCATAATCCACATGGACACATAACCAGATATATTACATTCATTGAAGAATTGTAGTGGAATTTTTGAACACAAAGCACCACCCAGTCTTAGGATCAACAAGCTGAGTGCTTTCCACACAGATTATGCACTGCCCACACTTTTTGTGGCCAGTCTGTTCATCTGGTTTTAGAGTCCACACGTTTGATTGACAAAATCATTTGTATTTCTAGAATGCCAATAAACAATGGGTAGATGCAAGACGATGCAGTTCTAGCACTTCTAGTGCTGAAGTTTTAATGTATTTCAAAAGAGATGTCACTGTATCTTCTTTGTCCTTTAGATTGTAAGCTCCTTCGAGCAGGGACTGTCCTCTGTGTTAAATTGTACAGCGCTGCGTAACCCTGGTAGCGCTTTATAAATGTTAAGTAGTAGTAGTAGTAGTAGTAGTAGTAGTAGTATATACTGTAGAAGATTTAATGGTCTGGGTTAATAAATTCTCCCTGTTGTTGAATAGGCCTCATCTTCTTGCTTGTTTAACTATTTTCCCTGGGTAATCCTTGTCAATCAATTTTTGTGTAAGAAGGGAAGAAGATACATGATATTCACCCAATCAGGTGATCGAGGGGTCTATGGTGTAAAAACTGAGAAAAGGGCAAATTCATTTTAAAATGTATAGAGTGCATATTATCAAAATGGAGAAGAGGGATCCTATCCATATGCTTAGAGAAAACTGTCATAAAAACTCTCCTTCAGTCCTAGTTATTGCCACAACCAAAAAAGTAACGTATGATTGAAGGGACAATAGTTAAGGAAGAAAAAAAAAACAAGCCTCATTCAGCAACAGAAGATACAGTGGCATGTGTTTTGAAATACATTAACACTTCATTAGCAGTAGGAAAAATCATTACAATTTTGGTGAGTGTTAGAAGTGCATAATTGTCTTGTATCTCCCATTGTTCAGTGGCATTTTGCAGAAACAGAAATATACATGATTTTGTTTGTTGATCTGATGTGTGAACTATAACAATTGATGAACAGACTATCCATTCCTACCTTAGCTGAAATAATATTCAGCCATCTCTCTGACCTCATGTACAACTTTCTTTAAAACAGTCACCTTACTTTCTAACTCTTCTTACTCTCTTACCTATCTATGTTACATCTTTGCTTTACCCTTCACTATCAATTAAAATGTTCTATTACATATTGTGTTGTAAATAGTATACCATGCCATACTTTGTATTGTTATTTGACTATTTTTACTGCTGTAATTGCCTGTTGCTCGTGTTTGATCTATTCTTACTGAGTGAATTCCTTCAAAAAGGTGATAAATAAATCCTAATAAATAAATAATCACAAAATGTGTGGGCAGTGCTTGATCTATGATAAGACTACAGAGAGCACTCAGCTTGTTGAACCTAAGACTGGGCAATGTTTTGTGTTCAAACATGCCACCACATGTTCTTAAAAGGTCTGGGGGGGAGGGCTTCAGATATTGACTGGGGGTGGGGGGATCTGGTGCCATCGTAGGCTTTAAGAGTGTGATGGGGAGGATCAGGGGAAAGATGCCAAAGGGGGAAAAGCACCACTGTAACTCCTGTACCAGCACTCAACTATCAGATGCTGGTAGTGAGTTGCACTTACCATCACCTCAAGAAGAGGAGGTAAGTGCAGCTGCCCTATCGGCAATCATGACAGCTAGTGTGTGGTATCGAGCCATGCTTTGTCATAGCCAGCTACACCTCTGCTACCCATGTCATATCCAGTCTGGCCTACACCCTCTTTAGGCAGCTAACAGGAATTTTACTACAGCAGCTACTTTTTTTAACACAGAAGACAATAGCATGGGTCTGCACTGCTGTTTACCATGTGGTAAGCTATTTAACATATGTGTAGTGATCTGGTCTCATTCTCCGCTTTTCAAGAAGTTTTAATATTATAAGGAATACAATAAGACCTATGATTGACCTAATCCTTTGAAAACAACCACATATTGTAAAAAAAAAAAAGAGCTGTGAATGCTGAGGTCTCTACCCCTTAGTTTTGAGAGTTTTTGAATTGCATATTTGAGTAATGTCATAGCTACTCCTTTGTGCATAGTTGAGATATGTTGGTGTTTTTTGTATTTTATTGTGTTTCCAATTATTAATGAAAATGTAACCCCTTCCCCCTCCCCTCCGCCACCACATTTAAAAGCTAACAAACTGATGTTTGCACATTTCTGGAGTTTAAAATGTATATGTATTATGGTAGGAGTCCATCATGATACTTTGCCTAGGATTCATCAAAACATTAATACTTCCCTGACCACTAGAAAAATGTCTGTAAAGAAACTCAAAAAGTCAGTGAGAAAAATTCAGAAAGCAATCATTCAAGCTAACAGGATCAATATCAACACTCCAATTCCATCGCAGGCAATACAACTTCTGTATTTTTTTTTAACTGGACTATCATAAAATTTAGATCTAATGCAACCAAAAAGTTTGGATCTAGTTTGATCAACAATATTTCATCCAGGAAAGCCTAAAAAACAAGTGCCCACCAAAATGTGAACTAAAAAAAATGTGTGAATGAAGAAAGAAGTTCTTTACAACATATTCACATACTGAGTATCATGTTCTTAATCCAATGGATTGCAAATGTGGCATGTATTTAGAGATGAGAAAGATGCCATAAGAAGGGGGGGGGGGGGGGGAGAAAGCTCATTTATAGTCAGCGCTGAATTCCCTTAGATATAGAGTATGATGCTCATAATGGACTAGATTCTGTAAATAGTGTTGAGAAATCAGGGCTGAAAATTTTAAGTGCTGAGCACTATTCCATAAAGGATGTGCACCCTTTATAGAATAGCAGCTCAGTGCATAAACGGTGCCTAACTTAAGACGCCAGCATTTACGCTTGCAGAAAGCAAGTATAAATACTGGCACCTAAGTTAGGCACCAATCGGATCTATTCTGTAACAATGCGTGTAAATTCTGAGAATATCCCCTGGAACACCCCTGGCCATGTTCCCTTGAATTTATATGCTATAGGATTTCTGCACACATCGTTATAGAATACAATGTGCATGTAAATCCAAAAATTTAGGTCAAATAATGCCAATAATTGGTTATTAGCAGCCAATTATTGACACTGATTGGCTCATTAATCAATTAATTTGAACACATAATGTGTTCTGATTTGAACATGCAAATTTAGTCACCATATTTAGAAACTGGGGGAATATGGATAATTAGGTAGACATTCTTCTTTCTTGACAGATGCGTATTCATTTTAGAGTTTTTCTCATTATCTGAGGATAAGCAGGACTATACATCTTCACAGCATGAGTGACATCACCAAGGAGCCCACACAGGAAACCACTCTGCTTAGCAACTACTAGAAGCTTTTGAGCTGCCTCCTTGTGCATTTTTATATAAAGAGACACAAGGTTGCATGTTTCATCCATTGGAAATGTTGTGAACACTACAACACTGCTATAACAGAAAAGTACTGGGATCATGACCCTAAGAGAATCATGAAGAATGAAGTGGTAATGATCACCTGGGACATCTCCATTCCAACATATAAAAAGTTGAGTACCAGGAAACTTGACATAGTGGTGAAAGAGTAAAACATTAGAATGGCATTGTTCATAGAGGTATCAGTCCCAAGTAGAGAATGAAGTGGGTACAAAACTTCATTCCCATTCCCTCCCTGCAACCACAATTTTTCCCCATCCCCACCCCATCCCTGTGTCAAGTAGACTTTATAACTTCATCCCCTCACCACCCCCCATTCTTCATCCTCATTCCCTCACCATCCCCACTGTCTTAATTTTCTTCGCTGCATCTTCCCACTCAAAGCTGAAAGGAAGATTTTGATGCAATTTTATGGGACTAGCAGGCACTGTAAATAAACAACTTAAGCAATAACTTCATGATTTCTATAAATGCCTACCTTGATGCGCCCTGGGGATAAAGGGCTGGCTGCCCGGGCAACAGTGGATAATTGACTATTTCTTCATGGATTAAAACAATGATGATAAATGACTGGCTGGCTGAGCTGGCTTGCCTGGCTAGCTGGGCTGACTTGGGTGGCCAGCTGGCTAGCTTGGTTGACTGGGCTTGCTGGGCTAGCTTGGCTGGCTGGTTTGGCTGGGCTGGCTTGGCTAGCTTGCTTGGCTGGCTTGGCTGGTCTGACTGGCTGGCTTGCTGGCTGGGCTGAACTGGCTAGCTTGCTTGCTGTGCTGACTGGCTTACTGGCTTAGTGAATGGCTGGTTTGAAGGCTGGTTGGCTTGCTGGGCTGGCTTACTTGCTGGCTGGGCTGGCTTGGCTTTGGCTTTGCTTTGTTTGGTGGCTGGCTGACTGGGCTTGCCTGACTTTTCTCTCTCTCTCTCTCTCTCTCTCTCTCTCTCTCTCCCTCCTTTCCCCCCAGCACAGTGATGAGAGAGATTATGTTACTCTTCTATTTCAGAAAGAACAGTGGCTACCGATCTTAGCAGGTACAATATATACTTGAATATAAGCCCATCCAAATATAAGCCGAGATAACATTTTTCCCCTGAAGAAGGGGGAGGGGGGGAATGTTAACTCGAATAGAAGCCGAAGACTTATATTCAAGTATTCCTCTCCTATGGTGACTGGCATTTCTCTCCTTCTTTCCTGTGCCCCCTCCTCCCGCAGTGACTGATACTTCTGTCTTCCCTCCTTACTGTATACTGTAAATGTGTTAATAGCAAAAGGGCAAGGCAATGTGACTTCACCTCTGTGTTTAAACAGTAAGACTTTTGTCTTTTCAGGATGAAGTTTCAATTTATGTTTATGTATCCAGTAATTATAGTGAGTTTTCTCATTAATTGAGGTAATGAGCTGAGAGTGAAGAAAATTGAGCACTACAAGTAGCTGAATATCATCAACATAGATGAAAGATGTAATGTTATGAGACTGTATTAAAGTTGCCAAAGGACCCATAAATATATTGAATAAAAGTGGTGCCAAAATAGATCCCTGGAGGACTCTGCAAAAATTTTCATGTGGTGCAGAAATAGAATTTTGCCATAATACCACATTAGTCATATCAGATAGGAACAAAACCTTCAAGGCTCTCTAGCAAAGAAATTGTAATCTACCAAATCAAAGGCTGCTGTAAAGTCTAACGATATAAGTGGAACTGTCTTATTCTGGTTTAAGATTTGTAAGAATAAAAGTTAAACTTTTAATTGTTTTTATTAAAAAGTGTTCGTAGACTCCTGGTGAAGGCAAAGCCGAAACTTGGCCAATTTGGGTCCCTCCCCAATAAAATCTGTTTTGGTGAACTCTTGTTTGTTCTTCATTCCCTGGATCACCTTTGCTATCTGTGCTGCCTGTGTGTTTCTGCAGAGGTTCTTCTCCTGTTTCTACCTGGAGTCTGATGGAAGTTCATTATTAGAGCTATTTTTGCACCAACGATATTTTTGTTGTATTTGGTCATCTCTACTGTTTCTTGTGCTGCATCGTGCTGTGTGAAGTTCTGTTCTTCTGTTTTGTCCTTTGCATTGCACATAACATGATAGTAATGAACCTCACTCCAAAGCCAAGCTATGTGAAGTATGATCTCAAACACTCATCATAGTACTTGAATCTTGCTAGAGAGTTTCCTTCTGGAGTTTATAATGTAAACTAGTAAAAAAAGACCCGTTTCCGAAACAAATGAAGCGGGCGCTAGCCAGGTTTTCCTCGTAGTGTGTATGTTTGAGTGAGTGTGTGTGTGAGAGTGACTGTGAGAGAGAGAGAGAGTGACTGTGCGATTGTGTGTCAGAGAGAGATTGTGTCTGTGTGTTGTGTATCTGTGAGTGAGTGTGTGTGTGTTTCAGAATGACTGTGTGCGAGTGTGTATGTGAGACACAGTGAGTGTGACAGAGTGAGTGTGTTCCCTCCCCTCCTACTCCTCTCTTCCACTTTGTCCCCCCCTCTCTCCCCCCTCTTATGATAGCTAAAGTAGCATCCCTTCCCTTACAGGCGAGGGCAGGGCAAACACTCATGGGCAAACTTTGATCTACACCACCACAGATTTAGAACGTTGGGACTTATGGAGGCTTCATTAGAATGTTGGAGGTGCCTTTTATATATAGAGATATGTATAGGCAACCTAACAATGTATGGGCCCTGTTTACTAAGGTGTGCTAGCGTTTTTAGCGAGTGCACAAAATTAGCACGCGCTGTGTAGGCATCCATAGGAATATTGTGGGTGCCTACACAGTTAATGTGCGCTAATGGTTAGCTTAGTAAACAGCTTAGTAAACGGGGCCCTATATTTGGAAGTTGTTTTTAATCAGGCCTGTGGCACCCAATAGCATAGGAAATATTTTTATATCTTTCTGCCACACTATTTTTTTTTAACTTTGACTAACTCTCTCAGTACTTGAAGATCTTCTCTGCATCCACTCGAGGCACAGAATAATTACTTGGCACTGCCATCTTTATTATTAATCAGGGCTTTTTTTGAGGGGGTACTGAGTACCGGCACCTTTTCTATTGTCTGCTAAATTTGACCCACGGTCCCCAAGTTTTACTGAAAGAGCTCAGGCTCTACACACCAATTCTGCTTTTGTCATAGATTCTGTGACTGGTTGCATGGGGCCTAGCTATTGTGGGGAGGGTCCCTCAGTGATCACCCCACCCCTAAAGGGTGGATTGGCATTTAAGTATCGGCACCTTTTTCGCTAGAAAAAACACTGTGGCCCCCTTTTACCACAGGGGGTAAAAGGCTATCTTTTTCTGAGAACAAGCAATAGCCGTGCGGTAAGTGAACCACTAGCTGCATGGCAATTTCAGGGGTGAGCACTTACCGCCACCCGCTGAGGTAGCAGTAAGGACTTCCATACTAACCCGAGGGTAACCAGGCAGTGTATGACGCTGCTCGATTACCACCGGGTAAGCACCGGCACTACAAAAATAGAAATGGTGCATGCTGGGGGTGGGAATCACCACTGGGCTCTTGCAGTAGCCCGGTGATAGTTCTGTATTGGCGCACGACAAGCCTGTTGCCAAGCGCCAACACTTTAGTTAAAGGGCCCCTGAGTTTTTTTTATCAGTTGGAATGAAAATGTCATAGGTAATCATAACCTCTTCACTCTCCATAATTATCTTAGGGTTATGATCCCCTGCTTTTCTGGTACAGTGATGTTGTAGTGTGTAAGGCATTTTGGGGTCCTTTATGAAGCTGCAGCAAAAAGGGGTCCTGCGCTGGTGTTGACGCATGTTTATGATGTATGCTGAGGCCCCCTTTTACTGCAGCGGGTAAACGGCAGGTCTTTCTTTTTTTTTTTTTTTAAGAAATGGTCACGCAGCAAGTGCCATGCTATCCCAGCGGCGCTACTGCCTGATTACCGCCGGGTACATACCGGCGCTACAAAAATAAAAATATTTTGGTAGCACCGGAAATGGTGCACACTGGGGGTGGGAACTAACGCAGGGCTGCTGCAGCAGCCCGGCAGTACTTCCGTTTTTGCAAGTGGTAAGCCCGCATTGGGCTTACTGCCGCTTTGTAAAAGACCCCCTATGAAACTCCAGGTAACAATGAATAAGGCTTTTCATACAATGAAACATTTAAACTGATAAACAACCAGACTAGAAGATTTTTTTTGTGTGTTAAGAAACAGATCCCAAATAATGGATGGTATTATGTTGCTCATTTATTCTTATCATTCACAACTGAAATACATGCTTTCTTTGGAATTGGGAATGTATGATACAAAACTAATTAAAAGCATAATAGACTAATTTCCTTTAATTTTTATTTTATTAAGAATACAGTAAAACAGCAGTAAGAGATCCAGTGGGAAATTTGTTTATATGACAATGTTAATTGCTGATCTAGGATTTGCAGACATGTCGTGCATGCAATATATACTCTCTGAGAAGTATTGAAACTTTGATCATCTGTGCAAGGGATAGCGATGAACTTATGAAGTGGCAATTGCAGAGTTAATTATCAAAAAAAGTTGATGTCCCATGGGAGGGCATTCCACATATCCACCACCCTATCTGTGAAAAAATACTTCCTGACATTACTCCTAAGTCTGCCCCCCTTCAACCTCAATTCATATCCTCTAGTTCTACCACCTTCCCGTCTCTGAAAAAGGTTTGTTTGTGGATTAACATCTTTCAAATATTTGAACGTCTTTATCATGTCACCCCTGTTTATACCTTGGAGGAAAGGAGAAACAGGAGTGACATGATACAGACATTCAAATATTTGAAAGGGTTTAATCAGCAAACAAACCTTTTTTGGAGACGGAAAGGCAGTAGAACTAGAGGACATGAATTGAGGTTGAAGGGAGGCAGATTTAGGAGTAATGTCAGGAAGTATTTTTACACAGAGAGGGTGATGGATATGTGGAATGCCCTCCCGTGAGAGGTGCTAGAGATAAAAAACAATAATGGAATTCAAACGTGCGTGGGATAATCACAAAGGAATCCTGTTTAGAAGGAATGGATCCATGGAATCTTAGAGGAGATTAGGTGTCTATACTGGTAATTGGGAAGTGAAACCGGTGCTGGGCAGACTTCTACGGTCTATGCTCTTATCGTGACTGAATAGATAGGGATGGGCTAGAGTGTAAATTTTAAGGGGTTTTGACGTTAGCTTCAGAACATAGTACAAGAACAGTGCTAGGCACACTTCTATGGACTGTGCCTGAGAATGGCAAGGACAAATCAAACTCGGGTATAAAGTATCACATACCATGAAAAATGAGTTTATTTTGTTGGGCAGGTCTTTATCTGCCATCATTTACTATGTTACTGTCAGGCTCATTTTCGAAAGAGAACGATGTCCATCTTTTGACGTAAAACGTAAGATGCACGTCCTTCTCACAGAGACGTCCAAATCGGTATAAACGAAACCCGATTTTGGACGTCTCCAACTGCAGTCCATTGAAAGGATGTCCAAATTTTAAGGGGGTGTATCGGAGGCGTAGTGAAGGCGGGACTTGGGTGTGCCTAACACTTGGACATCTTTGACCCATAATAGAAAAAAGCAAGGACATCCCTGATGAACACTTGGACGTTTTCACCTGGACGTGTTTTTTTTACGAATAAGTCACAAAAAGGTGCCCAAAATGACCAGATGACCACCGGAGGGAATTGGGGATGTCTTCCCGTTACTCCCCCAGTAGTCACTAACCCCCTCCCACCCTCAAAAACATCTTTAAAAATATTTCGTGCCAGCCTCAGGTGTCATACTCAGGTCCATGACAGTGCATGGAGGTCCCTGGAGCAGTTTTAGTGGGTACTGCAGTGCACTTCAGACAGGTGAACCCAGGCCCATACCCTCCCTACCTGTTACATTTGTGGAGGAAACAGCGAGCTCTCCAAAACCCACCACAAACTCACTGTACCCACATATAGGTGCCCCCTTCACCCATAAGGGCTATGGTAGTGGTGTACAGTTGTGGTTAGTGGGTTTTGGGGGGGCTCAGCACACAAGGTAAGGGAGCTATGTTCCTGGGAACAATTTATGAAGTCCACTGTAGTGCCCCCTAGGGTGCCCGCTTGGTGTCCTGGCATGTCAGGGGGACCAGTGCACTACAAATGCTGGCTCCTCCCACGTCTAAATGGCTTGCATTTGGAGTTTTTTTTACATGATCATCTTTGGTTTCAAAAATCGTTGAAAGTCAGAAACATCCATGTCTAGGGTCGTCCAAAAAAGATATAGTAGAATTGGAAAAGGTACAGCGAAGGGTGACGAAAATGATAGTGGGGATGGGACGACTTTCCTACGAAGAGAGGCTGAGAAGGCTAGGGCTTTTCAGCTTGGAGAAGAGACGGCTGAGGGGAGATATGATAGAAGTGTATAAAGTAATGAGTGGAATGGATCGGGTGGATGTGAAGCGACTGTTCACGCTATCCAAAAATACTAGGACTAGAGGGCATGAGTTGAAGCTACAGTGTGGTAAATTTAAAACGAATCGGAGAAAATTTTTCTTCACCCAACGTGTAATTAGACTCTGGAATTCGTTGCCGGAGAACGTGGTACGTGCGGTTAGCTTGACGGAGTTCAAAAAGGGGTTAGATAGATTCCTAAAGGACAAGTCCATAGACCGCTATTAAATGGACTTGGAAAAATTCCGCATTTTTAGGTATAACTTGTCTGGAATGTTTTTACGTTTGGGAAGCGTGCCAGGTGCCCTTGACCTGGATTGGCCACTGTCGGTGACAGGATGCTGGGCTAGATGGACCTTTGGTCTTTCCCAGTATGGCACTACTTATGTACTTATTTTTGAAATGAAAGATGGACATCCATCTTTTTTCGAAAATACGGATTTTCCCGCCCCGGGATTTCAATGTTTTGCAAAGACGTCCAGATCGCAACTTGGACGTTTCTTTCGAAAATGCACCCCCCCCCCCCCACATTATCAAAATAATTCAATTAGATTAATAAAAGAAGGAAATAAGACAAAATACTTTGATTCAGACAAATTTAAGATTTAGAAATGCTTGCTGCAGCCAGGAATATGCACACGAGGCTGCAGCAACGCAAAATGGAGGGCCAAGTCAGGCTTGTTTCTTTATATAGAAGGATGTCCTCTAGCAGTAGTTCCATTAAACTATCACTAAGGGCAGGGCCGCTGAGAGACTGGGCCAGGCCCGGGACAAGGCCGCCCCCGGGGCTCCCCCTCCACCCGCCTCCGGGCCCTCTCTCCACCCCCGAGCCCTCTGCACTGACCTTAAGCGCCTCACCTTCGAAAGTGCAGCAACAAGCAGTGGCAGACCACTCCTTCCTTCCGTGTTCCGCCCTCGCGAAAGTTACGTCAGGCGAGGGCGGGACACGGAAGGAAGGAGCGGTCTGCCGCTGCTTGCTGCACTTTCGAAGGTGAGGCGCTTAACTAGTTCAATGCCAGGGAGCGACAGAGGGTGGGCAGGCCCCCCTCCAGAGGCCCGGGAAATTTTGTCCCCCCTGTCCCCCCTCTCGGCGGCCCTGACTAAGGGTCATGGCAGCCGTTTTAATCCCCAGAGCCAGATGGGGCAGGAGTGGAAGGGGACCGCTCCTGTCCCTGCCCACTACACTACCAATACCCCATCTTATGGGGTGGTGGAAAGATGGGGGGAGGGTACCTGTTGACACATATGGATAGAGCTTGAGTTCTTAGGAGGGGCTTATCCCCATGATGACATCTGAAGAGTGTCGGATGATGTTATCAGGGGGTGTTAAGGGGGATTAGGATGTCTAGGTGGATCGGATCTGGAGGGGGGGGGGGTGTATATGTATGTTTTGGGGGGGGGGGAGTGCTGCCATGGAAGATCTGATTTTTAATAGTCTTTATGCCTGGATCTGTACCACATTACCTGTTGTGGAAAATAGTGCAGGCACTTGTGCTATCTGGCACTGCAGGTACAATGCCATGCAGTAAGTGCTGCCCAGTGTGGTAAAGGCAAGGCAGATGTTTGACATACCCTCTGCATTTATGGCACAGGCTTTGCACATACTAGGCAGTAGTTTTTCCTACAAATGCTCTGTAAGTGCAAAGTTCTACTACATTTTAGTAAAGGACCCCCAAAATTGAGATGATTGGGCATGGAACTAGCAGATGAAATTTAATGTGAACAAGTGCAAAATGATGCACCTAAATTATAGTTATATAATGCAAGGTTCCTCATTAGGTTTCACCAGCCAGGAAAATGATCTAGGTGTCATCATGTACAATATGTTTAATATTCTGGTCAGTGTGTGGTGATAGCCAAAAAAGCAAACAGAATGCTTATTAGGAATTATTAGAAAATGAATGGAAAATAAAACAAACAAACAAAATATCATAATGCTTCTGTATTGCTTCATGGTGCAAATGCACATTGAGTAACACACAATAACACAGTAAGTGACGGAAGATAAAGACCCGCATGGTCCATCCAATCTGCCCAACAATGTGGCCAGAGCTGCATCCTCACTCTGTGTGGGCCCCAGTCACCCTTGTTTACCGTTGTCAATCTCCTCCATGTCAGCCATATAGGCAGTGAAACATAATGGAGTCTTGGCTATAACCACACATCATCCCCAAGTATTGCTGAGAGTATTCAACTTACCAGACAAGATGTCTTCCTCTCCTCCTTGAGAGCACATAACAATAAAGTGATCTACAACACTGGAGCTGCCAAAGCTTCACTTTCTTTTGTCATTTGCATAGAATTTTTTCCAGCATCGGCCTTAGGTTTCCCATGCTGGATTTGATGAATCTTTTTTCAGTGTTTTGCCGTTTGTGGGACACAGACTATAGAAGTCTGTCTGGCATCAGCCTTAGCTCCCTCTACTTGTGCCCAACATAACACGTCAACGACCATGTTACATTTTCATTCTCTTTGTATTTAGGCATCCCTTGTGTGTATCCCAAGCATTTTTGAATTCGCTCACCATTTTTGACTCTACCACCTCTCCTGGAAGGACATTCCAGACATCTGCTACCTTCTCTGGTAGAGGGATTACAATCAGCAATTGAATATCAGATGGATGCTTTTGCTACCTGATTTTGGAGATAAGTAGCATTCTTGATCTTTATTGATGAGATTCTTTACTTATTGTTATGCTTGGTTGTTTAATCTAACAGTGGATATTATAGAATCATAGAAACATGATGGCAGATAAGAGCCAAATGGCCCTTCCTCAGCATCCACTATTTCCTCCTCGCCCTAAGAGGTCCCATGTGCCTATCCCACACAGTCCTTGTTTCCACCACCTCCATCAAGAGGCTATTCCACGCATTCACCACCCTTTCCATGAAAAAGTATTCCCTTAGATCACTCCTGAGCCTATAACCTCTGAACTTCATCCTATGTTCTCTCATTCCAGAGTTTTCTTTCATTTGAAAAAGGCTCAACTCCTTTACATTAATGCCATGGAGATATTTAAACGTCTCTATCTTATCCCATCTCTCATACCTTTCTTCAAGAGCATACATATTGCGGTCTATAAGTCTGTCCCCATATACTCTATGACAGAGACCACCCTCTGGACAGACTCCATCTATCTGTTTGAAGGTGCGGTCTCCAGAATTGTACACAGTAATGTAAACGGAGCCTCACCAGAGATTTATATAAGGGCACTATCACCTCTTTTTTTCCTGCTGGCCATTCCTCTCCCTATGCACCAGAGCATCCTTCTAGCTTTGACCATCGCCTTTTCTACATGTCTGGCCACCATAAGATCCCATTCTTTCTTCGTACAGAGAAGTACCTCACCCCCTATATCAGTGGTTCCCAAACCTTGTACTGGAGACATCCTAGCCTGTCAAGTTTTCAGGATACCCACAATGAATATTCATGAAAGAGGTTTGTATGCACTGCCTCTACTGCATGCAATTCTATCTCATGAATATTCATTGTGATCATACCGAAAACCTGAGTGGCTGGGGTGCCTCCAAGACCAGGTTTGAGAACCACTGCCCTATACTATACCGTTCCCTTTGATTTTTACAACCCAAGAGCATGACCCTGCATGTTATAGCATTAAATCTTAGTTGCCAATTTCTGGATCATTCTTCAAGCTTCACTAGATCCCTCCTCATGCTAATCACACCCTCCAGGGTGTCTACCCTGTTGCAGAGTTTGGTATCATCTACAAACAGAAAAATCTTATCTGACAGTCCTTCTACAATGTCAATCACAAAGATGTTAACAAAAGCCCTGCGGTACACCACTGATAACATCCTTTTCCTTAGAGCACACTCTTATTTTTTTTTGTTACATTTGTACCCCGCACTTTCCCACTCATGGCAGGCTCAATGTGGCTTACATGGGGCAATGGAGGGTTAAGTGACTTGCCTAGAATCACAAGGAGCTGCCTGTGCCTGAAGTGGGATTTGAACTCAGTTCCTCAGGACCAAAGTCCACCACCCTAACCACTACGCCACTCCTCTCTTCCACGCTCTGTCTCCTTCCACTTAATCAGTTTTTAACCTCATTCACTTTAGGGCCCATACCAAGGGCACCCTGTTTATTTATCAATCACCTATGTGGAAGGCTTTGCTTAAATGAAGAACACCACATCTAGTGCCCCTCCCTATGGGCCACTGTTTGGCCACCCATTCAAAGATATCAATCAGATTCATCTGACAAGACCCATCTCCAGTGAAATCATGCTGCCTCAGGAGCCAGCACAATGTGGGGCCATTTTTTAATTGGCAGTAAGCCCACCGCGGGCTTACTGCATGCCAATCTAGAGCTACCACTGGCCCAACACGGGCACTGTCGGTAGCTTTACACCCAGTGCATGGCATTTCTGGTGCCTGCAGAAATATTTAAAAAATATTTCTATAGGGGTTACCTGGCGGTAATCGGGCTGCACTGCATGGTTACCGCCAGGTTAGCGTGACAGCCCTTACCGCCACCTCAGTGGGTTCTGGTAAGTGCTCCCTCTGCATTGCCACGCAGTAAGAGCAATCTTACTGCATGGCCATGTCTATTTTCAGCCTTTTTACCTGCTGCAGTAAATAGGGCCTCAGTGTGCATCAAAAATGGTCCCTGCCGCTACCACAGGGCCCTTTTTACCGCAGCTAAGTAAAAGGACCCCAAGACACTTTCTAGTCTCACTCAAACATGATGTCAGTGTTCAAGACTAAAGGGATTGGAGGATCGGAAAGGGGATTGGAGGATTATATATAAAGTCTTCCATAATTAAGATAGTGACCTGAAGTTTGTATGCCCAACAGCCCAGCTGCCTTCTGAAGTTTCGTCTTCTTTATGTAAATTTCCTCTCTGCAATTGCAGTTACCTTAACTGAGAAGAAGGGGACAACCGGCGGTCAGCCGCCGATGGCCAGCATTTTATCCCCTGATCAGCAAGTGTGGGACCGCTGCGCAATGAACTGCCCACGGATGAAAGGGTTGGCGAGTCCTTTGATTAGCGCCGGCAAAGGAGCGTCGATGCTCTTGGACCTCTAAAAAACAACTCTATCGCTCCCGAATTATTCAACCACCATGTCCAAAAGAGTGGAGGAGTTAGTTAGAGGTATTTGCTGAAACGGAGGATGTTTACAGTAGAACCCAAATCGACGGAACCACTCCTGAACACCTGTGAGAAATCAACTTGGAGTTTTTGGCTCCCGTGGAGGTTACATTGAATGCCATCTGGAGGGCGCTTTGGGATCTAGCAGTGGCAGTGAGTAATTTTGTTTCAGATATGGTTTTATTAGAGAGTTACATGGACAATTCAACTGAACCCTTTGAGAGTAAAAAATTGATATAACAAATGATTCTACATGAGCAAGAAGTGGTTATGATAATAGACCAGAAATTTTGAATAATAAAATGAATATTATTATAGATGATTAATATCGAGATTATTGTTTTTCCCAGAGTTCCGGGTATGGCTCCTGGAGTTTTCCTCAGAAATATTTCCTCAAATTGTTACTTTGAAAGGCGTGAAGCCTGTGAAAATTGGGATTACTTTAATCGGTGATATTTGAATTAGAGACTTAAGTATATGTATCGTTAAATAACTTCTGGTTTTTGAAAGAGAAGGAATGTAATCAGATGTATTGTTTCTGACTAATATTGGACAATAAGTGTGCTTTTCAATGAAATGATTTGACTATACACCGTGTTGGCCTTGAAGAAGCCAACCAGGTGATCAATGTGGAATAATGAATTAGACGAGTAATATCTGAGATAATCAGGTTAATGCCACGGTTTTTGTTTTCTGTTTACTGTTTAATTGATCTCCCTATCTTGTTTCACTCTCCCTATTTGGTGGTCTAGGGAGGAGAGTGGAATTGCCTGACTGAAATAATTCTTACATGTTGCTTTCTCTTTATTTCCAGCAAGTTGTTTTGTCGCTTGTGGAAATTTGAATGGTTATAGATAAAAAATTTTTAAAAAAAGTCTTCCATAAGGTTTCTACTGAACTCTAAACAAAGCCTTGCTTTGGTTCTGCTTTGACAGTAGGACTGAGTCAGGCTTCCCAAAAGCCACAAAATCAAAGTTTCACAGATAACCAGTAGTGTAAACGCATTATGCATTGCAAAATGCTATCGGGCAGCAACCATTTCACTTCCACAAAATACACAAAGCGCATTGGTATCCCATCAAGCTTTCTCCTGGTTTCATCCACTTTGGAGCTGAAAAATGCTTATATTCTAAATGGAAACACGGAAAACCATTCAGGCATTGATCCATGTAATAGAAACATTTCAGTCTTGTGATACTCTATTACTGTAGTACTAATTATGTGTCACTAGTATAAGCACATTAAAACAAAATAAATCATAAGAAAGTGCTGTCTGTGCAGAAAAGCAGTAAACCATAGGACAGGTCCAATTAAAGACTTGAGTCTAGAGGTTTGCAACATGAAATATTTATATTATAAACTCCTAGATGCCCCATGTACAGTAAGACTTAAAGATGGTTTCAAGAAGTAAGTTGAGGGTTTCTTTTTGTCTCTGTTCCAGTGCAAACTGTTACAGGTTTGAAAACTTTTGATTGTGTTGGGTTTAAATACGGGTTTACACTAATGTAGAATGTGCAGTACATGAGTAGGTGGGGAAAGGGTGAGTAATAAATTATTAGTAATGCTCTAGCAGAAAGCTATTCACTTAGGCATGCTTGTTAAATACAAAATTAATCAAAGAGGGAATGAAGCCACAGGACACCCAGAGACAAATACATATATTCCACTCAACATTTCAGTAAATAAATCTGAGTGGAATAGTGGCCTAGTGGTTAGAGAACAGGTCTTGATATCCAGAGGTGGCTGGCTCAAATCCATGAGCCTTCCAGGGACAGGGAAATACCCAGTGTACCTGAATCTAACTCACCTTCAGCTACTACTGAAAAAGGTATGAGCAAAGTTCAAATAAGTACAATAAACTGTCATGTTTACCTAAAACAAATTAAGGAAGAAAAGTGGGCAAAGGAATTTCATGAACATATTCATGGACGGTTTCCTAAAGGACAAGTCCATAAACCGCTACTAAATGGACTTGGAAAAATCCAAAATTCCAGGAATAACATGTATAGAATGTTTGTACGTTTGGGAAGCTTGCCAGGTGCCCTTGGCCTGGATTGGCCGCTGTGTGGACATGATGCTGGGCTCGATGGACCCTTGGTCTTTTCCCAGTATGGCATTACTTATGTACTTATGTACTCATACAATTTTTGATATAGAATACTTCCCAGATTATAATAGTGAGTTTTGGTTTGTTTTTTTGTTGTTGTTTTTTTTTATATTGGTAGTGATGATTTTGAAGCCATTCAAATTTTTGAGATAAGCTGAAAAATCTCAGAGGGATTTTAGACCAATGATCATTACAAGTAATTCAGATATTTGTGAATTGCCCTACTCCTTGGAGTGGATGAGTAGCTTAATGGTTAATGCTAGGGGGTGGGGGTTACATGAGTGGGAAAGACTGGGTGAAAGCTGGGGAGGTGATAGTGCATATTTTGCCACTATTTGACAAAATGTGGCAAAATACAATGAAATTCAATTGACTCTGAGCTTCGTTATTGGCTGTCATTTGGATATTTCCACTGGCAACTTGTGCCACAGATCCTCAATCAGCATTCCTTTCATTTTGTTGTTTGATTTTAGTTTTAATTGATGTTAATTTACTATGTTCACTGTTGTGATACAACTGCCATTAGCAGTATTTCATACTTAATAAACAAACACACATTTTGCAGTCGTATATTTGCCACTTTTTTACTTTTACTTGAGTACATTTTTAATGCAATTTTCATTGCACTTTTTACGTTTACTTAAGTAACAAAGTATGCATTTATCTTTACTTTTACTTAAGTACTTTCACCTAGTACTTTAAACAACACTGGTAACATAGGCACCCGGTATAAGAGGCTTGGAGAGGCTAAGCCTCCCCCTGCTGCAGCAGAATGGATCAGCTGTGGAGTCCAGCTGCTCTGAGAGGATTAAATTGTTGATTTACCTCCATCCTTACAGCAGGAGCTGCAGTGAAAGCCCTCTAGCAGTTGTAGAAATTGGTTTATGTTTTGTTTACCTTACTGCTGGGAAAGCAGGGGGGGTTGGCTGGAGGTGTCCTGGGTTGCCCGGGAGATATTTAACGAGGATGACTTCCTGACCTGCACTGAGGACAGATAGCAGCAGAACAGATACTGGGCCAGCATGATCAGAAAAAGTCACCAGACAACAAAGGTAGAAAAGATCATTTTATTTTCATTATAGTGTTTGGAATATGTCCACTTTGAGAACCAGGTGCTCAACATTAAAAGTTTATATTTATTTACTTATTTATGGCATTTTATCCCACATTAAACATGAATTAGGGTGTTTTGTGGCTGTACATGAGAATTCTGATATGATCCCTTGTTTCATATTGTTGACGGTCTGCATTTTCCATATGGGTGGTATATTGGTGTATTAAGTTCTGCCCAGTGTAATATTTATGGTACAGTAAGGTTCTGAGTGTGTTTTTGGACAAAGTTGTGCATAGTGTTTTGCAGTTGAACGATTGTGGTTAGAATATGCTTTGAGCAACCACTTTATTCTTTGACATATGATACATATCTAATATCTAAATTTAATAAACGGTATTAATTGTGACTTTTATTTATTTATTTTTTCTGCATGTTATCAGATAATTATGGATTTAAGCTCCATCCCTGGCCCCACCCCTAACCCCACCCCCTTTAGCCTCCCCAAACAGTTGGGCCACCGACCGCCTATGACTGGTAACCTGTTTTTTTAAACTCATGAGCTAGAAAAGTTTTCAGCAGGAGCTAAAGGGCAAAAAACAACAAGACTGGTAACTTTCAAATGGCTCAACAAAGCCACTCATTTCACTATTCCAAGCTTCAATAGGAGCAAGTCTCTATGCCAAGTTCAGTTTATGCTACTCACTTGTTACAAGTTCTCTATCAGATGTATTTTTTTGCCCTGCACTTGTAACTTGTTTATTCATGCCTTCAAAGAAATGAAGCAAGCTAGTGAGTTTGTTTTATAATTTTATTCTTTATAATAGTTCCCACTATTTTGCCCAACACTGATGTCAAGCTTACCGGTCTGTAATTTTCCGGGTCACCACTGGAACTCTTAAAAAATTGGTGTTACATTGGCCACCCTCCAATCTTCAGGTACTACAGATCACTAATAGCAGATCAGCAACCTCATGTTTGAGTTCTTTCAATGCCCCGGGGTATATGCCATCTGGTCCAGGTGATTTATCATTCTTTAACTTGTCGATTTGGCTCAGTACATTTTCCAATATCACCGAGATTTATTTCATTTCCTCTGCATCTTCATCCTTGAAAAGGAACCCTGTGATGCTGAAATGATAGAAGTGTGAGAGAGATTAATGAACTTGAAACACCTTGAAACAGTAAATAGATGAGCACGTTTTTTTTTCAAAAGCTAAGTGTTTTCTACATAAGTCACAGTATTACAGCTCACCAGTATAACAGCAGAGTGCACAGTTTTAATAATTTTGAGCAGAGGTTTTTTATGCCAGTGATCATCCTGTCAAATCTATCACCAAAAAAAACAAAACATAAGGTGAAGATGGAGTTCTGAGGGTTTTTCCTCCAGCATCGATCATACTTTGTAGCTAAAAGTATACTATTGGTTAAATAGTGTTTGCTTTAGTTGGCATTTATAGGAGATGATTTTTCAGTGGCGTTCCTGGCCTGGATGGCACCCGGGGCGGAGCGCCGATGCCCCCCCCCCCGGGTGCAGCGCGCCTCCCTCCGCCGCTAAATTACACCTTCCCCCCCCCCCCCGGTGAAATGACACCCCCCCGGGTGCACGCCGCTGGGGGGGGGGTGCCGCGGCACGCGCCCGCTCTGACTTCGCTAAACTTCGCTTCGCTGCAGCTCCCTCTGCCCCGGAAAAGGAAGTAACCTGTTCCGGGGCAGAGGGAGCTGCAGCGAATGAGCGACGAAGGTTAGCGAACTCGGAGCAGGCATGCGCCGCAGCACCCCCCAGCGGCGTGCACCCGGGGCGGACCGCCTCCACCGCCCCCCCCCCCCTGGTACGCCACTATGATTTTTATACATAGGTAGATCTCTCACATCTTCTTCCATAAACATCGAAACAAATAATTTATTCAATCTCTTTGCTATGGCATTGTCTTCCCTGATTGCCCCTTTTGCTCCTTCATGATTTAATGGTCCCATGGATTCCCTCACAGGCTTTCTGCTTCTGATGTACCTGAAAAAGGTGTTACTATGAGCTTTTGTCTCTGTGGCAAGTTTTTCTTCATATTCTCTTTTAACCTTCTTTATCAATGCTTTGCATCTAGCTTGACAGTGCTTATGTTGCTTCTTATTTTCTTCATTTGAATCCTTTTTCCATTCTTTGAAGGATGTTCCTTTGGCTCTAATAGTCTCTTTCACTTCACCTTTTAACCATACTGGCTGTTGTTTGTTCTTCTTTCCACCTTTGCTAATATGTGGAATACATCTGGTCTGGGCTTCCACGATTGCATTTTTAAACAATGTCCATGTCTGATTTAAAGCACATGTCTGTGGCTGCCTTTCATAGACATGCGCATGCATGTGATCAACTCATGTAGTGGTTCACATTTGTCCATAAGTGCAAGCATGGGGAGGTGGGTGGCAGCATTGCTTTCTACCTTGTCACAATGTGGATGTGCATGCAGTGAATCCATGGTTCGAGTGCTGCTGTTTGGGCAAAGGGAGGAGGCAGTGCAGGTATGAGTATTTGTATTTGATGTCCCATAATATGCCCCAGGTACCATCTTCAGGAAATGGTTGGTCCTCCAGATTACCATGAATCTGCTTTTATATGTCTTAAGGTCTCTGGTGATGGTGAAAACTCTGTAAGATATGAGTGGATGCAAAACACTTTATTCCATTATGATTAGTGATGTGCATCCATCACTTGCACTGGTATGTTTGCAGGCTCTCCATGCACAGAGGCCAGGGTCGTTGCTGGGGTATCTACCAGCGGTGTGTCAGAATTACATACCATTTGGCCCTGGCCTCTGTGCGTTCAGGGATGCTGTTCCCTGTTCCATGCTACCTCTGAGTAACACACTATGACCATCCCATTGGGACTTGAGGTTGCTGAGGAGGGTATCAATCATACACCCTCCTTGGTGGGGTTTCATCTGGGGTCACAACACTGTATATGTTGGTGGTGGGGGGAAGAGGGTGTGATATGGTGACCTATATTTTACATGCTGTAATTTTGCAGCATGGATATTTATCTGCTGTACCTTTATGACTTTTCTAAATACATGTGTATTCTCTTTAGAGCATATGTGAAAGAGGGTAGAGCATGGGCAGACAATGGATAGCTGTACCAGATATGAGTAAGTGCCTTTATAGAATACTGCTTGGTGCCATGATTTTTGGTGCTGATTTTGTAAAGCCCCATTGAGCATCCTTTACTGGTTTGCCTCTTTAGGTTTCAGAAAAGTGTTCATAGTGAGCAGCACTCCACTGGAGGGATTAGGGCAACTCACTTAATCCCAGAATGGTAGATGCTTCCCCCCCCCCCCCCCCCCATGCAAAACTGGCAAAGGATATTGGACTTTGTAATAGCTTAGGAAAAACAAGCATTTATGTTTCTAAAATAGCTAACACATGTTTATGCTCCTGCCACATAAACATGTATGTTGGCATTTCATTTTTTTTTCACTTTAATTTTTATATTTAACTTAAATACAGTACATACACAGTATAAGGCATGGATATCATTCTATAGTCTACTCACATAGCTATAATATACAACATGCACATCAGAACTCTATTTTTTATATTGCTGGCCCAAAATTCTGGAACAATTTACCATGTAATTTGAGATCAATTAAAAGTCTAGAGGCTTTTAAGAAATCTCTCAAACCATTTTTGTTCCAACAAACCTATGATAGTATTCAGGAGACAGTCTACTGCAGAAGCAGAACAGACAACCAATCAGCAGCAGTGATCCAAGGAAGGCCAAACACAGCAAGTTTATCCAAATGCCAACTTTACTGGAAACAGGACCCAACCTGGCCAAGTTTCAGAAAAACTTCCATTGGAGGTCACATAGGTTTCCACAATACATTCACAGATTCAAAATATGTACTGCAATGCCTGTGTTTAAAAGAAAAATGAGGTCCAACATCAAAAGTAAAAGAATGCAGCCAAAAGCATCTGCATAGAAAAGGCACTGATCCAATTCCAAAAGTCATGAGCCAACTAAATAGGTTGCAATAAGGGCTCATGCAGTAATGGCCACGTGCTAATTTGGAAATTAGCACACGGCCATTAATGGCACAAATAGAAATTCAGTCATTTTAGTGCCGTGCTAAAGAGTGGCCGGAGTGCGCAGAAACTCACATGCTATTCACAGCCCCGGACACTTTTTAGCATTGCTTTGTAAAAAGACCCTTAAATGATGGTAAAGGAGTTTTGCAGCAAGCTAAAATGTTATATAATGATGACCTAATTTGTTTTGTGGTTTTTGTTCTGTACAAATTTTATTGTGCATGTTTTGTTTTGTTTTTTGTATCCCACCTAACATTTTAGATCGTGTGGGTTTCTAAGTTTTAAAATAAAAATTAAATAAATATTCATCTGCAGTTCTAAGAAATGCACACACTGTTATGTTGGCATTTCAGAACACAAACATTTACAGTATGTGCCAGCATATAAACATTTATGTGCTTGTTTTGGCCCCATTGATATTTTAGATATTTATAATTCTAAAATAGATGGGTCTGCCCAGGAGTGGACTGAGAGTGGTCTGGGCCCCCTGGCAATGAGGACCATTGAGCCGCCCTGGTCCTGCTGCCTCCCTCTCCTACTATATGTGCAATTAAATTACAGGCATATTTTTACGTGACTGACAATGCACACTGAGATGTGTTATATGTTAACTAGCTGTTAAGCCCGTAAAAACGGGTGAGTATTGCAGCCCTCCTCTCTCCCCTGGCCTCACCCCGTCTACCGATCCCCCCCCCCCATATCCAGCAACCCTCCTCTTTCCCTTGGCCTCCCCCATCCCCCTCCCCCCTTGTCCAGCAACCCTCCTCTCTGCCCTGCTCTCATCCTAAGTCCAGCAACCATGCCCTATTCCCCCTGCCCTCCCCCCATGTCCAGCTACCCTCCTCACCGCCGCTACAATGTACCTTCCAGCCTCTTCCATCAAGTACATAAACACACAGATACTTTCTTCCAAGTTTGGAGCAAAAGCTAATATGTGAGAAGTATGTGGACTCATGCTAGTTTTCTGAAGTAACATATAGGCATACATGCTTGTAAATCAAACATATAAACGGCAAGTGACCGACTCACCTGCAAATTTGCAGTACAGACTTCCCTCTCTGTCCTGCCCTCATGTCAAGATGTCATGACGTCAGAGGGCGGAACAGAGAGGGAAACGGAGTCAGACTGTCGGACGCTGCCGCTGCCACCTGGAAACGAACATCGCGCGAACCAACCTCCACCCTCCCTCTCCATCCCTGCCGCCGCTCCCGCCCCCTCCGTATCTGGCCCCCTGCACTGACCTGACAGTGCCTCTCACCTCCGTGTGGAAGCGCTGCAGGCAGCAGCAGAGCGATCATGAACTTCCATCAATTTTCAATGTGTATATACATGGCCAGTGTTAAGGGGGTGGTAAACAGGGCAGTTGCCCTGGGCCCCCATAGTACAGGGGACCCCAAACTTGCCTCAAGCTGAAGAAGGCATAGGAGGAAGACCAACTTTGGGGCCCTCTCCCAAGTACATTAAATAACACAAATATATTTCTCTAGTGTTGTGTAAATGTACTTCAGAAGTTTTTGAAACAAAACAAGTGAAAGTAAATGCACTTGAAGCTCATCTGAAAGTTAAATAAAAAATAAGATGCAAACTATAGGCTTTTAAAACCCATTTTAGGCAAATTAAATGTTGACTGTGCTTTAGATGAGATTTTCTAGATTATGTGCAAGGAGCATGACTCATTATTATTTGGCTGTAAAACTTTTAAGAGGTTTATGATGGAAATAAAGCTGCCTGCTACTGGGTCATTATCAGACTGGAAAGAAAGGAATATTGAGATTTAATAATACTGAAATAATTGATAGGCAATAGGTCACCGGGGCCCTTTTACTAAGCTGAGGTTAAAGGGGCCCTGCACTAGTGGCCGTTTCTGTCGTGCGTCAGGGCCTCTTTTACCGCAGTGGGTAAAAAGGCCAAAAAATGAAATGGACGTGCGGTAAGTTTGTACTTGCTCCATGACCATTTTGGGAGGGAGAACGTACCACCACCCATTGAAGAGGCAGTAAGGGCTTCCGCACTAACCCAGTGGTAACTGGGCAGCAATTACCATTGGGTAACTCCCTGCGGAAATATTTTTAAAATATTTCCGCTAGCGACGGAAATAGTGTACACTGGGGGTGGAACTACCGCTGGCACCCACATTGGGCTGGCAGTAGTTCTGGGTTGCTGCATGGCAACCCTTTAGAAAAAAGGGCCCCTTAAAGAGTAAAATCTTACAGGATTATTAACTTGCAGAAAGGCACAGATGAAGCATTAGACACAGAACAAGGGTAAGGTCAACAACTCATTTTTAAACCCAACGATAATTCCTAGGCATCCAGTAATTATTTTTCACTTGCCAAGGGGTCCTTTTACTAAGGTGCACCAAAACGTGGCCTGCACTGATGTAGATGTGTATTGGGCATGTGCAGGTCCATTTTTCAGCGCATCTGCAAAAAAGGCCTTTTTTTGGGGGGGGGGGGGCTAAAATGGACATGCGGCAAAATGAAATTGGCGTGCATCCATTTTGGGCCTGAGACCTTACTACCACTCATTCAATTTTGTGGTAAGGTCTCACGCTTTAACCGGGCGGTAATCGTCAGCATGCGTACAAAGTCAATTACCACCCGGTTAGCGCTGAGCGCTGGAAATTTTCTGGCACCCGTAGTGGGCGCACGTAAAAAATTAAGTAACCACCCGGGCCATGAGGTAGCCGGGTGGTAGTTCTGAATTGGCATTCATTGGGCGCACATGGAGGGGCATAATCGAATGGAAACGCCTATCTCCATGGTATTTATCTCCGGGAACGGGTCCGTGAAGGGGCGGGCCAAACCGTATTTTCAAAAAAATGGACGTTTTTGAGCTGGGCGTTTGTTTTTTTTAGCGATAATGGAAACTAAAAACGCCCAGCTCAAAAACGTCCTAATCCGAGCCATTTGGTCGTGGGAGGGGCCACGATTCGTAGTACACTCGCCCCCCTGATATGCCAGGACACCAACTGGGCACCCTACATCAGTGCGGTGGACTTCAGAAAAGCTCCTACATGCATTGATCCCTTACCAAGGGTGCTGAACACCCAACCCCCCTCCCCCAAAACCCACAAATGTACAACACTACCATAGCTCTTAGGGGTGAAGGGGGCACCTACATGTGGGTACAGTGAGTTTTGGAGGCCTCCCATTTACCAGCACAAGTGTTACAGGTGGGGGGGGGATGGGCCTTGGGCCACCTGGCAGAAGTGCACTATGGTACCCACTAAAAGTGCTCCAGGGACCTGCATACACGCAGGCCTCTAGGACTTGTTGCTGCTATATAACCTTGGCACACCAGTTGACACCTGAAGACTAATCTCTATGAAAACGTCCTTTATTGGAATAACCGCCTTTACTCACAGTTAACTGCAGATCAGAGGTTGTGCCCCACTGGCAACGAGTCTCCCTGGTACTGAGATGAGCAGTAGATCAGAACTTGCAGAATGCTGCACAATGCCCTCATTCAGCCACATTCAAGGGAAGAACTAAGTTGTCTAACGTGGCTAACACAGGAAAAGGAACTAAAACTGGCTTACAAAAATGGCCACTACCGCATGGACTATAACAGGAAACACAACAGGGCACACTCTGACCTAGTAGGCAGGGGGAAAAGCACCATGGGAGAAGAGCCTACCAACTACCAACATTGTGAGACTGTAACACAAGCTAATGAAATCACGGAGCCCAATACCCTACACCCACCACAATGCAATGCTGATGTGACCCTGTACTGCACCCGAGAGCTACATCTGACCCAGGGAAAGGCTGTGACAGGATCGAAC
The DNA here is from genome assembly GCF_901765095.1 of Microcaecilia unicolor. Taxonomy (NCBI): domain Eukaryota; kingdom Metazoa; phylum Chordata; class Amphibia; order Gymnophiona; family Siphonopidae; genus Microcaecilia; species Microcaecilia unicolor. The sequence goes on from NC_044037.1 coordinate 264,911,425, forward strand.
ACATTCTGCTGTCATGGAGGTGGGTACAGCATTTGAGGCTGGCATACAGGCTGGGAAAAAAGTTTTTAAAGTGGGTTTTTTTTTGGTGGGAGGGGGTTAGTGAGCACTGGGGGAGTCCGTGGAGGTCATCCCCCATTCCCTCCAGTGGTCATCTGGGCAGTTGGGGCACTTTTTTGGGACTTGTTCGTGGAAAAAAAAAGGGTCCAAAAAAAGTGACCCAAAATCACGGTAAAAGCGCCTTTTTTTCCGATTATCAGCTAAAGATGCCCGTCTTTCCTCGGCTGATAACCACGCCCCAGTTCCGGCTCCACCACGCCTCCGACACGCCCCGTCAACTTTATTCGTTTCCGCGATGGAATGCAGTTGGAAACGCCCAAAATCGGCTTTCAATTATACCGATTTGGGCGCCTTTGCGAGACAAACGTCTATCTCCCGATTTAGGTCGCACTCTAGGCGTTTTTCTCTTTCGAAAATAAGCTGGATAGGCACCTACACAGCTTAGTATAAGGGCCCTCAAATGTGAAATTTCTTTTTCATGCTTGTACTTAAAAAATCTCAAATATCCTGAAAATGGGTTTCCCCCATTACAAAAACTTTATTATTTACCATCTTCATCAGTTCAGGCAGCCAAAGTAAAAGATCAAGTGGGGGCGAATTTGTCTTCTGATAGTCTGGACGTCTCAGCGCTTTTGGAGAAATTGCAGGATTAGGTGGATTATCAGACCACCTTGTTGGTCTCTTTTGTATTTCTTCAAGATAAAGAGGCTTTGATGAGACAATCAGTCCCACTTCTTTTCATGGGAGAAAAGATTCAGATATTTCCGGATGTTTCAAGACCGACACAGGAAAGAAGAAAAAGATTTCTGTCTATGAGACAAGAAACCTTGACTTTGGGTGCTAAATTTCAATTAAGGTCCCCATGTAAATGTGTTCTTCAGATAGATAATACGAATTTCATTTTTTTGAACCTTTGCAACTTCGTTCTTTTCTGAATACAAGAATTCCTAAAAATGACACATAGAGACTTTTGGACTTGTAAGAAATATAATGCAGTTCTATGATCTTCTCTGCGCCTTTCTCTTTTTTTTCTTTATTTATCCTTCTTATTTTTCCTTTTCCTCTCTTTAGGAATAGAGTATTAGCTCCCCCCCTTATTGTGGACTACAGCCTATAAATTTTATTGTAGATCAGGGATCTCCCTGGATAACTATTTCCTTGTAAATTATGGCGCATTGCTTGACAAAATTCGCTTTGGAATTATGTAAAAAAATTGTATTAAAATAAAAATCTCAAATTTGAAATCAATGTGTGTATATTTTGTATTTCTAGCTTTCTTTCCAAAGCCATGACTTTTCCCTCATAGTATAGCTAGTGCTTGCAAGACTTGGAAATGTAAGCATAGTTTAGTGTACTGAATAAACACTAAAATAGGGTGGATCCAAGACTATGTATTTATTAACATTACTTAATCATATCTATCTAAAAATGAAGAAATGTGCACTCTTGGCTCCCTTTTAAAGGTACAGTCAATAAATATAAACAGCCCCAATTTGTGACCAATTAGTCATCAACGTTCACAATTAGGGAAGCTTTTCATTACTGACCGATTAAGATTATGCAATGAAACTATAACTGGGGTTAACAGTAAAATAATATTTTAATGGTAGCCCTTATTGATAACTTCCCCCCCTAGATCCCATTGCATAAAATGAGACCTGTGCTACAATAGCATGAGCTAGTGGTAAAATAACACATCTTAACAGTAGCCCATGTCGATAACTGGTGGCTGTACAAAATTGCCCAAGTAAAGCTGCAGAAACTGAGGCTAAAATGAAGACAAGGAACAAACAGAGGCAGGGGATCTGCAACCCAAGCACAGCAGAACAAACAGCAGACCACAAAGTTCAAGAAGCAGTACAAGGACTTTAATTACACCAATAAAATACAGTGCCTGACATGACCATGTTTCACCCAATTGGCTGCATCAGAGACAAAACTAGAGGGAGAATCCACAACACGCTTCCCTCTAGAACAATGTGGAAGATTTTGCAACAAGGCTAATTCAACCTGATTGTTCCAGCTCCTCCAAAATGGTGGCACCGGTTCAGGGCCGCCGAGAGGAGGGGCAGGGGAGACAAAATTCCCCAGGACTGGGCCTCTAAGGGGGGCCCAGCGCCGCAGTCCCCATTCTCACCCGCCCGCCCTCGGCTCCGTCGACAGCCCCTTTCCATCCGCCACCAGGCTTCTGTATTCAAATCGGCAGCACTCACCTCTGTGTGAAAGCGCAGCGGCAGATCATCTCCCTTCGGGCCTTCCCTCCCTGTGTCCCACCCTCATCTGATGTAACTTCCTGTTTCCGCAATGGCAGGACACAGGGAGGGAAGGCCTGCAGGGAGGCGATCTGCTGCTGCGCTTTCACACGCAGGTGAGTGCTGCCAATTTGAATGCAGGGGGCCCGGTGGCAGATGGAGGGGGGCTGTCAACGGGGCTGGGGGTGGGCTGGTGGGAGTTGGTCCTTCCCGAAGTTGCTGATCTACCAGTTCCCCTGAAGACGCCCATGTAGGGAACCAAAGATAGAGATCAAGGAAGTTTGAACGCTGTTCATTTGAGTTATCACGGAGTGTTTTGAAATATATAAGCATTACTTTGCCCCGGGGCTTGCATCATTTTCTGCATTTGACACCAGTGTTCACATCAGCCTAACTATAAGATCATCCTCCTCCAGATTCAACATGAGCTCTCTTCCCACGATTATACAGCTAAGATGTAAAAAGACTGGAAGCGGTGCAAAGAAAAGCTACAAAAATAGTATGGGATTTGCTTTGCAAACCATATGAAGAGAGACTTGCTGACCTGAACATGTATACCTTGGAGGAAAGGAGAAACAGGGGTGACATGATTCAGACATTCAAATATTTGAAAGGTGTTAATCTGCAAACAGACCTTTATCAGAGACAGGAAGGTAGTAGAACTAGAGGACATGAATTAAGGTTGAAGGGGAGCAGACACAGGAGTAATGTCACAGAGAGGGAGGTGGATATGTGGAATGCCCTCCTGTGGGAGGTGGTGGAGATGAAAACGGTAATGGAATTCAAACATGTGTGGGATAAACACAAAGGAATCCTGTTCAGAAGGAATGGATCCAGGGAATCTTAGCAGAGATTAGGTGGCGATGCCGGTAATTGGAAAGCAAAACCGGGGCTGGGCAGACTTCTACAGTCTACACCCTGATCGTGACTGAATAGATATGAATGGGCTAGAGTGTAAATTTTAAGGGGTTTCGACGTTAGCTTCAGAACATAGTACAAGAACAGTGCTGGGCAGACTACTACGGTCTGTGCCCTGAGAATGGCAAGGACAAATCAAACTCGGGTATAAAGTATCACATACCATGTAACATGAGTTTATCTTGTTGGGCAGACTGGATGGATCGTACAGGTCTTTATCTGCCGTCATTTACTATGTTACTATGTAAAGGGGCCGTCTGGGGGTGCTCCTGAGGCAGCAAGAAGAATGCCAGCTTGACTAGTTTGCCTCAGTTTAGCTGATTTGCCTTCTTTTTGTTGTTGTCATTTTTATTTGTGAGTACTTGAGAATATTTTAGCCTCCAAACCTACTAAGGTAGACTCCTTTTTTACTATTGTTGAGGAGTTAAATGGAGCAAACACCAGCTGCCATCTCTGTACAAGATGGAGGCAGCTAAAGCACCCGGAGCTGGGACAGAGGCCCTGTTGGAAGAGGTTTTTATATATATATTATTTGTAGAGGCCTCTTGGAGTCTTCTGGCACAACTATATAGCGAGAGCTGTTAAGTCAATGGATGAAGATTGAATCCCATAAGCCTCTGGCCTTCTTTCAGTATAACCAATTAGGGAACTAGAGAAACACAGAAGAAAAAAAACCTGCATTGTCATCAATAAAATAATGAACATCTTTATTTACAGAAACCAGTTGATGACTTATTGATTTACTGATATCACAAATAATATGTAATTAAGTATAATTGTTAGTAGCTTTTGTAATGCAAATATAATTTCATTCACATGATTTCTTTGAAGATTAGCTTTTTTCTGTTGCATTTTCTAAGGCTTTCTTTTTATTATTTAAAAGGAATATTTAAAGCTCTTTTTTTAGACAGTAGATGTAAACATCCCGCTTGAGCTGATTCAGTTTTCATATAGTGTTTCTGTCACATAATAGAAAGTTAATTTTGTAACAGTTCTGGGCAAGCTCTCAAAATTTTACTTTATTGTCAGCTTTGCAAATACTGCATTGACTTATTCTTAACTATTGTCGTGAAGGGAACTGTATAAGAAACATGTGGCATCTAATAGCAGGTTCTAATCTGGGTATATTTCTCCTGTGCTGCACTTAAACCTTTAATTGATACGATCTAATTGTATTTCACTGCAGTTCATAGCATCCTTAATCATCATTGCTACACTTTTAACTTCTCAATCTTTTTTCATTGTCTGCTTTTGCCTCCATCCTGCCCTGATAGTTCTTTCCGAAAAATCCCATTGTATGAACTGAATGTGGATGACTGGAATAGCAGCAGGAACTGAGATCTTGATGATGGCCTGACTGCTCACAGTTGCATCGTAACATAGGAAATGATGTTGGCAGATCAAGACCAACATGGCTAATAAAGTGATTAGAGTCATAATTGCTGCTCTATTCAGGTTATCCTCTCATGCCTTCTTAGAAGTGCAAAAAGTTGTTTCACTGATGGCAGAACAGAAGCACATCATGCTTGGTTTCCATTTTTTTGCCTCTTAGAGATCCTCTATGTATATCCCACTCCTTTCTGAACTCCATCACTATTTTTGTCTCCACCAGCAGCAGAAGGCCATTTGAGGCCTGCTAGGGGCTAGGACAGTACTATTAAAAAAAAAAATGGGATCACTCCTGCCCCCATTAGACCCCAAAGGAAATCTGATAGGTGCCAGATGGGGCATGCTATAAATTTGACTCTTGCATATTGGGACTGTGGAGAAGTTGACAGCTCTTTCATTGGATAGATGGGACTCATACAAGTAATACTAACCTCTTCTTGGCCTATTTGGCAGGAGTTTGAAAGGCACTTTTGGACTACGCTGGAGCCAAGGTGAGGGGATTTTATTTATTTATTTATTTATTGCATTTGTATCCCACATTTTCCCACCTTTTTGCGGGCTCAGTGTGGCTTACAATAAGATATGAATAATAGAAATACATTTGTTACAACTTGGTTATGGATTACATTGTGCAGAGTTGTGCGAGACATTCGAATATCATTAGGAATATAACAATGGGACATCAACATAGAAACATTGGACGGAGGCAATGGGAAGCTAAAGGGCAGTGTTAGACACAAAGACATATGGTGTACATAGTTCTATTATATGTATGTTTATTTGCTTCTGTTCTGGAGTATAGTTTCTTTTAGCGTTGCATTCTTGTTAATTATAAAAAATAAAATTAAAATAAAAAAGGATGGGGCTTGGGGACAACTTTTAAATGAACACAAGTTTTTTTTCCACATATATATAGTAAAATATGTGTACAAAAACCTCTTGTAAAATTATTCCAGGTGTAAAATATATATGCTGAAAAGGATACATGTACCTTTATGCAACATGGGTGTAAGCATGTTTGGGCTGTATTTTGGGTGGAGTACTGATGGAGTCACAATTTATGTACATTCTTTATAAAATATAAGAGTATGTTTGTACATTTATACCTTCTCTTGAACAGGTGCAAATGCATGTGGGTTCATTTTAACTATATATTTTTTTGCAGGATATCTGATAATATTTCATAAAGGGGAAATGGGGCTTGATATACTGCCTTTCTGAGGTTTTTACAACTATATTCAAAGTGGTTTACATATATTCAGGTACTTATTTTGTACCAGGAGCAATGGAGGGTTAAATAATTTGTCCAGAGTCACAAGGAACTGCAGTGGGAATCAAACTCAGTTCTCCAGGCTCAAAGGCCACTGCACTAACCACTAGGCTACTCCTCCACTCTGCATGGTGTGGATGTTTTTGAAAGGACATCCAAGTCAGAATAGGAATGTCCACCTCAGAAAGTCCCAAATGGACCTCCATCTCACATGTATTTTTGAACATATGTATTGTCGAAAATAGTAACTAGGTCTCAATGCATAAAAAGGGACCTGTGCTAAAATAGCACAAGTTAATGGCAAAAAATAACACATCTTAATGGTAGTCCCAGGGCCGGTCAAACCCAGTAAGTGGGGTAAGCACCGCAGGGGGCGCCTGCCTTCAAGGGTGCCACTGCAGCACTGCGCCGCCATACCGCGCCGCCCTTGGTGCTTTAAATCTTTAATTTACCTCAGTTCCAGCAGCCGCATCATTTCAAAGCCCCGCCCCGTCTCTAGCCTTCCCTCCCTTCGTGAATTCATTCCGCAGTCCTACTTTCTGATGTCATTTCCTCGAGGGCGGGACTGCAGAATGAACTCACGAAGGGAGGGAAGGCTAGAGATGGGGCAAGGCTTTCAAATGACGCGGCTGCTGGAACGGAGGTAAATTATAGATTTAAAGCACCAAGGGCGGCGGGGGATGGGGGCGAAGGAGAATCGCTGGACAGGGGCAGGGTGGGAGAAGAGAGAACGGAGATGCTGGGGGGCGGGGACACGCGGGTGCCGGAGGGGGGGCGCGGGCGCCAGCTCATAGTCTGCAGGGGGGCGCCAGAGACCCTAGGACCGGCCCTAGGTAGTCCCCCTGAGTGGCATTATAGTTATTGGAAATGTGCCCTTCTCTATTATGCCCATGCTCTGTTCTATACCACTGCATCCCTATTCAGATAGCACTGGGTTGGGGGTGGGGTCTGTCATGTTTTTCTGGAGCACAATTGGAGTAATGTCACTGAAAATCAAGTGTAGCTGACTGGGACCATACCTTATCTGGCAGCAGGTACTACTAGATAAGTAGTTTTGACCATCAAGTTGAACTTTTAAAATTGGTTTTCAAAATGCAAATAAGCAATATCTACTTTCAGTAATAGTGGCAATGAATTCTAAAGGGCTGGGCCCATATTGCAGAATGTTCCATTTTGAGCAAATGTTAAAATGGAGAGGTAGTCATGTTAGTCCACTTTTAAAGGTAATGAATTGAAATGAAGCGAAAGAAAACAAGCAAACAAAAAGATAAAATGCTACCGTTTTTATTGACCTAACTCAATACATTTCCAGCAAGTGGATGATAAATGTATAACAAAGGGCACTGAGAGGAAACAATGACCTGACAGAAAGATAATAGTTCAAATGAGTATGTAAATAATGGGGTAGCACCTTACACATGACATTATAAACTTCAAATTAAGCACCACTAGGAACCTCTTCAAAGGTGGTGGTGGTGGGTAGTGGTGGTGATTCACATGATCCACTGTTCCCTCTAAGCTATGTGGGAGTCCTGCCACTGGGGGGTGATAAACTGGCCAGGGCCGCCGAGAGGGGGGGACAGGGGGGACAAAATTCCCGGGACCTGGGCCTCCAAGGGGGGCCTGGCGCTGCAGTCCCACCCACCCACCACCATGCCCCTTCCACCCAAACCGCCGCCAGCAGAAGTGCTGTCTTCTGAGACTCCAGCGTGCGCGGCCCACACAGACGCACTCCTCTCAGCTGATCTTCGCTATACTCTGCAAAGCTTCAGTGCATCTGACGTCCTGCACGTGCAGGACGTCAGATGCACCAAAGCCCTGCAGTGTACAGCGAAGATCAGCTGAGAGGAGTGCGTCTGTGTGGGCCGTGCACGCTGGAGTCTCAGAAGACAGCACTTCTTCTGGTGGCGGTTCGGGTGGAAGAGGCCCGGTGGCGGAGGCGGGTGGGACTGTGGCGGCAACAACCTGGGGGGGTGGCAGTGGGGGCAGGGCTGGGGGCCCAGGGGCGGCCTTGTCTTGGGCCCGGCCCAGTCTCTCGGCGGCCCTGATACTGGCAGCTGTGCAGTTGGAAGACCCATGTACTCCTTAGAGAGAACAGTGACATGATCCTATTTTCTCTCACCCTGTAATAGATTTAGCTGTAATATTTTGGACAAACTGCAATCTCTTCACATTTATATGACCAAATCCCAAAATAGAGAATTATGGTAATCTATTTTAATCCTAATTATGGCATTGATTATCCATACTAGATTAACTGATGTCAAGTATGATGAAGTTGCCACATAAACCTTAGCAGTTAAAAAAACATGACTTCATTATACTACCATCACATGCTCTTATTAGTAGCTACTAGCTAGTTATTAAACTTTACCATTAAGCACCTTGACCACCTCTAACTGACCCCAAATAAACAGAGTAGTGCATTCAAGAATATAAGAATAGCCATACTGTTTCAGACAATTACTCCATCTAGCCCAGTATCCAAGTCACAAGTACCTGGCAGAAACTCAAATAGTAGCAACATTCCATGCTGCCAATCCCAGGGCAAGCAGTGGCTTCCCCATGTATGTCTCAATAGTAGACTATGAACATTTCCTCCAGGAACGCACCTAAACCTTTTTTAAACCCAGATACGCTAATCACTGTTACCACATCCTCCAGCAATGAGTTCCAGAGGTAACTATTTTTTGAGTGGAAAAATATTTCCTCCTATTTGTTTTTAAAGTATTTCCATGTAACTTCATTGAGTTCCCCCTAGTATTTGTACTCTTTGAAACAGTAAACAATCAATACACTTCTACACTACTCAGGATTTTATAGACCTCAATCATATCTTCCCTTAGCCATCTTTTTCCCAAGCTGAAGAGCCCTAACCTCTTTAGCTTTTGAGAGGAGTTCCATTCCCTTTATCATTTTAGCTGCTCTTCTTTGAACCTTTTCTTATTCTGCTATATCTTTTCTGAGATACGGCGACCAAAACAGAACACAATACTCAAAGTGAGGTCGCACCATGGAGTGATACAGAGGCGTTATAGTATTCTTGGTCTTATTTACCATCCCTTTCCTAATAATTCAGGCCATCCTGTTTGGTTTTTTGGCCACCATCGCACACTGGGAGAAGATTTCAGCGTATTGTCTACAATGACACCTAGATCTTTTTCTTGGGTGCTGACCCTCAAGGTGGACCCTAGCATCAGGTAACTATGATTCAGAGTATTCTTCCCAATGTGTGTCACTTTGCATTTGTCTACATTAAATTTCATCTCCCATTTGGATGCACAGTCTTCCAATTTCTTAAGGAGTTCCTGCAATTTTTCACATTCTGCAACTGTTTTAACAACCTTGAATAGTTTTGTGTCACCTGCAATTTTAATCGCCTCACTTGTTCTAATTTGCAGATTATCCAAACTTTCTTTGTTTGTTTGTTACATTTGTACCCCGCACTTTCCCACTCATGGCAGGCTCAATGCGGCTTACATATTGTATACAGGTACTTATTTGTACCTGGGGCAACGGAGGGTTAAGTGACTTGCCCAGAGTCACAAGGAGCTGCCTGTGCCTGAAGTGGGAATCAAACTCAGTTCCTCAGGACCAAAGTCCACCACCCTAACCACTAGGCCACTCCTTGGCTGAATCCATGCTGAGTCTGCACTCTCTTCAAAGACATCCATATTACTACCATTTTTTCTGTATTGAGTAGCAACTTACTGTACGTTAACTAAACCAAATAGCTACTTTTTCCAAGCTGTAGTTTATTTATTTATTTATAGCATTTATACCCCGCTCTTTCCCACTCAATAGCAGGTTCAGTGCGGCTTACAAAGTATGGTACAGAGTATCACAGAGATAATACAAAGTATGGTAGAAAGTATCACAGAGATACCCAGTTATAGTGAGTAGGACAATAGGACGATATGATACGTGGGGGAGAGGATTGGAATTTGGGCAGTGCTAGTGATGTGGATGTGGATTGGGTTTAAGAATTAAGTTGGGTTGTTAGGGTAGGCTTGTTTGAAGAGGTACGTTTTCAGCAGTCTCTTTATGATCCCTATTCATTGTCTCTTTATGATCCCTATTCACAAATACAAATAATTGAATGTCAGCATAGATGGTAAACTTGATACCAAAACTATCCATGCTAAAGGGACCAAATACAAATTAAACAACCCTAGACCCCGGTATCTCCTTACAATAAATGGCAAAACATAGACGTGGAGGGGCATAATCGAACGGAAACGCCTATCTCCATGGGCGTTTATCTCCGAGAACGGGTCCGTGAAGGGGCGGGCTGAACAGTATTTTCGAAAAAATGGACGTTTTTGAGCTGGGCGTTTGTTTTTTTTAGCGATAATGGAAACTAAAAATCCCAGCTCAAAAACGTCCTAATCCGAGCCATTTGGTCGTGGGAGGGGCCAGGATTGGTAGTACACTGGCCCCCCTGATATGCCAGGACACCAACTGGGCACCCTAGGTCAGTGCGGTGGACTTCAGATAAAGCTCCCACATGCATAGCTCCCTTACCACGGGTGCTGAGCTCCCAACCCCCCTCCCCCAAAACCCACTACCCACAAATGTACAACACTACCATAGCTCTTAGGGGTGAAGGGGGCACCTACATGTGGGTACAGTGGGTTTTGGAGGCCTCCCGTTTACCAGCACAAGTGTTACAGGTGGGGGGGGGGGATGGGCCTGGGGCCACCTGGCTGAAGTGCACTGCGGTACCCACTAAAAGTGCTCCAGGGACCTGCATACACGCAGGCCTCTAGGACTGGTTGCTGCTATATAACATTGGCACACCAGTTGACACCTGACGACTAATCTCTCCGAAAACGTCCTTTATTGGAATAACCGTCTTTACTCACAGTGAACTGCAGATCAGAATTTGTGCCCCACTGGCAACGAGTCTCCATGGTACTGAGATGAGCAGTAGGTCAGAGCTGCCAGAATGCCCTCTTTCACCCACATTCAAGGTAAGAACTAAGTTCTCTAACGTGGCTAACACAGGAAAGGGAACTAAAACTGGTTTACAAAAATGGCCACTACCTCATGGACTACAACAGGAAACACAACAGGGCACACTCTGACCCAGTAGGCAGGGGGAAAAGCACCATGGGAGAAGAGCCTACCAACTACCAACATCGTGAGACTAACACAAGCTAAAGAAATCACGGAGCCCAATACCCTACACCCACCACAATGCAATGCTGATGTTACCCTGTACTGCACCCGAGAGCCACATCTGACCCAGGGAAAGGCTGTGAGAGGATCGAACACATTCTGCTGTCATGGAGGTGGGTACGGCATTTGAGGCTGGCATAAAGGCTGGAAAAAAGTTTTTAAAGTGGGTTTTTTTTTGGTGGGAGGGAGTCCAGGGAGGTCATCCCCGATTCCCTCCAGGGGTCATCTGGGCAGTTGGGGCACTTTTTTGGGACTTGTTCATGAAAAAAAAGGGTCCCAAAAAAGTGACCCAAAATCGAGGTAAAAACGCCTTTTTTTCGATTATCAGCTAAAGACGCCCATCTCTCCTCGGCTAATAACCACGCCCCAGTTCTGCCTCCACCAAGCCTCCGACACGCCCCCGTCAACTTTATTCATTTCCGCGACGGAGTGCAGTTGGAAACGGCCAAAATCGGCTTTCGATTATACCGATTTGGGCGCCTTTGCGAGACAAACGTCTATCTTCCGATTTAGGTCGCACTATAGGCGTTTTTCTCTTTTGAAAATAAGCTGGATAGACATCCTATTTCAGGACACACACTGGGACTGGTGGAAGAAAAATGAGCTAAACCACTTTATCACAGCACCTGGGATGCAGGTGTGGCAAGCACGGTCATCAAGAGCCACAGCCCAGTCAGTTTTTCAAAATTTACACAATGAATATGCATGAGATTGATTTGCATATAGTGCTCCCATTATTTGTAAATAGATGTCATGCATATCCATTGAGGAAATCTTGAAAACTCAATTACAATAGTGGCCCTTGAGGCTATGGATGCCCGTCTCTGTCCTAGCCTGTTCAATGGTGCTAATAAAAAGAAATTGCAGATTCAGTTAATCCCAGACAGCATAACATCCTTGATCTACCCTTGCCCTAACATAGTCCATTAATGCAACTAGCACAGTTTCCATGCTGTGGCAAGCCTGAAATACAGACTGTGCAGAAAGGAACAGTTGGATCTGTTTCAAAAATAACCCTTATTGATTTGCAGCTATAATCCCCTGTTAGTTTGGGGATTACTAAAACAGTAAGTCTCTCTAGAGAATCACTGGGGGGAGCGACTGGGAGGTCCCCGGGTGGGAGGAAGCCCAGCCCAAGGGGAATAGTTTGGAAATAAAATACAGAGAGAAAGTGCAGTGAAAGGAAGAGTGACAAGGGGGAATAGACTAGGAGGTGAGAAGGTTAAGTGTCCTTTGCGGAGGCTCCAGCCCACTCAGACCCCGAAACCAGAAGCACCCAGGCAAAGAGGTGTTACACAACCATTTTCTCCAAAACTGTTAACAAGTAAGGTAGATTTGATTCTTAATGAAAATGAACAAGTTCTAGATCACTCTTCTGATCTGAACTGGAGTTACAACTGCACTCACTCAGCACCACTCCATTTTCCAGTGACAACATTTAATAGATGAGCCAAGAAAGGAGCAGCCACATCTGAAACTTAGTTAACACATAATACGATAGTCCATCAAATTCACCTCTTGGGATTCTTTTGTTGAGAGAGAGATGAACATATTAACTGTCTGCAACCCAACACCAGCCCCCCACCCGTCTTGTCTTTTTCCTGATCTCTCAAACCTACTCCTGCTGTACATATAGAGTAGAAGAGTAGCCTATGCTTAGAATACCAGGCTGGCAACCATGAAAGCTCTGTTCAAATCCTGCTGCTGCTCTTTGTGATCTTGAGAAGTCGCATAGCTCTCCATTGCCTCAAGTGCAAACTTAGGGCCCTTTTACCACAGGAGTAAAATGGCCGACTTTCCTGTTTCCTTTGTCAATGGCCACATGCTATTTTCCCTAGTGTGTGGCCATGAGCATGTGAGCCCCTATTGCCACCCATTATGTAAGTGGTAATGATAAGCATGTGCTAATTGGTTATGTGCAGCAATGTATGTGCATTAACCAATTATTTATTTATTTATTACATTTGTACCCCACGCTTTCCCACACATGGCAGGCTCAATGCAGCTTACATAGTAACAATATAAGTAATTACAAAGTCGTAAGAAGAATATACAGTTTGTGGTAAATGCAAAACTAATGGGGTTAACGGAAAATAAGTTAAACATAGGAGGAATTGGGTTCATAAGGAAAAGAGTGTTGGGAGGTAGGCGCAGAAAGATGGAAAAGAATGGATATGGGGTAGTAGAATTAGCACAGAACACAACCATTCTCCACCCCCAGACCCAACCCCACCACTATTTTTTTAAATTTTTTTAGCGCATGGGTAGTGTGTGCTGATCCCAAAATTACCACGGGACGCCTAAGCGCGCCCCATGGTAATCTCTTTTTTGCTGTGTTAAGCACATGTTAATGCTTATGGCAGTTAAAGGACCCCTTAGATTGTAAGCCCTCAAGGGACAGGGAAATACCTAGTGTAACAGATTGTAGACTACTACTGAAAAAGATGTGAGCTAAATCCAAGTAAAATAAATATATGATCCAAGCATGCCTAAATTAACTTAAAATCTCTGCCCTCCGCCACTTCTGCTTGTAAGCTTTACCCTTTATTAAAGTTCAAGTGAAGAAATACAAAATATTTGACCAAGGGGCCATTTTTACTTCATGCGTAAATAACATGCATTGTTAGCTCATATCCATGCTAATATCTATCACAGTGGCTTAATACCTTAGAATGTGCTAATTCCCCTATTAACTGACAAATATAGAATTGGATGAGGGATGTGCAGGAAAAGGATGGGGGCTGTACCTTATATTTAACATGCGATCCCGTAACATGTTTTAAGGCAGCAGATAATACAGAACTGTTATCTTTATCTCAATAGATGGCATTATTATTATTATTAACATTTGTATAGTGCTACCAGACGCATGCAGTGCTGAACACCTGACATAGAGAGACAGTCCCTGCTCAATAGAGCTTACAATCTAAAAATAATACAGACAGACAAGACAAGGGCGAAGGAGTACTGGGTGAGAAGGAACAAGGGGAGGCAATTGAGTAGTAGCTAGGAGCCAAAAGCAGTGGTGAAAAGGTGGGTTTTTAACATAGATTTGAAAACAGGTAGAGATGGAGCATTAAGTACATCTGCATTATGTGCAGTGCAGTTAACATGTACCAGCTCTATTTTCTCTGTTTTAACTCTGGGCATTTGTTTGGAAACACCCCAATAGATAACAGAAAGGTATTGTAGTTACCATGCAGTCATTTTGACAATTGCCATGCCTTTACAAATTTAGATGCCTTTATAAATACATATTTCTAGTTGGTTATTGTTGCCTAATGTTAAATCAATATTTTAATTGTTCATTCTATAATTATAATATTTCAGATTTAATAAGGAAGATTATATGACGAAAATCATTTTCACATAATCAGTGCACACTAGAATGAAATATATATATACTGTGATGGAGTATATAGGAAGTTGCCAGTTTCCCATATCCACACTCCCTCGCACAGCAATATTAAGAAGGCAAGTCCTGGGAGAGAATGGCTCAGTCAGATAAGAACACAATCAGCCAGAGAGGTCCAGGGAGGAGAGACACAACCCTACAGTTTATGCTATAAAAAACCTGGCTAAGGTCCATTTTTACAAAGCCATGCTAGCAGCTGCTGGTGTGGTAATGCCGACACAGCCCATTCACTTTAAATGGGCTGTGTTGGCATTCCTGTGCAGCTTTGTAAAAGGGGGGCTAAGGCACAGCTTTATATTGGTATCTTTTGAGAATCTTACTCTGTCTGACTGCAGTCAGACCAGGATTTGTGTAACACAGCAATTAGTTTGTATACACTGTAACTTTGGGACCTGTCTGCAACAGGCATGTATAAAGATTGTACTTGAATACCAAGAGACTTTCCAGCTTATTTTCGAAAGAGAAAGACGCCCATATTTCGACCCACATCGGGAGATGGGTGCCTTTCTCTCACGGGCGACCAAATCGCTATAATCGAAAGCCGATTTTGGGCGCCTCCAACTGCACTCTGTTGGGGGAACGAACAAAGTTGATGGGGTGTGTCGGAGACGTGGTGAAGGCGGGACTGGGATGTGTTTATCGGTTGAGGAGAGATGGGCGCGCTCAGCCGATAATGGAAAAAAAAGGGCGCCAGAAGCGAGAATTTGGGTCACCTTTTTTGGACCCTTTTTTGTCATGAACAAGTCCCCAAAAAGTGCCCCAACTGCCCAGATGACCACCGGAGGGAATCAGGGATGACCTCCCCTGACTCCCCCAGTGGTCACTAACCCCTCCCACCAAAAAAAAAGAACTTTAAAAACTTTTTTCCCAGCCTGTATGCCAGCCTCAAATGTCATACCCAGCTCCATCACAGCAGTATGCAGGTCCCTGGAGCAGTTGTTAGTGGGTGCAGTGGACTTCAGGCAGGTGGACCAAGGCCCATCCCCCCCTACCTGTTACACTTGTGCTGCTAATTGGGAGTGCTCCAAACCGCCCCAAAAACCCACTGTACCCACATGTAGGTGCCCCCCTTCTGTCATAAGTGCTATGGTAATGGTGTAGATTTGTGGGCAGTGGGTTTTGGGGGGATTTGGGGGGCTCAGCACCCAAGGGAATGGAGCTATGCACCTGGGAGGTATTTTAATTTTTTTTTAACTTTTTACGAGTGCCTCCTAGGGTGCCCGGTTGGTGTCCTGGCATGTGAGGGGGACCAGTGCACTACGAATCCAGGCCCCTCCCACGACCAAATGCCTTGGAGTTGTTCGTTTTTGAGCTGGGTGCCTTCGGTTTCCATTATCGCTGAAAACCGATACCGCCCAGGTCAAATCCGCCCAAATGCGATGCATTTGCCCGGCACAAACCGTATTATCAAAACAAAATATGGACGCCCATCTTTTTCGAAAATACGGTCTGTCCCACCCCTTCGCGTACCCGTCCTCCGAGATAGGCGCCCATGGAGATGGGCGTTCGCGTTCGATTATGCCCCTCTTTGTCTCTAATTTCCTGAACCTGTGAAGTAACAGGCTTCAGCTTAGCTTGTATTAATAAGAGTTTTGCTTTACTTTTGTACCTTGTCTGGTTGTATCTGTGAAGACCCATACTGAACCCTAGCTCACACTATCACATATGCATACACCTGAAACTTTCTTTTCAAGATAGGTTCAAAATGGAATGTCAATACAATCATTGTGGGATAAGAACCACCCTTTAGCAAGTCACTTTCATAACCCATCGCTTCAAGTACCTGCTTGTGTTTGGGTCTTATTCCTGATTTTAAATAGTGCTGTTAACCATTTTGAGTCTCCTGTGAAAAGGCTGGTATAAAAAAAAGACCAATTATGATCAAGAAATGACTTTAAATCTTTTTGCCTTGAGCAAGGCACCCTTGTTAACTGTCCATTTAAATTCAGATTTTTAAATTTTGTCATCGCTTTTATATTGAGTGCATTTTTATCTATAATTTACTATCAGCATCTGTATGTCATCTTCAAACATGTTAAGTGCTATTTCTGGAAGAAAACTTTGAGGTACTGTAAATTTTTAATTTATGTGTTCATGTTAATTCAGATGTTTAAGTATTTTTTTTTTTTTTTGCTCTTTTTAGGCTTAAATGTGAAATTAAATGAAGCTGAAAAATGCCATCTTGAGTCATCTAAGACAAAATAATTACACAATGGAGACTATACAGAGAATTTTCATACCCAATCTCCTGATTCATCTTTAACAAATTACCACAAACATTATAATGTAGTTGAAATTAATCTAAGTCACTAAAATGTTCTGCTTCAGGATTATGAAAATGGAGCCCTTCTGGACTCTTGAGAGTCGTATCCAGTGATGTATTGAAAGGAGTTCCCAGGAGCACCTTATTAAATGATTTTATGAAAACAAAGAGCATCTCACTGAGTGGAACAGATCTAGAAAGAGTCCCTTGCTAAGAAGTTGGCAGCACATCACTGGTAATATCCAAGAAAAACTATGTCTTTCTGCTTTCCATTTTTAAGGCTAGATTACTGAAAATTGGTATGGGAATATATAGATGAATCTCAAACAAATCAAAATGACTTCAATTAGACTTGAGAATATTCAGCTTAGAGTGACCAATCTAAATGGTAATGGGTTCTTATAATCATTTCATGATCTATTACTAGTTATGCATTCTTTTCATATATCTTCCTTATTCTTTTCTCTAACTTTTCTCCTCCTTTTTACATTTTTGTCTCAATATTTTGGGCTCTGTGTATTAACTTGTGAAAACTGTCCTGGTAACACAAGTTACATGCTAACTGTAATTTCTGATATATTTTCAAATGATGTGTAGCTTATATGCAGCAGAATGGTTTGAGTCGCTGGGACCATCACTTGACCAACATTTTGCCACATACCATCAACAAAGGAGTTTGAGGATGGTTTATTTGCCCTCTTCCAGTTAAAAATGTATTCCACTGTCCATGATGCAGATCTTGATCAATGTTAGCATAACTACATTAAAGACAGCATGATCATGAAAATGCAGGCCAGAACCTGAAAATCTAATTTTCTTGTGAAAATTGGCCAAAAAGCGAGAGGACTGGTTAGTGTGGGAAAAACCCTTCTCTACTGACTGAGATTGGACTTTTGGACTCCCAGATACCCGTGGACACACTCGAGTATATACAGAATTCCAGGCTACCAACCTCCCCAATCTCCTTCCTCATACACACACTGATGGAACAAGGCTTGTGTGATTTGACCTAATGGTGAATTAGGAAAGAAATATATGGATAAGTGTTTTTTGGGGGAAAATAATAAGGGATGTTGTAGAGGTTCAAAGAAAAAAAAAGAATGATTATTTTTTAATAAAATCTGTTGGTATTATCAAGGTTTGGATTTTGACCCAGAGGGAGAGGGAAGATAAAAGTTAGCCCTTGAGGGCAAGGGAAGATGATTCTCTGTGATGGAAAAAGGGAAATCATCTTTTCTTTACTGGGGGAGAGTATAATCCCCTGGTAACTTAGTTTGGAATTTTGTCAGGAGATTACTAGACTGCTGTAGAACTCTCCAGAGTCACTGGGGGGAAGGAGAGCAGTGCCAGTGGGTAGGAGGAGACAGAGAGCCCAGCCCAGAGGGTAGATTAGAAAGAGCTATTTACAGTAAGTGTCATAGTTGGGATGAGTTAGTAGCAGTGGCGTCGCGGGGTCAGCTGACACCCGGGGCGGGTCGCCGCTGCGCACCCCCCCCCCGGGTGCAGCACAACGCACCCTCCCCCTCCGTGGTGCAACCCCCCCCCCCCCCAGTGGGAACAGACCTGGAAGGCGGTGAGGGGCGGGCGGGAGAGCCAATCCGCCGAGTGCACGCCGCTGGGGGGTGTCGGCTCGGCACCTCGCTGGTTCCTTGCTCTCTCTGCCCCGGAACAGGAAGTAACCTGTTCCGGGGCAGAGAGAGCAAGGAACCAGCGAGGTGCCGACACCCCCCAGCGGCGTGCACCCGGGGCAGACCGCCCCACCGCCCCCCTTCCTACGCCATTGGTTAGTAGGTAATAAGAGTGATAGGATTAGTGAGCATGTGGTCATTGGTTGCTTTCACCCCAACCAGGACCCATGAGGAGAGTGGGTGACCTTGATAGGCCCAATAACCTAAGGCTTAATTTAAGAGGAGGTTTTTGCCAACAAAAGCAATAACTGGATTGAGAAGAGTGCTCGGGGTGGGGAGATAGAGAGAGAGATAGAGAAGTATCTCTATGAATTTTTGAGTACAACATCAGTGGTCAATTGGTTTCAATTTTATTCTTTAATTTGGATGGACTTATGATTAAAATTTGAAGAACCTGTTGGGAAGCATTAATCAAAGAAATTCTTTGAAAGTGCAACTGCTTCATTTATAATGATCCTAGGCAATTAAACTATTGATTGAAGAAGATCTTTAAATGGATATTTGGATGATGATTCTATAAAAAATAGGCATAAAATTGGTGTATTTTTGGAATTTTTATAAGCACTCCTGTTATAAATTTCCACCAGACCAGAAAGACGATTCAATCCATTGTTAGTACTTTTAGACAATACCATTATTTTTACTTACTATATTATTATTATTATTATTATTATTGACAATAATTAAGAATGCATTAACTGCTTTCATGAAGATATTCATCCAAGGTGATATACAACAAGAA
The DNA here is from genome assembly GCF_901765095.1 of Microcaecilia unicolor. Taxonomy (NCBI): domain Eukaryota; kingdom Metazoa; phylum Chordata; class Amphibia; order Gymnophiona; family Siphonopidae; genus Microcaecilia; species Microcaecilia unicolor. Next base: position 264,930,600 of record NC_044037.1, read on the forward strand.
TAATTTGACTTAAACAACTTACACTATGTTAATAGCTTAACAATAGCCAAATGTCAGCATAATGCACAGAACGGTGAAGTATATTGAAAAGAAATTCTCAGTATTGACTCAGGATATTTTTCTATTACCTGCATGGGCTATTACCTCATAGGTGCCCTTTTACTAAGCTATGGTAAAAAGGGCCCTGTGCTAGCGTTAGTGGCCATTTTGTCATGTACTAAGGCCCTTTTTACTGCAGGTAAAAAGGTGAAAAAAGACATGGCCATGTGGTAAGATTGCCCTTACCATGTGGCCATGCAGGGAGGAGCACTTACCGCCACCCATTGAGGTGGTGGTAAGGGCTCCCGTGCTAACCCAGCGGTAACTGGGTAGTGTGCCGCACTGCCCAATTACCACTGGGTAACCCTCCTATGGAAATATTTTTTGAATATTTCCACTAGCACTGGAAATGTCATGCATTGGGGGTGGAACTACCACCAGCACCACGTTGAGCTGGTGGTAGCTCCAGATTGGTGCATAAGCCTGTGGTGGGCTTACTGCCGCTTAGTAAAAGGGCCCCATCATGCACTACCATCTGCATTATCCCTTTAGATATCTATAGAAGAAGGACAATTCTAAGGGTTCCTTTTGCAAAGTTGTGGCAAAAAGTGGCCATAGCATGCCCATACATGAGTCTTTCCCACACACAAAGGCAACTTTTTCCCGTGTGCTAAGGCCATTTGTTCCATGGCTGGAAGATGGATGATTTTCTGTTTTCTGCATTAATGGCCACATGCTAATGTTGCCATCAGCAAGTGTAGCGAAGAGTCCAGTAATACTTTTGATGCTCTGCGGAGCTAACCTAACCGCCAGTGGGATAAAATGTGATCATAAAATGAATGACACTATCCTTTTTGTGGTAAATGTCGATGCACAGCCCCTGAAAAAGCCGACAAAGTGAAACGGATCTGGCCGCCATCAGGTGACAGATAAGTGCTCGACTTTTTTGCTTCAGAAGTTATTAAAAATAAATTTTTGTGCAAAGACAATACTAAATATATGGTCAAATAAGTTAGGCCATTTTTGTTCCTAAAAGAAAGACAAGGTTATTTTAATAAAGGATAAATAGCATTTGATGAAATATATTAAATGGTGACAAAGTAAATAAAAAATAAGCTACGAGGTTTTTACGACCACTGATGAATACCACGACCCCAGCTAAAGACGCTGAAAATCAAAAGTAAGTGTTTGGGTGTTTTGAGGTTTTTTTCCTTGTTTTTAAAGAAGTATTGTATACCGCCATAAAGTATTACTGGACTCTTTGTTACAGTTTTTGGATAACCATAGATATAGAGTTTCAGTTTGTTTCCACTTTTGAGATTTACTAAGCCATCAGCAAATGGCCATTTACATGGGCCCTTACTGCCACCCATTTTACAGGCAGAAAGGACTCATGCTTTAATCCTATGGTAATCAGTTAGCTCACAGCAATGTGGCTAGGCCAACTGATTAGCACAGACATGCCCACTCTCCATCCTCCCAGACATGCCCTCTGCAGAAAAATATACATTTTACTTTTTAGTGTCCCGGTAGTGCATGCACATGTCACAAGTACTATGGGATGCCTCAGCTCACCCCATGGCACACCATTTAAGCTGTGGTGAGCATGTGTTAGTGCTTTCTGCAACTTGGTAAAATGGCCCTTAAATGCTGGAAAAGAGGAAAACAACATAGCTGAGCAATTTCAATTATATCCAAGAATGATTCAGAACCCCATGGGCAGTGGAAAGGGGTGGGCCACTGGGCCATGGCTTTACCAATATTTTGCCCAACACAGCATCAGCAACTAGAGAACTTGGGACAGAGCCCACACACACACACAAACAAAATATTTCAGGTGTTTTTAAAAGTTCAACAAAATCCACTTATTTTTGTTTATAGTTCACTGCTTTTAGATATTAATGTTTCTTTTTCGGTGTGTTCATACAGTCTGGAAACTCTCACAGTTTATGTTTAGATTAGTGTCATTTCTTTCACCTCAGTGTAAAACGTGAGAGCTTCCAGATTGCATGAACAAAGAAAGCTTCATGTGTGAAAGGAGCAAAATTCTAATTGGATTTAGAGGAACTCAAAAAAGCTTGCAATAATTTTTGAATGATTGGTTCTTTTGGCTAGTTTTCAATGCCATTTTCATGGGTGAAATGCTCTTTGAAATTCCTTCATCCCCATGGTGAGTAAAATTGCATCGATTATTCTAGAATTACCTGCATCGCTTGGAGAGGGGTTAGGTCCTGAGAAATAAAAACATATTTTGGGGTCTTTTACTAAGCTGTGATGAGCACTAATGTGTGCTAAGCAAACAAACAGTGGATCCAAAAAACTCCTCTCTCAGATGGTGTTCTTGAATAAGGCCTTTGTTCAAATCAATAAAAAACGACCTGACACATCGTGTTTCGGCCTTAAGGGCCTGTGTCAGGGGTCTATGAATGAATACAACAAAATGAGCAAAAAAACATATATATATAAAAAATGCATATAAAGTATATATATAATAATAATAATAATAAATAAAGACAATTTAAAAGAATTAAAAACTTTAATAAATGTCAACAATGAAATGAAATTAAATAGAATAAACTAAACTAAAATATAATATAATAAACATGTATATAAAGGAACATACCTAGTGATTTTTGATACAAAAAATATTTGCTAGACCATAGGAATATAATGGGCATCTTATCATTTAACACATACTAATCATTAGCATGTACTAAATCCATAAGCATGCCTTAGTAAAAGGACCTCTAAAAGTGTCCTCAGCATGCAAGAAAGACCTGTGCTGGGGATAACACTGGACTTTTTAGCACTGCATAGTAAAAGGACCCGGCAATTTTGAATAGAACTAACTTATGTTATTTTGTCTGAAAAATATACTAGGGTTGTGTTGGCAGTTTGTCTTATGATTTTATATGATTTTTAATTTCTTTTTCCATTCTGGGGGCAATAACATCAATAGTGTGCACTAGTGAGCAATTTGGGCACACTGAGCATTAGTATGCATATTGCTGACACTGAAAAATACCACCAATATTTTTTCCTGTTGTTTCAGTTTAAAAATGACATGAAATGACATTTCCAATGACATTGCAAACAAATGCACATCCTAAAATATAATCACAGAAAAAAACAAGCACAGATTGCTGTGGACATCTTTCCATGGACAATATTTAAAGCAAAATTAATCACACAGGTTCCCTTGGATTATTTATTTATGAACATTTATACCCCACTTTTTTCCACATTAAGCAGACTCAAAGTGGCTTACAATGTACAGGAATCAATTACAATTACATTAGATAAGGTAAAAGGAACAGGGTAGGAAGAAAAAATGGAAAGGATGAGAGAGTCTAAAATGGACTGTGCAAATCCAGACGCTGAGATGGACCAGAATGGAACTTATTAGTGCCAACACCGTGGGAAAAGGAACTTCTTTAGCCATTTTACTGACAAACTTTGGATATGAAATGTCTTTTTAGGGAGACTCATTCCTCAGTGGTTCTGGAGAAGGGTCAGATGAATTTCCTGTAGACCCTTCCTTTCCATGTTTTATAGAGAGGGAACTGAATATCAAAAGGATCTAGGAGACCCTCCATAGTAGCTGGAGAGGACAAAGGAAGTGAATGAGCCAGTTCATGTACCAAGTTTGAAGAAGACAGTCAGGAGACAATCAAATCTGAGTAGGTTCCACTTTGTGAAGGAGTCATACCAGAAGAGTACGATGACTCTTTGGGTTGCAGTGGGGATGGGACCTTAATGGATTTTTAAAATATCTCTTCACAAAACCTGTAGACATCTTTTGAAGAAGAGTAAAAGTATTCAAGAAGCTGAAAAGATGTTAATGAGGACATAGGAGCCGGCTCTGTGGGTGCTGTGGGTGCTTGAGCACTCCCAATATTGAGAAAGTTCCTTGTATATGTGCAGGGATGAATTATTTCCACTGAGCTTAGCACCCCCAATAATTTTGAAAAGTTGGCTCCCATGAATGAGGAAGACTGATCTGCTACTGTGCATTAGGCGTAGGGCAATGCACTGAAGATTGTGCAGTGATAAGACAGTCTACACTGAACAGGTCTTTCACAGTGTTGGGTGACCTTAGAAGAGATACTGGCACTTTTCTGTTCTTTCTGTAGAAGGAGTGAATCCAAGCACCTCATTTTATTGGTTGGAGGATGTGCACTGAACTGCTTGTGCTTCGACAGTACTTTGGCTGGCGTTGATTCAAGCAGCCTCTGCTCATGCATCTACATGTGCTCCAGTAGCGGCTGAGCTGTTAGTCTGGATACCTCAAGGGCATCTGCTCTTTGGGCAACTAGACTCTTAGAGGATAATTCTATAAAAAGGTGCCTATTCTGGGGCACCAAGAATATACTTATTAGAAGTCTATTCTAGAAAGAAAAGTAGGCATGATCACTTACTCCAGCCATAGAGCTGGTGTGAGTACTCACAACAACATTGTTAAAGACCTCATGTAGATCATAGTATTATATTATCTACATGTGCAAATGTGTGCACCAATCATGCTCCACCCAAACTTCATCCGTGTGAACGCCCACCTGCAAAGTACACACCATCTAATGTTGGTGCATACTTTTATAGAACACTACAGAGCAGCAAAATGGTCATTTATGCATTTATGTGTCCACATATGTGCATAAATGATTCAAATGCTGGCTAGAGAATTGCCCACTTCTACTGGTTACTGTGCAAAAATGGTCTTTTTGAATGATTTTTCTAGGAGCAACATCTTAGCACCTACATGTTCTTTTTGATGATCTAGGGGCCCTTTTACTAAAGGGTTGTAGTGCGGCAAAGGGCTTGCTGCGCACCAGTTCCAGTGGTACAGGAATTTTTTCAATTTTTGTAGTGCCAGAACTTAACTGGAGTAATCAGGCAGCACCACACACCGCCTGGTTACTGCTGGGTTAGCGCAGGAGCCCCTACCACCATCTCATTGGGTAGCGGTAAGGGCTTCCAACCAAAATAGCCGTGTGGTAAGTGGTTCATTTCTAGTCATCAAAAACGGATGGCCTTTTACCCACTGCCCCAGCCTGAATCCAGAATCATAGAGAGCTGTCCTCTGTTGAGTTGCTGAATATTGAAACTTCCTCTTTGTTTCATTTTCTAAAGTTGTAGTAGGCTATACTTGCAGGCCAAAAACAGCAGAAGCTATGAGACAACACTCACAGCTGTTGTTTTGAACAGACGGTCTGGATTTTTGGATGACTTCATTGGAACAAAATCCAAGTGCTGTTCATTTATGTTTATCTCATTTTCTCTCACTGATATTTAATAACCTGACAGAACACATTAATCAAGTTTGCTTAAAATGAAAGAGCCCTGTACATCAGAACTCTGTTGTGTACACCCCAGATCAATGGTTGTTAACCCAAAAACTAAAGGTTGAAACCCAGTCAGTTCCAAGCTATGATTATTCCCCCCTTGTCCCAACATATTAGGATTCTTCTTAGTGTTTTCAGGTTCCAATCTACCTCTGGACTCCAGTATAAAAATAGACATCATAGCCTAAAAACTAGGCATTCTATTGGTTTGCAAACCTATCATACTTCTAAAAGACTTGAGAAAGTTATATTAGAAACTAGCAGAAATACCTTGCATCACCCAGGAGAAACAGTAAAAGGTGTTATAAATGAACCCTATCACTTATACTAATGGAGGAAGTAACTAACTTGTTAGTCTCATTCACACACACAAGGAGTGACACGGGCTGCACATACTGCAGCAGGACATGTTTATCTACTCCTACTCTAGCTGAGATAATATTTAACCATCTCTCTGACCTTATGTGCACCTTTCTTTAAATTAGTCACCTTATTTTCTAACTCCTTCTACTCTCTTACCTATCTATATGTTCCATCTTTGCTTATACCCTACGCTGTCTATTAAAATGTTCTATTACGCATTGTGTTGACATTGTAAGTAGTATACTATGCTATACTTTGTGTTGTTATTTGAATATTTTTACTGCTGTAATTATTTATTGCTCATGTTTTATTTATTCTTACTGCACACTGCCTTGAGTGAATTCCTCATAAAGGTGAATACATCCTAATACATACCGTGTTTCCCCGAAAATAAGACACTGTCTTATATTAATTTTTGCTCCCCAAAATGCACTAGGTCTTATTTTCAGGGGCTGTCTTATTTTTCGGGGAAACATCGGGGTTGGCCCGCCCGCCCTCCGGGAACTTAACTTAAACGCCTCCTTTCACCTTCGCAGCAAGCAGCAGCAGGGCAGGCCACTCCATCCTTCCGTGTCCCGCCCTCGCCTGACGTAACGTCCACGAGGGCGGGGCACGGAAGGAAGGAGAGGTCTGCCCTGCTGCTGCTTGCTATGAAGGTGAAAGGAGGCGTTTAAGGTTAGTTCCGGGAGCAACGGAGGGTGGGTAGAGGGGGGCCCAGCGACCTCGGGTGGGAGGGGCGGCCCTGCTTTCAAACAAAAATTTGCTAGGTCTTACTTTCGGGGGAGGCCTTATATGTACCAATTCAGGAAAACCTCTACTAGGTCTTATTTTCGGGGGATGTCTTACTTTCGGGGAAACAGGGTACATACATACATACATACATACATACATACATAACATACTTTAATGGAAATGATTTTCTTTTATATATTATGGGCTGCGCTTACTAAGACCCCTTATTTTATAAACCATGTTAACATGTTGCAGGTAACATGCAGTAGATACAAAACCTCTGAGGTAACTCGGTAGCATTATTGACATTTGATGGAGGCAACTGTGCAATGGACATAGAGCAATGGTCATTTACCTTTGTTATAGGCACAGCACTGTTCCGCATTAACTACCAAGTTTAGCAGTTAACACACATTAAGAACACATATGTTAACTGCCCACCCCTTATCCCTCGGATTCTATATTTATTTATTATTAGGATTTATTTAACACCTTTTTGAAGGAATTCACTCAAGGCGGTGTACAGTAAGAAAAGATCAAACATGAGCCATAGACAGTTACAGCAGTAAAAATATTCAAAAATAATACAAAGTATGGCAAGGTATACTACTTACAATGTCAACACAATACGTATTGGAACATTATATTTGATAGTGAAGTGTAAAGCAAAGGTGTAACATATAGATAGGTAAGAAAGTAGGAAGAGTTAGAAAGTAAGATGATTGATTTAAAGAAAGTTGCACATGAGGTCAGAGAAATGTTAAATATTATCTCAGCTAGGGTAGGAGTGGATAAACCTGTCCTGCTGCAGTATATGCAGCCTGAGTCACTCCTTGTGTGTGTGAGTGAGACTAACGAGTTAGTTACTTCTTCCACTAAAGGCCACTACATAGCATGCCTAGAGTTACGCGCGGTTCTGTGCATAAATCTAGGTGTATTCTATAACTACGCATGTAGATTAATTGTTTTAACAAGCTGTTAAGCGTTAACAGCTCTTAACAAGCAATAACAAGCACTAATTGGCAAAAATTAGAATTTACACATGTATATTAAGACATAAAACATAAGCATCGCCACACTGGGACAGACCAAAGGTCCATCTAGCCCAGTACCCTGTCTCCGACAGTGGCTAGTCCAGGTCACAATCACCCGACAAGATCCACGGAGCAAAGCATTTTGTACTGCTTGTCCCAGGAATAGCGGATTTTTCCCTACATCCATTTAATAACATTCTATGGCCTTTTCCTTCAGGAAGCCGTCCAAACCTTTCTTAAACTCTGCTAAGCTAACCGCCTTAACCACATTCTCCGGCAACAAATTCCAGAGTTGAATTACACGCTGAGTAAAGAAACATTTTCTCTTATTTGTTTTAAACTTACTGCGTTCCAGCTTCTTCGCATGCCTCCTTGTCCTAGTATTTTTGGAAAGCGTAAACAGACGCTCCATTGCTAAGCATATTCTGTAATATACTACACCTAAATTCTAATGCATGCAGGCAAAAAGAGGCATGCTTAGGGGCATGGAAATAAGTGTGTAGTAAAACTTTGTAATTTGTTCTGTATTGTGATTTGAACCATGCAATAAACATGATTTAAACATAAATCTACATGCAGGAATTTACACCAGCTTTTTGTTGGCATAAATCGATGCACATAGATTTAGTCACTTGAACTACACCTAAGCGTATTCTAAATACCACATGCAGATTTATGCACAGCATTTAGAATACACTGAAGCGTAATTGCCTTACTTGCATTAATTTTAGGCGCCACATATAGAATTGGGCCTTATGTGTCTCATTAGTTAATTTATTTGCATGCAAATCTCTGGCATACTCAAAGTTAGGTATGGAAATTTGGGCACGATATATAGAATCCAGGGGACAAAGTAGACACCACCCTATCTGTTCAGTTTCATTTTACCCCTAAAATTAAAGGGATAATTTATCCAGGCCTACACAGATAAGTTATCAGCAGGCCTAAACTAAACGGGCAAGTTATCCAGATAGTGGCTGGATATTGTTGCTAACCAGATAATTTTAACATGTACCTCAAATCCAGTCCCATCTTACAGAGATAGTATTGGAACCATTTACTTAAATTTTTGACATGATGTTGTCCATGTAGTGCATAATTCTGAAAAGGTCACCTAATGTAGGTACATTAAGGGGTAGCATGAAAGGTTGCTATTAATTGAGTTTCTGTCAGGTACCTGTGACCTGGGTTGGCCACTGCTGGAAGCAGGATACTGGGCTAGATGGACCATTGGTCTGACCCAGTATAGCTATTCTTATGTTTGTAAAAGGGCCACTAAGGGCCCCTTTTACTAAGCTGTGTAAGCGTCTATACGCACCCAACGCGCCAAAATGGAGTTACCGCCCAACTACCGTGTGGCTCTTGCAGTAATTTCATTTTTGGCGCACGTCCAATACACACATCTGAAAAATATTTTTTATTTTCAAATGTGCATAACAGATATGCACCATGTGGCATTTGACGCGCATAGGTCATTACCGCCCAGATTCTTTACTGCTAGGTCGATGGCTGGCGGTAAGGTCTCAGACCCAAAATGGACGCGGTGCAATTTTGATTTTGCTGCACATCCATTTTCAGCAAAAAAAAGAAGCCTTTTTTACAGGTGCACTGAAAAATGGATTGGTGCGCACCCAAAACCCGTGCCTACACTACCGCAAGCCATTTTTCAGTGCACCTTTGTAAAAGGACCCCTAAGTGTGAATACTATCATAGCAATTATGTATGTAATTGTCATTACACAATACTAATGTATGTCCTCATTTACACACCTAAATCTAGGTGTAAGCACTTACGCGTGCTCAATGGCAGGCATACAGATTTACATCTAACTGTGGCAATTACACCTATAACTGATGGATTCTAAACATGGAAGTGCTTGGCATGCTATTGCCCTGCCCATACCTCTCCCACATCCACACCCCTCTCATAGTTAAATGCTATAGCATTTAAGGGCCAGATTCTATAAATGGCGTTTAAAAATGGGTGCTAGTACTTCCTATCAGCATTGTCCACTACCCATTTTAGTTCTCAGAAAGATAAAGGAGGGGTTACATGGGGAAAATAATGCCACTTCTCCATCTTCTTTGTGGACTTTATTCTATTTGTATGTACACATCTGCAATATATACAAATTTTTCTCATGAATATTCATCGTGAATATCCTAAAAACCCAAGTGACTGAGGGCTACCGAGGATAGGTTTGGGAAACCCTTCAAGAAAGACTACTGGGCACTATGGATTCTATAAAACATTGATGTGGAGGAGTGGTCTAGTGGTTAGAGCAACAGTTGTGAAATCCAGAGGTGGCTGGTTCAAATCCCACTGCTGCTCCTTGTGATCTTGGGCAAGTCACTTAGAGAGGCATAATTGAACAAAAATGTTTATCTCCATGGGTGTTTATCTCTGAGAACAGGGGCAGACCAAACTGTATTTTTGAAAAAAATAGACGTCCATGTTTTATTCGACAATTTGTGAGCTGGGCGTTTTTGCTTTTCAGCGATAATGGAAAATGAAAGCGCCCGGCTCAAAAACGAATAAATCCAAGGCATTTGTTCGTGGGAGGGGCCAGGAGTCGTAGTGCACTGCTCCCCCTCACATGCCAGGACACCAACCGGGCACCCTAGGGGGCACTTTTACAAAAACAAAAAAAAAAGGTAAAAGAGCTCCCAGGTGCATAGCACCCTTTCCTTGTGTGTTGAGCCCCCCAAATCTCCCTCAAAACCCACTGCCCACAAGTCTACACCATTACTATAGCCCTAAGGGGTGAAGGGGGGCACCTACATGTGGGTACAGTGGGTTTGGGGGGGGGGGGTTGGATGACTAAGCATTAAGCAGCACAATTGTAACAGGTAGGGGGGGATAGGCCTGGGTCCACCTGCCTGAAGTCCACTGCACCCCCTAACAACTGCTCCAGGGACCTGCATACTGCTGCCAGGGAGGTGGGTATGACAATTGAGGGTGAAAATAAAAAGTTGTGAAACATCATTTTTTTGTGGTGGGAGCGGGTTAGTGACCACTGGAGGAGTCAGGGGAGTCAGGGGAGGTCATCCCAGATTCCCTCTGGTGGTAATCTGGTCATTTAGGGCACTTTTTGGGGCCTTATTCGTGAAAAAACAGGGTCCAGGAAAAGTGCCCTAAATTCTAGCTACAAACGCATACTTTTTTTCCATTATCGACAAAAGGCACCCATCTCTGTTCTGGTGATAACCATGCCCCAGTCCCGCCTTCACCACGCCTCCGACACCCCCCCCGTCAACTTTGTACGCTTCCGCGATGGAGTGCAGTTGAAAACGTCCAAGTTCAGCTTTTGATTAAACCGTGTTATTCGTTTTTGTGAGATAAACGTCCATCTCCCGATTTAGGTCGGAACTTGGGCGTTTTTCTCGTTCGATTATAAGCAGGATAACCTTCCATTGCCTCAGGTACAAACTTAGATTGTGAGCCCTCCTGGGACAGAGAACTACCCAGCTTACCTGGATGTAACTCCCTTTGAGCTACTACTGAAAACGGTGTGAGCAAAATTCAAATAAATAAATATATTTTATAGCAATATATGTTCCATCACATGACTAAAGTCAATAATAATCAAGTTTTTAAATTGTCTTCTGTCAAATTCATTACACCACGTACCCATGAGAAATTAACTAGCGTTAACTGTCCAAATGCTAATCAGAAATGCTAAAAAAAAGAATCCCCCCCCCCATCTCTTGGCTTAGCTCCATAAATATAGAGAGATCTTTGGGGAGAAAGAGCAGGACCTAATTTGGCACAGAGGTTTACAACCTGAATATCATTATTTCCACAGCAAATTCAGGTAGTTCAATGATAGTTTCATAAATGAGCTGATAGACTGCCTGAGTTATATAACAGATCTATTAGTTATGCTGTATTCTAATTTAAGTGTTGATGCACTACAGGTAGAATTCCTTTCTAGGGCACATCTTGTAATTGCTCTGTAATTCTCTTGTAATTTCATTTCATTATGTGGATGTGAAAATAAATAGGAAAGCTGCATAGAGAGAATTAAAGCTGAAAGTCTAAGAGCTTTCTACAATGAGATAATTAAATATTTTTGCCTTCAAATCTTTCAGGTAACCCCAGCCTTCATTTCCAAGTTTTCAAAAATGGATCATCATCAATTATTTTTTTGCATGCTCTTGCCACAGTGAAGTAAGTTTTTGCTTTTGCAAAAGAACTGACGGCAGCTGTTACTGCAAAGAAGGGTTATCAATATTACCAATAGCAACATCAGGAACATTACGGAAATGTCAGCAAATAATTTCCTTAACTTTCTGAAGTGTTACCACAATATGTCTTTTTCTTAAGCAGAAAATGCTTATTATGCAGCATCCTAAGCCTGGCACAGTTAATTATGGGTAACAGCACATCATATGGTTCATATAAAACATACCAAATATTGAAATTCAGTGTCACAGTCTGTGCTACAACTTGTTTGGAATTCAAAGAGTTTTCCAAGAGAACTAGTTCTCTCCCTGTTTGAAGACACAACCCCACTCAGCAGGATTTGTGGACTGGGGCTTCCTCCTCCATTGATATCCCCCATGCACCCCTCATAACCCCTTCTCCCTCTTGGCCCCTTGACATACCACAATAGTTCTCAAACTTTCTTGGGTCATATCGCTCCCAGGTTACACATTTCTTCTCAAGTCTCCCTCCCACCCCTGCCCCCACCCCCAACAGCATTGAGTCCTACGTTTGCTAGCGGGGATGCCCAAGCCCCAGTGCCCAAGGTCCAAGCTCCATGCTGCTTGCACAAGCAGATTGGAAGCATGCTTCAGCCAACACCTGCATTCCCATGTATAACCGCCTTCTCTCCCCCTGCCATGCAACATCTGCCCTCCTTCTCTTCCCCCTTCCATCCAGCATCTTCCCTCCTTCTCTTCCCCTTCCATCCAGCATCTGTCCTCCTTCTCTCTCCATTTCATCCCTTTCTCTCTTGGCACTTTCATCCAGCCTCTGCCCTATCTCCCCTTCCATCAAGCCTCTTCCCTCCCTTTCTCCCCACTTTCATCCAGCCTCGGCCCTCCTTCTCTCATCCTTTCATCCAGCATTTGCCCTCCTTCTCTCTCCCTTCCACCCCTTCCTCCCTTGCCACTTTCATCCATCCTCTGCCCTCTCTCCTCCTTCCATCCAGCCTCTGCTCTCATGCTCCCCACTTTCATGCAGCTTCTGCCCTCCCCGTCCATTCAGCCTAAGCCTCCTCTCTGATTCTCCCCCCCCCCCAGTCCAGCATCTGCCTCCTTTCTGTCCCTGCTCCCCTCACATACCCATCCCTGTTGCTGCTGCTTTTCTAGATGAGCAATAGCAATTGCAAAACAAGCTTCAGTCATGCGGGACCAGACTCTCCCTACACGCAGCTGCCAGCTGTGCCCCAGAACAGAAAGTGATGTTCAAGGGAGCAGGATCGCTTATTTTGCTGCTGCTGCTCATCTAGGGGCCCTTTTACTAAGCCAGAGTAGGACTAACATGGGCAGCATGCGCTAAATCAACACTACCGCCGGGGTAGCGAGGGAGCCCTGTGGTAGTTTCAAAGTTAGCACATATTGTTACCTGTGCTAGAAATAATTTTCTACTTTCTACCATGAGGAGCATTCCCAGCAGTAATCGGCAGCGTGGCCACATTAGCTTGTGCTGTCTGATTACTGCAGGAGTAGTGCGTGAGCCCTTACTAAGTACATAGGTAGCATTAAGGGTTCAAGCAGTAAATTGCTGCATGCTTTTAATGTTAGCGCATGGCCATTTACCGCCCCATTAAAAAAAGGCCTTTTTACCCACCATGGTAAAAAATGGCCCAGCGTACACTAATTTCACATGTCCAAACTAGCACAAGCCACTTTTTACTGCAGCTTAGTAGAAGGACCCCCTACAGATGCAGCAGCTGCAAGGATGGGTGTGGGGGGGGGGGGGGGAGCAGGGACAGAGAGGAAGCAGATGCTGGATTGGGGGAGCAGTAGTGGTTCAGGTGATGGTGGGAGGGAGATCAGGATTTGCCATGGCACTCCTGAGAGTTCACTAGGGTGCACCAGGGTGCTGTGGCACACAGTTTGGGAACCGCTGACTTTACCATATAAAATCATAAGGAGCTATATGGAGGCTACATGACTGTCACTTTATTTTATTAAAACCAATACTTTTGCAACAACTCTGATGTTACCACTCAGGAAAATGATATTGGAGTCATTGCAGATAATATTTTGAAATCTTTAAATCAGTGTATGACAGTAAACAAAAATAGCAAATGAAACATTAGAAATTATATACACACAATTGTTACTAAATAAAAACAAAACAAAAACGATAAGGATACTGTTTTATTGAACCAACTTAGTACATGTCTTGACTAACACCCTCTTCCTCGGGTCAAAAGACAATGATTTGGAAAGAAATTTAAAACGTATTGAAGAATAGCATAATCCTTTTGGATACTTCTGTGATGTAACCACATTTTTTGCATGGGGATGGTAATTCTATAAAGGAGCACCTGCATTTAGGTGCCTACCACATGCCTACTTGAAGTCTATTCTATAAAGAAAAGAAGGTGCCTGTATCGTGGAGGGGCATAATTGAAAGGGATGCTCAAGTTTTGTTGAGGATGTCCTTGCAAAACGTCCTGATGGAGGGGCGGGGAAACCCATATTATCGAAAAAGATGGACGTCCATCTTTCGTTTTGATAATACCGTCGGGGACATCCAAATCTTGAAATTTAGCTCGTCCTTAGAGATGGTAGTCCCTAGACTTGGTCGTTTCTGATTTTCAGCAATAATGGAAACCAAGGACGCCCATCTCAGAAACGATCAAATGCAGGCCCTTTGGCCATGGGAGGAGCCAGCATTCGTAGTGCACTGGTCCCCCTGACATGCCAGGACACCAACCGGGCACCCTAGGGGGCACTGCAGTGGACTTCATAAATTGCTCCCAGGTACACAGCTCCCTTACCTTGTGTGCTGAGCCCCCCCAAATCCCCCCCAAAACCCACTACCCACAACTGTACACCACTACCATAGCCCTTACGGGTGAAAGGGGGGCACCTAGATGTGGGTACAGTGGGTTTGTGGTGGGTTTTGGAGGGCTCACATTTACCACCACAAGTATAACAGGTGAGGGGGATGGGCCTGAGTCTGCCTGCCTGCAGTGCACTGCACCCACTAAAACTGCTCCAGGGACCTGCATACTGCTGTCATGGACCTGAGTATGACATTTGAGGCTGGTACAAAATATTTTGAAAGATTTTTTTGAGGGTGGGAGGGGGTTAGTGACCACTGGGGGAGTAAGGGGAGGTGATCCCTGATTCTCTCCAGTGGTCATCTGGTCAGTTCGGGCACCTTTTTGTGTCTTGGTTGTAATAAAAACAGGACCAGGTAAAGTTGTACAAGTACTCGTCAGGGACACCCTTTTTTTTCCATTATGGGTGGAGGACGTCCATGTGTTAGGCACACCCATGTCCCACCTTCGCTATGCCTCCGACACGCCCCCGTGAACTTTGGCCGTCCCTGCGACGGAAAGCAGTTGGGGACATCCAAAATCGGCTTTCGATTATACCGATTTGGACAACCCTGTGAGAAGGACGCCCATCTTCCGATTTGTGTCAAATGATGGGCATCCTTCTCTTTCGAAAATAAGCCTGATAGTATACTAGTTTCATCAATTGCATAGTGGAGATGACCAAGGATCAGGATATAGTCAAGATTATTTCTTTAAAAAAAACCCTTAATAAAAGAGCTGACATAAATCATGCAATAAATTACACTACCTTCAAGAGGGATTCGACACGGGCCGTGTTTCAGCGGTAGTGCATGCTTCAAGAGTCAATATACATAGGGGCCCTTTTATTAAGGTGTGTAGGTGCCTACATGCATCCAACATGCATCAAATTGGAACTACCGCCTGGCTACCACATGCCCAGGGCACTAATTCCATTTGTGATGCATGTCCAAAACATGCAGTTGAAAATTTCTACCGTACAGTGTTTATCTGGCGGTAATCAGCAGTGTACATGCGCTGACAATTACTGCCTGGTTAACATGTGAGACATTACAGCTAAGTCAATGGGTGGTGGTAAGGTCTCAGGCCAAAAATGGACACGCAATGGTTTTAATTTTGCTGCATGTCCATTTTCGACTCCCCTAAAAAAAGGCCTTTTTTGCAGGTGCGCTGATAAATGGACCTGCGCGCATCCAAAACATGCGCCTACACCAGCACAAGCCATTTTTCAGCAAACCTTAGCAAAAGGGACCCTAAGATCTCAAAGGGAGGCAAACACAGCTTTTCTCCCTCAAAAATATGTATACATGTTTATGTCGACTGTGGCATGCATCAAAAGAATACCAGCAGTATTTCTCCTTCGCTCAAAGTTTTATTAAAGGTTTTTAAACAAATATTCTTGGCTACACCCTGGTCTTTGGTCATCTCCACTGTTCAGTTGCTGCTCTTGTACTCATGGGGTTTTGTCCCTCTTTTTTGCTTGTAAAGAATTCCAATGTAAAAAATGTGCCTAGAATTAACATGTGATCACTGATACCAGCCATAAACTGATATAAATGATCAAGCCTAACTCATGAAAGAATTTGTGTAGATTATAATATTGTAATGTGCACTTGACCAGACTCCAACCATGTGAACCTTTACCTTCAAACTATGCACCATCACATTT
This sequence comes from Microcaecilia unicolor, assembly GCF_901765095.1. Classification (NCBI taxonomy): domain Eukaryota; kingdom Metazoa; phylum Chordata; class Amphibia; order Gymnophiona; family Siphonopidae; genus Microcaecilia; species Microcaecilia unicolor. Next base: position 264,946,782 of record NC_044037.1, read on the forward strand.
AGGCATCATGTTACAGAAGGTCATGTAGCTAGAATACTGAAATTTATGTGTTATGTTATAATGGACTTATAACCCGTCAACTCGCTCGATTGAGGTTCTAAGAGGGATTCAAAAAGAGAACTGATACAATTTATCAGGATTTACCAAAGCTATTCAAGAGCTACTTCTTAAAAGAATCGAAAAACAGATGGGGCTTCACCATTTTATGAAAGGAAAAATAACTTCTTGAAGAATGGATTTTAATAGGGAAATCATTCCATAGTTGCACGGCAAGATATATAAAAGAGTGAGAAAAAAATTGCTTATGCCTCACACTTCTGACTGTTGGAAAAGCCAAAAGCAAGTAATTACATACTCACATAAAAGCCTGCATGCAGGTTATTTATCTACATTTTTGGTGATGTGTTGTCATAGTTCTCTTGTTAATAGATTCTTGAAGACTAAAGAAGTATGACAGGAGTGGAGAAAGACTGATGTGGTCCCTCTTCTCAAAGGTAGAAACAGAGCAGAGATAGGAAACTACAGACCAGAGAGCTTACCTCAGCAGCGAAAAAGGCAACTAAGATCCTGCAGAAGTAAAGGATAGTCAGTTTTTTACAATCAAGTGAGTCACAAGATCTGAGGCAACATGGCTTTACCAAAGGCAAATCATGTCAGAGAAATCTGATTGATTTCTTTGACTGGGTGAAAATAAAACTGGATCAAGGGCGTGCACTGGATGAAGTGGCCTAGTGGTTAGGGTGGTGGACTTTGGTCCTGAGGAACTGAGTTTGATTCCCGGCACAGGCAGCTCCTTGTGACTGTGGGCAAGTCACTTAACCCTCCATTGCCTGCCACATTGAGCCTGCCATGAGTGGGAAAGTGTGGGGTACAAATATAAAAAAAAATGAAGTCTACTTAGGTTTCAGCAAAGCCTTTGATACTGTTCCTCATAGGAGGCTCATAAATAAACCAACCTTGGATTCTATATAGCATATCTAGAGATCCTGGCATATTCTATAACAGCGTGTATAGCTTAATCAGCATTTATAACAGTACTTAACATGCAATAATACTTACTAATTAGAATTTATGCGCACAACTCCCTAAGCATATTCTGAAATGAACTGTGCCTATATTTTGAAGCACACAGTTCAAAGGGGGTGTGGCTATGGGTGGGGAAATGGGTGTTTTGTGGCCTTTTCAAAAATTTGCGCACGTAGTCATAGAATATGGCCCAGAGCGTAGAAATCTATGTGCAGGGATTTATGCCACTTTTTTGTTGGTGTAAATGGTTGTTAGTTTAAGGTGCTGGGATATCAGCTAAGAGTATTATATAAGTACATAAGTATTGCCATACTGGGACAGACCACAGGTCCATCAAGCCCAGCATCCTGCTTCCAACAGTGGCCAATCCAGGTCACAAATACCTGGCAAGGAAGTTGAATTCTGTAAAGTATGTGTTTTTTGAACCTTTGCAGTTGAAAGCGTTCCTGGACTCCAGGGGGGGGGGGGGGGGTGCTCCTTCTCTGCCACCTGGAGCGGAGATTACATCTACACCTCAGATATAATTGTCTTCCACATCTCCCTTCAGAGTCTCTTTTGTGATGGAATGTATTATAGTTTTTTTTTTCCCAGAATAGTGACTTGGTCTTTAGCTCCAGTTGTGGACTAATATGGGAGGCGGGAGAGTAAGTTGTGGGTAGTGGTTTCCTGTGTAAAGATGTACTTACTGTTCTCCTAAGTTGTACAAGAGGTGTTCTTGGTACTGTAAATATGAAATGTATAAATAAAGGTAAAAAAAACCAAACAAATGCCTGGCAAGATCCCCAAAAAAGTACAAAATATTTTATGACGCGTATCCCAGAAATAGTGGATTTTCCCCAAGTCCAATTTAATAATGGTCTATAGACTTTTCCTTTAGGAAGCCATCCAAATCTTTTTTAAACTCTACTAAGCTAATTGCCTTTACCACATTTTCTGGCAACGAATTCCAGAGTTCAATTACACGTTGAGTGAAGAAAATTTTTCTCTGATTCATTTTACATTTACTACGTTGTAGCTTCATCGCATGCCCCCTAGTCCTAGTATTTTTGGAAAGCGTAAACAGATGCTTCAAGTCTACCTATTCCACTCCACTCATTATTTTATAGACCTCTATCATATCTCCCCTCAGCCATCTTTTCTCCAAGCTGAAGAGCCCCAGCCGTTTTAGCCTTTCCTCATAGGGATTCCACTATATCTTTTTTGAGATGCAGTGACCAGAATTGAACACAATATTCGAGGTGCAGTCGCACCATGGAGCAATACAAAGGCACTATAATGTCCTCATTTTTGTTTTCCATTCCTTTCCTAATGATACCTAACATTCTATTTGCTTTCTTAGCCGCTGCAGCACACTGAGCAGAAGGTTTCAACTTATCATCAAGGTCCTCTTAATTTTTCACAATCCTCCCTCGATTTAACTACTTTGAATAACTTTGTGTCGTCAGCAAATTTTAATTACCTCACTACTTACTCCCTTCTCTAGATCATTTATAAATATGTTAAAAAGCAGTGGTTCCAGCACAGACCCCCGGGGAACCCCACTTTCTACCCTTCTCCATTGAGAATACTGACCATTTAACTCTACTCTGTTTTCTATCTTTTAACCAGTTTTTATTCCACAATAGGATACTACCTTCTATCCAATGACTCTCCAATTTCTTCTGGAGTCTTTCATGAGCCCAATACAGGCTTACCATATGCTAATCTGGAGCTACTGCTGGCCCGATGTAGGTGTTGGTGGTAGTTCCAGTCCCAGTGCACCATTTCCAGCAGTAGGGAAAATCGGCCCATATTTTTTAGCATGGCACTAACCCAGCTAAATTTAGGCGGGGGAAATGGGCACTAGGCATATTCTATAAACTGCACCTAACTTTAGACATATTCTATAAACCATGCCTAGCTTTATGGAAATTCAATAAACTGCACCTAACCCACACATTAAGGGCTAGATTGTATTTATGATGCGTAAAAAATTGGCGCTGAAAAAAATACGCTATTACTGTGACTCCCATCGATTTTCTGCTGTATAAATGTCTGACGAAGCACCCTGTTTCAGAAACTCCTTCGTCAGGGATGCCAGCACTGTGCAAATGTCTCAAACACTAGCATTGGACTTCTCTTCTTTATCGGCAGCGTGATTGTGATCTCCTTCCTTCCTTCCTTGCAGTGCTGTCCTCACTGACCTCTCACTGAGTCTTCACACAGGATCCAGCCACTAGAGATAAGTGTCACTATGGGAGCTGATTTCCATATGCCTGCTTTATTCCCCTACAAAAGTTGATTAAAAAAATCAATTTAAAAAATTGCTTAAAAATTGATAACATTCTTTTGATTAAAAGTAGTTTTATCAGTGGCGCAGGAAAGAGGTTTTTTGACCCGTGATTGATTCATCGCTTAAAGACTGTTATCCCAAGCCAAGACTCACTGGGTATATAAAAACTCTTTGCAACTTCTGAGCTTTTTTTCCTCCTGCAGTGAGATAATTGATTTCTAGACGGAATGTTTTTTTTTTCCATGTGAATCTTTTTAATTCACTTTTAATATCTGGAAATAGAACACTCCTCACAACACCAGTATCCCACCTGGACCACTGTACTGATAGAACTTCTGTCTTCACAAAAAAAATGAAATAACAGACGATCCTTCAAATTTCTCTCCCATCTGAAACCAGAGAAGGGTGGTTCTTGAAACCTGCAATTCATGCCAATATTTTGTAAATAATTCTTGTGATGAAAAATGTTCTGTAAGAATATGGCAGTATATAAACAAGTGATGAATTACTATCATTTTTCTGAGGAGCAAGTAACAAGGACCACTGCGTATAATGAGCTCTGTTCAAGACTCTTTTAATTACTCAAGGATGATAACCTCTAGTCAAAAATTTGCTCATCATATGTTCAGCTTGTCTTTGTTAGTAGAAACTTCAGTTATTCATAAAATATAAATATGTATTTGTACAATATCTTCAGGACATGTTATGCTTTCTGTGTATAATATGCAAACTTTCTACACAAATTTAGTGGTCCTTTTATGAAGCTGTGGCAAAAAGGGGCCTACGCTGCTGTCGGTGCATTTTTTCGACGTGCGCCGAGGCCCCCTTTTACCGCAGCGGGTACAAGGCAGGTCTTTGTTTTTTTCAAGACGTGGCCGTGCGGCAGATGAAGCACCTACCACATGGGAAGTACTGCCGGGCTGCTGCGGTAGCCAGGCGATACTTCCAGACTCCGTTCCTTTTATCTTGCTGCACCATATGCCTGGAATAGACTTCCTGAGCCGGTACGTCAAGCTCCATCTCTGGCTGTCTTCAAATCTAAGCTAAAAGCTCACCTTTTTGATGCTGCTTTTAACTCCTAACCCTTATTCACTTGTTCAGAACCCTTATTTTATCATCCTCACTTTAATATTCCCTTCTCTCTTGTTTGTCCTGTTTGTCTGTCCTAATTAGATTGTAAGCTCTGTCGAGCAGGGACTGTCTCTTCATGTTCAAGTGTACAGCGCTGCATACATCTAGTAGCGCTTTAGAAATGATAAGTAGTAGTAGTATGTCAATTAACTGCATCTTGAACACATGTATTAAACTGCAAACAAAAGAAGAGTAAAAATAAATAAATCCATGGAATTCTGAATTAAGGGGCCCTTTAACTAAGCTGTGGTAAAACGTGGCCTGCTGGAACGCGGGTGTGTGTTTTTGGTGTGCGCTGGGCCACTTTTTAGCAGTGCTGGGAAAAAAAGGCATTAAAAAAAAATGGGGGTAGTAAATGACCGTGTGCTAAAATTCAAATTAGCGTGCAACTATTTACTGCCTGAGCCCTTACCACCATCTGTTGACCTAGCGGTAAAGGCTCATGTGCTACATGTGCCGTACTCATGCAGCATGCGCCAGTGTGGCTGGGCTGCTGATTATTGCCAGGAATTCCCCCAAAGTAGAAAATAGAAAAATATTTCTACTGCGGGAAACAGCGAGCTCCAACTTTGAAATTATCGCTGGATGGGCGTGCTAACTGATGGTATTCTACATGCGCGGTAGGGCCCCTAAGTTTGCAAATCATTTGTCATAAAAACAAACTCATCAGATGAGATATTAAAAATCTCAAAGAAATTCTTGCATTTTTCTCTTGTCAGAGTTTGACAGGTGGTAAATTACCTTATTGAATTTCTACAGAATGATATTCCCTTTTGGTTGAGGGTATTTGACATTTAAAACTAAGATCTGTAATAAATAAATAAATAAACTGCAGAAAAAGAAAGACACTGGCCTTGTCAAGTCCTGAAAAATTAGCCACTTCAAAAAGTCTGTATATTCCCTGAGCACAGCAAGTTTAAAATAATGTTTCTGAGGTTTCTTTCTTTCTTTCTTTGTTACTTTGCCATTCTTCTTGCTCCTTTGTACTTCCAGCTCAGTCAAAATCAGGGCTGAGATCTGGCAACTGAGCCATCATTCACAATCAGCTAAAGATTTGTATCCTTTCGTATCCCCCATCCAACATACCTACTCAGGCCATTGGAGTGGTGACTCTAGGCTAGTGGCTAGGCACTTTTGTTCTTTATGGAGCTTTGAAATCATGGGCCATGAATCTGGCCACTAGGTGCCACCTTTAAGTAATGACCATAACTCCTTCCTACCACTACCTTACCTTGGGAAGCACCCTTAACCTAAGCCAGTTTAGAGAGAGAGATACAACCAAACTTGATAATTGGACAAGGGACCATATCCATGCTGTGCACAGCATTTGCAATCTGAGCCACCAGGCCTACTGCTTATTCTGGGATTTTAAGAATAAAAGGCTAGATTCTATATATGCCTTGGTGTAGTTTATAAAGTAGTAAGTTAGGTGCAGTTTATAGAATATGCCTACCGCCCGTCCACATGACTAAATTTAGTTGTGGGTATTTACGCCTAAGTTAGGCACAAAGGGTCAGATGCTATATATGGCACCTAAAATATCCACGTGGAAAACAATTCTGGCTAGGCATATTCTATGAGCAGTGCCTACATTTAGGCACGGTATATACAATACGCTTAGTTGACATCCTAGCGCCTAAATCTACACATCTCCATTTACACCAAGGAAAACATGGTGTAAATCCTGGTGCATAGACTTAGGCACAGAGGGCCATATTCTATAACAACATGTGTAAATTTTGGAACGCCCATGAAACACCCATTTCCCCACCCATGACCTTTTGAACTGCGCACATTAGAATTTAGGCTCAACATGTTACTGAGTATGCTTAGCAAGTTATGTGTATAAATTCTAATTATTGCCAATTAGTGCTCATTATTGCTTGTTAAGCTAATCAAGTTACACACTTTGTTATGGAATGCGCTTAGATTTTGGCAGGGAACGCTAGGCAAGCTATATAGAATCCTGCAGAGAGCGGGTGTATTCTGTAACAATGCACATAGTTTTTAGAAATGCCCATGACTCACCCATTCCATGTGCATGGCCACACCCCCTTTTCCAGTCTGCATCTTAGAATTTTCACACATCACTTTACAGAATACGCTTAGAAGTGTGCACGTAAATTCTAATGAATTCCAATTAGTGTCAATAATGCTTGTTAAGTGGCCATTAGCACAATCTAAGCTTTAATAAAAGAGCCCCTCAGTCAGTTCTCTTCCATCTGCATCTAATGGACTCCTTCTTCGAGTTATGAAAAACCTCAGGGAGAGATGCAAAATCCTTGGTTTACCTCATAGTTTAGTAAGGGCAGGGCTATTTTTGAGGGGGTACTTGGGGGTACTGAGTACTGGCACCTTTTCCATTGTCTGCTAAAATTGACCCATGGAACCCAAGTTTTAATGAAAGAGCTCAGGCTCTACACACCAATTCTGTCTTGTCATAGATTCTATGACTGGTTGCAGGTGGCCTGGCTATTATGGGGTGGGTCCCTCAGAGATTACCCCACTCCTGAAGGGTGGCCTAGCATTTGAGTACCGGCACCTTTTTTGCTAGAAAAACAGCACTGAGTAAGGGGCCCTTTTACTAAAGGGTGTTAAGCTCTTAGGGGACCTTTTACTAAGCTGCGGTAAAATGGGGCCTGCTCTAGAGTAAGCATGTATTTTTTGATGCGTGCTGAGGCCCAATTTTATCACAGTGGGTAAAAGGCTGTCATTCTTTTCCGACAAGAAATAGCCGTACAGTAAGTGAACCACTTACTGCGTAGCCATTTCAGGGGGGGAGCACTTACCGCCACTCATTGAGGTGGCGGTAAGGGCTCCTGTGCTAACCTGGTGGTAAACAGTAAACAAGGCCCTTAGATAGACAACAGGACAAATAGGGGATTAGGGAGTCATTTATTGTGGAAAAGATTAAAACAGACAAGGGTTCTGAACAGGTAAATAAGGGGATGAGGGCCCTGTTTACTAAGGTGTGTTAGTGTTTTTAGCGTGCCTACAGGTGCCTATAGGGATATAGTAGGCATGTACAAGGTTAATGCGCATACATGGTTAATGCGTGTTAAAAATGTTAATGCACCTACTTAGTAAATAGGACCCTAAGAGTAAAAATAGCCTCAAAAAGTTTGGTTTTTAGCCTGGATTTGAATTGGTCTGCCTTAATAATGGTTTATGGACTTTCCTTCAAAGAATTTGTCCATCGTTTTTAAAACCTAGCTATGATATCTGCTTTTACCATGTTCTCTGGTAACAAATTCCAGAGCTTACATATATTTTTGAGTGAAAAATCATTTCTACGATTTGTTTTAAATGCACTTCTTAATAATTTTATAGCATTTCCCCTAGTCTTTGTACATCTGAAAATGAAACAATTGATTTATTTTTACGTATTCCACTTCACTCAGGATTTTATAGACCTCTTCCCTATCTCCTCTCAGCTGTCTCATCTCCAAACCCAAGAGCACCAATATCTCTAACCTTTCCTCATATGAGAGTTGTTTCATCCTCTTAATCATTTTAGACACTCAAGGTCCCTGTAAATAAGGCCAGTAGACGCCTACATGAATCCAACGTACGTCAATTTGTAACTACCGCCTAGATACCACGAGCCCCGGGCCATAATTCCATTTTTCACATGAGTCCGATATGCACGGCAGAAAATAATTTTTATTTTCTACCGCGTGGTGTTAACCAGGATTGTACACGCACTGACAATTACCGCCCGGTTAACGTGTGAGATTGTACCGCCCAAAATGGACATGTGCCAATTTTTATTTTGCCACACGTCCATTTTCAGCCCCCCCAAAAGTTTTTTTTTGCAGGCACGCTGAAAAATGGACCTGCGCGAATCCAATACATGCACCTACAACAGCACAGGCCATTTTTCAGTGCACCTTAGTAAAAGAACCCCTCATCTCTGTACCTTTTCTAATTCTGCTGTATCTTTTTATTTATTTATTTTGAGAGGCAGCAAGCTGAATTCTTTTAGCATGCTTCTTTCAATTGAACCCCTTTTTATGCTTCGTACTGTTGCAGTGTCATATCCTTTCCTTAATATACTCCAAGTAAAGGAAGATTTTGATTCTCATGGTACAAATATAATAAAGTAATCATTAAATGTAGAGAAAAGTACTCTAATAAATTAGAGGAAAACAGCATTAAAGATCACTTGTCCAATTGTGCATTTAAATATGAATTCATTTAATTTATCTTTGCAATAAAGTAGATCAGCAATGGGAACCTAAAACAATATGCCCTAATTACATTTATAAATTATTTTCTATCCTTTGTAAGAATTCTCGCTTTTAGTTATTGAAATTTACTGTCTAAATATAAGGTACAGCAACATCTGGGACTAATTGCTGGTTTGAATAATATAGTCAGATTTTTAAGCACTTCATGCTTTTGAAAGCATACTCTTTAGTAGGAGGTTCGATGTCAAAGGTTGTAAAAAATATCATACCCCTAAAAATAGTTTCTCAGATGCATTTTAAATATAAATTACTAGCTCATATAGCCAAATAAAGTTGTTGTACATCAAAAGTTCTTTGAACAGATTGAGAAATACATGCACGGACTAAATTTAAATATTTCTTATATTCTCTGAGCTTATAGTTTCAAAATATAGGGTCTCATTTATTAATGTACATTAGCAGGCGAATGAATTAATGTGAATTAACATTTATGTTAAATAATGCAAGCCCCATTGATCTCAAATGGGCCATATTTGCAAACTATAAACTTAACTCAAATTAATCTGCATTAATGCGCTTTAACACTTGTTAATTGATTTACATGTGCTAGTTAATGAAGCCTTCAGCATGTCCTTGGTGAGAACAGGAACAAAAAATGTTTGAATTAGGGCAAACATGAAACATATTTGCAGCGGTATTAATCAACGCTTTACCTTTTATGCTACTGTAATCCTATTTTTTGTCTGTCACCATGAATCCAGTATGGGTGTAATATTATAACAGGGAATCTATGTGAACTGTTCAAAAAAGTGCCTGCCTAGTTTATTTATTTATTTGTTACATTTGTATCCCACATTTTCCCACCTATTTGCAGGCTCAATGTGGCTTACATAGTACCATAGAGGCGATCGCCAGTACCGGTTTGAACAAATACATAGTGAAGCTGTGATAAAGTTCATGTGTGACAAACACATTGGGAATCGTAAGGAGGAAGAGTTAAGTTATGTCCAGTTCTAGCTTTGGTTTCGTTATGTCCACTGCTTTTTTTGTGCCGGTACGCAACGGTACAGCGTACTGGCACTTTTTTTTGCCCCCCCCCCCCCTCCCCGGTGAGTCCGACCTGCACTTCCTCTCAGCACGAACGAAACTTCATGCTTTAAAAAACCCAAAACATAAAACCCTCCTACAAAATGCTTTCAGCGAAGTACAATATCGGCCCTCCCTCTCGCGCAGACTTGGAAGGCGGGGTCACTTTAGTCTCTGACCAATAAAAACCCACGGAAGGTAGAGTTAAGAGAACGTGGGAAGTATAGGCGCCGACTCCGTGGGTGCTCGAGCACCCCCAATATTTTAAAACCTGCCCTCCTTGCATTCCTGCCGCTTAGCCAGTAAAACTCATTTTAGCTGACAACGTCAGTGAAAGAAGCAGGTTACAGCCGGCTCATCTTCAGCTCTCCTTTTACTGACGTTGTCAGCTAAAATGAGTTTTAAGAGGTAGGGCAGGGAAGAGGGAGAAATCGTCCATGGTTCCCTGGGGGTGCTGGGGAGGTGGTCTGAGTCTATCGTTCCTGCTGGGCTGCTGGGAGCGGGGGATGGGTTTGGGGGGCTGTTCCTGCAGAGCTTCCCAAACCCAGTGGGAAAGTAGCCAGCATACAAGTACCAACAGAATATACAAATGAAACTTCAAAGTGTAATCCGTTAGTGACAGACAAGGTGCTGCAGTTAAGGCTGCCTTAAGTTCAACAAAGTCAGATGTCTGTTTCTCAGCTGAGGGTGGCAAATCACCTTCAGATTCTTTTAACGTGCATACAGATGTTCAGCACTTTGCATAAAATTTGGAATCAGTTGTCTACAGAAAAGTCAATCCTAAAAGTCTATACAAATCAGTCATACTGGTAGGAAAAGATACATTTAAAATGGCTGTGACTCTCTCAGGAATTATTTCCTTTCCCTTTTCAGAAAAACACATACCCAGAAAGGTTACCCTTGATTTTACAGTACTGCAATGTATCTCTATTCACTTAAGTCCTATATGATACAAATACAGTAATAGATTTTTTTGTACTTTGTTTACATGCTTCAACGCTTTTGGAACACACATGGATGGAGGGGTGGAGAGAGGAAAAATGGTGGACATGGATAGAGAAGAGAGAGAGGAAAGAGTTGCATATGGATGGAGGGGAATGAAAGAGGAAGGAGATGCATACCGACAGATGAGGGAAAGGGAAAAGAGGAGAAAAACTACACATGGGTGGAGAAAATAGACGCTGAATGGAAAGAGGGAAGAGAGGGGTCAGATGCTGGAAGGAAAGGGGGGAAAGAGGGGGCACATGCTGGAAGGAAAGGGGGGAGAGAGGGGGCAGATGCTGGATATAATGAATAAAAATCACATAATTTTTTTTCTCCTATACTAGTATAATATTTTCAATGATATCTGTTTATATGCGCCATGGCTGGTATAAGGGATGTGGCTAATGTGGGTGTGGCTATAACAGGGGTGGAGTCATATGTGGTGACTCCGCCCACAATGAGTACCGGCACCTTTTTTTCTACAAAAAAAACACTGGTTATGTCGCAGGGTTCAGGCATTTAAGTTGGATCATTAGGGTATGCCTTTTTGAACAAGTTAGTTTTTAGTAGTTTCCGGAGGTTTAGGTGGTCATATGTTGTTTTCAAGGGGCTTGGTAATGCATTCCTTAGTTGTGTGCTTATATAGGAGAAGCTGGACGCATAAGTTGATTTGTATTTGATTTATAAAGACAATAGTTTCAAAAACATTTCCAAAATTCCCAATTTTAGCAAATACATTTTTTATTTAATTTTTTATGGATCATAATATGGGAGTGTACAAACAACTATTCAATAACTGCTTCCTAGTGTATAATCATTGGTCCTATTTATTCTACCCAGCTGAAATTCTCCTCGAGATTTTCTGACATGATCATGTTTTCAGGTAAAATACTCTGTTTCAAGGAAGCTTTTACATATTTCCAATGCATTTTTAGATTTGTAGATTATTTTCCATATGGTAACTTCGCAGGTCGGTCCTGTCACTGAGGCCCTGGTTGTACCAGTGTAATCTGAGGCCCTGATGCACAAAACTACTCACAAAAAAACAGTAGCTTTTCAATCCCAGGTAAAAAGTGAACGATTCGGAAATAGCAAGCCATGCTGAATGAAATTGCATGCAAATGAGCTGCTCACCTAGAATGGCCACCCGATAAAGCAGCGCATGTGTAGGAGAGTCATCACTAAGCATGGATGCTATACGCATACCCGGAACAGACTGGACGTGCCTCCACAGCAGTCCACTGCTACACATGGCTTTCACACATGCATAAGTAATAAAACACCCGGGCCATGAAGAAGTTTCTTTTTGTAGGGGTTCCATGCCAGCTTTCATGTTCCAGGGAGTTTATTGTTTATGTGTGTATAGAAGCCGTGTGTACCTTTTTTCTAAACTACAGGTGCTAAGGGCATGCCTCAACAACAAGGCGCCTCTGTAGCCTCCAGGGATGAGTGTGAATGATGGGAGCCCGGCTTGGGATCGGCCCCTCTCCCCACTGAAGATCCCCTGGCTCTGGGGGAACCACAGAAGGGATTTCAAGAAAACCTTTTTGGTCAAGTGACATAAATCAGATTGCCAAAATAGAAATAAAAGTAACCCAATGGGTTAAATATATGTATCTGGGGTCTGGGAGATTTTTCTTGGATCCGACAGCTTCCTGGGCTGTTCCGGATCTTGGGTGTTCCATTGGTGGCCAGTGGTGTGTGTCCCAAGACAGTTCCTGGCCTCCAGGAGGACGTCACATTGTTCACGACCTCCGCCGACATTGCTTGGCTAAGGAGTGCTGTTTCCTGGCCGAACGCAAATAAAAAAATGGTTGGATTCATCCTGCAGTAAGAGGCTCCAAGCATGAGTGACTTTTTACACATGCATGGTAGCACTCGCAGGCCAGCGCTGGTCCTAAAGTGAAGCCAGGGCCTAGATTTTAGAGGCATCCTGGAAAGGCTCCACGCTAACCTTGGTAAATTGCAGTGCTTTACTGCTACCACGGAAGGACTTCCAGGACCCGGACCAGTGGTGGAGGTTGAGTGAGGACCCTTCTGGAGACCAGGTAAGGGGTATAGTGGCCCAAGAAATTGTTTGGTTTATTTTTAAAATGTATGTTTTGGTCCCATTAGGCTGGTGTTTAGGGTTAATTTTTGAGGAAATCTAATGGCAGTTTTGGGTTCCTGAGAAATTCTTTAGGTGGGCTAGTACATTGAAATTTTTTGAAAAGAATCATTTTTGTGGTCAAATGAGGTTTTAGTTTGGGCCAATTCTGAGCTTTAAATTTGTTTTTTTTTGTTTGTTTTGTTTTTTTTGAGCGGGTGTCACTCGAGGATTAAGTGTGGATTGATGTAGAATTTTATTAGAGTGGACATTTCTGGTTTTATGGAAGTTTTGAGCGTAATTTATGACAAAAATGTGTGAACATCCTTAAATCTGTGTTCAAATGTAAAAAAAAAGAACAGTATGGTGGATGTTTACTAAGCTGCATTAGTGAGTTAACGCATGGCTTAGCGCATATACACTCACGTATTAGCTGCCGAAGCATTAAATTTGGCACCTGTATGCATTGATTCACGCATTAATGCCTAACGTAGATCTGGGAGGAGAAAGGGGCATTTTGTAGGTTTGGTGTAGGCGTGTCTATGAGAGTGTGGTTTTCCAGGTGCGTGTAGTTGCATAATGCACGTGTTAGCGAGTGAGGGCTTAGTGCCACTAAAATAGGTGTTAAAGAATTTTTGGCCATTAACACGTCAGATTTAATAACGTGCACCAGAAACAGAAATAGCACGATGACTCAATGCCTTCACCAACATACACCATCAGCCTATAAAGACACATAAAAAGCCATCAATCATTTCATTCACAATGACACTCCTTTTAGATGCAACCTCAGCAGCGGCATTTGTGGGTGTTTTAGAGCATCAGGTCCCAGGCCAGCTTCCAGCTGAGATTGTAGCACAGGCACAGGGGATTCCAGCACAACAGGGGCAGCAGCAGCAGCCAGTGAAGAGGCAGCTCCAGTGCCATAGGCGGGAACAACACCCCCGGCGCCACACATTTTCCCAGACCGCACATTGCTGCGAGAGATGTATGAGGACCGTGTGGTTGCCCTGTACCGGCAGGTGTAATGGAGGGTTCTTTAAAGATGGTGCAGTGGGGAATCAGAGATCAGTATCTCTTATGTGATTCACCAATAGCGGTGTTGTTAGTACCATCTGACGAACAAGTTCAAGATAGTATTTTCAGTACTTTCTGCATCCCAGTCCACTTTAATATTTATATGCCATTTAAATATTAATTAAGCTGTCCAACTGACTTTCAGTTCTTTTTTTGAAGCATTTATGCCAATTCTTTGTGAAATGGTTTATTTTGTTGTTTTGACCACTATCTACATATGAGTAGAGACTGACATCAAGTGGTCATCTCAGTGGAATTCTCCTTGAAAATATTTTGGGGCATTTTCAAATATGGTTACTTATCAAAATTTCAACCTTACCAACACCTATTTTCTAGGCAGTAAGGGCTCCCATGTTAACCACATGCTAATTGGTTAATGCACAGTGATGCAGCTGCGCTAACCGATTAACATTGGGCATGCCTACTCTTCACCCCAAACATGCCCCCAGTGCTAAAAAATAAATTCTCATTTTTAGCATGTGAGAAGCATATGCCAATCCTGAAACTATCGTAGGACACCTCAGCACAGCCTGTGGTAGTGTTTGTTTTCTTTTCTTTTATTTAAAATTTGACATATCATCTTTACTAACCAAAGGCCAAGATGGTTTACATTAAAGAATAAAATCTATTTGTAGAAAAGATATGGATATCTTCCTAGAAGACCTTGTGCAGGTAATAATGTTGTCTTGCATTCTTCAATTTTTGATTTTTTTTACCTCCATTTTCTTTTGAAGAGTTTGAATCAATAACAACATCAAATCTAATGAACAAAATTCAGAATACTATTCCAACTATTGACAAAGGCTTTGTCATCCAGGAACAGTTCCAGGCTGCATTGCATAGTGTCACACTGTGCAGTTCCCACCGTGAAAACCTTTTATAACCATCTAAAAGACTAGCCTGCTTATTTTCGAAAGGAGAAAAACGCCCATGTTCGGGAGATGGGCGTCCGTTTCCCGTGGGCAGCCAAATCGGTATAATTGAAAGCCGATTTTGGTCGTCTTCAACTGCACTCTGTCGCAGGAACGAATAAAGTTGACGGGAGCTTGTCAGAGGTGTGGTGGCGGGACTGGGGCGTGGTTATCGGCCGAGCAGAGATGGGCGCACTCAGCCGCTAATGGAAAAAGAAAGGCGTTTTTAGCGAGAATTTAGGACACTTTTTTTGGACCCTTTTTTCTCACGAACAGGTCCCAAAAAAGTGCCCTAAATGACCAGATGACCACCGGAGGGAATCGGGAATCACCTCCCCTGACTCCCCCAGTGGTCATTAACCCCCTCCCACCAAAAAAAAAAAACACTTGCAAAAACCTTATTTCCCAGCCTCTATGCCACCCTCAAATTCCGTACCCACCTCCATGACAGCAGAATGTGTTCGATCCTCTCACAGCCTTTCCCTGGGTCAGATGTGGCTCTCAAGTGCACTGCAGGGTCACATCAGCATTGCATTCTGGTGGGTGTAAGGTATTGGGCTCCGTGATTTCACTAGCTTGTGTTACAGTCTCACGATGTTGGTAGTTGGTAGGCTCTTCTCCCATGGTACTTTTTCCTCTGCTTACTGGGTCAAAGTGTGCCCTGTTTTGTTTCCGGTAGTCCACGAGGTAGTGGCCATTTTTGTAAGTCCGTTTTAGATCCCTTTCGTGTGTTAGCCATGTTACAGAACTTAGTTCTTACCTTGAATGTTGCTGAAAGAGCGCATTGTACACCATTCTGCCAGCTCTGACCTACTGCTAATCTTAGTACCAGGGAGACTCGTTGCCAGTGGGGCACAACCTCTGATCTGCAGTTAACTGTGAGTAAACGCGGTTATTGAAATAAAGGATGTTTTCAGCGAGATTAGTCTTAAGGTGTGAACTGCTGTGCCAAGGTTATACAGCAGCAACAAGTCCTGTCCCTGGAGCAGTTTTAGTGGGTAATGCAGTGCACTTCAGGCAGGCGGACCTAGGCCCATCCCCCCCTACCTGTACC
The DNA here is from genome assembly GCF_901765095.1 of Microcaecilia unicolor. Lineage (NCBI taxonomy): Eukaryota > Metazoa > Chordata > Amphibia > Gymnophiona > Siphonopidae > Microcaecilia > Microcaecilia unicolor. The sequence goes on from NC_044037.1 coordinate 264,962,599, forward strand.
ACTTGTGGTGGTAAATGGGAGCCCTCTAACCCCCCCCCCCAAAACCCACTGTACCCACATGTAGGTGCCCCCCTTCACCATTAAGTGCTATGGTAATGGTGTTGAGTTGTGGGGAGTGGGTTTTGGGGGTCTCAGCACCTAAGGTAAGAGAGCGATGCACCTGGGAGGTAATTTAATGTTTTTTCCTATTTTTTAAAAGTGCCCCCTAGGGTGCCCGGTTGGTGTCCTGGCATGTGAGGGGAACCAGTGCACTACGAATCCTGGCCCCTCCCACAACCCAAAGCCTTGGATTTGGTTGTTTTTGAGCTGGGATGCTTCGGTTTCGTTTATCGCTGAAAAACGAAAACGCCCAGCTCAAACAAACACCCACATCTCAAAAACGCCCACATCCAATGCATTTGCCTGGCACAAACCATATTATCAAAACTAAAGATAAACGTCCATCTTTTTCGAAAATACGATTCGGCCCACCCGTTCTCGGAGATGGACGTTCTTACACATGGGCGTTTGCATTCGATTATGCCCCTCTAGATCATTCACTATTGTCCAACAAGTCTGAAGTAAATTGAGATAGTGCTGGAGCCTGTAAAATCTCAGATCTTTGATCAGTAGAGAATCACATCCCACTTTGCCAAGCTTGTGTCATAATTCCAATATAATCCTAAAGTAGGTCAAATAATCATAGATTTGGAGAGCAAAATTCTTAAATCTGAAAAATTCAATAAATTTTGCTCAGGATATTAAAGGAAGAGAACTGGTCACTGTTTATATAATTAATGAAATGAAACCTCAACTGCCAAGGAAGATCTACATACATGACCTCTCCACAATTGGCTTCTATCACAGGTTTCACAATTAGTCCTGAAAAAAGGAAACAACAGAAAACAATTTCTCAAAGGAGGAAAAACTGTTGCTGCCAAGAAATGGGCACTCTTACTAATGCACAAATACCATACCAGTTCTCTTCTCAATTAATATCCATCAGAAGCCAGGAAGTCTAAAACATTCAAAAATTTGCTGACTAAGGATGCCATGTGAATGATTTGCTTGCTTTCTTTCATTCTTTCTGTCTTTGATGCCGAAACACAAGGGTTATCTGTCAGAATCCACTCCTTGATCCTTAGTGACTATTCTCATGAAGGCATAAATAACTTATATCCAGGCTCCAGTTGTTGAACCATCTGCCTCAGACAGGAAGAAGAGCCCAAGACTTGGAAGTGAAGCTTCACTGAGCCCATGTGGGATCCGTTGTTCCTCCTTCCCTGTGTGATTAGCTTGTTTTGGAGCCATGCCCTATGGCAGAGAAGACACCGATGATCATGGCTGAGGGGAGACCCCCCCCCCCCAGCTGCTCGGTCCCATTACAGAGTTGCCATCATTGTAGGTTCCTAGTGGGGATCTTGCTATTTCAGAGGAACAGAGAGCTCATCCTGGGCAAAAGGTTACTTCACCTTTGCTTCAGTTGGTCAAGTGTCCCTTAGTCACATTGGATGCTATTTTGGCTGGTGTTGGAATCTCTGTATAAAGTATTCTGGGATTTCCCCTGCAGTGCAACACAACATTTCTTGGCTGCAAAAACTGGAGGAAAGCCATTGGATGTGGACATTGATTATACTTATGGATGTGCGCATGTATATCCTTGATTACTCTTGAATGAGGGAATTCAGTAAGAGCTTGGATTGGTGAGGGAGCTCTTACATGTGCTGCAACAGGAGGGGGTCTTCAGTGCCTGTACCCTGCCCATGTCCCTAGCTGAGATAATATTTTATCATCTCTCTGACCTCATCTGCAACTTTCTTTAAATTAGTCACCTTATTTTCTAACTCCTCTTAGTCTCTTACCTATCTATATGCTCCTTCTTTGCTTATACCCTATGCTGTCTATTAAAATATTCTATCACATTCTGTGTTGACATTGTAAGTAGTGTACTATGCCGTACTTTGAATTGTTATTTGAATATTTTTACTGCTGTAATTGTCTACTGCTTATGTTTGATTTATTATTACTGTACATAACCTTGAGTGAATCTTTCAAAAAGGCGGCAAATAAATCCTAATAAACAAACAAATAAATAAATATACAGTACTGTTACAGTCGTGGGCCTGTCAAGGGAGGGGAGGGGAGATGAAACTCATTACTGGACACTTACCTTGCAAGGTGTCTCTTATTAGGGTCCAGGACCTTATGAAGATATTTCTGGGGGGGCAGGTGGTGTTGCCATTTAAACAGATACCTTCTGTGTCTTAGGCAAAGCCCAATGAGGAGCTGTGTCTCTGCTTCACTGTAATTTGGCTCTCGCCTAAGAGATATTTTGCTCCCTGAATTAAAGTTCTTCCACGTGCAGACCCTTATATGGGCGCTTTCTACGTGGTGGTGACATCCTGCTGTGACCGTTCATGTTTTTTTAAATAAATTCAGAGACATCTACGTGCGATGAACATTCTATGGTGTGTATTTTCAATGTGTGAGAATGCTTTATTCTGCTCTTTACAGGCATTTTATTTCCTACTTCCCTACTTTTGGACATTTGCAGCAAAATGTCCAAAGTTGGACTTAGATGTCATATCAAAAATGCCCCTCCACGTGATCTCATCTTATTTATTGATTTATTGAGATTTATTAACCGCCTTTATGAAGAGATTCACCCAAGACGGTGTACAGCAGGTACAGTTTAACATCAAACTCACAATATTGTTAACTGCATAACAAGAGTAAAATGAACAAGTATAAACATCTAATATAATAATCCACACCTCCAACGTTCTGAAGCTGACTCCGAGGCAGCGTGGCAGTGAAGCCACGTAGTGTTCGTAGGGTTCGTAATCGCACTCAGGAGCTTAGTCAAGATCGGGAGGCGGGGCTGGTGGTTGGGAGGTGGGGATAGTGCTGGGCAGACTTATACGGTCTGTGCCAGAGCCGGTGGTGGGCAGCGGGACTGGTGGTTGGGAGGCAGGGATAGTGCTGGACAGACTTGTACGGTCTGTGCCAGAGCCGGTGGTTGGGAGGCAGGGCTGGTGGTTGGGAGGTGAGGATAGTGCTGGGCAGACTTATACGGTCTGTGCCAGAGCCAGTGATTGGGAGGAGGGGCTGGTGGTTGGGAGGCGGGGATAGTGCTGGGCAGACTTATATGGTCTGTGCCCTGAAGAGCACAGGTCCAAATCAAAGTAGGGTATACACAAAAAACAGCAAATATGAGTTACCTTGTTGGGCAGACTGGATGGACCATGCAGGTCTTTTTCTGCCGTCATCTACTATGTTACTATGTTACGATCACTGCCCCGCCCACCGGAAGTTCGTTCCCTCCCTCCCAGTTCCAGGGTCGTCATCCGTCCCCCCTCTCTCCTAGTTCCAGCGTCCCCCCTCCCTCTCTCCCTCCCAATTCCAGGGTCCCCCCTCCCTCCTAGTTCCAGGGTCGTTGTCCCTCCCTCCCTTCCAGTTCCAGGCCCCCTCCCTCCGAATTTTAAAACTCATCCTGACTTATCTCACGTGATAAAAAGTGTGCAGGCTCGACTCTTACTTCTGTTTTCCCTTCTCTGTCTCTCAGCTCTGGTCCTGTCCTTGCAGAAACAGGAAATGAGGGTGGGACCAGAGCTGAGAGACAGAGAAGGGAAAACTGAAGTAAGTGCCGAGCCTGCACGCTTTTTACCATTGCTGCCGGCCGCTGTAACCCCGACGAGGTAAGTCAGGATGACTTTTTAAATTCGGAGGGAGGGGGCCTGGAACTGGAAGGGAGGGAGGGAGGGAAGACGACCCTGGAACTAGGAGGGAGGGGGACCTTGGAACTGGGAAGAAGGGAGGGGGGACCCTTGAACTGGGAGGGGGACCCTGGAACTGGGAGGGAGGGAGGGGGGACCCTGGAATTTGGAGGGAGGGGGGATGCTGGGACTTCCCTTAAAAACATTAATGGCAGAAGGTGATTACCTTGCTAGCGCCCGTTTCATTTCAATGAGAAACGGGCTTTTTTTACTAGTAAATACAATGAATGAGGAAAATTGAAAACAGCAAATTGAAACCTAAAAATAGGACTATCATGAAACAGGATAAAAAATGTACACATTTAACAGCACTGAAATTCAAATAACAGAGATATAAGATGATGTCAGCATAATAGTAATAGAATATCTAATAAGCACACAATTAGAGCATTCAAATAATATTACAATGATACTAATGCTTTTATATAATACAAAAATATACTAGTTCTCCCCAGGAAACATTTATAGCTGAAATGCCCTCTGATAGCTTAAATGTTATATATATTCTTGAATGTTCAGCAAAAGAAGTTGTAACCTAAGCTACATCAATTGTTTCGTTTGTATTTTCACAGGATAAGAACGCATTATTGTATCTATTTTTCAGAGCTTTGGACTGTAACGTCTTAGGAAGGAAGAGTTCTATTTTTCATGATGTCTCTAAATGGACACAAACTAGGAGAGAGAATTTCTTAGCTTACTGAGCACAGGTGATATCTATAGGAGCAAAATTTCAATTGAGATATCCATGTCAATGTGTTATATCTCTTGATAACAATACGTATGTGTTGTATGATCCATCATAACTACAATTCTTCTTGGAAGGTAAAGGGAGCTCCATAACGTAGGTCAATAGAGTTGAGTCCATTTGTATTGTAAATTGAGCTTGGTTCCTTACTTTTCTGGATATTATGACAAGATGTCCATCTTCTTCTGGCTTCTATACATCTTGCCTCTCTCTTTATGTGGACTATTTATATACAGACCTGAAAGCAATCAACGAAACAACTATCTTTCGAAAATCTCTGAAAACATTCCTCTTCAACAAGGCCTACAATGGGAACCTATAACCTCACTAAGTCACCACACCAACCATGTATGCCCACCTTTTATAACTACCCTAATCACTCTCTCCCGTCTTCCCTCTTCCCGTCCTTGATCGCTACACATTACTAACTGCATTTAATATCCTGATATGACAATGTTATTAAATCTATGTAAGCCACATTGAGCCTGCAAATAGGTGGAGGATTGTGGGATTCAAATGCAATAAATAATAATAATATTAATCTAGGGACCCTTTTACTAAGCCATGATAGGCACGTACGCGCATCAATTTTGAACTACCGCCTGGCTACCACGTGGCCTGGGTGGCAATTTCATTTTTGACACTTGTCTGCTACATGCGCCGGAAAATATTTATTTTCCAGCATGCAACGCTAACCCGGCAGTAATTGTATGCTCGCTGATTATCACCCAGTTAACGCGTGAGACCTTACCGCTAAGTCTCAGACCCAAAATGGACGTCTGCCAATTTTCATTTTGCTGCACCTCCTTTTTCAGCCAAAAAAAAAGGGCCTTTTTTGCAGGTGCACTGAAAAATGGACCTGTGTGCATCTAATACATGCATCTACGCCAGTGCAGGCCACTTTTTGGTGCACCTTAGTAAAAGGACCCCCTAGTGTCATTACTAACTCACTTCTGACATGGATCAGCAGCCTTTCTCTGAGTCTTTTCTTGGCTGTAAACTCCAATGAGACAGTCCTGGAGAAACAGTCTCTTTCCACAAGCCCCAAAGTTCAGTAATATTCTCCCCCACTAGAAAACACTGTCTTAACTTCAGGAGACAGGTTATCCCTGCAGAATTTTGGCAATCACTTTCCTCACTGTGGTCATACCGTCTCTCTCTTTGGGTTCCCAGCTTCACTGGGACCTGATAGGTTATGGTTTTTTTTTTATCTCAACAGGGTTTGGGGGCCCACCCCCTTTCTTTTCCTTTCTCTCTTTCTCTTTCTGTCTTTTGAGTTGACAGTCTCTTCAGCAACCTATAATGCCCACAGTTTTTTCACAGCACTTTTCTAGCCAAAACAACAACAGAAAAATACAGCCCTGGGCTTTTAATCCATAGCCTCAATAGATGTAGCAGCCTTTATCCTTACATGAGTATCGGGGCACAAGCTTTCCTCCTCCCTTTCTATGCTCTAATGCCCTCCCGATTCTCCCTTAATGCTACTTAAAATGAGAAGAGGGCCCTAAGTACGCCTGGACTGCAGCTTAAGCATCACACTAGTTACAGATTTTTTTTTTTTGCTACGATTGGGTGTATTTTCATGTTCAAAGTTTGAGTGCGCTATGGCCAGTTATACTTGTAACTGCTAATTAGCACCATTTAAGGTCAAGTATAACTTATTATTGCTCATCGGCACCAATTATCAGCTCTTAATTAAATTGAGTTACACGTTACATTACTTGCATGTCAGAAATTTGGGTGAACAACTTTCTCGAATTAGAGGCTTAGTGGCGTTTTCTGCAACCCATGAAAACATATTTTTACAGAGCCTGATCCTCCTTAGCTTCTGAGACCTAATTAGTTAACAGGTTTGAGCTCTTCCTGCCCAACTTTGCTTGAGAGAGAAGAAGAAAACATGTGTTGGTTAAATAACATTAAATTGACATGATCTTGTAACCTAATGTCTGTATCTTTCTAGGCAGGATAGTATAAAAGTAAAATATAAGTACATAACTATTGCCATGCTGAGACAGACCGAAGGTCCATCAAGCCCAGCATCCTGTTTCCAACAGTGGCCAATCCAGGTCACAAGTACCTGGCAAGATCCCAAAACAGTGCAATACATATTATGCTGCTTATTCTAGAAATACACAACTTATAACGGACAAAAGCAATTATTGCATAATGTATCTGTTGGGTGGTATGGGTGTCTCATAACATTTTCGGACACTATAGATCCGTCAACTTGTATTGTAACTCACAAGTTTATATAAATTCGTAATCATCGAACACCCCCAGCCAACCAGTAGTACCCTATAACTGTCATATATTTAGGCCTGGATATTATATTATTTTTTATCCACTATTAAAGCTATTAATTATCAGGCATAAAAAACTATCGTGTACTACTGATCAAAAAATAAACATCACTGCAATAAGTTAGCAAATAATGCACAAAATAAGTTGATTTTGTGCATTATTTGCTAACTTATTGCAGTGATGTTTATTTTTTGATCAGTAGTACACGATAGTTTTTTATGCCTGATAATTAATAGCTTTAATAGTGGATAAAAAATAATATAATATCCAGGCCTAAATATATGACAGTTATAGGGTACTACTGGTTGGCTGGGGGTGTTCGATGATTACGAATTTATATAAACTTGTGAGTTACAATACAAGTTGACGGATCTATAGTGTCCGAAAATGTTATGAGACACCCATACCACCCAACAGATACATTATGCAATAATTGCTTTTGTCCGTTATAAGTTGTGTATTTTTACAATATAATTTTTGGACAAAGCATAGCCATTACATTTGTATATTTTCTTATACATTTGTATATTTTTGTATTCTAGAAATAAGCAGTGAATTTTCCCCAAGACAATTTTTATAATGGTCTATGGACTTTTCCTTTAGGAAGCCATCCAAACCTTTTTTATGGTTCAAAAGGTTTTTATTGATGAGCAGCAGAGTAACAAAACTGACCTCATAGATACATCCATATTCATCATCCTTCCCTTTATACACTTCAGTAATTCTTATCTACTGTATCATCAATATTTTATATTTTCTCCCTCCCACCCCCCCCCCCCCTTAACTTTCAACAAGTGTTAGTGACTCACTATCTTGTCACTGTGAAGAGTGAACTCTCTATACAGATAACTAGAGAGACCCGGTTACCGTGTATGTGAATAACTTGCATCCAAACCCCGCCAAGTTAACTGTTTTTACTACATTCTCTGACAACAAATTCTAGAGTTTAATTACACGTTGAGTGAAGCAAAAGTTTCTCCGTTTGAAATTTACTACTTTCTAGCTTCATTGCATGTTCCCTAGTCCTAGTATTTTTGGAAAGAGTAAACAAATGATTCACATCTACCCGTTCCACTCCACTCATTATTTTATAGAGCTCTATCATATCTCCCCTCAGCCATCTTTTCTCCAAGCTGAAGAGCCCTAGCCGCTTTAGACTTTCCTGATAGGGAAGTCGTCCCATCCCCTTTATCATTTTCATTGCCCTTCTCTGTATCGTTTCTAATTCCACTATATCTTTTTTGAGATGCGGTGACCAGAATTGAACACAATATTCGAGGTGCGGTCTTTCAGGTGTGCATACTGCAAAGAAATTAACATTATATTTATTATTAGGATACTAGTAAAAAAAGGCCCGTTTCTCACACAAATGAAATGAGTGCTAGCAAGGTTATCATGTAATGGCGATTATGTTTTTAAGGGAACCGTTAGGAGAAATGTTCTGTCATGATAAGTAATAATTGGGAAGGGTGTAAAATGAGTAATATGCTCCAGGGGTATAAGATACGGATTGTTTTATCTATGTTTTTTTTTTGTTTTAATCTTTCTTTCTTTGTGAGTTTTATTTATAGTACTTTTTAAAAGATAAAGAGTACGTAGACTCCATCCATGTCCAGCATTTCTCCTCTCTTCCCTCCCCTCAATCCATGTACAGCAACTCTCCATTCTTCCCTGCCCTCTCCTCCATCCATCCAACCATCCATCCATCCATATCCAGAAAATTTCCTCTCTCCCCTGCCCCTCCATTCATCCACCCATGTCCAGCAACTCTCCATTCTCCCCTGCCCTCTCCACCATCCATCCATATCCAGCAAATTTGCTCTCTCCCCTGCCCCCTCCATCCATCCATGTCCAGCAATTCTCCTCTCACCCCTGCCCTCCCCTCCTGTCCTATCCAGCAATCTCTTCTTCCCCCTGCCCTCCTCTCCAATTCCAGCCATCTCTTCTCTCCCCATGCCCTCCCATCCAGCCCTTCTCTCCGTTCCTTCCCCCCCCCCCCCCGGCGCATTTAACCCTTTTACTTTCAGGCACAGTGACGGCAGTGAAGAGGACAACACAGCTTCTCCCTTCCCTCACACGGTGTCCCACCCTCGTGGAAACAGGAAATGCATCATTGCAGAAGGCAGGACACTGTGTGAGGGAAGGGATAAGCTGGAGGCGAGCCCACTGTGTTGTCCTCTTCACTGCGCTTGAAAGTAAAAGGGTTAAGCACGCACAAGGGGGGGAGGAACGGAGAGGAGGGCTGTCGATCAGGGAGCTGAGGGCGGAAAGGAGCGGAGAGACTATCCCAGAGCTGCCTGGCTGCAGCGCTGCTGCGCCAGGCAGCCCTGCGTTTGGGGGGGGGGGGCAGCAGCCTGGGAAGGTCACGGTTGGGCTAGGGAGGCTTAGCCTCCCCAAGCCTCTTATACGGGGTGCCTATGACTGTCCTCCCATCCCATCCATGTCCATCAATTCTCCTCTGCCTTGCCCCCCTTCCCTCTCTCCCCTCAATGTCCCGCCATTCTCGCCTCCTGACATCATCTCGCCTCTAGCGTTCCCTTCCCCCTCATTGTTCCGCCCTCTGACATCTTACATTTTGATGCGAGGGCGGAGCAATGAGTGGGAATGGATGTTACGAACCCAGGCATCCAGAAGTAGAATATTGGAGGTGCAAATTATTATATAGGATTGTTTTTTCACAATAAAAATGGTAAAGGTTCATAGGTGCTAACATTTCAGAATAACAGAGGTTGCCAAACACAATACAAATTACCCCTCCCTGAATACAATGAAGGAGTTACCTCAGTATTGGGGTGCTCAATACCTACTAGCACCCACTGAGCTGGCTCCTATGTATAACATTATGATACAGTGTGAAGAAGTATTTAGTGGTAATGTTTTCATGACTAAGGCTAGGTTTCACACTGGTGTAGAATATATACACACGTCACTATTAGACACTCAAAGAAAATGATCACAGTTTACGTTATTAGAAATTACTGTAGATCAGATGAAGCCGTTCCACTATCCATCAATCTTCAATAGCTTACGAAAAATACAGTTTAAAATGCAATGAGGCTTTAAATAGATGTGTGATTATAGAGTGTAAAATCTAACAGATGCCACAATATTTAGATGCCTCCTGGCATTGTCTGTTATCCTGCACAGTTGATTTTAGTTATGGCAAAATGAAATTACTCAGTGCTGCATGACTGTATTGAATTAAAAAAAAAATCCCAATAATTTATTTAGACAATAGCAGAAATGGAAAGCAACGTTAGACACCTTGTTTAATAGAGGTCAATTTGTATGGCACAGCTTATTAAATTACCCATAACTGTTAACCTTTCTGCAGCCTTGCTGTTTGTAGAAATCTATGCTTCAAGTACATCAAAGCATTATCATTATTTCAGACTTATACCATTTGCTAATGCAGATCTCTGTTCTGCAAGATAGATAGAATTGTTCCCAATCAAATTAAAAAAAAAAAAAAACCTTCAGTGACTTTAAGTGGTTACTTTTGTCTCTGAATACTTGAATGTAGTGGATTCAGTCCCCCAATTTCCTACCTGAAAGGAGTTCTTGACAGTCACAGAGGCAGGAGACAGAAGCTGTTGAGAAGCCAAATAGTAGTCAACGAGCCAACGATGAACCAAGGGCAAATTTTCAAACTGTATGCTTTAAGACAAAATCCTTTCGTACTTTTTCCTGCAAACTTGGCCCTAATTTTCATACAAAATGGCACGTACACTTTCCCTTTGAAACTTGTTTTGGGTGAATGGCTTGATTCAGAATTATTTTGTCTTAATCAGATTTGTAGGAGATTAGAAAGGAAATGGAAGAAAATTTTGGACTTGGGTGTAAAAGGGGATTGGAAAAAAGCAATTTCTAAATATAAGGAAGCTTTGAATACTAAAAGGAAACTCTGGATTTCTAAATTCATAGGCACAGATGTTTCTAATGTTAAAGCCCTATTATGGTTAGTTTCTAGACTGACAGACACCTCTCAAATCTGCCATAGATATGGCTCCAAATGCTGAAGTTTGGGCATTATTTTTTTCAGGCTAAAATAGTTAATGCTAAAACCTCTTTTCCTAATGTAGTCCAAGAGGCAGTTTGTGTCACTGATAGCAACCCAGTTGAGATAGGAAACAACAGCATATGGTCAGACTTTCTATCTATTGACTGATCGTCTTGTGTCTCCATCTGAATTTATGGTTCTTTTGTATACATGGATTCATCATTTATTATCTGTATGTCTATTTCTAGGAAGAATGGGTGAGCTATTAACTGCTAAGGAGTATTTAGACTTTAGAAAACACCTGAACGCTTATTTTGTCCAGAAATTTGTATGTCAAGAGCAGTGAACTGTTAGTGGGGTGGGGTGAGGGAGGTTTTATTGTTATATATTTTTTGTGCATTTTTTATTCTAATTCTTGTCTGTGAACAGCTCTTTTTTTTACTGTGATCCGCATTGAACTGTAAGGTTTTTGAAGAATATAAGAATAAAATATTATATGTTATCTTATTACTTTTACACCTATTATAAAAGATTCTAGTCAGAGAATCTAGTGGCTTGGTGTCTAATTATAAACCTGTGGCTTCCTTTCCTTTTTTCATTAAACTTATGAAAGGGCTGGTTTGTTTTCAATTGAATGAATATCTGTTCAAACATAACATATTGCACTTTGGGTTTTAGATCCTGGCATAGCATAAGTACATAAGTGTTGCCATACTGGGACAGACCAAAGGTCCATCAAGCCCAGCATCCTGCTTCCATCAGTGGCCAATCCAGGTCACAAATACCTGGCAAGATCCCCAAAAAAGTACAATACATTTTATGCTGCTTATCCCAGAAATAGTGGATTTTCACCAACTCCAATTGTCTATGGACTTTTCCTTTAGGAAGCCATCCAAACCTTTTTTAAACTCTGCTAAGCTAACCACCTTTACCACATTTTCTGACAACGAATTCCAGAGTTCAATTACACATTGAGTGAAGAAAAAGTTTCTCTGATTCGTTTTACATTTACTACCTTGTAGTTTCATCGCATGCCCCCTAGTCCTAGTATTTTTGGAACGCGTAAACAGACGCTTCAAGTCTACTCGTTCCACTCCACTCATTATTTTATAGACCTCTATCATATCTCTCCTCAGCCATCTTTTCTCCAAGCTGAAGAGCCACAGCTGCTTTAGCCTTTCCTCATAGGGAAGTTGTCCCATCCCCTTTATCATTTTCATCGCCCTTCTCTGCACCTTTTCTAGTTCCACTATCCAGCTTATTTTTGAAAGAGAAAGACGCCCAGATTTTGACCCAAATCGGGAGATGGGCGTCTTTCTCCTGTGGGCATCCAAATTGGTATAATCGAAAGCTGATTTTGGGCATCTTCAACTGCAATCTGTCACGGAAACGGCCAAAGTTGACGGGGGCGTGTCAGAGGCGTGGTGAAGGCGGGACTGGGGCGTGTCTATCGGCTGAGGAGAGATGAGCGCCCTCGGCCGATAATTGAAAAAAGAAAGGCGTTTTAGCGCAAATTTGGGTCACTTTTATTGGACCCTTTTTTTCCACGAACAAGTCCCAAAAAAGTGCCCTAAATGACCAGATGACCACCGGAGGGAATCGGGGATGACCACCCCTGACTCCCCCAGTGGTCACTAACCCCCTCCCACCAAAAAAAAAAAGAATTAAAAACTTTTTTTCCAGCCTGTATGCCAACCTCAAATGTCATACCCAGCTCCATCACAGCAGTATGCAGGTCCCTGGAGCAGTTGTTAGTGGGTGCAGTGGACTTCAGGCAGGTGGACCCAGGCCCATCCCCCCCTACCTGTTACACTTGTGGTGATAAATGGAAGCACTCCAAACTGCCTCCAAAACCCACTGTACCCACATCTAGGTGCCCTCCTTCAGCCATAAGTGCTATGGTAATGGAGTAGAGTTGTGGGGAGTGGGTTTTGGGGGGGATTTGGGGGGGCTCAGCACCCAAGGGAAGGGAGCTATGGACTTCAGAGGTAGTTTGCTTTGTTTTTTTAATTGTTACAAGTGCCCCCTAGGGTGCCTGGTTGGTGTCCTGGCATGTTAGGGGGACCAGTGCACTACGAATCCTAGCCCCTCCCACAACCCAATGCCTTGGATTTGGTCATTTTTGAGCTGTGCGCCTTTGGTTTCCATTATCGCTGAAAAACGAAACCGCCCAGCTCAAATCGGCACAAATCCGATGCATTTAGCTGGCACAAACCGTATTAACAGGAAAAAGATGTACGCCCATTTTTTCGAAAATACGGTCTGTCCCGCCCCTTCAAGTACCCGTTCTTGGAGATAGACACCCATGGAGATGGGCGTTCGCGTTCGATTATGCCCCTCTATATCTTTTTTGAGATGTGGCGACTAGAATTGAACACAGTATTCGAGGTGCGGTCGCACCATGGAGCAATACAAAGGCATTATAATGCCCTCATTTTTGTTTTCCATTCCTTTCCTAATAATACCTAACATTCTATTTGCTTGCTTAGCCGCAGCAGCACAATGAGCAGAAGGTTTCAACGTATCATCAACAATGACTCCTAGATCCCTTTCTTGGTCTGTGAATCCTAATGTGGAACCTTACATGACGTAGCTATAATTCAGGTTCCTCTTTCCCACACTTTGCACTTGCTCACAATAAACGTCATCTACCATTTAGACGCCCAGTCTCCCAGTCTCGTAAGGTCCTCTTGTAATTTTTCACAATCCCCCTGTGATTTAATGACTTTGAATAACTTTGTGTCATCAGCAAATTTAATTACCTCACTACTTACTCCCATCTAGGTCATTTATAAATATGTTAAAAAGCAGCGGTCCCAGCACAGACCCCTGGGGAGCCCCACTAACTACCCTTCTCCATTGAGAATACTGTCCATTTAACCCTACTCTCTGTTTTCTATCTTTTAACCAGTTTTTAATCCACAATAGACCACTACCTCCTATGCCATGACTCTCCAATTTCCTCTGGGGTCTTTCATGAGGTACTTTGTCAAACGCCTTCTGAAAATCCAGATACACAATACCAACCGTCTCAGAGACTGTTCTGATTTCAATTGTTGATAAAGCTCGGCACATAATCCCCTGATTCTATATAGTGCGACCGGAGTTGCACACGCAAATCAGGTCGTATTTTTATTTCTGTGTGCAACTTAATTATGTTACCAAGCCGATCACTGCCAATAATTGCCACTTCACAGGCAATTACTGACACTAATTGGCATTAATTAGAATTTACAGGCAGAACTTGCTAAGCATATTCTGTAAAGTTTTGCACATAAATTCTAAAATGCAGAACCAAAAAAGGGGGTGTGGCCATTGGTGTGGTATGGGCGGGTCATGGGTGTTTCTAAAATCTATGCATGTTGATATAGAATACACCCACTCTTAACCGAACGGGTCCTTTTAAAAAGGCACACTAGCATTTTTAGCGCATGCTAAAAATATGCACGCACTAAATGTTAGTGCCACCCATATATTTCTATGGGTGTCACTAGTATTTAGCACACACTAGTATTTAGCACACACTAATGATTAGCGCTCCCTAAAACCGCTAGCACACCTTTGTAAAAGGACCTCTAAGAGAGACTGAGCCGGGCCCGGGGCAAGGCCACCGCCACCAGGCCGGAGACAGGGCCGCTGCCCCCCCCCCCCCTGATTGCATCTACAGCCCCCCCCCCCCCCCGGAATATGGCCACCGCCCCCAATCGTCACCGCTGCCCAATTGAAATACCTAATTGGCTGGCGAGGATCCCAAGGCCCCATCAGCAGAGGACGTCTTCATCCAAAGCTGCTCTTCTGTTGATTGCCTGCCCCTGCGGCTGCTTTTCCTCTCAGGGCATGCTCAGTTTCAAAACCGAGCATGCGCGCCTGAGAAGAAAAGCAGCCGCTCAGCTGGGCAGAAGAGCAGCGCTTGAGGTGCTCCTCCAGGTCCTCCCCAGCCTCCAAAGGGGGCCCAGCTGCAGCACCGGGGTGTTCTCTTTCCTGTTCCTGTCGGGACGCGATAACTCGGGTCCCGTCCAGAGCAGGAGACAGAAAGAGAGACCTCGGCCTGGGGAATTCTAAAATCTATGCATGTTGATATAGAATACACCCACTCTTAACCGAACAGGTCCTTTTAAAAAGGCACACTAGCATTTTTAGCGCATGCTAAAAATATGCACGCACTAATGATTAGCGCTCCCTAAAACCGCTAGCACACCTTTGTAAAAGGACCTCTAAGTTAGTCGCCTGCATTTACATCAAGTTTTACTTGGTGTAATTACCTGTTTTAGTCATGTGTATTTTATAAACTGTGCCTAACTTTAGGCATAGTTTATAGAATACACCTAGATGTATTTTTATTGGTGCAAATTTTATTTTCACAGCGTCAAATACAGAATCTAGTCCAATGAGTGTTAATTGTAAAACTCTTGAATTACAATTCAATCTCTCTTCAGAATTTGATTTGATTTTGCTCTTTGAACTTAATTGTAGGTAATGGAACTTAATTGTAGGGAACTGGGATGATTGTAGGTAATCAGGGCTGGTCTTAGGCAGAGGCGACCAAGGCGGCCGCATAGGGCCCCGCGCCTAAGGGGGCCCCGTGCGGCGCGCCTCAACTCTGCCTCGCTCGTGCCTCCACTCCAACCTCTGCCACTGCTCACCTCGGATGACCGTCCATATAATCATCATCCCACTCCCGCTCCGCTCCCGCCACCACCGGCGCAGCGCCCACCACCAGCTTGGGCCCGCTGAGCCCACCGTCAGCTCCCGACTCCCTGGACCCCGGCAACTAACTTTGCAGCGATGCCAGCGAGCTAGCCCAGGCAGCGACGGCCCCGCCCCCGACAGCGACGACAGACAGTTGCAGCGTGACGGCTCACCTCCAGGCTCCAGCTTCCCGCTCAATGTCCCACCTTCTGATGTATTTCCTGTTTCCGGACCGCGAGGGTGGGAGTCACTGAGCGGGAAAAGCTGGAGCCTGGTCCGAGGTGGTGAGGTGAGCCATCGTTGCTGCTGACGCCTACAACAAAATCAATCGGATTCCATTAAGGCAGGCAGGCAGCAAGCCAGGTATGATTGATAGCTTTTTTTTCTAGGAAGAACCTTTTTAAATTAAAGTACTGTCTGTCTCTGTCTGTGGTGGTTTGAGAAATGTTTCAGCTGCCTGTATGTCCACCATTTTGTCAAAGTTTTTTTTGCCTGTGGGACCCACCCTTGCTTCCAGTGAGCCACAGTAGTCCCCTTCCTCCCCTTTCAGTCCCTGCCCACCTTTACCCATAGATATCCTTTTAATCATCTTTTACCTCCCTTCTTCAATGCACCTTAATTTTATTAATTCTTCCTTCTGAGCCTTACTCATCCTCCCTTAAGTGGTCCCATATGCCTCATCCTTCCCCAGGGTTCACCCCAAGTCTCACCTGTACTCCACACTACACCTCAGTCACCCTCCACCCTCCCAGTATCATTCATTCTCTGACTAGTGCTGCCACACATCCCCATCCATCTTCCTCCCTTAGTGCTCTCCCACTCCAGATCCTGTTATCCTTTCCCAATATTTATGTCGAAGCCTCTCATCTCCCCAGTAGCCTGTATTACAGCCTTAGTCATCCTTGCTGCAGTGCTCCCTTAACTTCATTCATCCTTCCGCTCTCACTCATCTTGCCTCCAAAGTGAATAAAAAAACTAAATGCTCAGACAACAAAGGTAGAAAAAACTATTTTATTCAGAATTTATTAATTGGAATATGTCAGCTTTTGGAAATGTGCATCAGTGATATTTTGCATGTAAGTTTCAATTTTTCTATTATTGTTGCATGCTGAGTCTGACTTCTTGAGGTAACTTTCCAGTTCAGTATTTTGCCTTCATATCTGTTGTCATGTGTTTTTCATGTGTGATCAAGGTGCAGTATCCTGCTAGTGTGTAGTATTTGCAGCCCTTTTTGTTTTTTTTCACGAGGTTGTGTACTGATGTTTTAGAGCCAGGTGTAATTATAGTGCTGCCTTTCCACGCATAAGGTTGTAGCTCGTCCTGTCCTTGGAATTAGTGCTGTTATGGTTTGGTAAGGTTATGAGTGTGTTTTTGCACAAGTTTGTGTATAGTGTTTTGCAGTGGAGAGATTGTGTGTCCGCACCTCTGACCCCCCCCCCCCCCCGGGGTTATGAGAATTGGAACTACTAATTGTAGTGGACTTGAACTGAATAATTTCTGGGGAGGGGGGTTTCATGATAGCATTGTGCTTATTATTTCAATCCGTTTTTCTGTACAAGTTTAGCTTCATTTGTCTTTATTTGAAATTTCATAAATAAAAAATTTTCAAAAAATTGAATAATCTTATCAATTGGGTAGAGCTGGGGTGGGGCGGGGCTAGGGCAGGGGCGGGGCTAGGATGGGGCCCCACCAAATTGGTCTGCTCAGGGCCCCGCACTTGCTAAGACCGGCCCTGTAGGTAATGTCATGAATTGGTTTCAGGGTTTTCTGACTACTGGATCCAATAGAGTTAAACGGTATGATATTATGTCTGATAGTGTAACCCAAGCGGGGTTCCGCAGGGTTCTCCACTCTTGCCCACACTGTTTAATGTTTTTCTTCATCTGCTGTGTTCAGTATTGAAAAGAGATGGTTATTTTACTCACAATTATGCAGATGATATCACTGTGATGATCCTTAGCTCAGGCAACCCCAGTAATACAGAAATGTATAGCATTGAACACCAATAAAACTAAGTTTTTATTATTTGATAATAATCCAGATCCATTATTGGATCATATGATGATAGATCAGACCAGGTATTCACTCTCTTCTTCAGTTAAGATTCTGGGTGTTTATTTAGATCAAAGTTTGTCTTTTGAATTTCATAATAACGCTCATAGCTGAAGCGTGCCAGAAATTAAAATATATTTTTCAGGCACACGTAGCGGACACGCGCCAAAATTGAAATTACTGTGAGGGCCACATGGTAACCAGGCGGTAACTCCAATTTAGCATGCGTTGGGCGCGAGTAGGCACCTACACGGCTTAGTAAAAGGGCCCCTTAGGTCTAGGCGGCATATAAATACATAAATAAATAATAATAAATAAATATTTATTACATCGTTTGTTGTTCACGACTTCTATTAGATCTAGAAGAGCATTACATAATTCTCCCTTTGCTTTTCCTATTTCAAGAGGTAGTAAATGATTTAAACTGTATGAGAAATTGCTTTCTTATCAGGCTTCATGAATTTGCAAAGAACAACAGCCATGTTTTAATATTTTGTTTAATTTCCCTTTAAGCGAAATTTGAAGACAATGCTTTCTAAGACAGGGCCACCGAGAGACTGAGCCGGGCCCGGGGCAAGGCCACCGCCACCAGGCCGGAGACAGGGCCGCTGCCCCCCCCCCCCCCCCCGATTGCATCTACAGCCCCCCCCCTCAGAATATGGCCGCCGCCCCCAATCGTCACCGCTGCCCAATTGAAATACCTAATTGGCTGGCGAGGATCCCAAGGCCCCATCAGCAGAGGACGTCTTCATCCAAAGCTGCTCTTCTGTTGATTGCCTGCCCCTGCGGCTGCTTTTCCTCTCAGGGCATGCTCAGTTTCAAAATCGAGCATGCGCGCCTGAGAAGAAAAGCAGCCGCTCAGCTGGGCAGAAGAGCAGCACTTGAGGTGCTCCTCCAGGTCCTCCCCAGCCTCCAAAGGGGACCCAGCTGCAGCACCGGGGTGTTCTCTTTCCTGTTCCTGTCGGGACGCGATAACTCGGGTCCCGTCCAGAGCAGGAGAGAGAAAGAGAGACCTCGGCCCGGGGAATTTTGCCCCCCTGCCACCACCTCTTGGCGGCCCTGTTCTAAGAAGTTTGTTTTGATGTGATTCCAAAGCGTATGACTTGGTTACTCTTTTTAGTTTTGTAAATCACTTTGAACTTTATGGTATTAACGGTATAGAAAAACAACTTAATGTGAAAAGTACCTGTGGCCATGCGCACTTGCTTTTTCTGTGTGTCCTCTCTTCATGGAAATTAACATCCTTGCAGTGTTCACTTGCCACAATTCACAGTGTATTACTCTATCCCTAACTTATGTCTTGTTTTTCCTCTCTTGCACAAGTGTAGAGGCTACTTTTTTTAAAAGATAGCATGTCCACCTTACGACCTACTATCTTTGTATTACTGTAGCCCATAGGCGCCCCGTATAAGAGGCTTGGGGAGGCTAAGCCTCCCCAGCCCAGCTGTGACCTTCGCGGCGGCCCCGCCTGCCTCCCTCTCCAAACGTACCCCGAGACTCCTGACGACGAAATCTTCTGCTGCCGCCGCTTCTATTGAGCAGCGCAGCGGCAGCCAGGAACAACACCTACACTCATCCGCTGCCGGAGCCAGCATAACATAAGAAGAAAACGAAGCGCGGGGCCACAGCAGCGTTCAGACATGCGCTGTCGGCTCTGCCGGTCTCTGCCCGTGACGTCAATTTCCCGTTCCAGGGGCAGAGGACTGGCAGAGCCGACAGCGCATGTCTGAACGCTGCTGCGTCCCCGTGCTTCTTTTTCTTCTGTCAGCGCTGCTGTAAAGAGGCCTGGGCCAGAGGGAGAGAAGAGAACGTGTGGAAACAGTAGGAGGAGAGAGAAGGAGAGCAGGGGAGAGCCAGGGGACATGAACAAGAGCAGTGGACAGCCAGAGAGCGATAGGGAAAGAAAGAGGGGACATGGAAAAAAGCAGGGGCGAGCCAGAAAGAGATGGGGACAGAAAGAGGAGCCATGGAAAAGAGCAGGGGAGAGCCAGGGACATGGAAAAAAAGCAGGGGAGAGCCAGAAAGAGATGGGGAGAGAAAGAGGGGCCATGGAAAAGAGCAGGGGAGAGCCAGGGACATGGAAAAAAGCAGGGGAGGGCCAGAAAGAGATGGGGAGAGAAAGAGGGGCCATGGAAAAGAACAGGGGAGAGCCAGGGACATGGAAAAGAGCAGGGGAGAGCCAGAGAGAGATGGGGAGAGAAAGAGGGGACATGGGCAGGAGAGAGAGAGAGAGAAGCTGCTGGGGAGAAACTGGGGGAGACCCTAGCTGTCAGACTGAGAAATGCTGGCTGGATGAAAGGAGGGAGAAAGAGGAAAAATGCTGGAAAGAGGGGGCAGAATGAGGGAAGATGCTGGTAGGGAGGGAAAGAGGAAAGACACTGGAAGGATGGGGTGAGAGAGGACATGCTGAATGGAAAAGGGTCAAGAGAGAGAACTGTCTAGAAGGAAGGGGAGATAGAGGAAGACAATGGACGGAAGGATTGGGAGAGGATAATGGGTGGAAGGATGGAGAAAGAAAGAGGGATGACACTGGATGGAATGGTAGGAGAGAAAGAGGGAAGGTGCTGGACATGGATGGAGGGGAGGGAAGTATATGCACATGGATGGAGGGAGTGAGGAGAAATGCTGGATATGGATGGAGGAAACTGTTGAATTTAAGAGCTGGATCGGGATACTGAAGGATAGGGACAGGGCTACAGATGGTAGACAGGACGCATAAGGACACAGGAGGATGGTGGACATGGTGAGAGAAAAAATATCAAATGGAAAGAAGACACTGCATAAAACAGAAGACACTGGGACCAAAGTGAATAGAAAAACCAAATGATCAGACAACAAAGGTAGAAAAAAGTATTTTATTCAGAATTTATTAATTGGAATATGTCAGCTTTTGGAAATGTGCATCTGTGATATTTTGCATGTAAGTTTCAATTTTTCTAGTATTGCTGCATGCTGAGTCTGACTTCTTGAGGTAACTTTCCAGTTCAGTATTTTGCGTTCATATCTGTTGTGTCATGTGTTTTTCATGCGTGATCAAGGTGCAGTATCCTGCTAGCGTGTAGCATTTGCAGCCCTTTTTGTCTTGTTTTTTTTTACGAGGTAATGTATTGGTGTTTTAGAGCCTGGTATAATTACAGTTCTGCCTTTCCATGCATAAGGTTGTGCTCGTCCTGTCCTTGGAATTAGTGCTGTTATGGTTTGGTAAGGTTATGAGTGTGTTTTTGCACAAGTTTGTGTATAGTGTTTTGCAGTGGAGAGATTGTGTATTGGGCTTACTGAGGTGGCACCAAATCATCAGAAAGGGTTTTAGAGCCTAAATCATGAAACACTACCTCTTGAAGGATCTACATATAACCGTTCATAAAAGGAGCTCATTGTGAACACTTTCCACCCTAAAAGGGTGTTTTGTGGCTCTACATGAGAATTGTGATATTATGATCCCTTGTTTCATATTGTTGACGGTCTGCATTTTCCGTATGGGTGATATATTGGTGTATTAGGTCTGCCCAGTGTAATATTTATGGTACAGTAAGGTTCTGAGTGTGTTTTTGCACAAATTTGTGCATAGTGTTTTGCAGTTAGCAATTGTGGTTAGTACATGCTTTGAGCAACCAGTTTATTCTTTGACATATGATACATATTTAATATCTAAATTTAATAAAAGGTATTAATTGTGACTTATTTTTACTTATTTTTGTTCTGTGTTGTCAGACAATTATGGATGTAAGCCCCGCCCCTGGCCCCACCCTAACCCCGCCCCCTTTAGCCTCCCCAAACAGTTGGGCCACCGACCGCCTATGCTTTAGCCACAAATGCACAATGTTCCTGGCTGCAGCAACAGAAATTTATATTGGGATTCCATTGGGATTCCTAGTGAAACTTATATTATTTTACTTCAGCTTAGCCACTCCCCTTTCTAGTCCAATTGTTTATATGGAAATTACCGTCAAGAGACAAGGTGTAAGTGAAAGTTGTCTTGCTTCTTTCAAGCTATTTGTATATTAATAATGAAACTTCATCATGGGTTCGTTAAAGGTTTTCTCCTGTTCATTGAGAGAGGAAAAAAATCATTGATGATTCATGCCCTTAGGATAAGCTATACCATTTCTGAGGTCTGTAGCATCTTCTGAAATGGGTTCCATCCTGTTAGATACTATAATTCTTTTACTGATATTTTCCTCTTAGCCTTATATTATTTCTTTGCTTTTTTATCCCTAGCCTTTCTTTTCTGTTCCTTTTCCACAATTTATGTAACTTGCCTCTGTCAGCGGAATACAGAACTGTACTATATGCCTTGAACTTGTCTTTGTATTTTATGACTACCATTTTTTTTAAATTTCATTTTCACTGTACTCAGTAATTTTCTAAATGAAATATGTTCTTTACAGTCAGTTCTTTTTCTTATTTTATTTTCTTATTTATTTTTTACTTTTATCATGCTATCGTAATGTTGTCTAACATGCCTTTGTCCATTTAAGCTTTCTCCAGAGCCACCTGCCTTCTAACGAGAATAAGGAACAAATGCAGAAGTCTTAAGAACGATATCCTTACGAGACCTTTCAGTATAACTGTAACTTTTATAATCAGGGGTTTAGTACATCTACTAGAGTTGATTGTACTTGAAATTCCTTTGCTAAGCATGTCAACAGGAACTGTAGTTCTTTATACCTCTCCTAACTCTCAGATTGAGAGAAATTACACTAAAGGGCCTATTAAATGCAAAAAGTAACGCGCATTAACAGAAAAGGAAGTATATGCTGTTGGGTTATGCCCTGCATGTTGCCATGCAGTTACCATACAGAATTTTTCCCCATACATTAAGGCCATTATTTTAGAAGCTTAGGGGTCATTTTACTAAATTGTGGTAAAAGGGGGCCTGCGCTAGCATCAGTGCATATTTTTTGACACGCGCTGAGGCCCCCTTTCACTGCAGCAAGTAAAAGACTGACCATTTGGGGGGAAAAGAAATGGCCATGCAGTAAGTGAATCACTTACCACAAGGCCACTTCGGTGGTAGCCCTTACCATCACCCATTGAGATGGTGGTAAGGGCTCCCGCGCTAACCCATCAGTAACTAGGCAGCGTGTGGTGCTGCCCAATTACCACCAGTTAAGTTCCAGCACTACAAAAATCCCCAAAAAATTACTGTAGCGCTGGAAATGGCACGCACTGGGGGTGGGAACTACCGTCAAGCTCCTGAGTAGCCTAGCGATAGTTCAGGATTGGTGCGCTGCAATCCCTTTGATGTGAGCCGACCCTTTAGTAAAAGGCCCCCTTAGTCATGGTTTGTACACAGAACTCCCAGCATTTATTTGTTTGTTTATTTATTTATTAGGATTTATTTACCACCTTTTTGAAGGAATTCACTCAGGGCGGTGCACATGTGTAAATAGCACCCACATGGAATGATTTTGGGAAGGCTATGATTTACACACAGATGCACCAGCTACATTTACAGTTCCTCATTTTTAAACGAGGTATGTTGAGGTATGGTATGGGTGCTACCTCTGTGCCAACTGCTATTTGTTTTTTTTCTCCTCAAGCCACTTCCCCATAGTGCACCTGTTGACTGCTTCTCATTGTATGATAACCACTGTGCCATTTGGTTCCTATTGTGTCTTTGCTGACTCATCATGGTCAGTATGTGGCTAGGGAGGAAGGGATGGGCTGAACAACAGCCACCTCTTCCTCAGCCTCCAGATCAGCTGTCCTGTTCACATAGGCAGCAGTTCCTTCTCCTTGGTTCTCTCCTCCTGACTGCTGTGGCCTTCCTCTATTGTGCTCTCCCTGCATGTCTCTTCTGAAGCTTGCCGTCATCTCTTCTGGCCTGGTTGCATCCAGCCTTTCACTCAGCTGAATTCATGAGCTCATCTGAAGGTAAGGAAACAACAGCATATCATCATTACTCCACTGAGAGCAATTCTATATTTAGGTATATATTTAGTAGGTGCCAAATATTAATAGAATACTAGTGTAACAGGTAAGATGCATGCCTATAATTTAGGCTCAAGCACTTTTATCAGCCAGCTATAAATGCTTGACCCTAAATGTCAGAAATATATGTGCAACATAGTAGTCTGTAAGTTACACATATTAGTGTGAGTCCTGCCCATACTCCACCCAGACTCCACCTATATGTATACCTATATGTAAAATATGTACTATGTGAAATTTGCACATATTTATTGAATGACAAGTGTATAGGTACATAAGTATTGCCATACTAGGAAAGACCAAAGGTCCATCAAGCCCAGCATCCTGTTTCCAACAGTGGCCAATCCAGGTCACAAATACCTGGCATGATCCCAAGAAAGTACAAAACATTCTATACTGCTTATCCCAGAAATAGTGGATTTTCCCCAAGTCCATTTAATAATGGTCTATGGACTTTTTCTTTAGGAAGCCGGCCAAACCTTTTTTAAACTCCACTAAGCTAACCGCCTTTACCACATTCTCTGGCAACGAATTCCAGATTTTAATTGCACATTGAGTGAAGAAACATTTTCTCCGATTTGTTTTAAATTTACTACATTGTGGCTTCATTCAATGCCCCCTAGTCCTAGTATTTTTGGAAAGCGTAAACAGACGCTTCACATCTACCTGTTCCACTCCACTCATTATTTTTTAGACCTCTATCATATCTCCCCTCAGCCACCTTTTCTCCAAGCTGAAGAGCCACAGCCACCTTAGCCTTTCTTCATAGGGAAATCGTTCCATCCCCTTTATCATTTTTGTCGCTCTTCTCTGCACCTTTTCTAATTCCACACATCTTTTTTTGAGATACGGTGACCAGAATTGAACACAATATTCGAGGTGCAGTCACGCCATGGTGCGATACAAAGGCATTATAACATCCTCATTTTTGTTTTCCATTCCTTTCCTAATAATACCTAACATTCTATTTGCTTTCTTAGCCGCAGCAGCACACTGAGCAGAAGGTTTCAACGTATCATCAACGATGACACCTAGATCCCTTTCTTGGTCTGTGACTCCTAACGTGGAACCTTGCATGACGTAGCTATAATTCGGGTTCCTCTTTCCCACATGCATCACTTTGCACTTGCTCACATTAAATGTCATCTGCCATTTAGACGCCCAGTCTCCCAGTCTTGTAAGGTCCTCTTGTAAATTTTCCCAATCCTACCGCGATTTAACGACTTTGAATAACTTTGTGTCATCAGCAAATTTAATTACCTCACTAGTTACTCCCAGGTCATTTATAAATATGTTAAAAAGCAGCTGTCCCAGCACAGACCCCTGGGGTACGTGACAGTATTCTTTTTATTTACACACATATTTGGCATGTAAAAGTTAGCACCTTATTTACAGAATTACCCAAAATGGCTACCCTTTTATTCTCTTACAGACTCTCTCCTCTGTTGCAACAAAGCTAGTGTTTTCAAATAATGAAGCATGGAGCACATTATGTCACAGCTCATCTGCCTGTGGGCTAATATGTTCAAAGGAAGAAATCTTTATGCAATCCCATTTCATGTCACATATTCTGCTTGGCCATAGATCTGGTGCACCTGTTTTAAAGTTATGGTTTGCATGCAGGATGGTATGGCTTTGTCCTACAGGAATATTGCTATAGTCCTCAGACAGCTGAGTGTATGTATACAATGCAGGTCATGTCAGATATGTGAAATGTACCTAACCTTAGGAGAAAAGTTACTTCGATATATTAACTGTAGTGGAGTGACTAGGATCTAAGGTAGACCTCTGAATGTACAGTGAGCTGAACAGTACCTCTAATGAACTGCAGGTGGCACCATGTCAGGTGATGTGTTTTTTTTAGAGAACAACATAGTATTCCTATATATTAGCCAATGTTACTCATGTGCCAGCACCCAATGAATGACTCTGGACATGTGATGGTGATTGTGACCAGCATGAGAAGGCCATTGAACCTGAAGGGTATGCCTCCAAAACTAAACAGTGCATCTGCTACATCACTTGTCTAAATATGGACACTTTCCAGCACTATTCCTTCTAAGCTGAGCAGGAATCCTCTAACTGCATTGCTGCCAGTGTGTGTGTGTATGGGGGCTCACTATTGAAAATATGATAGTGAAACAGCACCCCCCACTGGCAGGACTGTAGGTAGAAGACTCAGATGGAACAGGGCTCTCCATTTCAGCCGATGGACTATCATTTGATAACATATGCAAAGAGGTGGGGTCACAGTATACCATGTAAGTCAGAAAAAAGTGAGTCACAGAACTCATAAGACATCTTAACTCCAGGTCATACCTACCTGAAGGAAGGGATGGCACCTGTTTTGGGGCAATGCATAAGTCAAAATTCCTGTGAGTGTTGCTTGACAGCAATACACAGCATCTGGGGTAGATAGGGCAGATGCATTAAATATTGGGGTTAGACACCAGAGAGAAGGGGAATCTGAAAGCTGCTTACTGATTGTATCTGTAGGCTGTGATTTGTACAGCTCGCTGACCCCTGTGAAGGGTTCTCCTCCCTCTGTTGCTTCTTGTTATTAAGTGGCTCCTTCTGTCCGGGTAGAAATATGCAACTTGCCTATTTCTTTGCAATGTGCTGCAGTTTCCTCCATTTCCTTTTGAGATCTTCAGAGTGGAAGATCCCATTGACTTTGTGGCTGATCCCCACCTAGTCTTTTTGTTGTAATAATGATTTTCTGTCTGGCTGCTCAAACAGGGGTTCTCTGATGTTTAATTATCTCTCTGATTATCACATCAATTCAGCTGGACTGATGTTGACTTTTCTGGTGAGTGTTTTCTTTTGTGATACCATATAAGAGGTGCACAGGAATTATTGTGTGCTGACTGTTAATATGGGCCCTTGTTAAATGTTAAAATGCACTAATTATTGTGTCAAACAGCTAATGAAGAAAATACTGTTTAGGGGTGGGGAATAGGCAGGGAGTGTGCTTTATAATTAATGCATGACTCATTATTATGCATTGATGGGCATGTTTACAAAGGGGTCCTTTTACTAAGGCACACTGAAAAATGGCTTGCAGTAATGTAGGCACAGGTTTTCGGTGCGCACCAATCCATTTTTAGCACGCCTGGAAAAAAGGCCTTTTTTGCCAAAAATGGATGTGCAGCAAAATGAGAATTGCCGTGCGTCCATTCTGTGTCTGAGACTTTACCGCCAGCCATTGACCTGGCAGTAAAGACTCACATGGTAACCTGGTGATAATGACCTATGTGCGCCAAATGCCACTTGGCGCGTGTCCATTACGTGTGCCTGAAAAAAAAATTCAGATGCACGTATCGGACGTGCGCCAAAAAATGAAATTACCGCAAGAGTCACACGGTAGTCTGGCGGTAACTCCATTTTGGCACACATTAGGCGCGCATAGACGCTTACACGGCTTAGTAAAATTGTGTAAAGCACACTTACATTGTGGGTTTTAATTTGCAATAACCATTAGCATAGGCTTGAGCTGTTGTGTGGAAAAACTACCAGGCAGTGAAAATCCTACAGTAAGTGGATAATGTGAGTTGGGACAGTATCTAGTCAGAGATCAGTTTTGACCATCAGTGACAGCTATCATGTAGTACTTAACCACATAGAAGCTGCTTCAGCTGCCAATAGCACAGCTGCAATTAACGCCACCTCAGTAGGTGGACTTAACTGCAGTCGTACTACTGCTAGTAAGGTAGCATAGCAGCTGCTCATTCACTATATTAAAAAAAAAAACAAGATCCACCATCAGCCGCGATCACCTTACCTGAATCCTATTCTCCCACCAGAAAGGACCCACCGATTCTGACCTTCCATCCAATTCCCCCTCCTCTGATCTGATCCCCCTTAAATTCCTCCTCACAGCACTCTCCTCACAATGAAGCACATCCCAATAGTAAAACCCCACATTGAACCCCTGTGAAATCAGACCCCCTCTCCTTCCCCAAGATAAGATCCTCTCAATATAAGCCCCCAAGCAGAATCCTTCACTAGTCATCATACCAGGACACTTCCCAACCCTTTGACCCTCCCCCCCCCCCCAGACTCACCCATGGGTCACCCTGGTAGTTTCATGGATCAGAGCAGCAGTGGTCTCCTGTGCTCCTGCCCCAAGTCTGCTAGAGTTCAAAATGGCATCTGTAATGCTTAGCAGTAGTCTCATGGTAATACTGCTGGGATCATTCTTCCAAATAAGATTACACTCAGTGGTGTGCTGGAGCAGGACCTCATGGGCTCATGAGAGCTGTTTGTTAAGTTTTTAAGAATTATGGGAGCTGGTTGTTAAAGTAGCCCCCCCCCCCCCATGGTTACTTTAACAACTGGCTCCCAAAATGTGGACTTGGACCCCCTCCTGAATTCTCTTTTACATTGCTGGTGAGGATGCTGAGCCCCGCCAGCCAAGTAAAGAGGCTGCTGCTGCTCTCTGCTCCTTGTTTCCAACTCTGAGCAGCAGGCTGGGACTTCTTGTGCATGCACTGCACCACTATTAGACTACTCCAAGGACCTGCATGCTGTTCTAATGGACCTGAGTATAACATCTGAGGTTGGCATAGAGGCTGACAAGTAATGTTTTTCATCATATTTTTTGGGGGGTAGGAGGGAGTTAGTGACCACTGGGGGAATAATGGGAGGTCACCTCTGATTCCCTCCATTGGTCATCTGGTTATTTAGGGCACCTTTTTGTGCCTTATTCATTATAAATCAGGTCTAGCTCAAAACATCTTAGTTTTAGTCCAGGACATTTTTGTTTTGTTCCAATATGGCAGAAAAATGTCCTCCAGGGTGTCCACTCCATTGAAAATCTTTGTGTTATCCTCAAAAAGGTTAACTTTTCTTTGTAACCCTTTGGCAGTATAATGATTTCAATATAGGGGGTAGAGGAGTGAATTTGGGGTTGGTGAAGTAGGGAGAGAGAAGAGATCTTAGATGAGGGAAATAAAGAATGGAAATTGGGAAAGCGTTGGAGGGAGAATGGAGGACAGGAGAATTAAGGATTTGAGGGAGAAGCACAGGAAGGAAAAAGATGGGGAATTGAGCAGAGAAGAGGAAAGAAAAGGCAAATGAGTTTGGTTCTGAATCAAGGGGACACAATTTATATGAGAATAAGCATTCTAACTAGAGATGTGCAAGGCCGAAAAAAACTGTTTTCATATTTTATACATTTTTCCTGATCTTTGTGTTGTTTTTCCATGTTTTTTTCACATTTGCATTTTATGTGAGCATTGTATGTGTGCTAAAAGAAGTGTGAAAATCAGTTGTACATGCATTAATTCATAGGTGTATGTGTGTGCAGTTTCCCCTCCCTGATACAGAGGAACTGGACTGCTGTAGAGGATGTACATGGAACCTAGATAGTGTCTAGAGCTTAGTTCAACATTTTCCAGATATTATTTTACATCAATTGCTACTTCTGATATCATAACTTTTGCAGGTCCCATTTAACCCATTGACCCCTTCCATAAAAATTGTAAGATTGTGTTTTAAAGGGTTATCAAACTATAATTATAACAGCTCTACAGAATATGTACCAACTAACAATAGCTGTTTACAAAACTAGTATTTCATTCTCCAGTGTATAATCTGTTGAGATAAGAATATAAGGGAACCCTCACAGCCTAAGCTGTGGGGATAATAACATTGACTGAAGGCAAAAGTCAGTCAAGTATGGAGGGGAAAAGCTGTGGAAATAAAGGGAAGGGGAGGGTGGTGGGCAAGGCAGAAGAGGGTAGGCAGGTTAGCAACAGAAAGGGAAAGGAAAAGATTGGTTAAAGAAGAAGAAAGGGGATTGGGTGGGAAGAGGGAGAGGCTGAGATAGGGAAAAGGGTTTTGGTGCGCAAAAAGTATTATGTGGGAGGGTAGGAGAGGGTGAGGATGGATTGAGGGGAGTTTTGATGACCCTTCCCAGCCCGCCCGATGTATGCATTGGAAGGGTGTATGAAAAGGGTGCGAGTTAGTTCAAAGGGGAGAGGTTAGAGGGGGGCTGGGGGTAGTTGGAAAATGGTAGCAGCTTTACAAGGGGTGCCTGTTTGAAGGGTTAAAAGGCACCAGAGGTGGTTAAAGGAATATTGTGAAATATATGGAATGAAAAGAACTCGGGGGCGGCACCGCCACGAGTAAGATGTGGCTTGACGGCACCGTAAGTCACATGGGGAGAAGGGGGATAATGTGGGGGAAAAGTGAGCCAGTTTCGTTACCGAATGGCTTAACACTATTGAACCGCTATGGGCAATTAACTTGGTTTAAAAGATTTTGATCTTACAAAGACAATGTTAAGTGATGTTGAGATATTTACTGATGTTTGGTGAATAAAGCTGCAGCCAAATTTTATTCCAAAGAAAGTGTTATGGTGTTATTTGATTTACTAGTAGGAGTGTGTTGAAGGGACTGACTGAAGTGTGAATGTCAATGTTATGAAGACATAGCATTATATATGATGACCACATGGATTCCTTTTCTTACAAGACACAATCTAAATTGTATGTCATCTTGAAGGACAAGTTGAATAACCAGAAAAGCATTATCACTACCAACCTCGTACTGTTAAATATTCAATTATCTCTAAGGAGATAATGAGCTCAAAAGAATATGGATTAGAATAGACAGTATCTCAAAGCTACCTTGTCTCAAATATATATGCATACATATATTTGTATATATTGGTGGATTATAGCAGAAGGGCAGCTGTTCCCAAACTGTGTGCTGCGGCACCCTGGTGCACTGCAGTGAACAGTCAGGGTTGCCGCGGCAAATCCTGATCTCCATCCCACCGCCAGCCGAACCACCTCCTCTCTGCTGAAAACATGCGTCACCTGCTCCTCCGGCTAGTGTCTCTCATCCCCTACATGTCTCCCTCTCTCTGCCCCAGGTCCAATAAACAACCATCTCTGAACACCCCCCCACCCCAGCACCAGTAGCATTTCTCACACCGCTTCTGGCACCACTCCCGAAGTCTTCCTGCTGCTGTGTTCATCCCCTGCGGCAACAGAAAGTTACATCACAGGGAGCTTAACGCGACAAATGGAAGGTGTTGAAAGAGGAGGAATCTTGATTTTGGGGATGGAGAGGAAGGAGAGAAACATGCTTGGAAGAAGCAGCAGGAGCCTGAAGTTGGCTGAAGACTACAGAGGAGCCCTACCCCCCACCCCGGCTGCTCCAGGTGAAGGTGAGCAGTGGAAAAAAATATGTGGTGGTGGGGGGCAGTGCAGACCTGTATGGCAGGGGAGGGTGGAGACTTATGTGTCTGAGGAGTGGGGGGTATCACAAAAAATTGCTCGAACACAAAGGGTGTCTTGAACCAGTAGGGTATGCCACCTGGGATTCAGTCTTTACTTGGGGGCCTTTTTACAAAGGCGCAGTAGGACTACCACGCAGGTAGCTCATGCCAAATCAGCCTTAGTACCAGGGTAGCGCAAGAGCCCAGCGGTAGTTCCGAAGATGGCTTGTGCAGTTTCTCACAGTAGAAAATAATTTTCAATTTTCTATCGTGGGTGTCATTCCCAGTGGTAATTGGCAGCATAGCCACATTGCCCGTTTATTGCAGCGTTAGCGCAGGAGCCCTTACCACCAAGTAAATAGGAGGCACTAATTTTGGACTTGGCCATTATTACTGAAAATAAAAATTTGGCTTTTGGGCAGATACATATGCAGGTGTTAATTCTCAAGGAGCTGCCTAGTTTTAGGTGGTAGAATGCATGCAAATAGTGGTATTGTAATCATTTTTGTGCATAAGTGACTACTTGTGACTTTAAGTGACCTATAAAATAAGTCATAGAAAAGTATGCACAAGATTTGATGGTGTGCACTTTCGTATGAACACGCTGGAGCTCCCATTAATTATTTCCTCCTGAAGATCATTGAAACTCAGTTGGAGCCGAGAGAGGACAAAAATTTTGGGACTGTTTAATCAAGATATCTTTCTCATTTTTTCTTTTATTTATTCATCACGAATTCAGGGGAGCATTATTTGGACTAAGTTTTGTCCCAGGCTTGCACTCACCGGCGTTCTCAGCAACATTTTAAGATCATACAGATAAGTACTGATATAATGTTAATTGCAAGATCATTGCAGGATGGACTTTGTATAATGTGGACAATAAAAAATGAATAATGTAGACAAGGTATAACGTTCTAGACAAAACTGTAATGTGGCATTCATGCGTGGAGGAGTGGCCTAGTGGTTAGGGTGGTGGACTTTGGTCCTGAGGAACTGAGTTCAATTCCCAGCACATGCAGCTCCTTGTGACTCTGGGCAAGTCACTTAATCCTCCATTGCCCACCACATTGAGCCTGCCATGAGTGGGAAAGCATTGAAACAATGGGGTATTAGGATTTATTTACATGCATAATTGCTTGAGCATTATTCATACACATATTGTTTCTTCTGTTTTGCATCATTGTTGAAACTTCGAGTCACACATGTGCTTTGGTTTTGAACGATAATATAATGTGTGCCTTTATACGGAGACTTTGAGAACGCCAGGAGTGCGATGACGGTCCTCTGTTCAACCAGTCACTTTTTTAATGACTGATGTGTGAACTGAGCACTTTGCATTTAAATTTAAACGTTTGTACAAGCATATAAAAATTTGATATATAGTTGTTTCTTGTCATGATCTTTATATCTTAATATAAGTAATCTTTTAAAATGAGGTCACACTTAAAAATATGTGCAATGCAAGCTGGTGCACACTTTTATACTAGGTATGAACAGGGGCGGAGTCACAAGAGGAAATTCTATAAATGGCGCCATGATAAAATTCAGTACTCAATGCTGTTCTCTAACGGGTGCTCTGGGATGCACATTCTTTATAGAATAGCGTTGAGCACCGAATTCCAAACTCAACTTTTGGCATGAGGGCTTATGCCAGCTGAAACCTGCTGTAAATCCTGGCATGCAAGTTGGGCACAGGTCCTTGCTATTCTGTAATACTACACATATCTTTTGTGAATGCCCCTCACCCCTCCCCCATGCCCATCCCATGGCCATATCCCCTTTTGAATTGCGCATGATCCAATTTAGCCTCCTATTGTTACAGAATAACACACAGCCAGATTGGCATCCAAATCATAATTAGTGCCAATTAAGCGCTATTGCAGGAACCTGAAGGAAGTTCCCACCCGCAGCATGCGCTATTTTCAGCACTACAAAAATATTTTCTATTTTTGTAGCACCGGTGCTTACCCAGCGGTAATTGGGCAGCAGTGCATGCTGCCCGGTTACCGCTGGGTTAGCATGGGAGCCCTTATTGCCACCTCAGTGGATGGTGGTAAGTGCTCCCCCCCCCACACCAAAATGGCCGCACGGTTCACTTACTGCACAGCCATTTCTTGTCCACAAAAAAAGACAGCATTTTATCCTCTGCGATAAAAGGGGGCCTCAGGTTAGTAAAAGGGGTCTGTTAACTCCAATAATAAATTTATTGGAACCCAATCTGGGATCCATGCCTAATTTTGGGTGTCTTTGTGCCCTATTTACTAAGCTGCAATGTAGGTACACTAACGTTTTAACACTCATAGGAATATATGGGTGTCTCTAGCGTTAGCGCATGCTAATTTTTAATACATGCTAAAAAAGTTAGCACACCTTAGTAAACAGGGCCCTAAATTTGGGCGACCTTTATAGAATCCAGGGGACAATGTATGCACATGTTTTATAAAATAAACAGTAGAATTTACGCCTGCTCTCCAGCAAGTGTCATGTCTGCACCATGCATGTGGGCACTATTGCTGCTGGTCTTTTATAAAATCACATTGGCACCTAAAATAATACCAAAATAGGCACCTTGCTGCTTCTGCTGACTTAACCCTTTAAGTCTACTTGCAAATCATTTCTACAGGGAGTAGACAGGGATTTGGTGTCAGGGCATATCTGACTAGAATGTTGGGTTTTTTTTTTACCATTTTTGACCTAACTCTAAGATGACAGCTTAGGAATAGAAATACATTAAAATCTGCAAAAATAGGCATAAGAACAGGATAAGATGTCATGGGGTTTGTGTGATCTGTCATCACGCAGAGAGTTCTGAACATAGCTATAATTATCAAACATTGCCAGTGCCACCACATATTAATACAACTTATGCTTGACTGAAATAGCTCAGTAATTCTTGGGTTCTGAAGGAGCATAGAGTCAGGACTTCTCTGCCTGGTGTAGGAGCAGAAAAGGTAGTAACGGCAAACACTGCTTTAGCAATGTCAGTGAATGATGGTAATTTTAGACAGACTGCTGAGAGAGGAGTACAAAGCCTGAAAAGATATCAACCAGGCAGATTTAAGACTTAGAGACAGTAGGAAACTATGAGATTGATAGCACAGAAGGAATCTTTTTGGTTGATGCCTGTGTCCCACATCAGAGCTTTGGGATTGATAACACAGAGGGTTATCAATCTCCCAGCAGTAAATAGAACTACTGTTCCCCATGAAGAATGGATGATATTAAATACTTTGACACCAACTGGATTAAGAACTGCAAACCGACTGAGAAGTATATGTTTCCAGAGATAACGTGGGACTGTTTCCCTACACAATTTATTGAGCAACCAAAAGATCATGGCTTGTGCTTGTGTTCAGTCCCAGGAAACCACACAAGCATACTAAATGCAGGAGATGGTAAACGCATAGGAAGAATTGATCATAGGCCTCATAATTACTCAGATAGGTAATACTAAAGCAGAATGAAAAGCTCTTTACCTTTTCAACAAAATTTCAGTGCTCAAGGTACTGTGGTCGAAATATCAAACAAATACTGAAAGAGTTCCCTTTACTAAACCGGGTTATAGCAATAACGTGTTGAAAAGCAACTAATGCACATCAAAATCCTATAAAGTTCCTTAGTTATGCCTAACTGTGTTACCTTGCCATAATCTGATGCATCCAGCATAAAAAAAATAAGCTAGGCCACACACAAATGCCCCAGATGCCACAGAACAATTTTTTTTTTAATGGGGTGGAACTTGAGAAGCACATTTACCCCCAGATTCTATAAAGCGCACCTGGAGATCCACGCAGAAATCCAAGCAGATTCTGTAACAACTGCATAACTTTACAAATTTAACAAGCTAATGAGCACTGATAACAGCACTTTACAAGCAATAATGAGCACTAATTGGCACTAATTAGAATTTACGCACACACATCGCTAAGCGTATTCTGTAATGAAGTGCTCCAAACTTCTAACGCATGCAGGCAAAAGGGACATGGTTATGAGCAGGGAAATGGGCATTTCGTGGGTGTTCTGAAATGTACTTGTGTAGTTATAGGATATGGCCCTCTGCACCTAAATCTACGCACTGGGATTTATGACACATTTTCGTTAGTGTAAATGGATGCATGTAGTTTTAAGTGCTGAGATATCAACTAAGCAGATCTACCACACCTAAATCTGGGTGCTGCTTATAGAATATGCTTAGTTGGTACTGGTTCCCTTGCCAATTGTTTAGGTGCCATATATAGGATAAGTACATAAGTATTGCCATACCGGGACAGATCAAAGGTCCATCAAGCCCAGCATCCTGTTTCCAACAGTGGCCAATCTAGGTGGCAAGATCCCGAAAAAGTTCAATACATTTTATGCTGCTTATCCCAGAAATAGCAGTAGATTTTCCCCAAATCAATTTAATAATGGTCTATGGACTTTTCCTTTAGGAAGCCGTCCAGACCTTTTATAAACCCCGCCAAGCTAACCGCCTTTACCACATTCCCTGACAATGAAATCCAGAGTTTAATTACAGGTTGAGTGAAGAAAACATTTCTCCGATTCATATTAAATTTATGATCCCCCCCCCCCTTATGATCCTATAAAGGGTGTTAAAAGTTAGGCACCCAAAATCTAGGTACTAAACTAGTATTCTATAACAGCAAATTTATGTGCTTAGGTTATAGAATACTAACCTAAGTCAGATGTTAGGTGCCTAAATTTAGGCATCACCTCTTATGCTT
Organism: Microcaecilia unicolor; assembly: GCF_901765095.1. NCBI lineage: Eukaryota > Metazoa > Chordata > Amphibia > Gymnophiona > Siphonopidae > Microcaecilia > Microcaecilia unicolor. The sequence continues at coordinate 264,998,027 of NC_044037.1, forward strand.
GCTTTATGGCAGGTGTAAACGCAAGCATTGAAATGCAGCAGATAGGCATCTAACTGACAGTATTCAATAAAGCATGCAGTGAACTAGTTGGAACACCAATGGCCTGCCCATGCCCCTCCTTTATGAACTCCATCTTTGCAGTTACGCACTAGGGGTCCCTTTTACCAAACTGTGGTAAAAGGGGGCCTGTGCTGGCGTCTACACGTGCTTTTGATATGTGCAGAGTCCCCCTTTTACCACAGCAGGTAAAAGGCTGTTTTTTTGTTTGGAAAAAGAAATGTCCATGCGGTAAGTGATTCACTTGCTGCGCAGCCATATCCCGGGGGAGCCCTTATCACCACCTATTTAGGTGATGGTAAGGTTTTCTGCACTAACCCGGTGATAACCGGACAGTGCACGGTGCTGCCCAGTTACCGCTGGGTAAGCCCTGACACTACAAAAATATTAAATATTTTTTTAGCACCGGAAGTGGTGCATGCTGGGGGTGGGAACTACCACCGGGCTCCTGGGGTAGTTCTGGATTGGTGTACATCAAGCCCATTGCCGCACGCCAACCCTTTTGTAAAAGGGCCCCCAGAGTATTTAGAGCGGCATTTTCGAAAGAACGTCCGTCAGAATAGAGACATCCAGCTCTTAACATCCAAAATGGATGTCCATTTCACATGTATTTTCCAACTGGAAATATGTCAGGTTTTTTTTGTTCAAAACAATGTGAGATGGACGTCCGTGAGCTAAGGACATCCAGCATGAACAGCTATTTTACAAACTGGAACGACCAACATATGAATGGGAAAAAAGCAGGGGCGAGGATGCCTGTCCAGCAGCATTCTTAGAAGAATAGCAACGCAGACATCACCGCAGAGCTGAGGGGCAGCATAGTGGTTAGTGCAGTGAAATTTAAACCAAGGGACCCAGGTTTAAACCCCGCTTTAACTCTTTTATTTTGTAAGTGTGAGCCCTCCAGGAACTGAAAAATACATACAGTCTTGCAAGTGGCTTATATATTTAGGTACAGTATGTATTTTTCTGTTTCTGGAAGGCTCACAATACAAAAATTAACAAGTTAAAGTGGAACCTGGGTCCCTTGGTTTAAAGTCCCCTGCACTAACTACTAACCACTAGTACTCCTCAGACTTGCTTCCTGCTTTGCTAAGAATGCCCATAATACCTGAAGCTGTCATAGAGCCTAGCATCCCTTTCTAGTTTCACTCTCAGGGGAGAGGGAGGGGGACAGCAACCAGGGGGGATTAAGGAGGTGTCATGCCTTAATCCCTCCTTTGGACAGCTCCTCAAGCAGAGCACCTTTCAGTAACCTGGATGTTCTTGAAACAGGTTTAAATAAGGATGTCCTTCTTTTTAGACATGGATGTTTCTTCCCCTTCGATAATCACTGTTGGATGTCTAGATTTCAGGCCCTCTCTAATCCCACCCAAACACATCCAGAACACGCCGCCTTGTTATTTGGATGGACTGCAATGTTGGATATCCATTTTCTGCCTTTGCAAAATTGGGAATTGGGCATTTCAAACACATGAACAACTATTTGGGCATTTTTAGACATCCATATGCTTCAAAAATAAGCTCCTTAGCTGCCTAGTTATAGAATAGCACCTAAGTGCACTTAGGTGCCTAACTGCCATCCCTCCCCCCCCCCCCCCATTTTGTTGCTTAATTATCGTTAACTTCTGTTTGAACAACAAAAATTGGTGCCTAACTTCTGGAGAATTATATAGAATTACACTTTTAACCATAACAGACCCAGTGAGGGTTTGGGAAGTGAGGAGATGTACCTTTTGCCACTCACTACATCACCAGTTTTGGTCAAGGGAGTGGGGAATCTTTCAAGCCGCAGATCAGGCCTTTAAAAGATAGCAGCCTAAATTGATATTAGGGATGACGTTGCCATTTAAAATGAATGTTGTCCACTGATAAGATTGTGCACTCTCCCCCAGATTCTGTATATGGCTCTGAGATTTGGTGCCAAAATTTACATGCTGATTATAGAATAGGGGTGCAGAGCGGATGCATGCGTAACCATAACCACTAATTAGTGTCAATTAGCACATATTAAAGCCAATTATGACTTGTTATAGCTAATTTAGCTAATCCCCCATCTTAAGTCTCCATCATTCATCTAATTAACAGCTTTTTACTTCTTGCACTTACCTCCCTAGTTCTCTCATTCCTACCTGTGTGAGTCACTAATATTGTACTATTCACTCTGAGCACCAAAAATGTTTAAAGAAAATATTTGATTTATATTATTGTGTATAGATGATTTACATTGAATAAGGGTTTGATTTTGGATATTCATTTAGTTCAAAACTCAGATTACTCTTTGAATACCCCAGAGGATACAAATTGATAAAAAAAAATTTTTAAGTTTAATATCTTTTATTGGATTTCAACATAATACAATAGAAGCAAGAGCTCACCACAGTTCAACAAGCAACAGTTACAAACATGGCAAAACTGGAGCTCACATTCAAGAAACAACTATCCACAACTAGAAACACATTAAGAAAAAGGCGGAAGAAAGAGGAGGTGGAGGGAAAAAAAAGGAGGGGGGTGCTGGAGGATACAAATCCAGACATGGAGCATGCATAGGCCATAAAATACATCAACCTCAGTGCTTATCTCTGTACCGAAGCAAAATAGGACACCAGTGGCAGCCATTTTTCCCTATAGGAAGCGAAGCGAGAAGATTTCTTTGCCAGATGTAATTTGAATTTGTACATTTGGAGCAATGAGTTCCACCATTCCTGATAAGTGGCCTGATGTAAAGACTTCCAGTGAGAGAAGATCACCTTCAATGCCAAAGAGACCATGGCACTAACAAGAGCCCCCTCACTAGGAGTTAACTGACCCCCACAGGACTGTTCCCGAAGAATCACAAATTGATAAGAGATGGAGCCAGGGAGGGGAAAAATGGCTACCAGCTGAGATCAGACTTCTGACCAGTACTTATGAAGGCACACACATTCAAATATAAGATGCCTGAGAGTACCCGTTTGGGAGTGACAAGACCAACAGACAGCTGGACTAGAGGGATTAATAACATGCAACTTATACGGCGTCCAGAGGGATCTATGCAGAAAGAAATACATAGACTGCGTGGTGGTAGAAGAGTTAGAGCACCTGAAAAGGGACTTCCAAAGCAATTCCCACAGCTTGCCAGAAATAGGTTGCTGCAAGTCTTCCTCCCAGCACCATCGCAAACCAGTACATTTAGTGCTGGATTTACAAAGAAGATATTTGTAAATGTGGGAAGCCACATGACCAGTGCGCTGAAGCTTCAGACCAAAATCCAGAAGTGCCCTGAGGTTTGGGAGAGGAACTGGGCTTGAAATCCACCCTTGTACTGCTTTTTTACCATGGAGCCAAGCTGAAGCCACTGGTAAAATTGGGCGTCAGAAAGGCCAAAGTCCAGTTTCATTTCTGCAAAGGTTTTCCAAGACTGCCTAGTTGCATGTATCAAATCCTCTAAAGTCCAAATGCCGATAAGTTGCCACTGAGACCATGAAACCTGCTTATTGCCAATTTTAAAGTTGGGGTTATTCCAAATAGGGGTGAGAGGCGTAGCAGACCAAGGGATATCCATTAATTTATCAAGGGACACCAGTAAATTAAATTAAATTTTAACTGCCAGACCCGTGATCATTTTTCCAACCTTTGAGTATCCCTTCTCATGGTTTCTACTCCCTCCAGGGTATCCACTCTACTGGCTATCTTCATGTCATCTGCAAAAAGGTTAACTTTTCTTTCTAACCCTTCAGCAATATCTCTCATAAATATATTAAACAGGATCGGGCCCAGCACCAACCCCTGAGCCACTCTACTACTCACCTTCCTTGCCTCCAAACCAATTCCATTTACTATCACCCTCTGCAGCCTGTCTGTCAATCAGTTTCCAATGCAGTTCACCACTTTGGGTTCCAAGTTTAGCCCTCTCAGCTTATTCATGAGTCTTATGAGAGGGACCGTATCAAAGGCTTTGCTGAAATCCAAGTAGATTACATCTAATGCATGTCCTTCATCCAGTTCTTTGGTCACTCAGTCAATCAGATTTGTTTGACAGAATTTTCCTTTGGTAAAGCCTTGTTACCTTGGAACCTCTAACCCGTTGGCTTCTAGAAATTGAACTATCCTTTCCTTCAGCAGCAACTCCATTATTTTTCCTACCACTGATGTAAGGCTTACCAGCCTGTAGTTTCTCACTTCTTCCCTGTCTCCAGTTTTTTGAAGATGGACTACATCAGCTCGTCTCCAATCCTACAGAACCTCTGCCATCTCTAAAGATCTATTAAATAAATCCTTAAGAGGTCCTGCCAAGACTTCTATGAGCTCCCTCAATATCATGGGATGTATCCCATCCAGCCCAATAGCTTAGTCCACTTTCAGATTTTCAAGATGTTTATAAATGCTTTCTTCTGTGAATGGCACAATATCCACTTATTCCCAGATAGTCCCTCGGTAACCAAACTTGGTCCTTCTCCAGGATTTTCTTCCATGAACACTGAAGAGAAGTATTTGTTTGGCATGTTTGCTTTATCCTCATCACACTCTACATAGCTATTCTCAGTATCTTTCAGTCTTGCAATTCCATTCCTATTTTTCTCCTTTCCCCAATATATCTACAAAAAGGTCTTGTCTTTTTGTAGATATATTGGGAATTTTTTTGTTGTTGTTGTAGATATATTGGGGAAGAATTTTCTTCTGACCGTGCTTTCATTAGCCATATTTCCCTCTTTGTTTTTTTGCGTTTAATCCATTAATCTTTTCTGTGATCCTCTTGTTGCATTCTTCTGTATTTCTTACACGAAGCCTCTTTTGCCCTTATTTTTTCAGTCATTTGTTTGGAGAACCATATAGGCATCCTATTTCTCTTGTTTTTGTTTACTTTCCTTGTGTAAAGATCGACTGCTATATTTATAGCAGTTTTCAGCTTGAACCACTGCGCTTCCATTTCTCCGATTCCTACCCATGCCGTCAGCCCCTTCTTCAGGTATTCACCCATTTTACCAAAATCAGTACATCTGAAATCCAGTACTTTGAGTTTTGTGCATCCGCACTCCGCTTTTGCTCTTATATCAAATGTGTCCTTGTTAAAGAAAAACTCAAAATTGGACTTAAAAAAAAAGATTGATTGGATATAAGTCCTGTATAACTGCCCATTGAGACCCTGCTCCCATGGTAAAAACACGTATGGAACATAATCATCATTTTTCTGATCTTAGATGCATGGCGATTGACCAAGTTCACTATACTATATGAAGGGAGACATTTCTAAAACTCTCCATCATCGCAAACTACATTGAATTTAAAAACTACAGACTATACATCATTAAGGGCTCAATGGCCCTTTAGAATGGGACATGTTTTATTGCTAAAAGTGGTGTGCTTTTCCTTTAACTAGATACTGCAAGCTGATTGGTACCTGTTTGCGTTCATTATAATCTTCAGCACCATCTTGGATCTAAATATTTGCTGGTTTATTGTTCACCCTCCTGAAGCAGCTTTGGCGAAACAAGAAGGCCCATTGTCGAGGACATAGACAATGAGAATATCTACATGTAAGTGGTGAAGCTATTGTACAAGTGGATGCGTTACAGAGAGTGGGATTAGATTTGAAACACCGCAAGATAAGTAGCATTTAGAATACTGTGCAGCTTCCTCTTTGCTCTACATTCTTTTATCTGGGAAATTTGTAGTATATTTTAAATAATCATTATTTGTAGTACAGTTTCAATTTTTCACTACTACTGCACAGTAGTTGAATATACTTAAGGAGAAAATTACCAGTCCTGAAAACACTATTTTATGATTTTTGTCAACCTTTCTTGCTCTTGATAGCAGCCTTTTCTTCAAGTTAAGATCTGGAGGGGAAGGGGAAATGGGAGGCAGAACTCCTGGGGATAATCCACCAAGAAAAGATGAAGTAGCATGCTCAGTTCATGAAGGATATCTGTCTATAGGTTCTTGAAAGGTCTCACTATTGGCTCATTTTTGAAAGAGAAGGGTGTCCATCTTTCGACATAAATCAGAAGATGGATGTCCTTTTCCCAGGGACGTCCAAATCGGTATAATCAAAACCCGATTTAGGACATCCCCAACTGCACTCCTTTTCGAGGACAGCCAAAGTTCAAGGGGGCGTATCGGAGGCGTAGTGAAGGCGGGACTTGGGTGTGCCTAACACTTGGACATCCTTGACCCATAATCGAAATGCACTCCTTCTCGAGGACAGCCAAAGTTCAAGGGGGCGTATCGGAGGCGTAGTGAAGGCAGGACTTGGGTGTGCCTAACACTTGGACAACCTTGACCCATAATTGAAAAAAACAAGGATGTCCATGATGAACACTTGGATGTTTTCACCAGGACCTGTTTTTCTTACGACTAAGGCACAAAAAGGTGCTCGAAATGACCAGATGACCACCGGAGGGAATTGGGGATGACCTCCCATTACTCCCTCAGTGGTCACTAACCCCCTCCCACCATGAAAAACATCTTTAAAAATATGTTGTGCCAGCCTCTATGCTAGCCTCAGATGTCATACTCAGGTCCGTAACGGCAGTATGCAGGTCCCTGGAACAGTTTTAGTGGGTGAGTGCACTTCAGACAGCCGGACCCAGGATCACCCCCTCCTACCTGTTACGTTTGTGGAGGAAACAGTGAGCCGTCCAAAACCCACCACAAACCCACTGTACCCACATCTAGGTGCCCCCTTCACTCGTAAGGGCTATGGTAGTGGTGTACAGTTGGAAGTAGTGGGTTTTGGGGGGGCTCAGCACACAAGGTAAAGGAGCTATGTAACTGGAAGCAATTTATGAAGTCCATTGCAGTGCCCCATAGGGTGCCCGGTTGGTGTCCTGGCATGTCAGGGGGACCAGTGTACTACTAATGCTGGCTCCTCCCACTACCAAATGGCTTGCATTTGGTCATTTTTGACATGGACATCTTTGGTTTTCTTAAATCGCTGAAAATCAGAAACGTCCATGTCTAGGGACAACCAAATTTAGGGATGGCGAAATTTAAGGATCTGAATATCCCTGACGGTATTTTTGAAATGAAAGATGGACGGATTTCCCCACCCCTATATTTCACTGTTTTGCAAGAACGTCCAAATCGCAACTTGTACGTCCCTTTCGAAAATGCCCCTCCACGTCTCCTCCTTGTGATGATGCTCTATGTTTATTTAGATTTTGTTCACACCTTTTCAGTAGTAGCTCAAGGTGAGTCATATTCAGGTATACTGGATATTTCCCTGTCCCTGGAGGGTTCACAACCTAAGTTTCTACCTGACACAGTGTAGAGTTAAATGACTTGCCCAAGCAGTGGTGGATGTCAAGACCTATGTTCTAACTATTATGTGGATGAGTTTTTACTATGTATTAGGGGTGTACATTCATTTGGAATTATGTGGGAAATAACATGTCCTGTTTTTATGTTTTTAAACCAAACAACGGAGGGAAATAATTCAAAATCTTGGTGTTTTTTTTTCTTGTGTCGTCAATAGTGTGTACACTATTTAGAAATAGGGAAATCTAGTTCAGCATTAAGCTAAACAAATGAAAAATTTTGACCTGCACATCCCTACTATGCACTGGTATACTGAATCACACTCTGAAGAGATGGAAAATCATGTAATTAAAGTGTTATGTTATATAGCTGTGGAGGACTGTCCCCTGGAATATCCTGGGACCCAGCTGAATCAAAGAGTGTATCAGATCAGGACACAGATAAATGATTACCTTCTTTGGAAACTGTCCAGTTTGCTGACCTCAAGGTTGCTCTTGATGCTTGGAACAACTGTCTGCTCTGTGCTTTGGACCCAATAGCTCCTATTCAGAGCCATAAACAGACAAGATCAAGAACTGTTTGATGATTTAATTCTGACCTGATATAGAAAAAGAGATTAGTGCATGTAGCTGAACAATGATGGAGGAAATCAGGGCTTGCTGAGGATTGTTCTGTACATTGATTTTAATTGGATAGTTATAGGTACCAGGTTGATGCTGTAAGATCTTCATATTTTTCTAAAAACAGCAACACCTCCTTTAATCACCCATTACAATTGTTTTCTGTGGTTAAATCATTACTTCAGAAAGATGAGGGGGGGGGGGGGTCTACATTATTTATTAGGATTTATTTACCGCCCTTTTGAAGGAATTCGCTCAAGACTGTGTACTGCAAGAATAAATCAAACATAAACAACAGACAATTACAACAGTAAAAATAAGCAAACAATAATACAAAGTATGGATTGGTATGCTATATTACAATGCCAACACAATACACAATAAAACAGTTTAATAGCACAGGATGTAAGCAAAGATGGAACATATGGATAAATAAGATAGAGTAACAGTAGTAAGAAAATAAGGGATTGGTTAAAGAGAGTTGCTTGAACATTATCTTGGCTAGGATAGGAGTGGATAAACATATCCTGTTATAATATGTGCAGCCGGTGTCATTTACTTCTTCCATTAAAGGTCTTATAGCTAGGTGTGTATTCCAAATAACAACTTGTTCTGACACTGTAGTTGTCTTTTCATCCACTATGTAGATAGTCCAAGGCCTCTAGGAAATTCTCAGCAGTCAGCTTTTTCTTGACTCTGGGAGGTGCCATTTGCTCCAGGTGGTCACTTAGAGAAAACTTAATTAGAAAGTGATCTGTCCATGATAGGGGTTATGACAAAACAGTGGGTTTCCAAGCCTGAAAACTATTATTTCATGAAGTGTATTTCTCCAAATTGTCCAGTAGGTGGCACTTGTAAAGCTGTTGCAAAAAAAGAATTTCTCTTCTCCAGTTTCAGCTTATGGAAAAGCAATCTGCAGTACCATTGGGCAGCTACTTTCAAAATTGATGGCCTGGGCTCTGATTGGCCCTGGATTTCAAATCTAGCCTGAAGATACTGGATTTTCCTCTGTCTCAGCCAGGGAACAGAGAGAGAAAGACCTCTTTACTGAGGCCCTGTGAGCAGTTATATTTTGTAACCTATGAGCAACTACAGTTCCTGAACTCCCCAGGTACAACCCAGGTAGTAAACAAATATTTAGATAGTTTTATAATTGATCCACATTCAGTTACCTGTTATTGTCTGCTGATTTCACCTTTTTCTGTTCACTGTTCAAGTTCTGTGACAATAAACCTTTTAGTTGTTTGACTCTGCTGTCATAGACTGACTAAGGATCCTGGTTTGTGTTTTTAGGATTGTGGGTATTTTTCAGGAACTGTGGGACCCCTGAGAGAGTAACCCCAGTACCTAGAAATCACCGGGAAATAACCTGAGAGTTCCAGCCCTAGCGCCCTTATCAGCTATTAGTTCCAGCCTCAGCCCCAATCCCCACATGTTCACTCTCAGCTCCCGCGACAGCCCCCTTCTTATTCTTGCCACCCTGCATTTTAAAATCTTTTACCTTGAATTGGCAGAGTCTCTGAAAGAATCAGGCTACTTCAGACCTTCCTTCACTGTCCTGTCCTCATGGAAACAGGAAATTACATCAGAGGAAGTTGGGACACGGTGAAGAAAGGCCCAAGACTGCCTGCTTCCTTCACAGATGCTGCCGATTCAAGCTAAATGATTTAAAATGCAAGGTGGCAGGAATGAGAAGGGGACTGTCACAGAAGCTGAGGGTAGGCAGGTGAGGACTGGGGGCTTGGGCTGTGCCTGGAACTAGCAGCTGAGACGTGAGCTAGGGCTGGAACTTGGAGCTGCCAATAAGCATGGCTTGTCGTACCCTGCAGAGGTCAGCAACCCCCTTCCATGCTTACCACGCTTTCTTTATCATTTTTGTCTAGTGTTCAAACATGTAGAATTATGATAAATGCATAATTTTTGGATTTTGCTAATATATTAGATTATCATCAACATGGTTTCAGAAAAATTGACACTACAGAGACTTCTTTACTTTCTACCTTTGATACTATCCATCTTGAATTTGATAGGGTTGGTAAGTTTCTTGTGATTGCAGTAGATACGAGCGCTGCTTTTGACACCTTGAATCATACTATCTAAGGGGGTCTTTTTCTAAGGTGTGCTAGCATTTTTAGCTCACACTAAAAATCAGCTGGCGCTAAACACTGAGGTGCCCATTATATTCCTTTCACTCCCCTAACTTAGGTGATTGGAAACAATTGTATAAGAAAGGATAGTTTTGGTTGGTTTTAATCGTATTTTACTGGTTGGACCCAAAAGGTCGTTTTCAATGATTGTTCCACTGATTTGTATGCTTTAATAATAGGATCATCCTCCATTTTTTTCTTTTGAGTAAATTTCAATACTACTTTATATTCAAATTAAAAGTCTAAAGGTCATGTTAGACTCTGCTCTTTCCATGAAACCATATGACTAGTATTTAATTTAAACTTCTTATTTTAGTTGAAGATTATTTAGGCATTTAAAGGCCCTTAAAAGAAATGGCCCAGTTGAAGAACAAGATCTCCTTCTACACATCTGCAAGGTCACTAAGGTGCTCCCAAGGAGCAGTGGCATTCCGAGGGGCGCTGACACCCGGGACGGATCGCCGATTAGCCCGCCCCCCCCCCGGGTGCAGCGCCCCCCCTCCGTGCAGCGCGCCCCCCCCCCGGCGAAGGGACACCCCCCACCCCGGCAAAAGAACCCCCCCTACGGGTGCATGCTGCTGGGGGGGGGGGGTGCCGCACGCCGGTCAGCGTCGTTGGTTTCCATGCTCCCTCTGCCCAGGAATAGGAAGTAACCTGTTCCGGGGCAGAGGGAGCATGGAAACCAACGACGCTGACCGGCGCACGGCACCCCCCGGCGGCGTGCACCCGGGGCGGACCGCCCCCACCGCCCCCCCCCCCCTTGGTACACCACTGCCAAGGAGTATCCTTAACCACACTCTCTCCAAAAGACATCACACGATGTGATACCTGCTAGCAAGCCTTCTCTGAAGTAGCCCCTATACTCTGGAATGCACTCCCTGAAAGACTTTGCTTGACGCAAGACTATCTCTATTTCAGGAAGCAGATGACAGTTTGGCTTATCAACCAAGCCTTTAATGGAAGAAGTAACTCACTTGCTAGTCACACATCCACACACAACAAGTGACACCGGCTGCACATACTATAACAGGACATGTTTATCCATTCCTACCCTAGCTAAGATCATTTTTAAGCACCATTCTGATCTCATGTACAACTTTCTTTAAATTAGTTGCCTTATTTTCTTACTCCTGTTACTCTATCTTATCTATCTATCTATATGTTCCATATCTGCTTATACCCTATGCTTTCTATTAAAATGTAATATAGCATACCATGCCATACTTTGTACTGTTATTTGAATATTTTTACTACTATCATTGCCTATTGCTTATGTTTGACTTAATCTTGCTGTACACCACTTTCAAAAAGGCAGTAAATGAATCCTAATAAATAAATAAACGAACAAACAAAAAAAAAGGTGATTTTGACACCTGATGACTTTAGAACAGTTCTTCAAGCATTGGTCTTGACGAGGTTGGATTATATTACGGCTACCTTAAACTATATTTAGAGCTCTTCAGGCTGTTCAGAATTCTGGAGCTCAACTATTGACTTTTCTATTTCATTTTAAACATATAAGCCCTGTAGGCATGTAATGGCTATAACACAGCTTGATAACTACCCCCCTTAGTCTTTATTCCATTCAAATCGTTCATAATCTAACATTAGAAATTAGACTGATGGAAATATTTGTTCTTTTTCGGAAGCAGGTAAAAAGACATTTGTTTTGTCAGGCATTTGGTACATGAATAATGGTTAAAATAATGAGATGATTGGCTGTATAGATATGATTATTTTTGTCCTGGTTGCATGATTTGTTTTTAATCATTTTTATGCATATTTTTATTGTGCCCCACCTAGGAACTTTATTTATATCATGATAAGAAGACATGATACATAAACAAGAAGCATCAGCACAACCACAGATAATCTAAACCAACCAATATAACTCATGAATCTGTCGAGACAACACACGAGCATTGCTGTGTGTATCCATAGGGGTGCAACTGCCCTTCAACCCACTGCTGGACTCTTATCCGATAGGCCAGACAAAATGTCATGCCTCTCACCAGCTTTAAAGCTTCCCCTAATACTCTATCCATACTATCACACATCCAAACATTCAACCTGTCCCAAGCACTCCCCCCTTCCCTACCCCTCCCGGTAGGCTATAAATATTTTAAATAAATGAGGGGCTCTTTTACAAAGTGACGGTAAGCCCAACACAGGCTTACCGCATGCTAAAACCGAACTACCACCGGGGCAGCGTGGCCACCTGTAGTAGTTCCGGGTTGAGTGCGTGCCATTTTCAGCACTCCCCAGAATTTTTTTTTTGTCAGTGTGGCGCTAACCCAGCGATAATCAGGCATTACACTGCCTGGTTACCGCCGGGTTACCATGGGAGCCCTTACCGCCACCTGAATGGGTGGTGGCAAGTGCTGTCCGCCACTTGGCCATGTTGTAAGAGTTAATTTACTGTCCATTTTTTTTGGGGGGGGGGGCTTTTTACCCGCTGCGCTGAAAAGGGCTCTGAAGTATTGGAAAAACAGCCCCCACCACTACCGCAGGGCACTTTTTCCCACAGCTTAGTAAAAGGACCCCTAAATGTGATGATTTGGTAGCCTGACCCCTAGTGGTACTAAGGTCAGATTACTGTTAGTAGTTATGGCAGACATTTTTGAACCTCTGGCCTAAGAGCAGGAACACCCAGGGATCACGCCTCAGTACATGAACAAAAGCCCCAGAGAGACCTGGGGATGGGGGTGGGGCACTTGATGAGGGGACCCTCAGGAGGGCTCCTTCTTGCCAGCCTTTCTGGGATGGTGTTCATGAGGGGATAGAATGTTTTGGGGGAAGGGGGATCAAATGCTTTGGGATGAGGTTGTGGGAATCAGATGCTTTGGAGGTAAGAGGATGGGAGGATCCGATGCTGCAGGAGAGGAACAGGGGGTTCTGTTACCACAGAAGGATGAGGGGAACTGGTGCTGATTTTAAAATCTTCACCCATGTATGGGGGGGGGGGGGGGGGTTTATATAAGTTTTCCCTATATGCAATTTTCTAAAATCACTGTCAAGAAAGAGCAGTATGGGGAGCCATACATGTGGACTTCTGCACCTATTTTACAAAAGGTTGTATATTTGGCTAAGAACTTGTAAAATGCTATTAGAATTCTTCTCATCCTGAACAGACATCTGAGTCTCCCTCTCCTTGTCCTTTTTTAAAACAGAGCTAGACATTTCCCATTCCTGTTCAGGGGTGCTCATCTGCATCTTCCACAGCCATTGGTGCACATGTGCCAAGTCCTTTTCATTCCTTCTGACTATGTATAATCACTGGTATTTCATAACAAGAATACTATCTTGAAAGTTCTATTTTTAAAAGTTGTATAATTCAAAAAAGGTATAGTGAAATGATATTTGTGTTCATAATTGAATATTGTAATATCTGTAATCCCGGTAGCAAACCTTCAGGGGTGGTAGGCTCCCTTCAGCAGGCCACAAACAAAGTCCTTCCAGACAACACAGCTTTTAGTTCCAAACAGTTTATTTCCCCTCCTCCACAAAATCTCAGTTCAAGGGGTTAAAGTCCCATTCAGTTTCCAAAATAAAGCAACAAGAAAAAAACTTCCCTTTAAATCCAAGTTCTCCCCCAGTTCAACAGCCTGGGTTTCAGTTTTAAAGTCTTTCCGCTTGGGTGGTTGCAGAATGGCAATACACCGCCCACAACACAGCTAATTGACTCCTGTGACCACCCACTGCCTTCAGTCCCTGCAACTCTGTCCCAAAGTACAATTACAGTCCATGTCAACTGGCTCCTCCAAACCTGGTGTGTTGGTCTCTCCAGCCTCTCCTCCCTCCAAGCACTCCATTAACTCTCCTTCTCTGCTAGAATGTTGGTTGAAGACCTCCTCCCCCTCCCAGGTGGAAGGAATCTTGTACTGATTTCTAACCCAAGGGTATTGAGCTTTGTCATCCCTGCTCCCCCTTCTGGCCCTCGCCTGCCATAACAGCTGCTCTTTCCAGTCCTTTTCCCCCTCCCTTCCACGTGGGGGCCATACCGGGTTTTGGGACCTACCACCCCGATCCCTTCTCTCAGGGCCTTGTGGAAAATGTAGTCTGGCCCCATACCTCATGAGCTGCTTAGACCCTCCAACCTCCTTACAATATATATCAGATAATAACAACATCTAAGATACATTCAATTTCATTTTCCCAACTTCAAACTTTGTAATGGCTTGGGCACCCACTCCCCCTTGCTGAGACATAGCTTTTCAGCTTTACAGATATTCTTATGTTCTTATGTTATGTCCTCATATCAGCTGAAATCACACTGTTACAAATGTGCGGACAGGACGGTCTCACATCAACAGGCTTGGCCAGAGCTAAAGGGAGGGACCAATATCTCTCTCCTTTCAAATGCACTACGTTCACTGGAGTAACAATAAGATATGAATTTGTATTCTATTGTATATGTTATATGTTCACACAAAGACCAGAAAAACAGTTCCTAAGTACAAACCCAAGGGTCTTTTGAGATTGCTTTAGGTGGTTTCATAATAAACTTGCTCAATTTACATCTTGGGGATTCTCTTTTGCTTTGTTTGTGGAAGTCAATTGTCCATCCCTACTCTTTTCTTGCCTATGTTATACTAGCCGTTGAGCTTGTAAAAACGGGCTGGTATTGGGGTTTTCCTTCCTTCCCCCTCCCCCCCCCGTGAGGTCGCCACCGCTACTGTTCCCCCCCCCGGAGTCGCCGCCGCCGCCATCCCTCCACCCGGCCCGGGCCCTCTCTCTCTCCGCTACTAAACTTACACATCCATTCGCCGGAACGCAGCACGCACATCAGCTGAGCTGCCGTCGGCCCTTCCTTCTCTGCCTGTGTCCCGCCCTCCTGTGACGTAACGTCAGCGAGGGCGGGACACAGGCAGGGAAGGCAGGCCGACGGCAGCTCAGCTGATGTGCGTGCTGCGTTCCGGCGAATGGATGTGTAAGTTTAGTAGCGGAGAGAGGGCTCGGGCCGGGGTGTGTGTGTGTGTGGGGGGAGGGGTAACGGTAGTGGCGACCTTGGGTGGGCGGGTGGGGGGGGGAGCGGTATCAACCTCGGCGGCGCAGTTTCCCTCTCTGTCCCGCCCTCATCATCATGTATTGACGCGGGGGCGGGACAGAGAAGGAAGTCTCTACTGCGCATTTGCGAGTGAGTCGGTCACTCGCCGTTTATATGTTTGATGGTCTTCAGGAAGACTCTAATGACCTTGTTAGAAAATGTGACTACTATTCCTGTTAAACTGTTATTGAAAATTAATTGGTTATCTTTATCTTAAGCAATGTTCTGTTTGAGATATATATATATATATATATATATATATATATATATATATATATATATATATGTGTGTGTGTGTGTGTGTGTGTGTGTGAACCAAAAACTAATATTTCCATTAAAACCCACAGTAAAGGTTGAGAAAAAATGGGAATGTTGTAGCTGATTGAATATCTGTTTCTGTTTGGTACATAATGTTACCTGTAGATTATTTTGGTAAATTACTGATGTCAATTGTATGTCTCTTGGAGACTAGGGAAATAGGTTATTGGCACAATAAAACATCTAGAGGCATTTAAAATGTCAGTCTAATAGCAAGAACCAGTAAAGCTTTTAATTACCTTCTGTGCAATTTTTTTTTTAATTGCTTCAATGGCTGCAACGCTTAGTGAGCTCCTGGCAAAAGCAGCTGCATCTGACTTAATCTAAACATTTTGTGCAGCTCCTAGGAAGAGGATTAAGAAATATGATAAGTACCGGTGTTATGTGGAGTTAGCATGTAATTTATGTACTATTTGCAAATCTATTGCTTATCGGTATAGATATTTACCAAGAATTTTGCCTTTGGCCAACGATAAGAAAATGGTCACTTTGAAAAACACCCAAACATTTTTATCCAACAGCTGAATTGAGACATGGCTGTGGTGGTTTTACTTGTTACTGAACTATTCATCTATGTATCACCCTTGTAAGATGCTTTGGGCCCTGTTTACTAAGCAGTGTTATAGATGTGTTAACATTTTTAACATGCGTTAACCATGTACGTGCCTTTAGCGCATGCGCCAAGTGTATGCACACTAAAAACACTAACACACCTTAGGGGCCTTTTTACTAAGCTTTTACTAAAATTTTAAAAAGGCCTTTTTTACAGGTGCGCTGAAAAATGGAATGTATGCGCGTCCATAACATGCGCCTACACTGCCACAGCCCATTTTTCAGCGTGCCTTTGTAAAAGGACCCTTTAATAAACAGGGCCCTGTGCATTCCAAAACTCTAGGGCCCTTTTACTAAGCTGCAGTAAGCACTAATACATGCTTACCACAGGGTAAAAGGCACTACTGTGTGGCGCACTCAAACATCCCACAGTAGTTTAGGAATTGGCGTGCGCTCCGGGGGAAGCCAAGTTTGTGTCCCACAGGGTCTTATTCTGCTGCAGAGCCCTTTAGATCCTTCTCCATTAGCGCAGCTCTTTGGTAGAGCACTTGGCATTCAGGAAGAGCTGCTCTGATTGTGGACACTGAGGGCCCTTTGGACACTTCTCTCCCCATCTGCCAACCCTTACCCCCACCTCCCAGTTCTGTAGCCTACCTTTCCCAGGACATGGCTAGTAGTGTTGGCACTACAGCACCTGTCAGCCTTGCATATCAGGAAATGAACATATTTTTTTTACATTGTGGAGACACAGCTCTTTGTATGTCAAAAACTGTAAACATTGTACTTGTAACAATAAAACACTGTAAATTATATGCACTGCTGCTGGTCCTTTGCCCTCAATGAGGCTGCCACTGCTCCTCATGGAGCATCCTATACTCTGCCAAAATATTGCCCAGTATTTGTCGTTGGGCCACCAGCTTCTGCTGCAAGTCTCTGTGCATGGCTGAGACTTGAAGCAGGAGCTGGACTGTGTTGTCTGTTTGAGTGGGCCCATCAGCAGGCAAGGCAGCCATTTCAGGGAAGCCCTCAGCTGCTGTGCTCTCCAGTGGAGATGCTGGGGGGTACTGTTTCAGTGCCCTTTCTTCCCCCCTCCAGTGGGGCATGTCCCTCCAGGGGTCCTCCTCCTCCTCGGCCTCCACAAGTTGTGGGGTGTGGGCCTGTTGTGGAGTGAGTGGCACCACCCAGGGTCCAGGGTCCATGACTACTTCCTCCAACACTCTCTCGGGGGCATCCTAGTCCTGAGCAGCCTGATCCTGAGTGGGCAGGTCTGGGGCAGGCTGGTTCTGGGTGGGCTGATCTTGGGCAGACAGGTCTGGGGCAGGCCGGTCCTGGGTGGCCTGATCCTGTGCAAGCATCTCCAGGGTAAGCAATTGAGGGGAAGATTGGTTCTGGGCAGCTTGGTCACCAGCTGGAGGGTGCCCTGTGTGTTTAAAAGATTTGCAATTGAGATCAACACATCCTATATGGCTTTCATAGTGGAGCTACAGGCTATTGGGAGGCAGGGACAGGGACAACTAGGGGCAGTTGTTGTTACCTGGGGGACATGTCTGAAGGCACCAGTGAGATGACATAGCAGGGAACCCCGGAGACAATGATATCAGAGCTGTTTGTCCTATGAAAGGGTTGTCTGGCTATGGGCACATAGGATGGGTCTTGACCCTGCTGGAGGATCCTAGGTGAGCAGGTACTAGCTGGGAGGTAGTATGATACTGTACTGTTGCAAGGATGGAGCCATTATTACCATTTTTGTTAGGGATGTGGAGGTGAGTACATCCCCATGCCCATGTGTCCAACAGCTGGTTGAGAGATGGTAGGGGACCCTGCCATAGCCTCCCATCCTTCTGGCCATCTCCACTGGGAACCCCAGGAGAAAGGCAGTGGTGGGAAAACTAGTGTAACCCAGTGGGTTAAATTAATTTTATTATTATTTATTTTGGGTTTTAGGGGGTCTCTGGGTTCCCCATTGGTATTGGAGTGGTCAGTGGAGTGGACCGTTGTGGCTCCTGTGTCCAATTGGAATCTCTGGAGGGGAGCTGCGCTAATTGTGACCTTCTCCAATGCTGCCCAGCCAGGCAATAATCTTTCCCGGCTGGGTGTGAGTAAGAGAATGACCGGTTTTGGCCTGTGAAGGGGAGCTCCGAGCATGCGTGATTTTTCGCTCATGCACGGTAGCTCTCCTGAGCCAGCACTAGGCTCAAATTGAAGCTGGGGCCTAAAATTGAGTGGTTCTCTGGTGAGGCACCGTGGTAAATCATGATGTTTTGGTTCCTGGTGAGGCCCCGTGGTAAATCATGGTGTTTCCCGCTACTGCAGTGGGTCTTTTGGGACCTGGAATGAAAGTGTAGGTCATGTCCTCACCCTTTGGGGTACTCATTGAGGGGGTCTGGTGGCTGAAGAAATTGTTTATTTTTAAAATGTGTTTTTGGATCCCATTAGATCAGGCTTAAAGAGTTCATTTTTGATGAAATCTAATGGAGGTTCTGAGGTCCTGAGAACCTCTTTAGGTGGATTAGTGCTTTAAAATTTTTTCTAAAAATTATTTTTGTAGTAAAACATGAAGGTTTTAGTTAGGCCCAGTTCCGGGGTTAAAGCTTTTTTAATGAATGCTGCTCAGAGGTGTGAATGAAGTGATTCTAAGTATTTATAGAGTGGTCTTCCCTGGTTCTCCAGTGTTTGGGTGGGAGGGGGGGGGGGGGTAATTTTTGCCAAAAATGTATAGATGTCTGTAAATATGGAGAAAAACATTGGAGAAAAATTTGGTATGTGTAGTTTGATGGGACCAAAGATTACAGGACGTTTTGGATAAATTTTATAGAAAGTTTTGAGATAATTTTGGTTAAAATGTGCTTTTCCCTTTATGTTCTATAGGCTCAAAATGGAGACTGTGGACTTTTCTGTCAGGTTCCATGCCTTTCAACGTTTTGTGTGCTGTGGTTTGACTGGCTACTGGAGGTCAGCTGGTGACTCAGAGTCGCCATTACCCTTAGCAACAGCTGCTCTGGCAGTGGTCAGAACAGAAGTGTGATGGTGTGCTCCTTGTATGAAAGTATGGTAATACTGCAGGGTGGTTTTAATTTGATGCTGAATGAATAAGCAGTGTCTGCTCATGGGTCAGAGTCAGTTGTGAGTGGCAGTTCTAATGAAAAAATGTGAGAACCTTTGTGCACCACTTTTGGGTATGCTGCGAGGTTGCTGTGAAATTGTCTGTTATTTAACCACATATTTGAGCAACTCTGGTAGTGACGGGGAGTGAGTGAGATCTGAGTTCCACTTATTTTATTCAGATCCTGGTAAGAACAGGGTGAAATCTGAACAGGAGTCATTAACTTGACTATAGTGAATGTGAAGGTTGGATGTTGTTCTATTTGAGTGAACAAGCTTAACTAAGCAGTGCTCTTTCAGAGAACAGAGAAAAGTGATGAGAATAGGCCTGGAAGAGAAGGACGCCAAATTTATTTTTATTTTATTTATAGCCCCTGTGCAGTATATGTCACAGTAAGTGGCCTAGTGGTTAGGGTGGTGGACTCTGGTCCTGGGGAAATCAGTTTGATTCCCACTTCAGGCACAGGCAGCTCCTTGTGACTCTGGGCAAGTCACTTAACCCTCCATTGTCCCAGGTACAAATAAGTACTTGTATATGTAAGCCGCATTGAGCCTGCCATGAGTGGGGAAAGTGTGGGGTACAAATATAACAAAAAAAAAGGGAATGGGAAGTTAAGGTTTTCTTTCAATGGGATGTTAAAGTACAGGATAGTAGCTACGAGCTGGCAGAGACCTGTACTGGATGTCGGAGAAGGGTCCCACCGTGCAAGAAACTCTGCTAAGCTAACCGCCTTTACCACATTCTCTGGCAACGAATTCCAGAGTTTAATTACACATTGAGTGAAGAAAAATTTTCTCCGATTCATTTTAAATTTACTACATTGTAGCTTCATCACATGCCCCCTAGTCCTAGTATTTGGAAAGCATAAACAGACACTTCACATCTACCCGTTCAACTCCACTCATTATTTTATAGACCTCTATCATACCTCCCCTCAGCCGCCTTTTCTCCAAGCTGAAGAGCCCTAGCCGCTTTAGCCTTTCCTCATAAGGAAGTTGTCCCATCCCCTTTATCATTTTTGTTGCCCTTCTCTGCACCTTTTCTAATTCCAGTATATCTTGTTTGAGATGCAGCGATCAGAATTGAACACAATATTCGAGGTATGGTTGCACCATGGAGCGATACAAAGGCATTATAACATCCTAATTTTTGTTTTCCATTCCTTTCCTAATATGTAATTTGACTTGAGATACTACTAAAAAAGGCATAAACTAAATCCAAAATTCCTTCTTGGTTTACCGTTGCCCTTATCAACCCCCCCCCCCCCCCCCCCCCCCACCGCACTGCACAGGCTGCTTGGGAAGAATTTATACTGCTGATATGGGTCCTACATTCTAGCTAATATCAGGCTATGCATTGTGCCCTAAAACTGAAAAAGCTTCAGCTGATGACATGGATTTTCTCAACATATTTATTAAAAATGTACATGTTGAGGGAGCAGAGTTTCATGTCAGAGATGTTTCTTCCTGTCCACAGTGTCAATATTGTGAAGTACTTCTGCTTGGTCATTTATGTCTGCCTGATATGTAAAAATTAATCTCTCTTGATTAACATGCATCTAGATAGAGTTATGGTTTTTTTTTTTTTTAATTTTCAGATCCAATCAAAGGTACTAGTTGAATCGACAAGGTAGAAAGAATTCACTTCTAAACATAATTTCTAAATTTTCCATGGGAAATTAAGAATGAAGTTAATTCATTGACATGCAATATAATGTCTGATTAAGGTTATCTGTAATATCTAACCTTTAGTTAATGCCAGCAGCATAATGAGTATCTACTACCTGTTATCTGATACTGTGCTCCAGAATGATCTGTCACACCATAATGATTCTATTTAACAAGACTTTAATGGGAAATGACCAGTATCTGAATAGTGGAAATTAAAAGTGACAATGCTAATTGACTGAAGAGGTATCTACATGAAGAGGGACCAGAAAAATCACTTAATTCTTAATGAAATTGGACTGATTTGATATCTGAAAAAAAGCATTATGTTCCTCTTGTATTTGGCAGAGTAAATTAATTGCTTCATGTATCTTAGGAAATAGTCTTTGTGCAAGAATGGGCCAAGGCTGTACGGAGTTCTAAAGAAAAAATAATCCGTAAGAAAGAGCATTATTTAATTTTTCATCCTGAAACTATGTTGTTCTGCATATCATTGCAAACATAGCCCAAGTTCTATTTCTAAACAGTCTCACAAATTCATTGCATACAGAAATACTAAAAATTATGGGTTCCCCTGGACAGTCATTTGGTGACCACATTCATCCATTGGAAACCTCATTGCTTTATATCTAGCAGGTTACATATTGCTTATTGCTGTTTCCAGATTATCCAGGGATTTTCATATAAATCTGCAGCTTTTTTGCATTTTATATTGTACATTTTTTTTCCCGGTTTAGTAAAGCTGACCTGCCAACTTTCTTCAGGGATTTTTTATGTAATTTATGGCTTATGAATTCTGCTAACCTTCTGCAAACATTGGGGGATTGTAAATTCTGTAGTCCGTATTAGCAAAAGCAGAAGAAATACCATATTGCTTGGAGCTTATTGCTTATCCAGGTTTACAAATTATGGGGCCCTTATACAAAGGCGCGTAGGCACCTACATGCATCCAGTGTGCATCAAATTGGCACTACCACCCGGGTACTGAATGCCCCAGATGGCAATTTCATTTTTGGCGTGCCCAAAATACCCGGTAGAAATCAGCAGTTGGCGTGCAGTGCATGCTTACCGCCCAGTTAGCGCATGAGACCTTACCACTAAGTCAATGGGTGGCGTTAAGGTCTCAGGGTGAAAATGGACGTGCATTGGTTTTCATTTTCTGGCACATTAAAAAGTCCCCTTTTTTACAGGTGCACTCAGGAAATGGACCAGTGGTCATCCAAAACACACACTTACACCAGCATAGGCCACTTTTGGGTGTGCCTTAGTAAAAGGGCCCTTATGTCAATTGAACTGTTTTTAGACCATATGTCTAACAAATTGGGAATAATTTGGACCCCAGGTCTGCTTGTGGCCCACAGGGTGCTGGATTGGGTTACACTGGCTAAAAGATAATAGATATAACTACAGACTGGTAAATCTGATCTTTGTAGTAAGTGAATGAAATGAATCACTCCCAGTGCAGTTTCTGGATTTTAATGGATTATAGGATCCAAGACAATATGATTTTTTACCAGAGGTAGATTGGTAGGTAAATCTATTCAGGTTCTCTGGGTGTCCAAACTGAGAGATAACTGTAGTATGTGCCCAAACGTAGTTGAGATAGAAGGTAGTTCAATGTGAGGTGACCAAAGTGTAGTGGTAAGCAAATTTCACTTTGAGAAAAGGGGGGTTACCACCAATGTACTTGATGGATCAGTTTTCATAGAAAACCTAGAAAATGACAGCAGATAAAAACCATATCAATTATCCAGGCTTCCTATCTATAACCATTATTAAGCTCTGCAGTTCTCTGTGATTGTCTCATAGTTTATTGAATTTGGAAAGAAACAGAAGAACACAAGTCCAAATTTCACAAAGCAACACCAAAAACAGTGGTGCACTGAAAGTTCTTTAATGGGTGTCTTCAAGACAACTCAAATGACTCAACATGGGCCATGTTTCAGCTGATTGGCCTGCATCAGGAATCTGAAGATGTTTAAGTTACATGATAGATGTAGCACCTGATATTCTCAAGGGACAATCATAGACTATCCAATACTACTGTGCTTGATAAACTCAACAACACATTACACTAGTACAGGGAACACTCACACTAATGGTTGTTTCGGCAGTGTGTTCATACCTTAGAGGGTTTTTACCTTGTTGCAGATTTTGATATCACCTGCAAAGAGACAAACCTTTCCCAATGGCGCTTCCATGTATACTGAAAAACAAAACAAAACCCCAGATCAAGCACTGACACTGTAGCACACCACTGGTAATACCCCTATCCTCTGGCTGAACTCATTTACCACTATCATTTGTTCTTTTTATTATTATTATTATTATTATTACTACTACTACTACTACTACTACTACTACTACTATTTAAAAATATTTATAGCCTGTGTATCTGAAAATCTATGCATCTTACATTAAAACATACATAAATAAAAACAAATGCAAATACATGATACCGTATGCCATATTGTAACCCCATACTGTAACACAGGTATACTATTCCTCGACCCTCATGAAGCCTCATTATGCCTTAACAGATCTTATTAGTGTCCAATGAAATGAAAGCTTGCTGGAATAAATATGCCTTCACTTTCTTACGAAAGGACAGAATTTTATTTCACTTTTGTAAATCATTCAGCAATTCAGTCCACAAAAGTGTTACCTTCCAATTAAAGAGTTGCTGACTTAGGGTTATCAAGCTGCATTAGGGCACAAACCCATGTTATTTGCCCCTTAACGCATGTTAAAAGTTTCTAATGCAGTGTGCACTGCTCTAATACAGTGCTAAATAAGTTATCCCATGGTACATTGTAATGAGAGGCAAAACATGTAAATGCATGTAAAGTCCCTCATCACTATGTGAATAGTATACTGCAGCCTGAACACCGCAAGTCATGGTATAGCCAGTAAAATAACCCCATCTTACATCCCAGCAGCATCGGGCTGCATCTTAAAGGGGCCAGCACACAGATGTAATGTGAAAGACCACAGCACCCACTAACTGTTCCCTGCCCCCAACTGAGACCCCAGTTATGTGCCTCCCAGTGAATATTCCTAATGAATGCATCCCCAATGAAGGCCCCATCAGTCAAGACCCCTCAACAAAAGCACTTCCTTATCAAGCCCCCAACAATGAAAGAAACCCCCCCCCCCCCCCCACACACACACACACAACATACACATTGAAGGTCCACCTTTTCAAAGTCTCCCTGACACTTTTTACCAGCCAGAACCGTCAGACCCCCCCCCCCCCCCCCCCACACACACACACAAATGCCCCCATTTCAAACAGGCTGACTGAACTGGTGCACAAGCAGCATTTTTAATTTCTTATGGGAGTCAGCAACCTGCAGTTCCAAGATACCACACTTTGTTTAATATTTAAAGTTTTTGGACAGTTTGGGTCCTGAAAGTGGGTCCCAATTCGTGAATGTGTTGAAATCTAAAATGGTCTCTAGAAGATGTAATTATCTACTACTTGCTTTTCCTTCAATCAAGAGTATACGCTTTAAGGCTGCTTTTGTTCAATTATTCTTCTTTTTAGCTGTTCATCACTGGAATAATCTTCAGTGTGAATTACGTTTAATGAGGACTTATTTTATGTTTCATAAAATGTTGAAAACATATTTGTTTGCCAGACCTTGGGGAGTTTTACATTTCTTAATGCATTTAGGCCTTCTTTTACAAAACTGCGCTAGTGATTCCTGTGCTCAAATGAAAGGAAGCCCATTCAGTCCTTATGGGCTTCCTCTCATTTGCCCTTAATGAATTATGTTTCTTTTTTTGTATTTATGTAATTCCTGATGTTCTGTTATAAGCTTCTTATATTATACCAGTTGTCACTCTCCTTGAATCTAAATTTAGAGAGTTGGAGAGAGATAAATCTCTGATAACATAACATAACGTACAGAAGAAAAATAAGAAAATAACAACATTTGTCTCCTGTCAGGCAATATTGACATAGCATTCGAACTGCAAAATTGCTTTGTATTTTAATGTGTTTCAGAGAAAGTTAGGCCTCAGATATTTACTAGCTATCTAAATTGCCATTTACAGGCAAGTTGATGAATAAAAAGTTCAAGGCATACACATATTAATAGCATGTCTATATTTTTTGCAAAGGTTCGTCAGCACTATTTCAGTTTTATCTAAGCAGAATATCTTTTACATCTGTGATTTGTGTTCAGTGATATACTGAGTAGAATTTGATAAACATATATTTCCACAATATATAATACATCATAAAAAGGTACTTACAATATTGCATACCCTGCTTAGCTGCAAGGGACTATAAAGATTATTGCATTCAGTTATCACATAGTAACATAGTAACATAGTAGATGACGGCAGAAAAAGACCTGCATGGTCCATCCAGTCTGCCCAAGACAAACTCATATGTGTATACCTTACCTTGAATTTGTACCTGTCCTTTTCAGGGCACAGACCATATAAGTCTGCCCAGCAGTATTTCCCGCCTCCCAACCACCAGTCCCGCCTCCCATCACCGGCTCTGGTACAGACCGTATAAGTCTGCCCTCCCCTATCCTCGCCTCCCAACCACCACCCCCTCTTCCCCCCAACTGTTCCGCCACCCAATTTCAGCTAAGCTTCTGAGGATCCATTCCTTCTGCACAGGATTCCTCTAATAGCCTACAGTAAGTGAGTATTTGCACCAGCCATTGAACTAGCCTAAGTTCTTGCACCTAAATTTAGGCAAGTAAATGCAGACTTATGCTAGTATTTTGTAACAGCAGTTATAGAATTTGCACTTAGCACACATCATCCTTCGCTACGCCTCCGACATGCTCCCGCAACGGAAAGCAGTTGAGGACACCCAAAATCGGCTTTCGATTATGCCGATTTGGGCGACCCTGTGAGAAGGACGCCCATCTTGTGATTTGTGTCGAAAGATGGGTGTTCTTCTCTTTCGAAAATAAGCCTGAAAGTAATCCAGAATATTGGCTCTATCTGGCTAACTTTAGAAAGTAGAACTCATTACTTGTCAGCAAGTTTTCTTTATTCTCTTCTTGACCTTAATTCCTACAAATGTATTTTCTCTTTTTTGAATGTGGTTCTTTGTAAAATGGGTATTACAGATGTATGGGCCTCCAAATGCATATTTGTTTTCTGGGGCCTTAGTAGTATTTTATGAAAGGCTCTGCATTTAAGTGAGCCTTTTGTAAAATACTTTGCAAAGTGTTACCATCCAGACTTGGACATCCTTTTTCCTACACCAATACAAAGCTTAATTTGTAGACAAAAAGGAAGTGGAACTGTTGAGTGGGGGAGGGGTGGGGAGCAACACAAAGAATCCTGTCTTGGTGAAGTATCACATACACATGAGATCATACCCCACTAGTCCAGTTAAAGGGAGATCTATTCATTGGCTTCCAATTGAAGCATGATGTAAATTTAAGCTCTGTATTTTTTATCCACAAATTATTTTATGATTTTCATCTAGACTATTTGATGGAGTTATTCACTGCAGGAACAACTGTTCTCTTAGATCAGGAGATCATTGCTTACTGCAGTTTCCTTCTGTAAAACATGTGAGGTTTAAGTCCTTTCATAGTTCTAGTTTTGTTTATTGCTCAGTGCAATGTTGGAACTTTCTTCCTGTGGAGCTGAGCTGTGAGATTGTTGTAATTCTGTTTATCTATTGATTTAGTTAGATTAGAATGGCTTGGATATAATTTTTATATTTTTTGTATTTTCTAGTGGTGGCCTAGTTTTTATCTAAATTGTAATCCATACCGATCATTAGTTGGAATATAAATTCTGTTGTATTGTATTATTATATTGTATTGTATATACACCTTAATTCTATCAACTTGCATGTTCAAATTTCCAACTAATGTGCCAATTTGTAAACACAATTTATAGAATAACTTCAGTTGCACATATAACTTAATTATTGGCTGTTAATTGGAGTTGAAAGCCAATTATTGGCTATAATTGGCCTTAATTCACACTAATTGACACCAATTAGCAGTTACATGCTGCTATTCTATATGTTGTGTACTCAAATTCCAGAGTGTGCAACTTCAAGGGGGAGTGGACCTAGGAAGAGCATGGGCAGGTCAGGGATATGTCAGGCAATTATGTGCACAGGTTATAGAATGCTAACATTTATGTGCCTAATAGCCTACAGTAAGTGAGTATTTGCACCAGCCATTGAACTAGCCTAAGTTCTTGCACCTAAATTTAGGCAAGTAAATGCAGACTTATGCTAGTATTTTGTAACAGCAGTTATAGAATTTGCACTTAGCACACATCATCCTTCGCTACGCCTCCGACATGCCCCCGCAACGGAAAGCAGTTGAGGACGCCCAAAATCGGCTTTCGATTATGCCGATTTGGGTGACCCTGTGAGAAGGACGCCCATCTTGCGATTTGTGTCGAAAGATGGGTGTCCTTCTCTTTCGAAAATAAGCCTGAAAGTAATCCAGAATATTGGCTCTATCTGGCTAACTTTAGACCATATCCCTGACACATTCTGTGTTCTCCTACGCATTAGTGATGAAACCTTTCTGGTTAATTGGTTGTCCAGTTAAAATTGAACACACTTGCTAGCACTGAATTTTTAAAATGAAAGCATTGTCAGCTAACGCCTGAAGTGAACCTGAAGTGATTAAGGGCCCTGTTTACTAAGCCGTGCTAGAGACACGTTAGCGTTATTAGCGCACGCTAACCATGTAGATGCCCATAATATAGGTGTCCACACGGTTACCATGTGCTAAATTTTAGCATATGTTAAAAACGCTAGCGCACCTTAGTAAACAAGGCCCTAAATGTTTTAATGGATTAAAGATGTTGAATTAAAAAAAAAAAACAGGTATGAAAACAAATGCAAAAGAAATGCATAGAACTTGGCCTGTTTTTATTAATTTTTGAATGTTGTAGAAAACATTTGAGTATGTATTTATAAAAATGTTTTATATAGAAAGGAATTTCATATGATTCATGTCCTATATACATACTGATTTATAGTTTAGCAAATCTTCTCATATTTTGATACAAATTCTTATGCATAGTGAATGCTGTCCTCCACAGACAGCATGCAGCTTAAAAAGTTGCTACCATGATACAGTCTGTCAAGCTTTGAATAATGGATGTCAGCAGTAATGCACTGTACAATGTTATAATTTACTTCTGACATTAAAATATTGCTGTTGGTCATATAGTTGCAAATGTATCATATTCACTTTCTAGCCTTTAAAATGCCCTTCATGTTGCTGCAAACCAATCCAATCAAAACTAAAGACCAAAAACACTGTAAAACAAATCAGGCATACAAAGAGTTCCTAAGCATTCATGTTACACTTCATCTTGTTTGCCGCGGGCAAACATCTTTTACATTTCATAAGCTGAATGCAAAGGTGTAGCTTAGTGAACTGTCCAAGGAAAATACCACTGTGTAGTTTTCAGTGTTTACTAGACTGAACATATTACTACTTTATGGATGCATCGGCAATTCAAACTGGCAACATCCTAAATGATGTTATTAGATACAAACACATTCAAAGACATTTTTATACAGTGCCTTGTATAAGTCTTCACACCCTTGCACATTTTTTCACATGCTGAAATTTAAAAAATACAATTCAAAAGTGTATTAAAGTAGAGATTTGTTTCACTGATCATCACAGCATACTGTGCCTTTTCAATGTGAAATAATTAGAGAAATATTCAAAAAACCTATGCTTTCCCACTCATGGCAGGCTCAATGCAGCTTACAAATTGTATACAGGTACTTATTTGTACCTGGGGCAATGGAGGATTAAGTGACTTGCCCAGAGTCACAAGGACCTGCCTGTGCCTAAAGTGGGGATTGAACTCAATTCCTCAGGCCCAAAGTCCACCACCCTAACCACTAGGCCACTCCTCCACACATATAAAAGTCAAAACATCTTGATTGTATAAATCGTCACACCCCTTGACTCAGTAGTTAATGGAAGCCCCTTTTATAACAACCATGAGTTGTTTAGGATAAGCATTTAGGGCTAGGTTCAATAAATGGTGCCAAAAGTTAGGCGCTGGGATGATCCATGGTAAGCTAGAATTTCTTAAAGGGCAGAGCATCTGTTCTGCCCCCATTGCATGGGGCAGCTTGTGCTATCCGCTTGTGACAGATTATATGTTTGTACATTTGTTAAGCTATGTATATGGACTAGGTCCCTGTATTTCTGCAGTTTTCTGTGATTAGCCTTTATGACCACCTGTGTTCTGCTCGCCATGCTTTTTGGAGCTTTGTTGTTGCAGCTTGCCTCTGTGAGAGAATTGAGAAAGATGGAAGCTGAAGCGTCTAGAGCTCTAGAAGACATGGATCACTTCTCCGTCTCCATTTCAGGACTGAAGGTCTCGCTTCTTGACAATAAGACACTGAAATTGCCTGTTACCATCCAAGAAATTGAAGAAGCCAACAAGAACCTTAATATTTGTAATCTGCCAGGATTTGATGGATTTCCAGTTGAGGTTTATAGATCTTTCAGTAATATTCTTGCACCCAAGTTACTTCACTTATTTACCTCCACATAGAATGATCCAGTAGCTCATCATACTTTCACTGAGGCTGTGATGTAGTATTCCCAAAGGGGATGCAGAAGTGGGAGATGAAGGACAGCTGGACAAGCCACTAGTTCAACCAATCCATTTTATTCTTCTAACAAGTATAAAAACTCAACATGGTGACCGTGTTTCAGCATGCAAGATGCCTGCCTCAGCAGTCTGTAGGTGTAGAACTAAAAACGAATGAATGTTGATGGTAAGAGCTAAAAGCTCTGTATTGGTCTTTAAAAAGACCGCACAATTAAGATAATGTTCTGTCAGTGTCGCAAGGCTAAGAAATCTGTGATCAAGAGGGCAGGTTGTAGGCCATAGACCTTTCAGGATATTTTTGAAAGCTTCCTCTGTGACCTGGTTGAATGAGTCCCAGATGCAGTGCACTTTTTCTAGCGAAAAAGGTGCCAGTACTCAAATGCCAGGCCACCCTTCAGGGGTGGGGTGATCATTGAGGGACCCACCCCACAGTAACCAGGCCCCCTGCAACCAGTCACAGAATCTATGACAAGGCAGAATTGGTGAGTAGGGCCTGAACTCTTTCATTAAAACTTGGCAGACAATGGAAAAGGTGCCAGTACTCAGTACCCCTATGTACCCACTCAAAAAAAGCCCTGCCCAGATGGCTGTGCATAGTGGGGAAGAGGGAGTGTTCTCTTCATTAGGTGGTAGAAGCTTTGATGGGACTGTCTGTAGATCCTGAGGGAAACCTTTAATTTTGATGGCAAAGTATGTGGCAAAATCATTGCTGGTTAGTTGTGACAGGGAAGACTGTTTTTGTTGTGGGTTTTGCAGTAGGCTGTTTACTATTTTAAATAGCTGCTTGGTTGAATTTGCAGCTTGTTCTATGTGTTGAGAAAATACTGTTCTTTGACTGTTGTTTCTTACAGTTGAGCTTATCTTCATCTAGGTAAAATTTTTTCCATTTTGTTTTAAGTTGGCATCCTTGACACTTAAGGATCAGTAGTTCTGGGGAGAACCATGGGTAACATTTGTTTGTAGAGCATAGGACCTTTTTTAGAGGGCCGTTTTTTCTAATGCCATTGCTAAGCATGCATTCCAGATATTAACCTATTCTGACACAATCATCATCTTTTCATCCACATGAGGGTAGCACAAGGCCTATAGGAACTTTTAAGCAGTCAGATTTCAAATGTCTCAGATTTCCTTCCAAGCTTTGATTGGACCCATCTCCTTTATGTAGTTCTTAATATAAAAGTTGATTAGGAAATGATCAGTACATGATAGAGGTGTTATCTCTATGCCACCAGCCTTTACCA
Source organism: Microcaecilia unicolor (assembly GCF_901765095.1). NCBI lineage: Eukaryota > Metazoa > Chordata > Amphibia > Gymnophiona > Siphonopidae > Microcaecilia > Microcaecilia unicolor. Next base: position 265,028,619 of record NC_044037.1, read on the forward strand.
TTATTAAATGGACTTGGGGAAAATCCACTATTTCTGGGATAAGCAGTATAAAATGTTTTGTACTTTTTTGGGATCTTGCCAGGTATTTGTGATCTGGATTGGCCACCTTTGGTCCTTCCCAGTATGGTAATATTTATGTACTTTGTGTCCCAAGATGTAGACCACTTTGCAGAACACCAAGTCTAGCATATGGTCCTTTTTATGGGTTGGAGATTTGATCACCTGATTGAATCCTAGAGCTGCCATCATATCAAGGAAGACAGCAGTGGTGATGTCTGGAGTTTTGATGTGTAGGTTAAAGTCTACCATGATCAGTAACCTAGGGTAGCTCAGGGCTATCTCAGGCCCAGATACACTAAAGTCGTCGTTAGAGCCGTTCCCTACCGAATTCCATAGCGAATCGGTAGGGAACGGCAATGCATCAAAGAAAGGGAATGCAATTGAGCTGCTCATTGCAGCTCACTTGCATTCTCTAATCTCTCATAAAATGGTCGGAGAATCGGCCGGTAGAGCATGTGCAGAGCAGCCAAGCGTTATGCTGGCTGCTCTGCACATGCCAAGGACGTCAAAACAAACAAAAAAAACGACGTGCCTATGGACGGCCTTTATAGATTGCCTTCCCCTCCCCCCCCCCGCCCGAGGTCACTGTCGCCGCTCCCCCCCTCTTGAAATGACAGCTTCCCCGCCATCCTCTGCACCCCATGTTCCCGCCCCGCTGCCCCCCTGAGGTTGTCGCCGCCGCTGCTCCCCCTCCACCCACCCCCTCCGTCTGCCACTGGGCCCTCACAGCGCCTCTCACCCCTGTGTGAAGGTGCTGCACTGGCCACAGCAGCAACAGCTGATCGCTTGGCTACGGGACTTCCCTTCTTTCCTCCTTGGCCCGCCCTCATCTAACATAAGAGATCAGTGGCCAGGAACCACACATATAAGACCGCCATCTTCAAACTGACAAAAAGACGCAGAAACACACTGAAGGAAGTTATACTGTGAGCTACTAGTTTGATGTAGATTGATATCATGAGAACAGCAGTCGGGAGATATTAAGGAGTTCGTTTTCTGTTTTCCCATGTCTGGATTATACTTGCTATTGAACCCTTGAAAAAGCCATTATAGCGAAACAGGCACCTGTCGGGAGGCAAGACCAGTACCTGGGACGAGAGTTGTACCTGGACCGGACTACACAGGACAGTAACAACAGCAGATATGTCAATACGGTCCTGCTGTACATAGATTACACAGCCAATAGGGCCGTCATTAAGAATTGTTTTCGACTGCACTATTTTGATCTGTAATTGAAGTATATATAACCACAGCGGAGAAGTAAAAAAGTGATTGGGAATAAGCCAGTACAGAACAGTCATACTTCAAGAAAAAAATATATAAAAATAGAAAAAAATATACAAACATCGTAGCGTAGAAAGGAGGGAGGCTGTCAATGATTAAATTTGTCACCATTAAAAAGACAGTACACCAATTGGTGTTAAAGACCGTTATGGTGACTGTATGAGATTCTCCCTTGAACAGCTAAGAGTACTTGACGATATATCAAGTCTCCACATCTATATACTTCGTAGATCCTCTCTACTGATTGTAGTATTGTATCCTAGAAATAAGCAGTGGATTTTCCCAAGCCCATTTTAATAATGGTCTATGGACTTTTCTTTTAGGAAATTATCCAAACCTTTTTAAACCCCACTAAGCTAACTGCTTTTACTACATTCTGTGGCTATGAATTCCAGAGTTTAATTACATGTTGAGTGAAGAAATATTTTCTCCGATTCATTTTAAATTTACTACTTTGTAGTTTCATTGCATGTTCCCTAGTTGTAGTATTTTTGGAAAGAGTAAACAAGCGATTCACGTCTACCCGTTCCACTCTACTCATTATTTTATAGACCTGTATCATATCTCCCCTCAGCCGTCTTTTATCTAAGCTGAAGAGCCCTAGCCACTTTATCCTTTCTTTATAAGGAAGTCATCTCACCCACTTTATCATTTTCATCACCCTTCTCTGTTCCTTTTCAAATTCCACTATATCTTTTTTGAGATGCGGTGACCAGAATTGAACACAATATTCAAGGTGTGGTAGTGCTGTTTTGTAAAAGGAGCCCTAAGTAAGCATTGTCTAATTATTCTCAGTGGAAGGGTATAGATTGTTTTATTTTTTTAAATACAATACACATACACATGCTTATCCTGCCTCTGTTTTCTGCCCCCAAGAGTGTTTGTGCATTTAATACATAAAAGTAGGCACTCTCAGCCTGATATTCAAAAGCAGTTATATGGTCAGGGATAAGTGTTGACTGCATAATTGGTAATTGACAGGAAACCACAGTTAGACCCTTGTTAAAAAAAAGTGAAAAAAATTTGGGTCTGATATTCAGCCAGCGGTAGTCAGCATTTTTAATAATGCTTACTGTCACCGGATCAGGGAGGTCTTAGAAAGGGGAGATCTTTGGGAGGAGGTTTGTGGAGAGGGCTACCTTGAGGAGGTAGTGTGCACTGAGAGAGGGCATCAGGAGTAAGCTCATGTAATGAAGAATGGGGGGGGGGGGGGGCAGTTCAGTTCTTATTGACTTGATCCTTTAAGATAAGGACTAGGAGCCTGATGCTCCCAGGTCTTATTAATAATGCTGCTTCTGAGATTGATCACAAGCAGCATTATTCAAGTACTGTGGGAGTAATTAGCCTGCAGTACTGAGAGATAGCAGGTTACTCACTCCAATAGGAAATTATGGTACGGTAAATGCTTGGCTTTTACCTCACCTTAATAACTACCTCCCAAGTTCTGACACTTAGATGTATATGTTGTCTACGTTGATGTTTTAGACTTTGACAGTTGTAAAATGGCTGCTTCTGCTGCATGTAAGTGGCCTATCCGTTTTTATTCCTGCATGTATTTTACAAAAAAAGTTATGTCACCAAATCCTTTTATAAAATGCTACTAGAACTCTGGACATCTAAATTTCAATTTGTGCACTCTATCAAAAATCTGCCTAATAATAATAATAATAATAATAATAATAATAATAATAGTTGTATTATTATTATTATTTGTATTGGTTTTACTTTATTAGTTTGTCTGTTGTAGTTCTACCCTATTTTTAATGTAATTCTTTTCTATTTATAAACCACTATGTCCTATATAGTTTTAGTGGTATATCATCTCTTTTGAATAAACATAAATACCAGATAGAAGCAACTTCTAACCAGATAAGTGCCAATCACTGGGGTCAGCCACCAATTGTCAGTGGCATTAACTGGATAATACCACTGAAAATCTTTACTGACTGCCCTGATTGCTATCTGGATAGTTTTGATGTGGTCCAGATGTGGAATCATACGTTATCCAGGCACCACCAATATTCAGTTCCGGTACCTGCATAATTATCCGGATAAATTAGGATGGCAAAACAGCTGTCCTGTTTTATCCAGCTGCCATCTTGTATCCATATATTCAACACCAGTACCTGGGAATGGACCATTACTGAATATCTAAGTATAAGCTTAAACACCACAGTCAGCAGCAACCAGGATATTTAAATATAAGGGGCATTGTTATTAAACTACTTGAGAAATTATGTCTAATAGTTTGCTAATCTCCCTAAGTTTTATGCTAGTAATTTCTCAGGATATGTTCTTTTTGTGGAGAGTTAGTGTTCTGCCAAATTTCTATGCACAGCTGCAACCTTCTGACTTATTTCTGTTGCTGCACAATATTCATGATACCAATTTGATACCTTAGCAGTTTCAAGGTTATGAAATGATTGAAAATCCTACCATTTACTTCAAGGTATAGCATTGAAAATGTTGCTGCCATCCATTATACAAGTATAATAGTTTTTCCTAATGTCTATCATAAAGTGCTGACTTAGAAATGTGAACAGGAAAAAAACTTATCAGTTTCAGACTCTGGAGATTCCATTCAGGTAATGAAAAGTGACAAAACTCTGTCAGGCCAATATTCATCCCATGGGAGGCAAGCCAGCTAATTCCCACGATCAGTGCTGAGCCCAGATATAGAATATCTGTTGTTGGGGGTGGGTGGGGGGGCAGTTGAAACTTAACTGGCCATGTCAATATTCAGCGCTGGTTGGTTAAGTTTATAGTGGCAGTAGATAGGCCTGCTATTTGGACAGCCCGATTTGGCTGCCAAACTTAGTTGGCGTTGCACTGAATATTTGCGGCTAGTCAGTTATCCAGCATGATATAGCCGGTTAGCCTGTATGTGGTAAGCGCTAATATTCAGCAGATATAACCAGGTATCTTGTGCTGAATATTAGCCAGTTAAGTGCTATTTAATTGGCCAGGAGCCATTCCTGGCCAGTTAAATAGAGCTGAATATCAGCCGGAGTGAATCTAATTTTACATATGTAAATATCAGCCACTTGCCCAAAGTTTCCTCCTCTTCCTAGTATTCATTTGCACATTTTCTTAGGTTACGAGGGTGACTTTGTAAGTGATTTGAGCCTATAGAAGAATAGTGTAATGGTAGGAGTGGAGGAGTAGCCTAATGGTTAATGCAGTGGGCTGAGACTCTGGAGAAGTGGGTTTGATTCTCACCGGGGTGCCTTGTGACTCTGGGCAGGTAATTTAACTCTATTGCCCCATCAGCATAAACTTAGATTGTGAGCGCATATAATAAATGTAAACTGTTTTGATTTTATCACAGAAAAGCAGCATATCGAATCCTATTACTCTTAGAACAGCATTTTACAAGCTCAAGTAGGCACTTTTATTTATTTATTTATTTATTGCATTTGTATCCCACATTTTCCCACCTCTTTGCAGGCTCAATGTGGCTTACAATACATCATGAATAGTGGAAATACATAAGAAAATATGCATTTAGTATCAGGGCTGTGCCGAAACGGTAAGCGAGGTAAGCATGGCAGGAGGGCGCCATCCTCTGGGGGGTGCCCCGCCGCACCATGCTTACCTCGCCCTCTTCTCCCCAGATCCTTGTCCTTTTTTTTTTTTTGTTTAAATTTACCTCTCCGGCGCGTGGCAGCGTAACGTTAGTGAGGAGGCAGCGCTCCCCCGCCCCGACGTGTCAGTCTCTTCCCTTCGCTCGGTTCCGCCTTCTTCTGACGTCAGAAATGACGTCAGAAGAAGGCGGGACACTGAGCGAAGGGAAGAAGACACGTCGGGGCGGGGGAGCGCCGCCTCCTTCTCACTAACGCTACGCTGCCGCGCGCCGGAGAGGTAAATTTAAACAAAAAGGAAAAGGATCTGGGGAGAAGAGGGCGGGTAGTGTAGCGATCGTTTTCGGGGGGGGCGCCGGCGGGGCCAACTGTAGGGGGGCGCCGGAGACCCTAGGCATAGCCCTGTTTAGTATTACAGAAGGATCTTGGGTAACATGATAATGATAAAACATGGTAGTAGTTTAACAAGCAAATATAGTACGTCAGTTTTGGATATATGTATAGGAGTTCACATTTGTTGATCTTTGTCCCAGCTTATACATGTGTAAAATTAACCACTCAGAAAACTTTTATGTGACATACATACAGGTATGTTGGAGCGGGGGGGGGGGGGGGGGTGGACAGAGAATGGGTGAAATGGGCCAGGATGGGCAATATGCATGCAGGAAGTAGTTATGTGACAGATGTGTGCATAAATGATTGGAATGCCGGGATATGTGTACATGTGTATGTTCACATATGCATGAATGCCAAAAAATCTACCCAAGCACTATTCTGTAAAAATGTGCATATTTTCCATGGCCATATTTTGCAGGTGGACATACACATGCCAAGAAATGCTCTACTGGTCAAGAGCATTTGTTGGCAAGATGGATCTAGCTTAATGTTAGGGGGTATATCTTTGATACAGCAAATGGTGAAACATGACTCATGTCAGATAATTTACCCCTGAGCCAACATAAGATAAGCGCATTCATTAGATATAAAGTTTCTATGAAGTAAAAAGTATATCTGAAAATATGTATTTGGATAAATGTCAGAAAAGACCAATGACGATGATGGTGCCTAAATCTCAATGTGATGAGTTGTACTCATTAAGTAGCACTGCTGAGGTCTTTTGCTAAGTCATTATACTTCCTTTGTCAGCTCCAATATTTTGATTGAAGTGAATTTTGGTGAGCTGGTGTTTAAAAATGTATATATTTTTTGTTTGTTTGGGAATCCAAGCGGTTTATTTTGATTTATAAGCAGCAAAACATTTGACAACATTCATATTGTTTTGAGCTTAGCTTAACCACAGCAGCCATCCATATAAAGACTCCTGAGGAAGGCCTCTTGGGGCCGAAACACAATTCGTGTCCTGGATGATTTAATAAAGACGTTGGTTCGGATATCATCTGCTGCTCTTTCTTTGGTCACCCTTGCTGTGTTTGTTCGGTTTGTGTGCTTACAAGGGTACTGTTCTTCTGTTTTTCTGCCATTTAAAAATTTAGCCATCAGTTATAAGTTTTAACTGATATAATAGGCATATATGTACTGCATATACTTACACAATGGAGTGGGAAATTTCTGCAGACAGGCAATTTTATACAAGTATATAGGTGAATATATATTACCTCTGTACAGATAGGTGCAATATATGTGTGCCTATGTGCCTTCAGAGCATAGACACCCTCTTATCTTATTAGATATATTAGTATATGCCAATTGTTTATTTGGTAGCCAGCTAAAGTTTCTCCAATGAGACTGCAGATTTACTGCAGTTATCCTATTGAGGGAATTTAACTTATGTACCCAAGTATTAATGAGTTTCATTTATGGCAACTGGCACACAATTGGCCAGACCATCTCACAACCAAGCAAGATGACAGTTTTTAAAGCATAGGGCTTCTCTGTGTGATTCTGGTAAGGCCACCAGCCCTCATGGTCTGGCTAATGTATTAATGTGAGTTACTTGGTGCCAAGCGACCTCTGCAATAAATTGTCTGGTATATTAATAGCATCAAAAAAACCTCCTCACTTTTAGGCTCAGGTACTCAATCATAGGGGTTGGATTGCCCAGCCTCAGGCTTAATGGCACTCCCCAAACCGAACTGCACTCTTCAGTGTGATATTAGATATGATTGCAATGGCTATTATAACGGGAAAAAATGAAATTTGAATGATCTTTTAATAGTCACCAAGAATAGGTCTCAGCCCATTTCAGACAGATGGACCCCATGATTATGAACAAATGTAACCAATACCTCAATTATATGAAGATCACAGTGCCACTGTACAAACTCACCAACTTGTTTGTTAAGCTTAGTAATTACCTTCAAAACTGGGTCAAAATGAATCTATTGACAATGATGGATGATCTCAGACCACAGTATCCTGGTGCAAGGTGACCAAGGCAATGTAGTTCCTAATGATATTTAACTTTTCTGACTGGATAACGTCACCAAAAGTATTGCTGCTCAGATGTATAATTAATATATCAGGGTGATCAGGTCCTGTTAACAGTCTAGAAAACACGGGGGTGTCATCTGATGCTTGATTTTTCAGCCAATCTAGTGTATGCCGACCCTATAGATTGCAATGCCCAAGTGGATGTTGCACTTGTTCAGTCTTGCAGGCTCTTTATCCCAAGAGCGTAGTAAAAGTTTGAGTACAAATTTAGGCACTAAACCCTAATAAATGTCAAATATAGCGATTTAAGAGTTTAATCTCAAAGATAGAAGCATAAATCCTTTGAATATTGGTCCCCTTGGGATCAAGATCCAGGATATAATAGTTGTTCTGCTTTCCTGTTTCTTTAGTTGTCAGCAAATTACATTGAGCTCAAAATGTTCAAACTGAAATAAAGTTTGCCTGTAAAGCTATAACTTGCTTCTTAGCTTTCTAGGTAGTGTATTTTGTATTAGTAAAACAATGTTTGAAGGCAGTAAACAAGTGATAAATATAATCTACTTTTGTAAAGGATTGTTTTTCAGCTTGCTATAATAAGTGTCAGTAGTATAGAATTACCAGTACAAATAGTACGATGTGGCTATTAATAACATACTTTGACATTCAACTAAATTGATGAAAATGACCATAGCAAATGATACCTATGTTGAGAAATGGCAGTTTTGGGAGTGCCAACCCTTTATACATTGGTATTACTACCCACATCTGTAGATACCCTGCAATTGCTTTTAAAGTGCTTTAGAGCCTGCTGCCTACATATTTATTTTCTTTGTGCAGAAGAAATGAGAGTCAATAAATAATTTGCAGGTAATACCTTTTTATTGGGCTACTTGTCCTACTGTAACCAGGTCCATATTTCAAAATGACACTGTACTTAGGGCTGGCTGACACCATTTTGAACTATAGCACTGGAAAGGTGGGAATCACTCCTGCCACCTTAGAACTTCAAAGACTCATGGATGGGGGAAAACGCTAGAGGGAGTGCGGGAGAGGGGAGGGAGTAATTGCCGTGCCCAGAAACATAGACCATCTGGCAAGTGGGGGTCTCAAAACCAATGCTGTTTTCCTTTTTTTCATGTCTTTTTGTATTTTATTCAGTTTTAGGCACATTGTTTAAAAAAAAAAACCCAAAACAGAGCCTATTGTTGAAGACCAGTTTGAGTAAAGGGAGAGGTTATCAACATGGAAGAGAATGGAACTTGATATACCACCTTTCTATGGTTACAATCAAAGTGTTATATGTATTATATACAAGTACTCATTTTGTAACTGGAGTAATGGAAGGTTAACGGACTTACCCAGAGTCAGAAGGCGCTACAGTAGGACTTAAACACAGTTCCCCTGGTTTTCAGGCAACTGCACTAACCATTAGGCTAAGATGTGTTATTTTATAAGTCATTCTATTTTAGCACAGGGTCTCATTGTATAAAATGGGAACCTGTGCTAACATAGCACAACCTTTGGTAAAATAACCTGTCTTAACAGTAGCCCACATTGATAACTTCCCTTCTAAGTGTCGTCCTGTCCATATGCATAAGTTTGTTTTATACAGTTTATACATATGTAAATAAATATATGTTTATAGATTAAAATATAAAAGCAGAGAAGGAGCAGTGAGCCACGAGGGGCAGGGATGACAGACCCCTACCATCTAAAAATTAGTAGCAGTTACTACAGTAAACACAATTTCACTGTTGTAGATACCCTACCCCTGCAGAATAAGAGGAAAAAGAGACTCAGATTGGCTAAATTAACCAGTATGGACCAATGACCAACCAATTCACAAAAATAAGCCCAGAGGTGAAATGTCCAAGTTTAATGATGTTTGGAAAGAGGAGAATGAAGTTAGACTTGACACGGAACCGTGTTTCATCAAGATAATGCCTGCTTCAGGAATCTATACATCTGATAATCATTTTTAATGAAACCTATACAGCATCTATGGTTGTGAATTCAAGTAAATAGAAGTCACATATAAAGATAAATAAAGAAATGCCTCTTTCCTTAGCCGCACGCATCTAAGCAAACATCATGGGTCTCTTTTCCCTCTTATGTCCCCCTTTTCACATTTTCACAGAGCAACCATTTCCTGTTTTCCCCTGGTAAATTCTCAGTATGCCAATGGTGAAACAATGACTGCCAGAATCAAAAAAACGGGAAAGGAACCATGACAGTGAAATGAACTGGTGGTGACACATCCCCAGCCAGCAGCAGAGCAAAAGGTGTCATATGGATGCAGTAGTAGCAGTATAATGAGCAGGAGCTGGTGGAGTCTTCAATTCCCTGTCAGTAGAACAAAAGGTGACTCCTGCAAGATGCAGACTGAGGTTATGGATGGTAGGGAGCCCAGGTGCTGCCACTAGAAGATCAGCAAGCAATGGTGCACAGTTACCTATGGGGTGGTGGAAAGGAAAGGTCCCACTACTTAAAGATGAGCCAGCAGGAGTTGATTTGAACCAGACAAAAGTCAGGATGTGCATTCATTTGAAACAACATGGGAAATATCAATGGCTTCACCCATGTCATTTTATATCATTAGCACCTTAAAGCTTTTTGTGATATTTTGCCTATGTGCACACACTAACCCATGTATTACTGATATTTAACAAATATTTTTGGGAGGAGCATATCATGGGCAGAGAGAGGGCATGGAAGTGTTAACCAGCTGGTGCATTATAATTAGCTAACACAAGGTTAACACGGGAACATTTAGTGCTTGCTGAATAGGAAGCAGTAAGTGCCTCCACATTAACATTCTGCAGGTACCGCAAACTAATGGGAAAATTAGCGCACAACCTGCAAATAACAACAATAAAAAAAACTAAAAAGATGCAGCAGTAAATCTGAGCTTGGTGCTCAGTAGAATTCTACATTTCTATGCATTAAGCCCATGCTGAGAAGACTCATGATTCAGAGAGTGATCCAAGCCCAGATTTTCCACACTTTAGTAAAAGAGCCCATTAACTACCTAGTGCTGAAAATCTCTTGGCCGGTTAAATGGCATTTAACTGGCTATATGGCAATATTAAGTGGGAGATAGCCAGTCATCGGATAACTGGTTATATCACACAATATGACTGGCTATCCGCTGATATTCAGAGTATTGCTGACTAGGTGTAGTGGCCAAATTAGACTGCTGAAATAGCTGGAATATTTAACCAGCCAAAAAACACCCAGAAATTCAATGCTGGTCCACCAGAAACAGACTGGCATTGGTCTAGGCTGACCACGAACCTCAGGAGTTAGCCAGTCTACCTCCTGTGTCTCAATATTGAACACTTACCTTTTAGGCTATTAAATTTAGAAGTTTAGTGAAACTGATAGCATAAATTTAAGAACTCAGCTGTAGTAAATAGTAACATAGTAGATGACGGCAGAAAAAGACCTGCATGGTCCATCCAGTCTGCCCAACAAGATAAATTCATATGTGTATACCTTACCTTGGTTTGTACCTGTCTTTTTCAGGGCACAGACCATATAAGTCTGCCCAGCAGGATTCCCCGCCTCCCAACCACCAGTCCCACCTCCCATCACCGGCTCTGGCACAGACCGTATAAGTCTGCCCTCCACTATCCTCGCCTCCCAACCACCCACCCCTTCCCCCCACCTGCTCCGCCACCCAATTTCGGCTAAGCTTCTGAGGATCCATTCCTTCTGCACAGGATTCCTTTATGTATATCCCAAGCATGTTTGAATTCCGTTACCATTTTCATCTCCACCACCTCCCGCGGGTGGGCATTCCAAGCATCCACCACCCTCTCTGTGAAAAAATACTTTCTGACATCTTTCCTGAGTCTGCCCCCTTCAATCTCATTTCATGTCCTCTCGTTCTACTGCCTACCCATCTCTGGAAAAGATTTGTTTGCGGATTAATACCTTTCAAATATTTGAACGTCTGTATCATATCACCCCTGTTCCTCCTTTCCTCCAGGGTATACATGTTCAGGTCAGCAAGTCTCTCTTCATATGTCTTGGAACGCAAATGCCATACCATTCTCGTAGCTTTTCTTTGCACCGCTTCTACTTTTTTAACATCCTTCGCAAGGTACGGCCTCCAAAACTGAACACAATACTCCAGGTGGGGCCTCACCAATGACTTGTACAGGGGCATCAACACTTCCTTTCTTCTGCTGATCACACCTCTCTCTATACAGCCTAGCAACCTTCTCGCTATGGCCACCACCTTATCACACTGTTTCGTCGCCTTCAGATCCTTGGATACTATCACTCCAAGATCCCTCTCCCCCTCAATACCTATCAGACTCTCACCGCCTAACACATAAGTCTCTCGTGGGTTTCTACTCCCTAAGTGCATCACTTTGCATTTCTTCGCATTGAATTTTAAGGCCTATTACATCTGGAACCCGAAGGGGGTTGATGGAATCCCCCCAGTAGCAGGGGATGGAATGAATCTGACTTCATTCCTGGAGAGTTCACTGGAAATCATTACTCAGAGGTCAACTATGCTGGTCACTTTTGTGCTGGAGCCTGATCGCAATGCTGTTTTAAGACTTTCCCTAAGACACTTAGAAAACATGTTTTTGGGCTCAAAGGTCCGTATCTTTCCTGATCTCTCAAAGCCTACACAAGTGAGGCGCAGGGCTTTTTTTGGAGCAGAGCCCTAGAGCATTGGCATTGGGAATAAACTTTGTATTACGATTTCCTTGTATATGCAACTTATTGCTTGAGGGTAAACATTTTCAGTTTGTAGACCCAAAACAGTTAGAAGAATTTCTTGATGCTAGAGTTGATATGAATGTTATATGCCCTCCCTAATTAGCAGGTTAGGGTCGGTAACCCGAGGTAGCAACCGTTATTATTTTCTTTAAACTTTTTAGTTTTTTCTAGATTCCTGTATTCTTGGAACCCAATTTCTTTTTAATTGTGGATGAATAGGCCTTAAAGACTTTTTTTCCTTATTATATTATGAATTTCCTGTGTATAATGCCGATTGCATATTCACATTGTGTAGTGAAATGTTGAAATATATTAATAAAGGATATTAAAAAAAAACATTGACCATCACTGGCAGAATATTGTCTTGTCAATTTATGAGCCCAGTGCTCAAATTCAGTGGGCCTCATCCTAAATCTACTATTGTTGTCAATCAGTTTCTATTCTCCTAGACTTAAGAGTTTAGTAAAATTTTGAGTATAAATTTAGGCACTAAGTCATAATAAATGTCAAACATGGCAATTTAAGAGCATAATCTCAAAGATAGAAGCATCAATTCTTTCAATATTGGTCCCCATAGGATCAAGATCCAGGATGTAATAGTTGTTCAGCTTTTTTCTTTCTTTCTTTCTTTCTTTTTTTTTTTCTCTTGCCAGTTGAAGGAGAAAACCTTTAAACTACTAGTATCATTAAGATAACAGGTGTGTTGCAAAGTATTGCCGCACATTGGCTGAATCTCTGATTTTGCTTACTAACTGATCAAGAACTGACATTGATGGATCACAGGCATTCTTGAAACAGATCTGGCAAAGATTAGTGTGTCCAAAGGAGAGAGATATTTTTTTTACTGGTGAGATAATTTTTCTAATTAACCTTTAGAACATTTCTCAGACTTGTTATCAGAAACAACAGTAAAAGAGGCACAACTTGTGTAATGTTTCTGCATTTTTTTAAAATTACTGCATGGTATCAATTAAACATTTTAGCAACGCTTAGGGTTAGTTTGTGTATCTATGCAGTATAGCTTTCATAAGGTTCAGAGGATACTGCAAAATGATTTATGCTGCGCTTCAGAGCTTAACTCTTCAATGAGCTCAAGATCACTTTCAATATTACTAATGCTTTTTAACTTTACCATAACAATTAGTATGTTTAGCCTGGTGGCTATGTTATACTGTTGACTATTTTGATCCATAAATGTTGATTGTTGACCAAATGTAAGCTAAGTTACATTTTCTTACATAATGAGGTTCATTTTTAATAGGACATCCAAATCTGATTTTGCATGTTTTGCAAAAAAACGTCCAAACATCCAGTGCCAAACATGTTTATTTTTGAACCAGAAAAACATCTATCTTTTTGGTTTGAAAATTCCCTATTTTAGACATTTTTATGCTTAGTGTAGCTTTCTTTAATGGCCATTTTCAAACAAAAAGACATCCAAGGGAAAAATGCACACAAATAAGCCATTGGGATATCTGGGGGCCAGCAGTTATACTAGACTGGCCACACAGACATCCCAGCAGAGCAGTGGGATAGTCTAGGAGGCACTGAAGTGAACTTCACATAAAAGGTCCCAAGTATACATCACATCATATCCCTTTATATTCTATTATGAGCCCTCCAGGAATAGCAAAAAATATACTGTACCCCACTACAATAGCCCTTATGCCTGCATTTGTCACCTGTATGTGGGTTCAGTAGGTATTTTATGATTTTTGGGGTGCTCACACTTTCTACCACAAGTGTACCAGTTAAGTGGAATATGGGCTTGGGACCCCTTCTCTATAGTCCACTGCTCCAACCACTAGACTACTCCAGGGACCTGCTTGCTGCTCTAAGATGCTTGGCCATTATATCTGCAGCTGTCATTGAGCCTGGTATGTACTGTCATTTTCACCTCTTATAGAGGTGGGAGAGGGTCAGTGACCATTGGGGGATTAAAGGAGGTCATGCCTTAATCCCTCAAGTGGTCACCTGGTCAGTTTGGGCTCCTTTCTGGCACTTAGTCTTTATTGAAACAGGTCTAGCCAAGAACACCCTATTCTTTGCCCTGGACATTTTTATAACGTTTCTTTATTTCAGAAAAATGTCTAAATCATAAGCCTGTCCTAGATCTACCCAAAACATGCACCCAACATGCCCCCTTAAGATTTAGATGAACTGTGGAGAAAAACATCTTAAAATGAGTTTCGAAAATACCGATTAAAAAAAACAAACATCCATCTGCTGCTTTGGGCCATTGTTTAGACATTTTTTTTTCTATTTTGACAATGAACATCGTTATATTTTTAAAATTATGGAAATGTGTTCTGAATCTTGAACTCCCAGCTGTTGTCAGACTCCTGGAATTGCTAGTTGTGCTATGATTAGACAGAATGAATTAACTTTGATGTCAATCGATTATCTGTGAATTTTGAAGACATTTCTAACCAACTGGAATTAAACAGTTGAAGTGCTAGATTACAGAAAAAATAAAAGAATATGGAAACTTTTTAAAAAAACCTATAAGCCATTCATAAAGTGCTCTATCCCAAAATAATTGTCTTTGACCTTGTGACATAGCTTTGTTGGGCTACCATATTTCTTCACTCTGGCTCTCTACCTAATCTTTGGGAATCCCAGGAATTTGTTGATATCCCTCCTCAAAAAATCTTTTATAAATTTTCCAGTTCCCCATGTTCATATACACTTTAGATACAAATTTTATTTTAAAAATTACTTATATTAATGATGTTGAATATATTTCCTGATATCCGATCATATAGAGGCAGATTTAGAAATGATGCATAAATTGGAATTGAGATGTCCATCTTGGGACATCTCAAATCCCACTAGTATTGTAGAGCAAACTCTGCTAACACAGAATTTGTTCTGAATTACATGGAAGAATGTTCAGTGAAGATCCTCTAAGGCGGAGGAACGCTGAGATCCCACAATGAATCAACGAAAATAAACAAAGAGTGGGAAAAAGACCAGGCAAACCAGAGACAAACGAGGAGACTTCAATTATTAGTAGAGAGTTTATTGGTGAAGACTCGACTGTACCATGTTTCGGCCACATGCCTGCCTCAGGAGTCGAAACAATTCAATAATCAGTAAACGTTCATATGAGAGGATGGTAAAAGCTTGGTCTTGACCTTTAGCATAAGGAAACTCCATTGAGTTTCCCTATGTTGGTGTGCCCCCATGACGTGTGGATGAATTATTTATTCATTTCCTCCTAATCTGCACTTGGTGTGTGCCAACCGGTCACCACACATGTAGCGCATGAGCCTTTACCACTAGATCAATGGGTGGCATTAAGGGCTCAGGCTGGTTTCATTTTTACCGCAAGCCCTTTTCCCATCCCATTAAAAAAAGCCATTTTTTGTAGATACGGTAAAAACTGGCCCGGTGCACGCCCAATACTTGCACATACACTACCCCTCCCTACCCATTTTCAAATCTCTGCTTAAAACTCACCTCTTCAATGCTGCTTTCGGCACCTAACCTTTGTGAATTATAGTATTCCTGTCAGACGGACTCTATACTTGTTTTAGATTGTACACCTGTCCTTTAGATTGTCTTTTAGATTGTAAGCTCCTAGAGCAGGGACTGTCCTTCTATGTTAAATTGTACAGCGCTGCGTAACCCTGGTAGCGCTTTAGAAATGTCAAGTAGTAGTAGTAGTAGTAGTAGTAGTATTTTTTGTAGATACGGTAAAAACTGGCCCGGTGCATGCCCAATACTTGCACCTACACTACCGCAGGTCACTTTTTACCACGGCTTAGTAAAAGGACCCCTTAGAGTACTCTGCAAGTCACATGAGTAAATGTTAGACACGCCCATGCTCCTCCCCCTGTGTACACCCCCTTGCATTTATACGTCAAGCGAGTTGCCTGCTAAACTTGTAGAATAGTGCATAGCATCCAGCCAGCACTTACACTTGTGATTGTGCTGCTGAATATGCTATTGTGCCTTATGCTGCACAGCACTGCAATAATCATGTTTGGCCTGGAGAAAACTGAATTATTTGCAGGACATGGTAACTTTCATTGGACCAATAAACAAATGCTCTACTACAATACCTTTTTTTATTGGTTCTAAAGAAAATATAAAGATCCCTTGATTTATGTTGAAAGTGTTTGTGGGATTTTTTTACTCCATGGGATTAGCGCTAGACAAGGGTCAATGTTTGTAGTTACCATGTTGTACTATAATGATGTACTGATAGAAAATGCATAGGGATAACTTTGCATTACCAAAGGGCAGTAAGGGGCCCTTTTTCTAAGCCGTGTAGGTGCCTACGTGTGCCCAATGCATGCCATTTCAGAATTGCTATCCAGCTACTGCGTGGCCCGGGTAGTATTTTCATTTTTTACACACACCCAACAATCCAGGTTATTTTCGAAAGAGATGGCCGGCCATCTTACGACACAAATTGGGAGATGGCCGGCCATCTCCTGAACCCGGCCAAATCGGTATAATCGAAAGCCGATTTTAGCCGGCGCCAACTGTGTTCCGTCGCGGAGCCAGCCAAACTTCAAGGAGGCATTTCAGCAGGGTCAAAAAAGTGCCCCAATTGACCAGATGACCACAAGAGAGAATTGGGAATCACCTCCCCTTACTCCTCCAGTGGTCACCAACCCCCTCCCACCCAAAAAGAAAAATTTTGCCAGCCTCTATGCCAGCCTCAAATGTCATACCCAGCTCCCTGACAGCAGTATGCAGGTCCCTGGAGCAGTATTTAGTGGGTGCAGTGCACTTCAGGCAGGTGGACCCAGGCCCAAACCCCCTACCTGTTACACTTGCGGTGGTTAATGTAGAGCCCTCCAAACCCCCCCAAACCCACTGTACCCATATGTAGGTGCCCCCCTTCATCCCTTAGGGCTATGGTAGTGGTGTAGGGTTGTGGGGAGTGGGTTTTGGGGGGGATTTGGGGGGATCAGCACCCAAGGTAAGGGAGCTATGCACCTGGGAGTAATTTTTGAAGTCCACTGCAGTACCCCCTAGGGTGCCCGGTTGGTGTCCTGGCATGTCAGGGGGGCCAGTGCACTACAAATACTGGTTCTTCCCACAACCAAAAGGCTTGCATTTCGTCGGGTTTGAGATGGCCGGGCCCGGTTTCCATTATGGCCGAAAACCGAAGCCAGCCATCTCTAAATCCAGTGATTCCTAAACCCGGCGATCTCAACATTTGACCTAAATGTTGAGATTTGGCCGGCGCCAACCGTATTATTGAAAGAAAAGATGGCCGGCCATCTATTTCGATAATATGGTTGGCGCCGCCCCTTTACGGTGCTGGCCATAAAGATGGCCGGCCATCTATTTAGCTGGCACCGTTCGATTATGCCCCTCCACGCTTGTCAGAAAATTTCAGGTGCGCGGCGCTAACCGGACGGTAATCGGCATTGTATGGGCGCTGACAATTACCACCCAGTTAACATGTGAGATCTTACCGCTAAGTCAATGGGTGGCGGTAAGGTCTCAGGCCCAAAATGGACGTGCGCCAATTTTCATTTTGCTGTATGTCCGTTTTCAGTCCCAAAAAAGCCATTTTTGCAAGTGTGCTGAAAAGTGAACCTGCACACGTCCAATACATACGTCTACACCAGTGCAGGCCACTTTTTCGCGCACTTTAGTAAAAGGACCCTCAAGATATTTAAAAAAAACACATGATGGAAGTGAACACTGTAGAAAGCATAGTGAAGCAAACACGACCATTGGTACTAAAAGAGTATTATAAATGAGATAATAATGAGTAAGACAGCAATCAAAGAACAGCCTAATAATACTGGCAGAATAATATCAAATAACAATGGAATAATTATATTTCCAAAGTCAAGCTTATAAATGCAATAATGCTAAACGGTAATGACAATAAATGTTAAATGATTTCATTCCTCACATAAATGGAAACGTGTATTTTATAAGGCAAAATTGCATAAAGCTGAATATTGTAGTGATCTGAGAAACACAATTAAAATATGGATGAAATGTTATTAAAAGACAAAAGCCTCCCAGAGGTGTATTTAGCCTCCTTGGGATCTAGTAAAAAATACTGTAAGCGGGAATCTTAATGGGAAGTAAGGTCAGGCCACACTGGTAGACATTTATTTTTTAATGGAGTAACAGGAAGGCTTCCTTCATTCTAGCTCCAATATATGCTCCTATCCAAAATCAAGAGATATTTTGTAAGTGACTTTTTATTTTTGTTTACAAAATTTACGCAGTGCTTCTTAATAATGGTGGGGGACTATAATGTGATGCTTCAGTCCGATTTTATGTGATTTTCTTCACGATGTCTCCAAGAGGAGCAATTGCAATAGCACAGATCAGTGGAAAAGCTGTGCTTCCTCTTCCAGCAGATGCCTGTCTCCCTTCTGGCTCCCTAGCATTTGCTTCTAACTCACACGGATAATTTTATAAAGATTGGCAGGGATATGCATTCATTTTTTAAATGCTGGTGACAGCTGGATGAGGCAGGGGCAGACAGTATGTCCAACAGTGGTGCACCAGGAGCGGGGAACAAGCGGGCTTTGCTGCACACTCAGGTAAGGGACCATAGGCATATACTTGGCCAATATGTTAGTAGTAATTAGGACTATGATAGAGGGCTGGTGGCCAGGATGGAGGGAGACAACTGTTGTGTCTGGTTATTTTATTGTAGACCTTGACTAGCGCATAATAAAGACAGTAAATGATGGGAGATATGATGAGATCAGATGTTTTCTATTCTTGTTGAACCTGGTGGTAAGGAACTCCCTGGGGCAGGCAACCAAGGGAAGTGACAGCCATGTCTTTCAATAACTGATGGAGAAATGCAGAAACAAATGGGTATTATCAGCAGAGTGTGAAGGGTGAGCATGAGCTTTGTCAGAAGCAGGAAGAAGCAGGGGCACCCGTGCATCAGTTCATTTAGGATGTTGGCACCAAATGATATTCTGCCTGTCTGACGCTGGAAAGTTTAACAGAGCAATGGGCAACCCTCCAGCAGTTGCTCAGATCTTCCCAGGCTATCGTATGATTCTCTCTCCTATACAGCTGCATCTTGCTTTCTCTTGAAACTCTGCTTTTTGTTATTCTGCTGCCGCATTTTGGAATGCCCTCTCTCCTTCTGACTTGCATCTTGAGAGCTCCTACAGTAAGTTTAAAAAGGCCTGAAAACCTGGCTATGCTGCCAAGCTTTCTCAAACTATCTTTAATCATGGAATTGCTCTACATCCAGTTTTTTTTTATAGTTTTATGGATAATGGATGCTGTCCTATAACATTTTCTACTTCTTGTTTGTTGTTTTGTTTCGTTTTATGTCCTGTGGCGAAACTGGACTGTACACCACCCTTATGTTTATTAATGAAGTGCAGCCTATCAAATCATGACTAAATAAAATAAATAAATACTGAGGTAAGTATTGTATGCCTCCTTTTGCAGAGGATTGGGCATATAGGATCTGAATTCATGAAGAGCCACCTCGGGTGAGATCATCCAGATAGTGAATATCCTGGATCAGAAATTAGAAAGTTTTCATTAGCAAGAGGGATTGACATAATAGATTGAAACACCTCACACGTGAGAGTACTTACAATAATCATCCTGAGCTATCCAGAGGTGAAAGAATGTATTGCAATCTAGCTTAACAAGCTGATTTACTGAAGGAATACGTTGATGGGCCGCCAAAGGCAGGGGACAGTGGGGATGAAGCCACTGTTCCCTCTAAGCTAAACAGGAGTCCTCCAACTGCATTGCTGCTAGTGGAGAGTGATGCTTCAATACAGTGGCTTAGCCTCAGGTGGGCCTGGGTGGGCCAGGGCCCACCCACTTAGGGCTCAGACCCATCCAACAGTAGCACATGGTAATGAAAATGCTGCTCTCCACAATACTGACACCTTCACATGCTCAGTTTTCAGCGCATGCCTGCTGCAGACTACCAAGGTGGAGGCTGTAGAGAAGCATTTTCCCACCAGCTGAGATATTTTTTTGGTGTGGGGGTGGGGGAGAGAACATTTGGTGCCCACCCACTTCTTGCCTAGGCCCACTCAAAATCTGCTGTCTGGCTATGCCCCTGCTTCAATATTGTGTTTTAAATTGCTTGGTACAGGTAGTTTCCCTGGAGTCCTGCAGAGCTTGTCTGTCGCTCACTATTGAACATAGGATAGTGAAACAGCACCACCCACTGGCTGGACTATAGGTGGAGGACTCCTGCTCAGCTGAAAGGGAACAGTGGACACAGAAGGGGAAAGAGTAGATACCCTGGCAGGCAGTACTACTACTACTACTAACTAACATTTCTAAAGTGCTACTAGGGTTACGCAGCGCTGTACAATTTAAACATAGAAGGACAGTACTGTTGGCAAGACTAGTACTTTATCTCTCACTTGTTCCCCCACTTTTATCTGCCACTCCACTGTGGGCCCCACAGAAAAGACTTTCTCTTCATAGGTCATAGCTATATTATAAACAACAGAGACCAGCATCATCCCACTGCTGCTGAGACCCCTGCATGAATTTCAGTAATGCATACCCTATTGAGATCATGAACATAAACCTATTGTATGGCCATAGCTGGCCAAGGCTGCCCAGCATTTCATTTCCTGCCCATCAACCAGCATGCCAATGAAGGGTTATTCTCAATGGTAGGGGATATTGTGAAAGCTAGTATTAGTATTCCTAAAGATAAACATCTTTTTGGTTGATTGGGAGGATGACTGAGCATACAGCCTCACTGAACCAATGCATACCTCTACGTTTGCCATCAGTGTCTTGTTCTGTTTTTGCTAATTGCCACGCTAGTCAATATTACCCAATCTCTTGGTTTTAGAAGATGTTTTAGTCTCAAATAGAAAAGCTGCCACCACTGCCTTTTCTGCCACTACCAAGCCTACTTCAGGTGCTGTTGCTACACAACCTACTCTCTTAGTTGAGTGTGCTGCCATACTGCAATAAAGTTACTAAGTAGTATATTGAAAACAAATCAAATATTTCTTCATTCAGAAGTTAAATTAGTCGTAGTTAGCTTTTACCACATTCTCTGGCAATAAATTCTAGAGCTTAATTTCTAGATTTTATTGCCAGAGAATGTGGTAAAAGCTGTTAGCATAGCAGGGTTTAAAAATGGTTTGGATAACTTCCTGGAAAGTGCCAGCAGGATACCTAAATGCTATTCTGCAAATACATGCTTGACTTACAAAGTGTGTATTTTTGAAGAGGGATATATTAAGGGGCAGAGCATGAGCGGAACATAGGCAGGGCTTCCAGTTATGCATGTAGCTTACAGATTATTGTAAATTACACATGCCCCTGCAATGTGTAGGAGCCTGAATTTACACAAGGTCTGTGGCTGGTGTAACTATGGACGTGTAAATATTAGGCACAGCAATACCGGGTTGCATTAGCATTCTATAATGGAACCTGGGCACCCAGGTTCTGTTGTAAAACAGGCTTCAACCATGTGTCCTCAGGGCACCTATGAGGAAGCACCTCGTGAACTGCCCCCTTAATCTTTGGGTGATTGTATTTGAAAAGGAAGCTCCAAACTTACACCCTAGGAATAATCTTAGACTCATGTTATGAGTGGTCCACTTGTAGCAAAAATGAAATAGAACAAGAAATTTTGTCCTTGTTTCATACTATATTATGGGCTTCACTATCTAAGGAAGTCATGATTACTTGGCTAGTTTTATTTCATGATAATATAAATAAATAAGACATTTTGGTCTAATATTCAAAAAGTGTTATATATTTAGTGGCAGCCACTAAAGGGTAATTCTCAGTAGATTGCCCAAGTTAGGTGCTGGGATGATGTGAGCTAGTGCAGAGCCTATAATGGCCTTTAGATTGTAAGCTCTCTTGAGCAGGGACTGTCCTTCCCCATGTTTAAACTTGTACAGCGCTGCGTAACCCTGGCAGCACTATAGAAATGCTAAGTAGTAGTAATTGTACAGGAAACTGCCATTATAGGCATTTATGTGCCTAACTTTAGGCACGACTACTTGTGCCAGCCAAATGGCTGGTGTAAATTGCTTGTGCCTAACTGCCTTCAGTTAGGCACATAAATGCTAGTCTGTCTTAAAGAAATCCTCCCTTGACTCTTCTGCTCTCTCTAATTACAGGCCCATTTCTAATCTCCCTTTCCTCTCCAAGCTCTCTGAGAAAATATTCCTTGACCAACTGTCTCAGCACATTGAATCTTCCTTTCTACTCCACCCTTTCCAATCTGGGTTCTGCGGTAGTCATTCCAATGAAATGATTGTTGCTTCTCTCCTCATCAATCTCCATTCTACCCTTGATTGTGATCTTTCCACTATCCTTGTTTTTGTTGATTTTATAGCTGCTTTCGATCTTATCAGTCACTCCTTACTTCTGTCCCATCTCTCTTCTACTGGTATTTCTGGTTCTGTTCTCAGCTGGTTTGCCTCTTTCCTCAATGACCATTCCTTTTCTATCTCACTTCCCATTGTCCACTCCCACACTTATTCCATTGTGGTGTACCCCAGGGTTCTTTACTCTCACCCATGTTTTTAAAATTTTTTTGGCTCTGTTAGCAACTCTGATCCAATCCTTTTCCATTAGATTTTACATCTATGCCGATGGCATCTTCTTGGTCTCCCACCACCCTCCTTCGAACCCTGATCTGTCATCTCTTCAGTCCTGTTTGTCTGCTATCTCTTCTTGGTTAATTTCTAACCATCTAGTTCTAAACCTGTCTAAATCCATCACTCTTTGGATCTCTGGAAATTATGCCCCCCCCCCCCCCCCCATCCCCACCACCTCTGTTCCTTTCCTCTCTGGTACTCCACTTACCCTTGTCAATTACCCTCACCTTTCCTTCTCTTCCTATTTCTCCTCTACAGTAAAGTCTTGCGTATTTTTTCTCTGCTGGATCCACTCTTTCCATAGCTACCTTGATGACTCTTCCTGTGCTACACTCCTTTCATATTTGGTCACCTCCTGCTTGGATTATTGTAATGTCATCTTCGCTGGTCTTTCCAAGGTTTTTCTCTTTCATCTGCAGATAGTTCAAAACATCGCTATCCATCTCCTTACTCATGCACATAGATCTGATCATGTTTTCCTTTTTCTTGCTTACCATCACTGGCTTCCTATTCTTTATCAGATTCAGTTCAAACTTCTTATTTTGGCTTATTTTGTACCTGGGATCCCCCACTTACCTTACCTCCCTCATCTCTCTCTATGGCCCTTCCCATCCTCTTCGGTCCCTTTCTGCTCTCAGCTTGCTATCCCCCCAGTCCATATATCCTGTCTGGAATACACCTGTCACTCTGCCTTTTTCTACCATGTCCCATCCCTTTGGAATGCCCTCCCCTTAGCCCCCCATTCAGAGTTGTCCTTTTGCCATTTGAAAGCTCTTTTGAAAGCTCATTATTTAGAGTTGTCTTTCCAATTGCCACCTCTGTCCATGACCCTGGCCTGGAGCAGTGACCTGCCCGATTTTTTTCCTCTATTCTGTCTGCAATTTGTAGTTTTTTTATAGCCTGTTTTTAATTTGTTTGTACACCATTCTGATATCTCCGTGAAGGGTGATATATCAAATTAATAATAAGCTAAACTATTCTATAACCAGTGTATGTAATTGCCTGACACACCCATGACCAGCCCATGCCTCTCCCAGGTCCACATCCCCTTTGAATTGCATACTCTGGAATTTGAGCACAAAACTTATAGAATACCGACTAAGGGCAGTTATGTGCATACTAACTAATGAATCACCAAAAAGAGGAACAAAATTAATCCACTAACACACAGTGCTAAACGCAAAAGCAAACAAGGGATACTAGTAAAACATGCCCGTTTCTGACACAAATGAAACGGGCACTAGCTAGGTTATCCTCTGAGTTCCAGCTTGGCCCCCTCCCTCCCCCCTCCCCTCTGCCTCTGGTCCCGCCCTCATTTCCTGTTTCCGGAAGGGCGGGACCAGAGGCAGAGCTGAGACAGAAGGGAAGGCAGGCTGAAGCACCGTGCCTGCTCGACTTTCACTGCTGCCGCCGGATCCCGAGGTAAGAACTTTTAAATTCAGGCCAGCACGCAGGAAGGCGAGGGGCAGGCGGAGGACTGGGAGAAGAGGGAGGGCAACGCAGGTCGGGCTGCCACTCGGAGGGGAGAGAGAGAGAGGGAGGAAGGCGTGGAGGGTCTGGAACTCGGAGGAAAGGGGCATGGAACTTGGAGAGGAGGGGAGGAGAGGGAGGGAGGGGCGGGCTTGGAACTCGGAGGAGAGGGGGGCATGGAACTCGGAGGACAGGGGAGGGAGGGGGCAATTGTCCCGCGATTGTATCCTCACCTCCAACGTTCTGTGGCTGGCTGGTGCTGGTTTCCCTTCCCTCTCATTGATCCGCCCTCTGACGTCATTATGTTCAGATACGAGGGCGGACCAATGGGAATTGTGTTACGAACCCAGGCATCCAGACGTAGAATGTTGGAGGTGCAAATTATTATATAGGATGTTTGAGTCTTTCAATTTGTTTTATTTATTTATTTATTGGTGCTTATATCCAACATAATCCAAATGTTAATTATTCAGTTCTATGTGGCTTACAATAATTAAGACTAGAAATGCGTACAATATATTTTTACAAGTATGAAGAAAACATAAACAGTGAGGTTTTGAAAAGAGCAAACAAAGACATCATAACATTTGCTGTTTAGACATCATAACATTTGCTGTTTAGTTCATTGTCAAACAATGTAAAAATTTGTTAAAAAGGAATGCCTTGAGAAATTTGCGAAATGTTAGGTAGTTGGTAATCCTTTTTATCTCACTAGGGATGGTGTTCCAGCATTTTGAACCTGTATGTGAGAAATCTCTGTTCAATATGGATTTATATATAATGTTCTTATAGCTAGGAAAATGTAATATGAGATAGTTTCTTGATCTAGTAGACATATTGAAGGTAAGTAAATCTATCAGCTTCATCTTATCTGCTTGATTTTTAGTGTGATAAGCAGTCCGTCATAGAGTATCTTGAGCCGTTTGTCAGATCTGTTTGAAGGAAATGAGTGTTCTAGAAGCAGCAGAAACCTCAGAATTTAAGGACATTGGCAAAGGAATGCACAGGTGTTACCCATATATGGCCCAAAAAGGTGATGCTCTGGTTGCTGTACAAACCCTGTTGTTATGAGCAAACTCAGATCAGGGTAGCAGTTGTCCCCAATCATCCTGGAGGGCAGACATGTACATCTTCAGGACTTGCTTCAAACTTTGATTGGTCCGTTCCATCTGCCCATTCATTTGGGGGTGATATCCTGAAGAAAGTTTCAACTGTACTCCCTAGTCAGAAATAATAGTCTCAGGTAACCCTTGAAGATGGAATATGCTAGTGATAAAGTGTTGCAAGAGCTCAGCTGCTGAAGGAAGACCTGGGAGGGGTGTAAAGTGGGCCATTTTAGAAAAGTTATCCACCACTACCCATATGGTGGTACATCCTTCTGATAGAGGTAGATTGGTAATGAAATCCATGGATATATGGGCCCAAGGTTTCTCAGATGTGGGTAGGGTTACCAAATGGCTCCAGAAAAGGGAGGACACATTGATCCAGTCCAGCTTTTGCTTCCATTGAAAGCAATGGAAGTAAATCCCAGACTGGCTCTATCTGTCCTCCTTTTTCTGGATGTGGGTAGAGGTTAAAGTAATTCTTGTGGCTTTCTATGATCTGGCTTCTGCTAGGCACACTCACGACAGGCTGCAATGAAGCCCTGGACATCTCTCTCTAAGGAAGGCCACCAGTAAACCTGGGAGATGAATCATTTTGTATCCAGAGCACCAGGATACCCCGTTATCTTAAACATGTGGCCCAACTGAAGGATCTTCTTCTGTAAATGGGGGGAGGGTACAAACATCATACCTGGAGGTAATGCCGCCACTGCTGTGGGGAGTATGACAACTGGATGAATGATATATTGAAGGTGAGGGACTCTTCTTCAGGTTCCATAGATCAGGACAATGCATCCGCCTTGATGTTCTTGTTGGCGGAGCAGGAAGTTAAACTGAAATTAAATGGGAAAAAACAAGAACCAATGCACCTGCCGGGGATTGAGGCATTCCTCCTAGAGATATGTCAAATTTTTATGGTTCATGAAGACTGGGAAGGCCACCTGAGCCCCTTCAAGCAGATGTCACCATTTCTCCAGAGCCAGTTTAATTGCTTCTCCAGAACCCACTCACACACAGAATGAAGCAAGAAGCTGCGGAAACTCACACACATAATGAAGCATGAGGCTGCTGGAATCCACACTCACACAAACAGTTGCTGGAAGCATTGCAGGAACCCACTCAGACAGTGAGATCAGCAGTACGGGAATCCACTGCACATCAAGGAAGGAGCACAGCGGCTGTCAGGCAGGCAGGAGGAATGGCGTCTCAGGACCTAGAAAAGCAATCAAACAATCAGGGTGGTTTCAATGCAAGAGCATCTAAGTCTGCTTCCAGTGGGGTTAAATTCCTCGCTCCACATCTGACGTCATCGGTGGTTCACTGGAGTCCTGCTGGATCAGGTTCCGCGGTGCTTGTCAGATTGCCAGTAATACCTCCTAGTGTTGCTGCCATTAAACACACTATAGAGTACAAACTTGGTACAAACATAGTGAAAAGTAATTTATAGTGAAAGTAGGGGAAAAACAGTCCTTATCTTTGTAAGTGATCCCAATGGGGACCTGTTTCACTAATGGCTTTATCAGGGGATCAATCAGTGCCTGCGCTGTGTCTGTATGCTGGCTTCACTTTGTGAAACAGCCAGGAGTGTGTGAGGGAGTATAACAGCACCAGCTCTGGTGTAAGTTTGCTTTTTACATCTTATTTATGTAGTTATTTATTGGGATTATTAACCGCCTTTATGATGAAGATTCACCCAAGGCGGTGTACAGCAGGTAAAGTTTAACATAAAACTTACAATTTTGTTAACAGCATAACAATATTAAAATGAATAGGTAAAGACATAGACAGAATGAAAGAAGAAAACTTGAAAGGAGCAAATTGAGACGTAATAATAGGACTACCATGAAACATGATCAAAAATATACATATTTAACAGCACTGGAAATTCAAATATAATAATGTAAGGATAATAGTGAAGGAGTATCTAATAGGCACACAATTAGGGCATTCAAAATAACATTGTTATAATACTGATGCTTTTTCTTTTTTTTTTTTTTTTTTACAATACAGCTTACCATATAGCTGAGGGGCCAAGTACAGATATATACATGGAGACAAGATGCGTGCAATTGGAAAACTATTGGAACTGAGAGCCCCTGAGGCAACCCTTTGTTCAAGTGAAACTTGGCCAAAGTCGGACACAGCTTTCTACCCTCTACTTCTGTTGCTAATAAAAGTACCATTGGAATTTGATAGGGTCTTGTCTATTGTACTGTCTGTTTATTTATTTGATCTGCTCTTGAATTTGTGCCAGTCAGGATGCTGCATTCCGCTATGGTGGTGAATAAAAGCCCCAAACCATATCTGGCTCCACAAATGTAGCACTGGGAGATGAAACTCTCCTCTGCCCCTCACGTTACCTCCCCAATATATCCTATACTATAGGGTGGAATGCTCAGAACCCCCATGAGGATGTTCACCTGGACAGTGATCCATGGTATTTGTCTGGCCTGATTTTCTCAAGAGGTAGCATATTGCAGTATTGCAGGGCTCCTTGTCTGTGTCCTTCCCCCTCCTCCCAATTTTCCTGCCCATGTTAGGTGACAAACAATGCTCCTGCACCTAGGTGATTGTAGCAACCATGAAGACAGTCTATTTCTGATAGTCTCCACTCTCCACTAGCTTTTACAAATCACCTAGAAAAGTATGCTGTTACTTGGGGTAGGAGGAAAACTGGTGCGAGGAGATGCTTGCTGTTTCATGTCTCTTTTATCTCTCATGACTTTACTCAAGGCTACAATTTTTATGCTCGCTTGTCTTTGTTTCCATTCTTCCCCTTGAATGAGCTTGTTCGACCTTAGGCAAAGCCCTTCCAGTTCATGTGCTTCTTTCTACTAGAATCCAAATGTTAATTATATCATAAAAAAAGATCCATGTTTCAAGTAAAATAATTTTCTGACTGAAGACAGAACCTACAGAAAGGCGGAAGAGAATTAACTGAATTGGAAATAGTTTTAATTCCATGTTTATGGAGGGCTGCTTGTAAGAATCCTCAGGAGTTTGGATCTATAGAATATGCAATTTTATTCCAAGTATATGTGGATCAAGTAACAAGGGGATTTAGTTTATTTGCATCATATTTCTAAGCATAGGTATTTGTATTATATGTTATCCTCAGACCCCATCTTCTTTCTCCTTTTCAGATTTAACAGCTGCTGTTAGACAAGAGAACAAGAAGTGACTTTGGATGCACAACAGTGGTTCATGCAGTGACTGGAGTGCTACGTTTGATGGACAGAAAAGAAAATTATTGCATGCATGCAACACATAAATTCATAATAAGGGGCAAAAAATATTAACCTGATTACAGCAGACAGCAGTTCAGAGATAAATTTTAGGGTGAGTGTTTGAAATAGGCAAATTAATGGTGATGATTCACAATTTGTTTATTCGTCTGAGATTTCTGAAATTGTGATAAATAGAAAACATCACAGGGTTAAGTCTGTCAAAGACTTGGGCTCACTTAGACTTATTTTGTCAGGAACCCCATAGCACTAATTAACCTTATGTATTTATGCTATGTGTCTAAAGGTCTTGTCATGGAAAGATGATAATGTTGTTCTGATCTTTATTTACGCTTATTTGCCCTGGATTGTTGATATTGTTTGAATTTGTGTTTACTTTTGTGTATTATGTTTTGAAAAAAACCTTTAATAAAAATATGAAAAAAAAAAGAAAATGTAAAAAGCAGCGCCAAAGCAGAGAAACATGACAACAATGCACCAGTGTTCCAAGTGACAAAAACTGTTTTCTAGAACCATTTGTAGACAGAACCTAGGCTGTAATAAAAATCAGAAGCACTAACCATATAGAGCTGGAAATATAAATGTGGCCAGATAGTCACGGCTAGCAATGATTTGCCGGTTATGAATTATTTTATTTTAATTAACATAAGAACACATTTTTGTGTCGTAAAGTTAGATAGATGACATATAAACAGATTACACCAGATGAGTACCTTGGATTCTTGCCTCATATTTTCAGACTTGCAACGTATTTGCTTTTGATTGCTGTTTCTTCATACGTTACAGGTAAATGAAAGCAGACTGAAGCTATTAACGTTTAACGATGATGAAGATTAAATATAAAATAAAGCTTTAAAGGAACATGCAATATTTTAGTGGGAACCTGAACTGCAGCACATTTAGAAGCTTGTAAGTGAGACATAATAGAAATCTTGGTTGGAGTGTTTCAGAGAAAGGTTACCAAATAGTACTAATTCTATTGAGTTGAAACTTAAGGTTTGCATTCTGTCTGTTAGTATCTTTAAAATTTACTGGACACAAAACTAATTTAATGCATGTTAACCTAGGAATTAACATGTGTTAAGACAATTTGCACACATTAAAATTCAAATGCACTTTAAAAGTTTTTTTTTAATTATTATTATTAGCAAGTCCTACATCCAGTAAAGTCTCTTGCATCCTATAGGTTTTGCATTAGAGTTCAGCATGGCAACAGTATGCCAGCAAAGGCTTGGGCACCAGTGAAAGAGAAGATAGGAAAAAGCAAAGTCATTTATCTTTGCTTACAGTTATTAGTTTCAGTCTGCAGTTATTGGTGTTGTATGCAAATCTCTGAACACAGGAAACAGTCTCTCTCATTGAAGGAGTCAGAACTCACTGGTTAGCAGGCAATCAGACATTTGCTATCATGTGATAAAGTATAGAAGGCAGATGAGGAATGTGGGGGTACCGAGGCTGGCTGAAGATGGTGCAACATTGTTGTATCTTCAAGGTTTTCATAGCTAAACTCAATACTGAGCTTGCTCCAGGCATCAGGTACATACCATGTACACAGCAGGAAATAAATAACAATATCTATATTAATTCTTCACATTCTGGCAGCAAGGCCAAGCTGTAATTTCAAGCCCAGAGTGTTTTGCAGTAGATTCATGATGGTTAGGTTCTAGACTCATATGCACAGAAACACGTTGATCAGGCTTCATTCCCTCAATGCTTCTGAGAGACTAGAGTTAGCAGCACTAGTATTAAGGCTCTGACAGGATGAAATCTAGTTTCTAGAAGTTTACAGCTAAGCTGAAGAGAGATTTATTTAAGAAGAGCATAAGAGTGGCCATACTGGGTAAGAACAAGGGTCTATCCAGCTCAGTATCCTGTTTCCAACAGCAGCCAGTCCAGGTAACAAGTACCTGGCAGAGTCCCCCCCCCCCCCCCCCCCCCAAAAAAAGGGCAAAGTTCCATACTACTTAACCCCAGTGATAACAGTGGCTTCTTCAGGTCTACTTTAATAATAACATATGGACTTTCTTCCAGGAACTTTACCAAACCTTTTTTAAACCCAGCTACATTAACTGCTTTTACCACTTGCTCCAGCAAAGAGTTCTCCTACTTTTAAATGTACCACTTGAAGGCTTATTTTCGAAAAGAGAAGGGCGCCCATCTTCTGACACAAATCGGGGATAGGCGTCCTTCTCTCAGGGTCGGCCAAATCGGCATAATCGAAAGCCGATTTTGGGCGTCCTCAACTGCTTTCCATCGCGGGGATGACCAAAGTTCACGGAGGCGTGTCGGAAGCACGGCGAAGGCAGGACTGGGGCGTGCTTAACACATGGGCGTCCTTGGCCGATAATGGAAAAAAGAAGGGCGTCCCTGACGAGCATTTGGCCTACTTTACTTGGTCCATTTTTTCTTGCGACCAAACCTCGAAAAGGTGCCTGAACTGACCAGATGACCAACGGAGGGAATCAGGGATGACCTCCCCTTACCCCCCAGTGGTCACTAACCCCCTCCCACCCTAAAAAAAAACTTAAAAAATATTTTTTGCCAGCCTCAGATGTCATACTCAGGTCCATCGCAGCAGTATGCAGGTCCCTGGAGCAGTTTTAGTGGGTGCAGTGCACTTCAGGCAGGCGGACCCAGGCCCATCCCCCCACCTGTTACACTTGTGGTGGTAAATATGAGCTCTCCAAAACCCACCCGAAACCCACTGTACCCACATGTAGGTGCCCCCCTTCACCCCTTAGGGCTATGGTAGTGGTATATAGTTGTGAGGAGTGGGTTTTGGGGGGGGGGGGTTGGGAGGCTCAGCACCCAAGGTAAGGGAGCTATGCACCTAGGAGCAATTTCTGAAGTCCACTGCAGTGCCCCCTAGGGTGCCCAGTTGGTGTCCTGGCATGTGAGGGGGACCAGTGCACTACGAATGCTGGCTCCTCCCACGACCAAATGCCTTGGATTTGGTTGTTTTTGAGATGGGTGTCCTTGGTTTCCATTATCGCCGAAAATCGAGGATGACCATCTCTAAGGTCGACCTAAATGTTGAGATTTGGGCGTCCCCGACTGTATTATCAAAACGAAAGATGGATGCCCATCTTGTTTTGATAATACGGGTTTCCCCACCCCTTCACGGGGCCATCCTGCGAGGACGCCCTCAGGAAAACTTGGTTGCCCCGTTCGATTATGCCCCTCCACGTAACTTTATGGGGTGTTCCCTAGTCTGTATTTTTTGAAAGAGCAAACAATGGATTTGTGCTTACCCATTTCACTCCATTCAGGATTTTATAGACCTCTACCACATTTCTCCTCAGCTGTCTCTTCTCCAAGTTGAAGAACCCTCCATCTCCTCAATCATTTTGGTTACTCTTCTCTGTACTTTTTCCAGTTCCATTATATGTTTTTTGAGACTCTGTGATCAAAATCGCACATACTACTCAAGATATGGTCTCACCATGGAACGATAAAGAAGCATTGTAGTAGTCTTTGTTTTATTCTCTATTCTTTTCTTAATAATTCCTAACATTCTGTTTGCTTTTTTGGCTGCTGCCGCACACTGAACAGATGCTTTCAGTGTATTGTATATGATGACACCTAGGTCCTTTTTCTCACTAGTGACTCCTAAAGTAGAACCTAGCATCATGCAGCTGTAATTTGGATTATTCTTCACAGTGTGTATCACTTTATACCTCTCCAAATTAAATTTAATCTGCCATTTGGATACCTAGTCTTCCAGCCTCCCAATTTAATAATTTTTGAATAATTTTATGTCATCTGCAAATTAGATCACTTCACTCATCATTCCCATGTCCAGATCATTTATAAATGTTTAAAAACACTGGTCTACTACTACTACTACTATTTAGCATTTCTATAGCGCTACAAGGCATACGCAGCGCTGCACAAACACAGAAGAAAGACAGTCCCTGCTCAAAGAGCTTACAATCTAAAAGACAAAAAATAAATAAAGTAAGCAAATCAAATCAATTAATGTGAACGGGAAGGAAGAGAGGAGGGTAGGTGGAGGCGAGTGGTTACAAGTGGTTACGAGTCAAAAGCAATGTTAAAGAGGTGGGCTTTCAGTCTAGATTTAAAGGTGGCCAAGGATGGGGCAAGACGTAGGGGCTCAGGAAGTTTATTCCAGGCGTAGGGTGCAGCGAGACAGAAGGCGCGAAGTCTGGAGTTGGCAGTAGTGGAGAAGGGAACAGATAAGAAGGATTTATCCATGGAGCGGAGTGCACGGGAAGGGGTGTAGGGATGGACGAGTGTGGAGAGATACTGGGGAGCAGCAGAGTGAGTACATTTATAGGTTAGTAGAAGAAGTTTGAACAGGATGCGAAAACGGATAGGGAGCCAGTGAAGGGTCTTGAGGAGAGGGGTAGTATGAGTAAAGCGACCCTGGCGGAAGATGAGATGGGCAGCAGAGTTTTGAACCGACTGGAGAGGGGAGAGGTGACTAAGTGGGAGGCCAGCAAGAAGCAGTGGTCCCAGTAAAGATCCTATTCATGTTTCTCTATTGAGGGGGTCTTTTACTAAAGCTTACCTCAAGTTATCTGGAACAGTACCCATTTTATTCCTATAAGCCCTGCTGCAGACAACTCGAGCTAAGCTTTAGTAAAACACCCTCTCGAGACTTGGCCATTCAACCCTACTCTATGTTCCTATCTTTTAATCCACAACTGAACATTGCCTCCTATCCCATGCCATTTAACTTTTCTCAGGGGTCTCTGAGTGACTTTGTCAAATGCTTTCATAAAATCTAGATATGCAACATCAACTGGCTCATTTTTATGCACATAAAGCAAATTGGTGAGGTAAGACTTCCCTTGACTAAAGCCATGTTGACTCTGTACCATTGAACCCCATTTGTCTGTGGAGTTCATTTTTGAAACAGAAAAATGTCCAAAAAAATGTCACAAAACAGCAGATGGACATTTTGTTTTCACAAAAAGATCCAAATCACTATTTTAGAAAGACATTTTTCCTTGCAGTTCATCTAAATCTGAATTGGGGCACATTAGATGTGTGTTTTGTGGGACTAGGGTAGGCTTACAATTTGGATATTTTTCTGCAATAATGGAACATTGTAAAAACATCCAGGGCAAAAATGAGGATGTTTTTGGCTAGACCTGTTTCAATAATAACTAAAATGCCCCAAAAGATGCCCAAACTGACCAGATGACCACTGCAGAGATAAAAGCTTGATTCCCCCTTAATCCCCCAATGGTCACTGATACCATCCCACCCACTCACCTAAGAGGTGAAAGCAACACTACATACCAGGCTCTATGACAGCTGCAGCTATAATGGCTATTCCTCTTAGAGTAATTTTTGCATGTATGCGTGCTTCCCACTTGCTAACCGATTAGGGGGAGATTCTATATATGGCGCCTAAAAAAATTGGCACAGACTAAGGGTATTCTATAATAGTTACCTAGATTTAAGCACTGATTATAGAATATGCTTAGTTGCTATTTCAGCACCTAAATCTATGCACATCCATTTACACCAATGAAAATGTGGCATAAATACTGGTGCATAGGTTAAAGCGCAATAGGTCATATTCTAAACTAGGCGTGTAAATTTCAGAATGCCCATGAAACACTCATTTCCCCACCTATAACCATAACCCTTTTTGCCTGCACACATTAGAAGTTTGGCACACATCGCTACAGAATATGCTTAACGACTTATGCACTTAAATTCTAATCAGTGACAATTAGTTCTCATTATTGCTTGTTAAGTGCTATTATCAGTGCTCTTTATTTTATTTATTTATTTGTTTCATTTGTACCCCACATTTTCCCACCTATTTGCAGGCTCAATGTGGCTTACATAGTGCCGTAAAGGTGTTTGCCAGTCGGTTGATAACAAATACAAGGTTGTATTGTGGTCAAATGACCATCCCCTTATCTGTTGGTGTTCCCCAGGGATCGGTCCTTGGACCCCTTCTCTTCTCAATCTACACCTCTTCCCTGAGCTCCCTGATCTCATCTCATGGTTTCCAGTATCATCTCTATGCTGATGACACCCAACTGTATCTCTCCACACCAGACATCACCGCGGAGACCCAGGCAAAGGTATCGGCCTGCTTATCCGACATTGCTGCCTGGATGTCCAACCACCACCTGAAACTGAACATGTCCAAGACCAAGCTTATCGTCTTTCCACCAAAACCCACTTCTCCTCTTCCTCCACTTTCTATCTCAGTTGATAACACCCTCATCCTCCCCGTCTCATCTGCCCGCAACCTCGGAGTCATCTTTGACTCCTCTCTCTCCTTCTCTGCGCATATCCAGCAGATAGCCAAGACTTGTCGCTTCTTCCTCTTTCACATCAGCAAAATTTGCTCTTTCCTCTCTGAACACACCACCCGAACTCTCGTCCACACTCTCATTACCTCTCGCCTGGACTACTGCAACTTACTCCTCACCGGCCTCCCACTTAGCCATCTATCCCCCCTTCAGTCTGTTCAGAACTCTGCTGCACATCTCATATTCCGCCAGAACCGATATACTCATATCACCCCTCTCCTCAGGTAACTTCACTGGCTTCCGATCAGATACCGCATTCAATTCAAGCTTCTCCTTCTTACCTACAAATGCACTCAGTCTGCTGCCCCTCACTATCTTTCTACCCTCATCTCCCCTTACGTTCCCGCCCGTAACCTCAGTTCACAGGATAAATCCCTCCTCTCAGTACCCTTCTCCACCACCGCCAACTCCAGGCTCCGCTCATTCTGCCTCGCCTCACCCTATGCTTGGAACAACCTTCCTGAACCCTTACGCCAAGCCCCCTCCCTGCCCGTCTTCAAGTCTTTGCTTAAAGCCCACCTCTTCAATGCTGCGTTCGGCACCTAACCCTTACCGTTCAGTGAATCCAGACTGCCCCAATTTGACTGCCCCTATCGGACCGACCGTTCACTTGTCTATTAGATTGTAAGCTCTTTGAGCAGGGACTGTCTCTCTTTGTTAAATTGTACAGCGCTGCGTAACCCTAGTAGCGCTCTAGAAATGTTAAGTAGTAGTAGTAGTAGGTGTGTGTCAGGCACTGTGAAGGTCGAAGGGAATGAAAATTGTATATTGTCCAGTATGATTATTGGTTGTGCTGTGTTGCTGGGCTTGGGGATTTATGTTGGATAGGTGGGGTAAGCCTTTTTGAAGAGGTTGTTTTTTACTGATTTTCTGAAGTTTAGATGGTCATGGATTGTTTTTACAGCTTTTGGGTGTCCATTCCATAGTTGTGCGCTTACGTAGGAGAAGCTGGATGCGTAAGTTGTTTTGTATTTAAGTCCTTTGCAATTTGGGTAATGTACGTTTAGGTATGATCGTGATGATCCGATTATGTTTCTGGTTGGTAGATCTATGAGGTCTGTCATGTATCCTTGGACTACGCCGTAGATAATTTTGTGGACAAATGTGCAGATTTTGAAGATGATACGTTCTTTGATTGGGAGCTTGTTAAGCTTGTTAAATTATGCACATTGTTAAAGAATCAGCACAGAAATTGGCGCTGATCTCTAGGCACGAATTCAGGGGTTAGTGCATGAGCCTACAAAATAGGTGTAGTTAAGTACTCATGAGCTAATGGGAAAATTAGCTCATGGCCACTAATACTGGAAATAGAAACATCAGCCATTTTACCCACATGGTAAAATGGCCTTAGCGCATGGAAATGACACACAAAAGTATGCGCTAAGGCCACTTTTTACCAGTTTAGTAAAATGACCCCTTGGTCTCACCACTATGGCCTTCGTCTCTCTGTGTGCTCCTTTCTTTAACTCTTTGATGACTTAATGGTCCAATTGACTCCCTCACAGGCTTTCTGCATCTCATGTACCTGAAAAGAAAATGTTTGCTATGAGTTTTTGCCTCTAGAGAAATCTTCTTTTCAAATGATCTTTTAGCCTTCTTTATCAATGCCTTGCATCTAGTTTGCCAGTGCTTATGCTGCATCCTCCTTCCATTTCTGAAATACCTATTAATTTAGTGCCATATATACTACAATTTGCCCATCTTATTTTTTAGGCTTCTAAAATTTGTATCCAGACATTTCAAAGTATGCTTTTTTTTTTTTTTTTTTTTTTTGTCTACAATCTGTTTAACAGTTGATGTAGATAATTTGTAGTATTTAATCTCTGTTCTTTCCTTAAAGTGACCTGGTTTACTTTTGCCTTTATTGCCAACTCTTTATTAGAATGCCCTAACTTTCTTATGCCTCAGTGCTCTCTAGCATCCTCCTGGTACCCATCCAGTTGGTAAACTTTACTGTTGGCTCATCAGGGAGTAGAATGCTGGCAAGTGGCTTCAGAAAGGGAACATAAAGTAAACTTGGCCTACTAGCTTTCTTTGCTGAACTCTCACTAGCTAGGCACCCTTCTTCAGGATCAGAAAAGAAAATGGAGAGTCCAGGAACTGTCTTTGTGCTAAGAGATACTATACTGGAGAAGACTATAACATGGGAGTCTGTCATTTGCAACCATCATATGATTTCTATCCAAAACCCATAGAATCTTAATCCAAGCATTCCATTAATGCCTTATTCCTTGAGGCCGGGGGCAGGGTGGGGGTCCTTGATGCATATTCTTATAATAGGGACAAAATTCACTAAGACCAGGAAAATGACTTGGAGGCATATCACAGGACTCTATTTATCCCCTCTCACTGCCTTGGAATCTACCAATACTAGTAATAATTTAAGGAAAGGGGATGGGACTTGATATACTGCCTTTCTGTGGTTCACATATTGTATACAGGTACTTATTTTTGTACCTAGGGCAATGGAGGGTTAAGTGAGTTGCCCGGAGTCGCTAAGAGTTGCAGTGGGAATCAAACTCAATTCATCAGGATCAAAGCCCACTGCCTCTCTCTCTCTCTCTCTCTCTCTCTCTATCTCTCTCTCTCTCTCTCTCTCTCTCTCCACCTTATAATCATCATGAAAACGTTGATGCTGCTTCCAATGCCTCAGAATTTTCCTTTACCCCAGTGGTTCCCAAACCTGAATATTCACGAGAGACATTTGCATGCACTGCCTCCACCACCTCATGCAAATCTATTTCATGAATATTCACTGTGAATAGCCTGAAAATCTGACTAGCTGGGGTGATTCCAGGACCAGGTTTGGAAAGCACTGCTTTATCCCCTTCCAGTATCTTGATGTGTTCTTGTCAATATTGGTTCTGATTTGC
The DNA here is from genome assembly GCF_901765095.1 of Microcaecilia unicolor. NCBI lineage: Eukaryota > Metazoa > Chordata > Amphibia > Gymnophiona > Siphonopidae > Microcaecilia > Microcaecilia unicolor. The sequence continues at coordinate 265,066,236 of NC_044037.1, forward strand.
CCCTATCCAGGTACCTGGCTGCTGCTGCTGCTTTTTCTAGCCTGGATATTCAGTGCTGGGCTGGACCTGAATATTTGCAATGAATATGCAGTTCTCTGGCATCCACCATGTTATTTGGGTGCTGCCATTAGTGCTGGAAAGTGGATATGTATCCAAGCATTTAGGATAGCTTTACCTCCAGTCTCACTTGCCTAGACAGCTACCTATGCACTAGCACTGAATATTAGCAATACCTGAATAATATCTGGCTCCACTACTGGACTGCTGTGGTACTCCCCAAATCATGTCGACCAGGTGCTCTGACTAGATATTCAATGGTACTATTCAGTTAGGTTCAAACTACAAAAATTATTAAGGAAAAGAATCTAAATTGTCTAACAACACAAATAAATAAAGATTCTTTATATCATAATAAATGGGCAATGAAAATAATATATAGGGAGGAAAAAGCCTCAAGAAGCTCCCAGCTATCGGCTGGTAGAGCATGGCTTCATCATCATTGGCAAAAAACCTCCCAAATAGACTTGTGAATTTAATTGAACCGCAAATTTAGCATGGTCTCTTTCTTCCGACTGAACCAGAAAGTGATCAACGATGGCCAGCATTTTGTTAGGCTGCATCAGGGTCAGTTGGTCAAAAATCTGCAGAAAGAAGAGAACATAGCAGTATATGTTAAAAATATAGGGTTTCTTTTACTAAAGATTAGCTCTAGTTATCTGCAGCAGGGTCCATAGGAATAAAATGAGAACTGCTGCAGATAACTCAAGCTAACCTTTATTAAAAGACCCCCAAATTCATGTTAACACCCACAAAACATTGATTACTTAAACTTTGTTCAGTGCTGATGGAACTGCAGAGACACAATCTGAAACAAAAATGGCGATCCCTCTCTCTATATATTTGTGTTGTTAGACTATTCGTTTAGGTGCCACTGAATATCTGGCCAGGAGCTAGTCAGCAGGAGTTAGCCAGGTAGAAGTCATTCCTACACAGTTAACTCCCACTGAATATTGACCCCCATTATTTTTACCCACACATAAGGGGCTAGATTCTATATATGGTGTCTAAAAAATTGGCACTGAAAAAAACCGCGAAAACGGTATTCTATAAGCCACTCCTAACATTTGGCACGATTTATAGAATTAATGCTTAAGTGGAAAGGTCCTGTGTAAATTTAGGCGTGGCCATTTGCACCAACAAAAATGTGGAGCAAATGCCCACACCTCAATTTATACGCGGAGCACCGTTTTTCTACAATTACGTGTGTAACTCAAAACCATGCCCCCAATCTGCCCTGAAATGCCCATGACCCTCCCCTCCTGAAAGGGCTATTTGAATATTGACCTCTTGAAGATATGGTATTTTGGACTGTTACGATCATAAGTTCTAGCAATTTTCAAAGCAAATATTTACAGTGTTCCCACATTTATGTTGAAAATTGCCCCTGCTGTTTGGCATGGGTAGTTGTGCTATGATAAGTTACACACAAAGAAACAGATTCAGAAAATGGCACTCAAAAATGGGCAAAAAAACAAAAACAAAATAGGCACTTAGCACCAGATTCTATATAGGGTGCCTGAAAACTCCACATGGAATAAATTCCTAGCTAAGCGTATTCTGTAGGCAGCATTTTTATTTAGATGTGGTATATAGAATAATTAGTTGATATCAGAGTGCTTAAAACTACATGCATCCATTTACACAAACAGAAATGTGGCTTAAATGCTGCTGCATAGATTTAGGCACATGGGGCATATTCTATAACAGTGTGAGTACGTTTTGGACTGCCCATGACATACTTATTTCCCTGCCCATAACCATGCCTCTTTTTGGACCCGCACATTAGAATTTAGGCGCTTTTTGTTACAGAATACACTTAGCGCATGTAAATTCTAATTTTTGCCAATTAGTGCTCAATATTGCTCATTAAGACCTGTTATCAACGCTGATTAGATTGTTAAGCCAATTAAGTTACGTGCGTTGTTATAGCACACACTTGGATTCTGGCATGGAACACTACGCACAATATATAGAATCCAGGGGTAAGCACTATTCTATAAAGGGTGCACCCCCTTTATAGAATAGTGCTAAATGCCGATTGTCACGCCTAACTTTAGGTGCCAGACTTTTGTCTACTGAAATCTGGTGAAAATTGCTGGTGCACAAGTTAGGCACGCTGAGGCAGTATTCTATAACTATGCGTGCAACTTTTTGAAATGCCCCTGACATGCCTCTGGCCACGCCCTTTTGAGATACTCACTATTAGAGTTAGGCGTCATGTCTTAAAGAATAGCATGCAGCCAGATGCACATATAAATTTTAATGAGTGCCAATTAACATCAATAATTGATGGCTAGCACCCAATTACTGATGGTTAAGAGCTCATGAAAAAATTAATTTGTGGACACACATCTCGGCAGCACATCCAAATTTGGGTGCTGTGTATAGAATCCAGGGAATACTTTTTAAAATCTAATATCGTGTATATAAATGCAATTTCTGCAAAACAGCTCTCCTGAATGAGAGTAGAGTTATATACATTTTTACCATCAAACTGGGAGAGAAATTCTATCAAAGGACATTGCCAGTGGTAAAGAACTGCCTTAGCAGTGGAAATAAATTTAATGATTACCAGCCCTCTATGCATTAATTTTGAGAAATACCCAGAATCATCAGTTTTAAATATAGTTTATGCCGGAATTTATTGGTTTAGCTTTACTTACTTAATAAAGCAAATTAAGTCTAAACATTCAGTTGTGTTCATATTGTTAAAGTAACATCATTTCATCTCTGTTCTGCAAGACTACACTGTAGAAAAATTCAATGACTTTTAATACAACATAGTCTTGCTTCCCCAGGGGAGGTAAATTGTTCCAAGCTATTATAGTTCAAAAATGAGGGGTATGACTACCTTTTTTTCCCTTAAATTAAATACCTTTCATCTTATTAGTTCATGCAGTTCCAATGCTGATAAAGTCAAGCATTTTACCGTCATGTCCTATTTAGTTGTTTTCCAGGCTAAAGTAGTCTGTGTGTGCGAAATTAAAACGCTGGAAGTCTCAGGCCATCTGGCCTACCAAATGGATTTAGTGTACAGGATCATTGACAGCTGTATGCCAGTTGTACATGCAATTTCCAGATATAAAAAGGGCCTCAGGCTATTTGTCTGCTATTCCAGGAAAGCCCTATTCCACCAACTCTGCATGCAATGCATGGGCATATGCCTTTTATTTAGCTGACTGGCACTATGTCCTTTTTGTTCAAGGGCATCTTGATGCTGTTTTGCAAAACACAGTATAAAAATGGTTAGAAAGCACATCCTACACCAAACTATGCAAATATCTATCTATATCTTTACATCATATATCAGTATCCATTTATCTATTTATATCTATATATTTCTATCTAGATATAGATATAGAAAGAGATATAGATAGATGTTTGCATAATTTGATATAGGATGAGCTTTCCAACCATATATATAGATATACAGTGGTGGAAATAAGTATTTGATCCCTTGCTGATTTTGTAAGTTTGCCCACTGACAAAGACATGAGCAGCCCATAATTGAAGGGTAGGTTATTGGTAACAGTGAGAGATAGCACATCACAAATTAAATCCGGAAAATCACATTGTGGAAAGTATATGAATTTATTTGCATTCTGCAGAGGGAAATAAGTATTTAATCCCTCTGGCAAACAAGACCTAATACTTGGTGGCAAAACCCTTGTTGGCAAGCACAGCGGTCAGACGTCTTCTGTAGTTGATGATGAGGTTTGCACACATGTCAGGAGGAATTTTGGTCCACTCCTCTTTGCAGATCATCTCTAAATCATTAAGAGTTCTGGGCTGTCGCTTGGCAACTCGCAGCTTCAGCTCCCTCCATAAGTTTTCAATGGGATTAAGGTCTGGTGACTGGCTAGGCCACTCCATGACCCTAATGTGCTTCTTCCTGAGCCACTCCTTTGTTGCCTTGGCTGTATGTTTTGGGTCATTGTCGTGCTGGAAGACCCAGCCACGACCCATTTTTAAGGCCCTGGCGGAGGGAAGGAGGTTGTCACTCAGAATTGTACGGTACATGGCCCCATCCATTCTCCCATTGATGCGGTGAAGTAGTCCTGTGCCCTTAGCAGAGAAACACCCCCAAAACATAACATTTCCACCTCCATGCTTGACAGTGGGGACGGTGTTCTTTGGGTCATAGGCAGCATTTCTCTTCCTCCAAACACGGCGAGTTGAGTTCATGCCAAAGAGCTCAATTTTTGTCTCATCTGACCACAGCACCTTCTCCCAATCACTCTCGGCATCATCCAGGTGTTCACTGGCAAACTTCAGACGGGCCGTCACATGTGCCTTCCGGAGCAGGGGGACCTTGCGGGCACTGCAGGATTGCAATCCGTTATGTCGTAATGTGTTACCAATGGTTTTCGTGGTGACAGTGGTCCCAGCTGCCTTGAGATCATTGACAAGTTCCCCCCTTGTAGTTGTAGGCTGATTTCTAACCTTCCTCATGATCAAGGATACCCCACGAGGTGAGATTTTGCGTGGAGCCCCAGATCTTTGTCGATTGACAGTCATTTTGTACTTCTTCCATTTTCTTACTATGGCACCAACAGTTGTCTCCTTCTCGCCCAGCGTCTTACTGATGGTTTTGTAGCCCATTCCAGCCTTGTGCAGGTGTATGATCTTGTCCCTGACATCCTTAGACAGCTCCTTGCTCTTGGCCATTTTGTAGAGGTTAGAGTCTGACTGATTCACTGAGTCTGTGGACAGGTGTCTTTCATACAGGTGACCATTGCCGACAGCTGTCTGTCATGCAGGTAATGAGTTGATTTGGAGCATCTACCTGGTCTGTAGGGGCCAGATCTCTTACTGGTTGGTGGGGGATCAAATACTTATTTCCCTCTGCAGAATGCAAATAAATTCATATACTTTCCACAATGTGATTTTCCGGATTTAATTTGTGATGTGCTATCTCTCACTGTTACCAATAACCTACCCTTCAATTATGGGCTGCTCATGTCTTTGTCAGTGGGCAAACTTACAAAATCAGCAAGGGATCAAATACTTATTTCCACCACTGTAGATTATAGATGTATAGATATATATATACACACACACAGTGGTTCAGAACAAACAGGACTCTTTACATAGTTTCAAAATACTTTGCAATTGTTTAAATATATAGTATGACCTTTGAAAATGCATTAGTCCTACCTTTATTAGGAAATTCCCTTAGCAAATGCTTTGTACTGTATGCCTTATTTTACTGCAAACATTTTCACCATTTTGCTAAAAGGAATCTTCATGGTTACTTCCTGAATGATATCATTTCGAAAACAGGGATCATCCAGTTTTTACAGCATGTTGCAATAACCCCTGTTAATAATAATAATAATAATAATAATAATAATAATAATCATAATCATAATAATAATAATAATAACTTTAAATAAAAGTACATTTGATTTTGGGTTATTTAAAAAAATGTTGGGGTCCCATTTTTTCTGGACATGTCCTCAGATTCTATATATGGCACTCAAAATTGCACATAGAAATTTGGGTGCATGCACAATTTAATTGAATAATGAGACAATTAGTGTCAATGGTTGGGTGCTAATAATCAAATATTGGTGCTAATTGGCAACAATTAGAAATTACATGCTCATCTTGCTAGGCATATTCTATAAGATGTGCATATACATTCTAGTGCATGGCTCTGAAAAGGGAGTGTGGACATGGAAAATATATGGACAGGTCATGGGTGTTCCAAGAATTTGCGTGCACTGTTATAGAACATAGTAACTTGGTAACATAGTAGATGATGGCAGATAAAGTCCTGTATAATCCATCCAGTCTGCCCAACAAGATAAACGTATTACATACGTTATGTGATACTTCAAATGTGAACCTGATCTTGATTTGTCTTTGCCATTTTCAAAGCATGGGCCGAAGAAGTCTGCCTGGCACCGTCCTTGTCCTAAAACTTCTGACGTTGTCATCAAAGCCCCTGAAAAGCTCCACTCCAATCCATCTAAAATAATTCAGCCATGATCAAGGCACAGACCATAGAAGTCTGCCCAGGACTGGCTTTGCTTCCCAATTATCAGTGTTGCCACCTAATCTCCGCTAGTCTTCTTTGGATCTATCCTTATAAACAGGATTCCTTTGCGTTTATCCCACACATTTTTGAATTGTTACCATAGATTAGATTGTAAGGTCTTTGGGAGGCGGGACTAGTGCTGGGCAGACTTATATGGTCTGTGCCGGGGCTGGTGGTTGGGCGGCAGGGATAGTGCTGGGCAGACTTATACGGTCTGTGCCAGAGCTGGTGGTGGGAGGCGGGGTTGGTGGTTAGGAGGCGGGGCTAGGGCTGGACAGACTTATACGGTCTGTAGGGGTATTTCCCTGTGATCTATCCTGAGCTGGTCTTGGCCTATACAAGCCTATGACATCTTGGTATAATAAGATGGCTGCTGCAACATCTCTGTGTCAGCAAGATCCAGCTTCAGCTTGTGGAAAATCACTGACAGGCTTGCTGAAGCCAAGGACATTCTGTGTTCGAACCATCCCCCTTCTATCTCTGAGATGCTGGGAAGGGAGTCATACTCATGGCACCAGAAGTTACCATCTCCAAGGTAACAAAACAAAGAACTCTTCTTACCCATGCACTGTACAGTATGAGGAGAGAATTGGTGCAAGCTATCACCCGATAGAGAGGTCTGGAAGAACGCTGGAAGGGTGGAAGAAAAAGTTAGTCAGAGACCCTCGGAGGAGGAGTACCTGGGAAGGACCTGAGAAATCCAGCAAGGCTCGGGGTGAGCTAGAGACTGTATGATACCAACCTTGTGACCTGCATAACTGGTGCAAATACCTGTGGCAGAGATATTGGCCCTGATAACCAAAGGAGAGACGGGAACCTGCTTGTTTGCTGAGAAAGACCTGCACTACATAAGACACAGACAGCTAAGATAGCGTCTGGGGAGATTCTGCTCCAGTCTTATTTGAAGCCGTCATCAGGACAGCGTGGTAAGATCACAGTGATACTGTATATTTCCTGGTCTGGGGTTAGGCAGTGGTTTTATCTAAGTACAACTGGTTTATGTCAGCTCTTGGTCAGGGAAAGCTGCTAATGTGTATTTTGCATAAGATGTGATAAGTTTTCATAAGGATCATTAGGATATCATTTGTACTGTTCTAATCATTACTGTACGTAGTCTCAGGATAATCAGAGTGTAGTTAGACAATATATTTTGTTAGTGTGCATATCAGTAAGAGATATTATATTGCATATAAGCTATTGCAGAGTGTCTATTTTTCTACCTGTAATAAATAATATATAATTATCATATGTGACGTGGCTTTGGTTCTTTGGCGAAGGACAAAACACTGGCAGGGTGCCAGCACAAGGTTTCTTTATAATATCCCCTAGACTGAGCGAGAACCTTGTAATAAGTTTTATCAGGGAATAATTATTGCCCTAATTACTTATTTTCATCCTACAGGTCTGTGCCCTGAAGAGGAAAGTACAAATAAAAAAGTAGCACATATGAATTTATCTTCTTAGGCAGTCTGGATGGACCGTGCAGGTCTTTTTCTGCCGTCATCTACTATGTTACTATGTTTTGAGCAGGGACTGTCTTTTCATGTTCAAGTGTGCAGCGCTGTATATGTCTGGTAGTGCTATAGAAACGATAAGTAGTAGTAGTTTTCATCTCCACCACCTCCCATAGGAGGACATTCCAGGTATCTACCACCCTCTAGGTGAAAAAATGCTTTTCCTGACATTATTCTTGAGTCAGAACCCTTCAACCTCAATTCATGTCTTTCCATCTCTAGAAAAGGTTTGTTTGTGGATTAATACCTTTCAAATATTTGAGCATCTGTGTCATATTACCCCTGTTTCTCCTTTCCTCCAAGGTATACATGTTCAGGTCAGCAAGTCTGTTCTTGTAAGTCTTGCTACGCAAACCTCATACCATTTTCATCACTTTTCTTTAAACCACTTCATGTCTTTTTATATCCTTATCAAGATACGGCCTTCAAAACTGAATATAGTACTCCATGTGGGGCCTCATCAATGACTTGCACAGAGGACTCAACATCTCTTTTCTTCTGCTGGTTATACCCCTCTATATGCAGCCTAGCATCCTTCTAGCCACAGTCACTGCCTTGTCGCATTGTTTCTTTACCTTCAGATCCTCAGAAATCATCACCCCAAGATCCCTCTCCAGAGCCAAGCTTACCAATCTCTCCCCTCCTATCTGGTACATTTCTTTTGGATTTCTGCACCCCAAGTGCATCACTCTGCACTTCTTGGCATTAAAATGTAACCAATTTCATCTAAAAGTACCCCAAATTGTTCTATTCATAACAAACCAAATAAAAAAATAAAACACATAAATTAAATATGTGAATGGTGTTCAGAGTGATTAAGTGCCTCACATCAAAGGGTATAAATGCCCAATCTATGCACTCAATATATAACCACCATTGCACCGTACCCCTACTGCCTCCTAAAATCCTGGAGGCACACAGTATTACATTGCATGAGCTAAAATCGATCAAAAAAAGCTGCAATTAAATTGGCTAGCAGTAATTCAGTGTCCTGATGTACTTATCTGAGGGCAGTACTGTTGGTGTTGGTGCAATGTTTGAACATGGATGCGTAGACACCCTGTGTGCAACCAAAAAAGTGTTTGTCTGTAATTCTAACAAAAGTCCTGTTTTCACAGCATTGTGTTTCACCAAAATAATGGCATTTTCAGGAGAACAGATGCTTAAACTGTTGTCTTATAACTCTCATGATTTGGCTGTCCACGGGCAGGAAACGTCCAAATCCTCTCTTCACCCCAACACCTTAGACACCTAACAACTTTTTTGGATTGATTTTGGCTCATGCAATGTAATATTGTTTGCCTTTAGGATTTTAGGAGGCGGTAGGGGTTCAGTGCAGTGATGTTTACATACTGAGTGTATAGATTGGGCATTTATACACTTTGATGCATGGCACTTAATCACTCTGAGCAACATTCACATATTTAATGTATGTATTTTATTTTTTGTTTGGTTTGTTATAAATAGAACAATTTTGAGTACTTTTAGAAGAAATTTTATTCAATATATGAGTACCTAAGCATTGCTTTATACCTTGAAATAGTTTATATTCATTAAAATTTAACTGCCAGACCTTTGGCCATTCTTCTAATTTTTGGAGATCTCTTCTCATGGTTACAAATTAGCAAAAAAGACACCGCAGGCAGGGTTTCTAATATACCAGTGTCACTCACTCACATCTGGGAGGGAAGGCATGACTCATTTTCAGCGGTTGATGTCAGGCAAATCACAACCAGCAGGGAGCAGGCATGTCTGAGAGGAGAGGCGTGGCTTCCATTTGCCAGTGAATGGCAGGCAAATCACAACTAGCAGTGAGCTGAAAGACATAGAACAGCACCAGAAAGCAGGTCAGACAAAAAGCAGCAGTTCAGTATTACAAATAAGCATCTAAAGTAACTCAGATAATTGTCAAAGTTTGGAACTGATGTACAGGAAATTGGAAATGGTGGCATCCACCATTGAAATGTTTCTGAAGCATAAAGCAGGATCTCAGTATCTGAGGATCCATCACAAGACCCTACCTGGAGGTCAACAGTCTACAAAAGGTCTTTATGAAATGTAAGAAAAAAACCTAGACGATACGTGGAATTGTTCCTGCTGGAGCAGTCTACTTTATGAAGCTTCAAACCGCTCAAAATACAGCAGCCAGACTCATATTTGGGAAAGCGAAATACAAAAGCACCAAACCCCTAAGATAGAAACTACACTGGCTCCCACTAAAAGAACGAATTGCGTTCAAAGTTTGCACCCTGGTCCACAAAATCGTTCACGGGGAACCCCCGACCTATATGTCAGACCTTATAGACTTGCCTACCAGGAATGCAAAGAGATCAGCACGCACATTCCTCAATCTCCATTACCCTAACTGCAAAGGACTAAAATGTAAATCCACATATGCGACCAGTTTCTCATACATCTGCACGCAGCTATGGAACGCACTACCGAAGGCCATAAAAATAACGCAAGACCTAACTATCTTCCAAAGGCTACTGAAAACAGATCTGTTCAAGAAGGTATACCATAAACACCCATCTTAAACACCAAAAAATAAGACTTTACATGACATAGACGAAATCTTATCACTTGACTGAGCAACTTCCCTACCACTAATGAATAAGCATAACCACTTCAATCTCTATGTCGAATATGGTCTCTCCATAGTCGATGACCTGAAGAATGATACAACCCAATTTCGTTCTCAGGAACGTTCATGTATTACTATAATTTATTCTTCCAATTTCTTACTCAGGAACTTTCATGTATTACCATAATTTATTCTTACTTAACATATATATGCACATGATATATATCTATACCATGATTTGTTCACGTATGTTATGTTACATGTATGTTACCATGTATGTATGCAACTTAACACAATACCATTTGTAATTCTGTTACCCGGAAATGACAACCGCCATTACGGCAAATGTAAGCCACATTGAGCCTGCAAATTGTTGGGAAAATGTGGGATACAAATGCTACAAATAAATAAATAAATCAGTCTGTCTGAAGGTATAGCTGAGGATGTGTTGATGAAGTTTCTAAAAACTTGGCTTCCTGCTGAACTGAAATTAAGAGAAAATCTATGGGTCATGTGATTGAATTATCTCATCACATGGGGCTCAGGCAGGAAGGGACAGGCTGTGCTTGCTAAGTTCTAAAATTTTGTACATAAAGAGAATGTGATATGTGCTATCCATAAGTTAGCCAATGAGTTATGAAGGATATGTGGAGGGGCATAATCGAACGGGGCGCTCAAGTTTTCCTGAGGGCGTCCTTGCAGGACATCCCCACGAAGAGGCGGGGAAACCTGTATTATCAAAACAAGATGGGCAGCCATCTTTTGTTTTGATAATATGGTCAGGGACGCCCAAATGTCAACATTTAGGTCGACCTTAGAGATGGTCGTCCCTAGAGATGGTCGTCCCCGATTTTCGGCGATAATGAAAACTGAGGACGCCCATCTCAGAAATAACCAAATCCAAGCCATTTGGTTGTGGGAGGAGCCCGCATTCGTAGTACACTGGTCCCCCTCACATGCCAGGACACCAACCGGGAACCCTAGGGGGCACTGAAGTGTACTTCAGAAAAAGCTCCCAGGTGCATAACTCCCTTACCATGTGTGCTGAGCCCCCCCCCCCAAACCCACTCCCCACAACTGTACACCACTGCCATAGCCCTTAGGGATGAAGGGGGGCACCTAGATGTGGGTACAGTGGGTTTTGGAGGGCTCACATTTACCACCACGTGTAACAGGTGGGGGGATGGCCCTGGGTCCGCCTGCCTGAAGTGCACTGCAGTACCCACTAAAACTGCTCAAGTGACCTGCATACTTCTGTCATGGAGCTGGGTATGATATTTGAGGCTGGCATAGAGGCTGTAAAAAATATTTAAAAAAACATTTTTTTAGGGTGGGAGGGGGTTAGTGACTACTAGGGGAGTAGGGGGAGGTCATCCCTGATTCCCTCTGGTGGGCATCTGGTCTTTTAGGACACATTTTTGTGGCTTGGTTGTAAAAAAAAAAAGGACCAAGTAAAGTCAGCCAAGTGCTCGTCAGGGACGCACTTCTTTTTTCCATTATCGGCCGAGGACGCCCATGTGTTAAGCACATCCCAGTCCCGCCTTCGCTATGCTTCCAACATGACCCCGTGAACTTTGGTCGTCCCCGCGACGGAAAGCAGTTGAGGATGCCCAAAATCGACTTTCGATTATGCCGATTTGGGTGACCCTGGGAGAAGGACGCCCATCTCCCGATTTGTGTCAAAAGATGGGCATCCTTCTCTTCGAAAATAAGCCTGAAAGTGTTAATGTTTCAAGAGTATTCAGCTAAAGTAGCCAAACTATATGAGAAGTGGAAGCCTTTAGTGATACAATTGACAGTTTGACTGCAAGGGAGGTACATAGTGGAGGCCTACAGGGACGTTGTGAGGCCAATTTTTTTAAAAACGGTTACAGAGGTGATCTGGGAAATTACAGACCAGTAAGCCTGACTTTAGTGCTGGGGAACATAATTAGAATAACTGACTATTAATGAAGAGTTGTGCTAGGGGTTGATGGATTGATAGCATGGAATGTTGCTAGAAACAGAGTTTCTACCAGGTACTTGTGACCTGGATTGTTCACTGTTGGAAGCAGGATATTGGGCTAGATGGACCATTGGTCTGACCCAGTATGGCTATTCTTATGTTCTTAAGAATGCAAATTTGAGCAGTTTACTGCACTGAGTACAGCAAAGGTGCTTTTTAGAAAACAATGAAGTCCTACTATACGAGTATTAAGTAAAACTACTCTTCTTAGTTTTTACTAAATTAATGTTTATTTGTATTAGAAAATTTGGAGGAAAATATCTAGAAAAAGAAAGCATGCATTGAAGTAGTATATTCTAGCATCTTTGCTTTCATTAGTGCACTTTCAAAAAGATAATGGAATAAAAGCACTAGTAGAACAAAGGGCTCAAATTGCATAGTGAAAAGAAATTTGCCACTAAGGATATTTATAAAAATAAACTGAGATGCTTTTAGATCACAGCTTGTCATTTTTTCCAAATTACAATGTAAGCTGAGAATGTGCAAAATAGTTTACAAAGGGGCTCATTTCAAAGCACACAGACTTACAAAGTTTTGCAGAGGGGCATTTTTGATATGACATCTAAATCCAATTTTGGACATTTTGTGGAAAATGTTCAAAAATCCAGGAGCGAATATGGCCATTTTTGAACCTGAAAATGGCCATTTGCTAGACATTGTGCTCAATGTGTCTCTTTTTGGACCATTAAAAAAAAAAAAAAAGCCAAGTGAAAAACACACATAAACAAGCTGTGGGGATATATTACTACTACTACTACTATTTAGCATTTCTATAGCGCTACAAGGCATACGCAGCGCTGCACAAACATAGAAGAAAGACAGTCCCTGCTCAAAGAGCTTACAATCTAATAGACAAAAAATAAATAAAGTAAGCAAATCAAATAATTAATGTGAACGGGAAGGAAGAGAGGAGGGTAGGTGGAGGTGAGTGGTTACAAGTGGTTACGAGTCAAAAGCAATGTTAAAGAGGTGGGCTTTCAGTCTAGATTTAAAGGTGGCCAAGGATGGGGCAAGACGTAGGGGCTCAGGAAGTTTATTCCAGGCGTAGGGTGCAGCGAGACAGAAGGCGCGAAGTCTGGAGTTGGCAGTAGTGGAGAAGGGAACAGATAAGAAGGATTTATCCATGGAGCGGAGTGCACGGGAAGGGGTGTAGGGAAGGACGAGTGTGGAGAGATACTGGGGAGCAGCAGAGTGAATACATTTACAGGTTAGTAGAAGAAGTTTGAACAGGATGAGAAAACGGATAGGAAGCCAATGAAGGGTCTTGAGGAGAGGGGTAGTATGAGTAAAGCGACCCTGGCGGAAGATGAGACGGGCAGCAGAGTTTTGAACCGACTGGAGAGGGGAGAGGTGACTAAGTGGGAGGCCAGCAAGAAGCAGATTACAGTAGTCTAAACGAGAGGTGACAAGGGTGTGGATGAGGGTTTTGGTAGAGTGCTCGGAAAGAAAGGGGCGGATTTTACGGATGTTGTAAAGAAAGAAACGACAGGTCTTGGCGGTCTGCTGGATATGAGCAGAGAAGGAGAGAGAAGAGTCAAAGATGACCCCAAGGTTTTGAGCTGAGGAGACAGGGAGAATGAGAGAGCCATCAACAGAAATAGAAAATGGGGGGAGCGGGGAGGTGGGTTTGGGGGGGGAAATGAGAAGCTCGGTTTTGGTCATATTTAATTTCAGGTGGCGTTGAGACATCCAGGCAGCAATGTCAGACAAGCACGCTGAAACTTTGGTTTGGATGCAAGGTGAGATATCAGGGGTAGAAATGTAGATTTGGGAGTCATCAGCATAGAGATGGTAGGAAAAGCCATGGGATGAGATTAATGAACCAAGGGAAGAAGTGTAGATAGAAAAGAGGAGGGGACCAAGAACAGAACCCTGAGGTACGCCGACAGGCAGAGGGATAGAAGTAGAAGAGGATCCACCAGTGTGAACACTAAAGGTGCGGAGGGAGAGGTAGGAAGAGAACCAGGAAAGGACAGAGCCCTGGAATCCAAGTGAGGACAGGGTATCAAGAAGTATGCTGTGATCGACAGTGTCAAAAGCAGCGGAAAGATCAAGAAGAATGAGGATGGAATATTGACCTCTGGATTTAGCCAGTAATAGGTCATTGGAGACTTTAGTAAGTGCAGTTTCGGTTGAGTGGAGAGGGCGAAAACCAGATTGTAATGGGTCAAGAATAGCATGTGAGGAGAGAAAATCAAGGCAGCGGTGGTGAACAGCACGCTCAAGTAATTTGGAGAGAAAAGGAAGGAGGGAGATGGGTCGGTAATTAGAGGGACAAGTAGGGTCAAGTGAAGGCTTCTTAAGGAGAGGTGTGACCACAGCATGTTTAAAGGCAGCAGAGACAGTCGCAGTGGAAAGTGAGAGGTTGAGAATGTGACAGATAAAAGGAATAAGAGTAGGAGAGATGGCATTAAGAAGGTGGGTGGGAATGGGATCAGAGGAACAGGTGGTACATTTTGAGGAAGAAAGGAGAAGTGTAGTTTCCTCAATAGTAACTTCAGGAAAGGAGGAAAGGGAATGAGGGGAAGGAGAGAGAGGGGAATGGACTAGTGGAGGGAGAGCTGGTGAGGTAGAGAAAGCAAGGTTTATCTTTTGAACCTTGTTGTGAAAGAATTCAGCAAGGGTCTGAGGAGATAATGAAGGGGGAGTTGGGGGAGGGGGCACCTTGAGGAGAGAGTTCAATGTGGTGAAGAGAAGTCGAGGATTAGAGCCAAGAGAGTTGGTCAGTTGGATATAATAATCCTGTTTGGCACGTAAAAGAGTAGATTGGAAGGAGGTCAGCATGAACTTAAAGTGTAAGAAATCAGCAAGGGCCCGAGATTTCCGCCAGAGGCGTTCGGCGGAGCGGGTACAGGAACGTAGGTAGCGGATATTAGAAGTCAGCCAAGGTTGGGGTTTTGTACGCCTTACAGGGCGGGTCATCAAAGGTGCAAGAGTGTCTAAGGCAGAGGATAGAGTATTGTTGTAAGAAGAAACAGCCTCGTTGACAGACGTGGATGGTGCCACAGTAGAGAGGAGGTTTGAAACATGGGAGGATAGAGATGAAGGGTCAATATCCTGAAGATTCCTAGATAAATTAGATAGGATAGGACGGGACTGGGAGGGAGGAGATTTAAGTGTGAAAGTTATAAGATGGTGATCAGAGGAGGGATGATCAGAGGCAAGGAAACTAGAAGGTGAACAGTTGGAGGAGAGGATGAGATCAAGACAGTGACCATTTTGATGAGTGGGGGAGGTGGAGCATAGTTGGAGATTAAAGGACGACGTTAAAGCGAGTAACTTGGAAATATAAGAGTTGGAAGGATCATTAGCAGGAATGTTAAAGTCACCAAGGATGAGAGAGGGAGAGGAAGGATCATGGAAGAAGGCAAGCCAGGCGTCAAAGTCACAGAGAAAGGATGAAAGGGACTTATCAGGGGGACGATAAATGACCGCTATTCGAAGAGGCAGAGGAGAGAAAAGGCGGATAGAGTGGACTTCAAAGGAGGAAAAACAGTGAGATTGAGGTGGAAGAAGGGGTTGAAATCTGGAGGAGGGAGAGAGAAGTAGTCCAACACCTCCCCCACGGCCAGCAGGGCGAGGAGTATGTGAAAATAGATAACCGCCATGGCACAGGGCTGCGACTGAAGCAGAGTCATCAGGGCAGAGCCAGGTTTCTGTTATGGCGAACAGATGGAGGTGACGCGAGATAAAGAGGTCCTGCATATAGGGGAGTTTGTTACAGATAGAGCGGGCATTCCATAGGGCGCAAGAGAAGGGCAGAGAAGAGGAGGGGAGTAGAGGAATAGAGATGAGGTTAGAGAGGTCACGGTGGGATCTGTAGAGTTTGGATAATAGTTGGTGAGGAGGGCCAGGATTGGGATTGATGTCACCAGCTGAGAGTAAGAGAAGGAGTAAAAGAGAGCGGAGGAGAGTAGGAGAGGTGTGGCCACGAAGGCGTCGAAGGCGAGAGGTATTTAGGTGGAATGGGGAAGGCAAAATGGAGGGAAGAAAGAGACGGAGATTAAAAGCCAAGAGGGAGGAAGAGGGTAGGAGAGAAGGTGAGGTGATGAAGTCAATGGATGGGAAGTGAGTTCCTGTAGCGGAGAGAGGTAGGGGGTGAGGGAAAAGATTAGGAAGGGACAGAGCTAGGAAGAGAATGTGAATAGGGGCCATAAACGATTAAGGTACTTTAGGAACTGGAAAAAGATTAGATACAAAGAGAAAAATGCCCCGCGGCACCTAGAGCGGAGGCCCTGAGTGGATCGGGGTGGACCTGGGTGTCACCCCGGAGAAGGCTGTAAGGATATGCAGATGAGCTGCAAGTCCTCCACAGCACCTGAAAGGCAGCCGGTGGTAGAGGTGGGCACCTCTCAGCTGAGGAAAGGCTTACCAGGGGTTAGGCCGAAGCCAGCATTCCTCCCCCTGAGGGTCGCCTGATATATGGGGGGGGGGGGGGGGGGAGGGTCAGTATTCTTAGTAGACTGGTCACACAGACATCCCAGGTACACATCTCCCTATTATCCCCTTATATACCTACTGTATCTACATATAGGCTATACCTGCAGGCATAAGGGCTATTGTGGTGTACATTTGAGTACATTAAGTTTTTGGTGGGTTTTGGAGGGCTCACCATAAATATGAAGAAGCTGCAGCAGAAGGCAGGAATGACTTGGCATCGCTCCTGCTGACGACTCAGACTCCCCAGAACCCCTGAAACCCCAGGATGACCCCCCCAGACGATCCTTGATCCATGAAGACTCCCTAGATCCCCTCATAGCCCTTTTGGGTTGGTGGAAATGTCTTCTGAGGGGGGCTGCTTGAGGTGGGGGTTGCTTGAGGTTGGGGCAGGCTGGCTGGAGAATCTACAGGCCTGAGAGAATTGGGCCACAGCTTTGCAGTCTGATGCTCCTGGGCCATGAGAATAATGCTGCTTGCGAGGTGGATCGTAAACAGCGTTATTCCTCTAAGATGGGATTCAGCAACATGCAGAACTGGGACCCCGCAGGTTACTGAATCCCATGGGGCATCAAGATGCAGTAAAGGTTGAACGTTTACTGTGCCTTGATGAATCCTTTCATAGTTTCCTTTATTCGATTGCATGGCACTTGCATAAAAGCACCATACTGGCTTAAAAATAGTTATAAATAGGTCTCATTCCTTTACTTGCATCAGGTGGAGGTAGGGCAGGTGCTGAAATATTATTTAAACTTTTAGCCCAAGTAATGTATCTAGTGCTAGTAGAGATGCACATTTGTTTTTGGACAAATGGTCAAATGCAACAAATGAAGCCGTTTTCAGTTTTTATACGTCTAACAAACCAAATGGACAAGGATCCTAACTGAACTGAAACTCCATGTCTTTTCTGCACCTATTATAGTCTATAGGGCCAGGAAAACATCACTTTTTTTTTTGGTTGGTGTGAGAGTTGTTTGGTATCAAATTCACAATACAGAAGGGGGGGGGGGGGAGTACTTGTTAGAGATGTACAGTTGAAACCACAAACACTGCACAACCAAACTGCAAGCCATTGAATTGTTGTCCTCAGTGCAGCAGAAGGGAAGACAAATTTTTGGAGAAGTCCATTGGATTAGCATTTGGTACCTAATAAAGAGCATATGCAATGTTCATCCAATGTGTACCTTTTTATTTGGAGGGGGGGGGGGGGGGGGGGAGGTCTTGCTTTCTAATGTCCAGACTATAACTATTCACTAGACTCTAGGCTGCTTTGCAGCTCCTGTGGCTTCAGGTGTAAGTTTCCACTGTCTGCTCTTAGAGAAGATAGGCTTGCTGGGAACTGAACTTGACAGTCAGACAGAGTAGCACCACATTGGGAAAGGGACAAGAAAGAATCAACGTTACTTGGCCAATTATATTGAAACCTTTGGGCAAGCAGCTAAATAAACATAATCTCAGCCTCAATTCCAAAATCTCATGGCTAATGATATCATCATGAGTCTGAGACCAAGATCATTTCCTTGCCATCTCTCTCTCTTGGATTTCAAAGAGAGAGAAACTTATAGTAGGAAGGTGTAGGCTTGATAGAAAAAGGATTTTAAAAATATCAGGCACAGAGGCAGAGTGAAAGCAAAAAGTACACACAAGTCTCAGGTACAGAGGGGCTAGGCACTTACTGAGTTTGTGTCTTAGAAAAGTCAGGATCTATGATGCAGAGCCGACAGAATCCATTAGTGCAAAGTTTTAAATAAACTGAAAAGGGCACTGACAATACTGGTACCATTTTATATCTCTGCTGGTGCCATGGGGTCTTCTTGGTACTGCATCTTTATTCCATTCTTTATGCCACTAAACCCTTCTCACTGTGGCTTAGAGTTTTAGTATCATAGTAACAGTAAATGAAGGCAGATAAAGACCTGTATGGTCCATCCAGTCTGCCCAACAAGATAAACTCTTTTACATGGTACACAATACTTTATATGTAAACCCAAATTTGATTTGTCCTTGCCATTCTCAGGGCACAGATCGTAGAAGTCTGCCCAGCATTCTTCTTGTACTAAAAGTTCTGAAGCTAATGTCGAAGCCCCTTAAAATGTACACTGAAGCCCATCCATATCTATTCAGTTACGATCAGGGCGTAGACTGTAGAAGTCTGCCCAGCACTGATTTCACTTTTTCCAGTTACCGGCATTGACACTCAATCTCCGCTAAGATTCCTTCTAAACAGGATTCCATTGTGTTTATCCCATGCATGTTTGAATTCCAATACCATTTTCATATCCACCACCTCCTGCGGGAGGGCATTCGATGTATCTACCACCCTCTCTGTAAAAACATACTTCCTGACATTACTCCTGAGTCTGCTCCCCTTCAACCTCAACACATGTCCTCTAGTTCTACTGCCTTCCCGTCTCTGGAAAAGGTTTGTTTGCGGATTAATACCCTTCAAATATTTGAATGTATGTATCATGTCACCCCTGTTTCTCCTTTCCTCGAAGGTATACATGTTCAAGTCGGCAAGTCTCTCCTCATATGGTTTGCAAGGCAACTACAATATCTAATATAATTTGAACCATCTTGATTCATTTAAATGTATAACACAAGAACGCTTTCAATCATAAATATGAAAATCATCAGTCGCTTGAGATGCATGCCAGAGGAAGAGACAGACAGGCAGGGGCAATGCTGGAAAGCATGGGTAGAGAGAGAGAAAATACTGGATGGTGGGGGCGGGGAGATGGAAAGAGACTGGATATCAGGGGGTGGGAGGTAAGGAGAGCCCAGTTGGCAAGAAGAAAGAGTTAGTGAAAGACTGGGAATAATAGAGATGGGAATGGGGAAGCTGGGATTATTATTTATTATTATTTATTGCATTTGTATCCCACATTATCCCACCTATTTGCAGGCTCAATGTGGCTTACATAGTTTTGTTGTGACATTTGTCATTCCATAATATCAAATACAGTTAGTAGTGTGCAGAGATTGAATAAGGGAGGAAAGAGGAAGTGATTAGGCGGGTGATAGTGGAAGTGGATTTTCATAGCTGGTAGGGTTGGTAAAGTTGGTCAGTGAAGCTGTTGGTTCTCTTTGTAGGCCTTGTTGAAGAAGTGTGTCTTCAGAAAAGTGTAGGTGGACACAGTAAAAAGAGAGAGCATAAAGACTGGATAATAATTAATGAAATCTGACTGGATACAGTGCAGAAAAAATGGAAGTCAGATGAAAGGAACAAATCAATGTTGGAGCTGGATGTAGTTCAGAAGGTAAAAAAGACAGGAGGAGAGTAAAGAAAATGACAGATGGACAAGAGATCCTTGGAAATTGTTAAGAAAAGAAGAAACCAGAAACTAGAGACTGAGACTAGCATAACTAGAAAAATTAAATGGGCAGACAAATGTAGAACAAAGAATTTTATTTTTTTTTAATTTAAGATTTAATAATGTGATAGCTAATGTTAGTCTACTTTAAAGGTTACTAAATAAAAAGGGGAAAAAACCCCAGAAAATAATGCAAAATCTTTCTGTTGGACTAACAATATATTTGTTCACTATTTATGATATTGTTACTATTTAATATGTTGTATTCTGTTAGTGCATTATTTTTATTTTTCTTGGCATAATTCCTAGAGAGTATTCAGTTTGCATATTACCATCGGTAACAGAGGTGCTGGGGGAGACAGCTGGTGCAGCTGTACCACATCCACACAGTGAAGGGTCCTTTCTTTGCTATGTCCAAAAGTGCACCCACAGGTACAGATGCTGTGACCCCAAAGATTTAAATATGTCCTGCATATTCCATCTCACCCTGAATTAGCCTCACCCCCAAACCCACCCCACTTTAGCCTCCCCAAACATCTGAGTTATCAACCGCTTATGGGAGGAAAGTTTCTGCTGAAGGGGCTTGGGGATTCCCACCAGCCCAGATATGTGGTTGCAGTAGAGAGTAGCCGGGATGCAGGGAAAAATATGTCCCCTCACTTTGTGCTTAGGCCCCTCCCCCCCAAATTGATGTCTATCTACTCCCCTGCTTTGTCAGCATTAGCACATGGCAGCTGCTAAACGGCTTGGTAAACGGGGGGGGGGGGGGGGGGATTGCCAATGCTTTTACTTGTGGTATATTGGTGCATCTATATTGAGAGTTACTACTTCTCCATGAAATTCATCGAAAAGGTTGATCATATGGGAAGAATCCCTAACTATTTCCTAGGATTATCCATTATCCTTTCTTTTAATGTTTTTAGTTTCATGCATTACACCAATGGTCTGTAATGTTTCTCATATCTCACACTAACACTTTCTGCTTTTGTCTTACCTAGAATGTAAACCGCACTGAACCCTGGAAAGGGAATATTAGTGATATACAAGAATTGAATTGATGTAAGGAAGAAATCCACAACTTTGGATAATCGTTCAAGAACAGAGCTATCGCCCTATGTGATCGAACTTCCAGGTGTTTTGACAAGAGATTTGTGGACCTTTGGCAATATATAAATAGTTGGAATAAATAGATTCTTCACAATTAAAAAAATCTTAGCCATGATGTATCCTGCCTTAACAGTAAAATTCACAAATTGTGAAATTTTGTTCTAGAGGCTGGCAGTGAGATTGGTGTTGAGCTGGATGCAATACTGTATGTCAAAAACCTGCCTCTCGAAATTATTTAAATATCAAATCCACAAAACTATACGTATTTAGCAAAAACAGTAAAATAAACAAAGCATCAAAGTGCAATGAGTTAGACAAAAACAAAGAACCCAGTATAGAGATCAGTTCAATTCACTCAAAAATGTTCTGTGGCAAACATAGTATCCAGTATAGAGATCAGTTGTTCTGTGGCAAACATTCAAAGATTTATTCAAAGGTAGGGGAAGGTGTTGATTAAAAACTGAGAGGGAGGGTGATAGGGAAGGGAGGAGATGGGGAGGGGATTCTGTTGAGAACATGTGAATGGCGATAGGTTTTCATTACCTGCTACATTTTTAAATATGTTTTAAAAGTTATATCTCTAAAAGACAAATAGAGATGATGCAAAAATATAAACATCAAGTGTAAAGTTAAATAAAATAAAAATAAAATAGAAGGAAGCAATCAACTATACTTGGAGGTAAAAAAAATACATTAGCAAGAAGAAACTGAAGACTGAAGACTAAAGAAAAAGTAAAGTACAGATGACATTTGAAAAACAAGAAAAAAGTAGAAAACCGAATTAGACAATTTATTTAGAAAAGAATATAATGATGAAGATATACAGATAAGGAAAGGAAAAGGTAACCTTCATACTATTTCTAAACCAATTTACTGAAATTTTCAAAAAGGAACCTTCTTTGTTAACCCTGAGCCGTGGCCTTTTTTTGGTATCTTAGTGTTCATTCATCTTATGAGATTTTAGAAAGAATGTTGTAGAGATGGTTACTGCAAGTGCAAAGGAAGAGATGTGAGGAGGTCACCTGTTACTTTAATAAAAAAAATGTTTGCCACTATGCACATTCTGACACTTTCTATTAACCCCATCCTGACCTCTGCTCAAGATCATTTTGCAAGCTGAAACTGAAATAAACCTTTAACATGTATTCAGTAAAGAATGAAATGCAAGAACAAGCATCAGCACAACAAAAGCCAAGTCTGTGAGCAACCACACACAGCAATGTTACAGAGACTTGATCTGATACATATTTTTTTTTAAACAAAGGTCACCATTCAAGTACATATTAGTTCGACTATGCCATTTACTTTTTCACTGACACATCGAGTGCCGTTATTACTCTTTAATAGATGCATGCTTTACTTCATAAAAGAATGTTTTTCTTAGGACTTATATGGCAGTCAAATGACATTTTCATTTATAAATATAGAGGTCAATACTCAGGACCAACTCAAGGTGTTTGTGAGAGGATATACAGAATACTGCCTCTCACCCTTAAGTATAGTCCCTCAGATAGACTGAGCCACCTTAAACCCATTAGTCCCGCGGCTCCCACCCAGGCAGGAAGTGAGACAGGAGAGGTGAAGCTGAAGGTACAGGAAAGAGGAAATATTAAAGGTATGGCCATACTAGGTTACCATATTTTGTCCTCTGAAAAAGAAGACACATGCCACGCCCGTGCCACGCCCATGTCCTGCCCCTTTGCATCATCACTCCGCCCCTTTCTCACCCTCACTCCGCCCTGTCACATATTCCCCTCCCCTCCCCCAAGTCACATATTCCCCTCCCCTGCCCCCCCGTCACCTCCCCTCCCCCCGGGTCATATATTCACCTCCCCTCCCCTTACTTACTATCTACTGCCCTGGTAGTCTAGTGACCTTTTCGGGGCAGGAAAGAGCCCCCTCTTTCCTGCCTGGAGCTCTGTCCTTGCCCAGCATCCTGTTGCTGTGACAGTCTCTGGATTTAAAATGTCCGCCGAGAGTTGAAGTCTCGCGAGGCCGCTTCAACTCTCGGTGGCCATTTTGAATCCCGAGACCATCACAGCAACAGGATGCAGGGCAAGGGCAGCGCTCTGGACAGGAAAGAGGGGGCTCTTTCCTGCCCCGAAGAGGTCACTAGACCACCAGGGCAGTAGATAGTAAGTAAGGGAAGGCCGGAAGGGGAGGCTAGGATAGGCCCGCCACCCACTTGTCCAGAAATCCGTACAAATGGGCGGACTGGCAAAATCCGTCCGGATGCCCAGACATGCCCTCAAAAAGAGGACATGTCCAGGTAAATCTGGACATATGGTAACCCTAGGCACATAGAAGGAAGAGTTGAAGCCCCACCAAATGTCTTGTCTCGCAAACCTTGCTCTGAGGTCTGGCTAGGGCTAGACCTGGAACTCAGAGAGATAAAGAAAAGAGTTAACAGGCTGTGTTTGGGGTGTGGCAGCCAACAGCCTCCGACTGTGTTTGGGAACTGTCAACCACAGGCCCTGGATATGTTAGACCAAAGAGACTTTACATCCTGTGTTTCCGGCCCTGTGACATAACTGGCCTCAGGTTTTCCATTAATAAAGTACTTATTTTCAGTTTTACACCTTTGTCTGTCTGTATTATTATTCAGGCCTACCCCCAACCCTTGAATGCAAGATCTCAAGGTTATACCGCTACGGTGGCCCCAAGCAGGAAGGTGCCGTTGTTGTTTAATCATTTTATTTTTCCAGTTGGCTTGGGCCTGATCTCTTTTTGATGCATTCTCTTTTTTATTTATTTTTATATGTAATTTTAATCAAAATAATTACAATATGCTGTTGACATTAATAATGTTTGTTTTAAATACCTCTCACTCCTCCACACAAAAGACCCCATTTAGAACAAATTATGAATTAAGCTCACAGGGTAATATAGCTAGACGGATTCAAGGATCCAGCAGTGCTTGAGTTACTCTTGCTGGTATTCTGCATAACTGCACAGTACAGAATTTGTGTAGAATACCTCAGGGGCTCAGGAGTCAGCATTTTCGTGCAGAATCCTGGTGGTCTGGCCACTCAGGTCAATCGGGTGATAAGATGTATGTGGAACCTACTCCTTTATGAAGCACTTGGAGGGAAAGCAACAAAATGCAGACAGTGCTCACCTGCGGCCACAGTAGACCGTCAACCTGAGAGATTTTAATGGGTAATATTTTTTAACAAAATCAAATGGCACATCAGTAATACTGTGGTAGTACTGCAGGGACATGGGAACGTCAATGGGGGCTTTTATTTTTACCCTGTCCCTCTAGTGGTAAAGTCGCAGTGAAGGAAGGCTAGCTGGTACCCCTGCCGCCTGCCCATCCCTCAGTGAGCCCTCCCCAGGCCTACCTTCACATGCCCATACAGTCTAGTGGCCCCTTTATGGGGGGGCAAGAAAGAACCCCACTCTTTCATGCCCATTCCCACCGTAGCGATTGGCTGGCTGGCTGCCCATCCCTCTCCATGAGCCTTGGTGAGCCCTCCCCAAAACTACCTTCACATGCTTTGGTGGTCTAGTGGCCTCTTCAGGGGCAGAAAAGAACTCACTCTTTCCTGCCCGCTCTCTGGCCGGTGCACTTCTTCAAAATGGCCACCGAGACTTCAAGAGGTAAGCTCGTGAGGCTGCCGCATGAAGTCTCGGCAGCCATTTGGATGAAGCCCCAGTACTAGCCAGAAGTGTAGCCAGATTGAGGGTGCATGGGGAGCGGAAAGAGTGGACTGCCGACAGCACCAGTGTGTATTTTAAATGTGACCGATTACATGAAAAACAGGAACCAGCACTGCCAGAAATCTATTTGGGGGAGCAGCCGCTCCCCTGGCGACCCACCTAGCTATGCCTCTGGTACCAGCTCAGAGCAGCAGGGTGGGAAAGAGTGGGGTTCTTTCCTGCTCCAAAGAGTACTGATACAACTCCTTCTCAAGTAGCTCTCTGGTGAGTGCGGGTGAGTGTCTGTGTGTGGGGGGAGGTGAGTGTGGGTGTCTGCAGGGGTGAGTACGGGGGTGGAGGGGAAATAATGGATGGTGTGTGGATGAAGGGGGG
The DNA here is from genome assembly GCF_901765095.1 of Microcaecilia unicolor. NCBI lineage: Eukaryota > Metazoa > Chordata > Amphibia > Gymnophiona > Siphonopidae > Microcaecilia > Microcaecilia unicolor. The sequence goes on from NC_044037.1 coordinate 265,091,335, forward strand.
GTTGGAAGAAATAATGGTGTGTCAGGGCAGGGGGTTAGAAAAACAATAATGGATGGTGTGTGAGTACAGGGGGGCTGGAAAAAATAATGCATGATGTGTGGGTGCAGGGGGCTGGAACAAAATAATGGATGGTGTGTAGGCACATGGTGGGCTGTAAAAAGTAATGAATGCTATGTGGGTGCAAGGGGGCCTAAAAAAAAAAATAATAAATTGTGTGGGGTACAGGGGGGGGGGTGGAAAAAATAGTGGATGGTGTGTGGGGCCACGGGGGCTGAAAAAATAATGAATGATGTGTGGGTGCAGGGGAAGCTAGAAAAAAGGTGGATGTAGTGTGAGTGCAGGGAGAGGGCTGAAAATCTTTCTTTCAGATTTGAACAAGGAGCAGCAGGGAAGAAAAGTTGACTGTGGGGATAGAGAGAGGACAGGGATGGAATGGGGATGAATCTTTCTTCCCACCCCCACCCCACCTCATGGGAAGCATGCAGCTACCTCAAGTGGCTTCTAAAAAATGGTTAATTGCCTTTTACAATGTCATGGTAGAGCTATCGCTGTGTTGTCGCATGCCAAATCAGGACTACCGCCGGGCTCCTGCAGAACCTCAGCGATAGTTCCCACTCCCAGCATGCACCATTTCCAGCATGCCAAATATTTTTTATTTTTGTAGCACCGGGTTAGCGCTGGAACCCGTAACATCACCTAAATAGATGTCTCCCACCCCTAACCCCACTCCCTTTAGCCTCCCCAAACAGTTGGGCCACCGACCGCCTATGGACTCACCTGTATAGCCCTTTTTAAAAAAGGCATTCCAGGAAGCTTCTAAATATTTGTCATTAGGACAACCAGGCTTGAATTTTCTGAAGGCTTGTAGGTTATTTGATCTTCATTGTGCTTATGTTCTGCCACAGGATTCTGAATACCTGTTTTTTCAGAGGTACCCGAATATGAACTAAAAATGTACAGCGAAAAGATTGTGCCTGAAGTTATTTAAAATATGATTATTGTAGACTTTCAGTGAAAGAGAGAATTCCAAATATGTCCAGACTGGCCTTCGGTAGTATAAATGGCGTCTCCAACTCTGCAGATGCAGAGAGAAGTTTTTCTCTGTACAATTTCATTCTTTCTCCTAGAAGGAAATCACTAAAGGGTCCATTTAATAAGCTGTGTAAAAATGGGCCTGCACACAATACATACAAACATACTTCATTGAAGCTATTTCGCCAGTCCAGTGAGATTTCCTGGCTGACTTTGGATTAGGTTGATATCGTTTGTGTGTATTGATTTAACAAAGATAACTGTTTTTAATAATCAGCCAGTAGAGGAGTGTGGTAGCCGTGTTAGTCCACTCTTAAGGTTATCAATAGAAATCAAACAAAATAAAACATGGAAAAGAAAATAAGATGATACCTTTTTTATTGGACATAACTTAATATATTTCTTGATTAGCTTCCACAAAGGAAAGATATTCAACATAAAGGGATCTTTCACTTGCTCATCTTCTAATGTGGTATATATCATTCAGTGTAAAAAATGTAACGAAGGATGCTATATTGGAGAAACAGGCCAGATGCTTAAGACAAGATTCAATTTACATAGACATCATATGAACAATACTGGTGCCAGCAGGGTTCCCACGCCTGTTGGTCAACATTTTACAGGACCAGGACACTGTACCAGTGACTTCACAGTGAGAATCCTCAAAGGTAACTTTAAAACCATACAAGAACGTAAGACCTTTGAAGTCAGAATGATTGAATATTTTAACACCCAACAGAAAGGACTTAACAAGGATCTGGGGTTCCTAGCCCATTATAAACCATAAAGCTGTATGTTTCTGTTGATCACCCTCCCCTCACCTATCCACACCCACCCTGTTAGAATATCAATGATATGCTTTGATGTCCCCATGCATACTTCCTACCCACCCCCCTCCTCCCACCCTGTCAGACTGTCATAGTAATGCTTGAATGTTTTCACTTATATACACTGTCAGCTAGCACATTTGCTTATTTCCGATCTGAGGAAGAAGGGCAACCTTCGAAAGCTAATCAAGAAATGTATTAAGTTATGTCCAATAAAAAAGGTATCATCTTATTTTCTTTTCCATGTTTTATTTTGTTTGATTTCTATTGATAATAATCAGCCATAAATCATAAGACTCCTGAGGAAGGTGCTTATGCGCCGAAACACGACTGTGTTGAGTCATTTCGTTTTTCTTGCAATAAAGACTCCATTTCCATCATTACATCTCTTCCGGTGTTTGAGAAGAGCCTACTCCCCTGTTATGGTCACCATATTAACTTCTACAAAACTGGCCTTAATAGTGCTTTTTCTTTTTAATTTCCCCATTACCGCCTCTTCTGTCAAGGTCTGCTGCGGGCGAGCAGTGTCTTCTAGTCTCTTTCCCTCTGAGTGCTGCATGCACAAGGAGGATGTTCCACAGCAGTGAATCATGTGACCTCTGATGCAACAATGTGGCCAATGCGCTAGTCACCTGATCAGCTGCTATTCCCAGATTAACAGATTCTAGTAACTATTAAGGCCAGTCTATACTCAGCGTGAACCAAAAAAACAGACCCCAGTTTTGTAAAAGTAACGTGGACTATACCAAAGGTCCAGTTTTTTAATTGTATAAACGCTGCCTCCAATTATTCTGCAGACACAGAGAAACGTTTTTCACTGTACATTTTGATACTTTCTCCTAGAATAAAATGACCACCCCACCCCCCTTTTACAAAGCTGCTTTGTAATGCCGACACAGTCCACTCACAATGAATGGGCTGTGTCGGCATTACCACACTGGTAACCGCTAGTGCGGCTTTGTAAAAGGTGGGTAAGTGAGAAACACTTAAAAGCTTTTTGTTTTCTCTAGTCAAATTTAATGAAAATTACTACTACTACTTAACATTTCTAGAGCGCTACTAGGGTTACGCAGCGCTGTACAGTTTAACAAAAAAGGACAGTCCCTGCTCAAAGAGCTTACAATCTAATGGGCAAAATGTCGAGTTGGAGCAATCTAGATTTCCTGAATAGAAGTATGGTGGTTAGGTGCCGAAGGCGACATTGAAGAGGTGGGCTTTGAGTAAGGATTTGAAGATGGGCAGGGAGGGGGCCTGGCTTATGGGCTCAGGGAGTTTATTCCAGGCATGGGGTGAAACGAGGCAGAAAGGGCGGAGCCTGGAGTTGGCGGCAGTGGTGAAGGGTACTGAAAGTAGGGAATTGTCTTGAGAGCGGAGGTTACGGGAAGGAACGTAAGGGGAGATGAGGGTAGAGAGGTAAGGAGGGGCTGCAGATTGAGTGCATTTGTAGGTTAATAGGAGAAGCTTGAACTGTATGCGGTACCTGATCGGAAGCCAGTGAAGTGCTTGAGGAGAGGAGTGATATGAGTATATCGGTCCAGGCGGAAGATAAGGCGTGCGGCAGAGTTCTGAATGGACTGAAGGGGGGATAGATGGCAAAGTGGGAGGCCGGTGAGGAGTAGGTTGCAGTAGTCAAGGCGAGAGGTAATGAGAGAGTGGATGAAAGTTCAGGTGGTGTGTTCAGAGAGGAAAGGGCAAATTTTGCTAATGTTATAGAGGAGGAAGCGACAGGTCTTGGCTATCTGCTGGATATGCGCAGAGAAGGAGAGGGAGGAGTTGAAGATGACTCTGAGGTTGCGGGCAGATGAAACGGGGGCAATGAGGGTGTTATCAACTGAGATAGAGAGTGGAGGGAGAGGAGAAGTGGGTTTGGGAGGGAAGACAATAAGCTCGGTCTTGGCCATGTTCAGTTTCAAGTGGCGGTTGGACATCCATGCAGCAATGTCGGATAAGCAGGCCGATACTTTGGCTTGGGTTTCCGCAGTGATGTCTGGTGTGGAGAGATAAAGCTGGGTGTCATCAGCATAAAGATGATATTGGAAACCATGAGAGGAGATTAGGAAGCCAAGGGAAGAGGTGTAGATTGAAAAAAGAAGGGGTCCAAGGACAGATCCCTGAGGAACTCCAACAGAGAGCAGGATTGGGGTGGAGGAAGAACCATGAGAGTGTACTCTGAAGGTTCGGTGGGAGAGATAAGAGGAGAACCAGGAGAGGACAGAGCCCTGGAACCCGAATGAGGACAGTGTGGCGAGAAGTAAGTTATGATTGACAGTATCAAAAGCTGGATTGTATTGGAATTCTGGATAATAATTAGCAAAAATGCTGTTTAAATTATGACAAATAAACTTGCAGGATTGGCAAATTTTGTGCACAGAATTTAGATTTTTTTTTTTGGTGCAGAATTCCAGCAGGAGTTTAGAGTGGGTGAAATTAATAAAAAGCATAAAGGCCTAGGAGACAAAATATGGGCATTGACACGATATCTATGAAGGTGCTAAGACCAGTTGCCAAGCTATAGCCCAGGTTTCTGGGGGTCTTTCAGATTAAAGAATCTCAGTGAACCTTTTAAAGTACAACTTCTGGCAACTGGTTTTCCGTATATCCTTTCTAAAATAGTATTATAAGAAACATTTCTCAAGGCTAGAAATATGACCCCTATCTCTGCTGCTCATAGAATGCCTACAAAAATTATGTGAAGCTGATTTGAGGTGCAACGATTATTAGGGGAAAGATATAGCCAGGAGGATTGGACTTGAGAATGAAGTCAAATCATCCATAAAGATAGACTGATAGTGGGTAATTTTTAAAAAAAGATTTTTCATATATAAAGGCTCAGATGAAACCAGACGGCGGATGCAGAGGTCAAAAGTAAGCAATGTTTATTCAAATTGTGACATGGCCCGTGTTTCGGCTATTGCCTGCATTAGGAGTCAGTCATAGGTAAAAACATAGACATCAATCTGTGGAGTCCTTCTCAATGACAACAAAATAATATACACTAAATAAGGTTGAATCTGGGTGTGGAACAACACACAATCATTAGATATAGCTAAACAATAGTTTCCACGTGTTGAAAATGTATTGAATTACATAGATATTTACACCGAAGGAAAAAATGGCCTCACAGAGCTCCTGGATTAATGCAATCTAATAGAGCTGAAACAGAGGATCATATAAAGATCTGTTTCAGCTCTATTAGATTGCATTAATCCAGGAGCTCTGTGAGGCCATTTTTTCCCTTTGGTGTAAATATCTATGTAATTCAATACATTTTCAACACGTGGAAACAATTGTTTAGCTATATCTAACAAAATAATATACCGTGTTTCCCCAAAAATAAGACACTGTCTTATATTAATTTTTGCCCCCCAAAATGCGCTAGGTCTTATTTTCAGGGGCTGTCTTATTTTTCGGGAAAACATCGGGGTTGGATCGGGGTTGGTCCACCCGCCCTCCCTCCGTCGCTCCCGGAACTAACCTTAAACGTCTCCTTTCACCTTTGCAGCAAGCAGCAGCAGGGCAGGCCACTCCTTCCTTCCATGTCCCGCCCTCGCCTGACGTAATGTCCGTGAGGGTGGGACACGGAAGGAAGGAGCGGTCTGCCCTGCTGCTGCTTGCTGCGAAGGTGAAAGGAGGCGTTTAAGGTTAGTTCCGGGAGCGATGGAGGGTGGGTGGAGGGGGGCTCGGCGACCTCGGGTGGGGGGGGGGGCGGCCTTGTCCGGCTCTCGGCAGCCCTGCTTTCAAACAAAAATTTGCTAGGTCTTACTTTCGGGGGAGGCCTTATATCTACCAATTCAGGAAAACCTCTACTAGGTCTTATTTTTGGGGGATGTCTTACTTTCGGGGAAACAGGGTAGCAATTCACACAGAAAGTGGAGACCTATGCTATGGGGAGTAACTTCTTCCTTCTGGGTTGGTTTCATCTGTGGCCTATTATACTTCTTTCACCTGATGACATTTTGTGTAGTTGTTTTTTTTTTTCTCTGATTTGCCTGTTAGTTTATTTAGGGCTGCGCTATGTCTCTTCATTTTATTTGTGAAACATTTTACAGCTCTCAAAATCTTTATGATCTGAGAGCACTTACTGTAGTGTTGTTGTTTCATTTGAGGAGATGAGGAGAAGTGTCTTCTCTATAGCAGGCCCAAGAGAATGGAATCAATTGCCACTGTTGCTTAAACAGCAAAAAGGCACCGCATCCTTCAGGAAACAGTTAAAAAGCTATTTATTTTCAGTCAGAAAATAGTCTAAGACCAATTTCTAATTAAATTAAATTCTCTACAGGAGTAATGCAGAAACCCCGATGAGCCTATGGGGGCTCATTTTCAAAACACTTAGACTTACAAAGTTCCATAGGTTACTAGTAACTTTGTAAGTCAAGTGCCTTGAAAATATGCCTCCCATCAACTCTTCAAAAGCATTCTGAAATAAATAAGTTTTAAAAGCACCGTTAAATTTGGCAAATGATAGTTCTAAGTGCAAATGTGAATAACTCCTGGAGTAAATTAAAAAAAAAAAAAAACCTTTTACATGTTTATATAGCCTTTCATGCGAAAAACCTTTTATAACAGGGCATCCATGTGAATCTTCCAAAAGATCATCTTATTTGATCCCTGTCAGCTAAGCGTGGCTGCTCTGTGCATGCTCAGAGCAGTGTATGCTATAGCTTTCATACAAGCCTCATGTGAAAGCCGTGTGTAGCTTTTTTTCCCCCCAAACTTATCAGTAGCACAAGTGCTTTTGCACAGGAAGCTCTACAAAGCAATGATGGCAGCAAGTCTGATTTCTGGAGAGATGTGCCCTCCCCCTGCCCAGCAGCAGCATAGAGCTGCAGTCTGACCTCGAGTGTCTTCTGTGCCTGGCACCGGTAGCCTTCCTCAGCAAGAACTGGCTGCCCAAGATCATGGCACAGACCTGCATTGAGGAGCCCAAGCACAGGTGCTGTTGATCCTCCCTAGTGCTACACTCACTCTAGAATCCTCCTGTTGACTGCACCACCAAGAAGCAGCCGTCATGCAATGAAAGCTCCTGACCACCTATAAAAATTTCATCCTAAAGGTATTGCTCCTTTCTGTGCATTGCTCAGAAAATGGCTGTGCATCACTTGGAATGCACATTTGGATAGTAATCAACTCATTAAAATAAATTTGCATACAATTCTCGTTAGCTGCTACCGTGACAGGGGAATAGCCCGCAGAATCCGTTTGTGCATGACTCGCTGAACTCTGTGCTCACTAAACTGGCTATAACCAGTATAAAAAGCACATTGCTGGCTCATTATGTTTTGTGCATCTGGGTCGAAGTCAACCCTCATAGATACTGAGACTAAGCAATAACAGAGAAGTTCTGAGAGAAGAGGACATTTCTCTGGTAAGTGAACACTATTTTGCTTTGTGCTTTGGGAACTTAAAGATTGGGGTTTAAAGGAGGAATTGTAGGTTAGTGATAGGCAAAATAAAAATATAAAAAAGCAAATTTTATCAACTAATTCTCCATAGTCTTTTCCCCTTAGTTTTAAAAACTTTGTACCACAGCATTAACAGATAGACTCTAGCAGGCACTGCAGGATCTAGTTTAGTATTAAGGGGGAATAAAAAAAGAGAGAGAAAAGCAAGCATTATTAACTAGTTGCCATAGAGGGGCATAATCGAACGGCGCCGGCCATCTATATGGCCGTCCATCTTCGGGGCTGGCTCTGCAAAGGGGCGGTGCCAACCGTATTATCGAAAAAGATGGCTGGCCATATTTTCTTTCGATATTACGGTTGGGGCCGGCTAAATCTCAACATTTAGGTCAAATGTTGAGATCACCGGGTTTACAGATGGCCGGCTTCAAAAAAAGTGGAAAAAAATTGAAGTGCTCGTCAGGGATGGCTTTTTAAGTAGTACCAGTGGGACTTGAACCAGCCACCTGTGCTCTAACCACTTGGCCACAGCTCCACTTGCTTGGATGTCCCTCACTTTTGATTATGCCCCTTCAGGTCTCTCTCAGCCAATCACAGACAGGGGTCTCTCTCAGCCAATCACAGACAGCTAAATGCGCTGTGATTGGCTGAGAGAGACTCCTGTCTGTGATTGGCTGATAGAGACCTGAAGGGACATAATCAAAAGGGAAGAACATCCAAATAAGTGAAGCTGTGGCCAAGTGGTTAGAGCACCGAGGTGGCCGGATCAAATCCCACTGGTACTACTGAAAAAGCCGAGCACAAATAGTTTTGATTAAGGACATCCCTAACGAGCACTTCGATTGTTTTTTATTTTTTTTGGGTAGGAGGGGGTTAGTGACCACTGGGGGAGTAAGGGGAGGTCATCCCTGATTCCCTCCGGTAGTCATCTGGTCAGTTGGGGCCCCTTTTTAAAGCTTGGTCGTGAAAAAAAAGGAACCAAGTAAAACCAGCGAAATGCTCATCAAGGCCGGCTTTCTTTTTTCCATTATCAGGCGAAGCCGACCATCTCGTGAGCACGCCCCCGTCCTGCCCCCGTCCCGCCTTCACTACCCTACACTTCACTACATGCACCCTTGAAATTTTGCCGGCTCCACAACGTAAAGCAGTTGAAGCCGGCCAAAATCGGCTTTCAATTATACCAATTTGGCCGGTTTCAGGAGATCGCCAGCCATCTTCCGATTTGTGTCGGGAGATCGTCGGCGATCTCTTTCGAAAATGAGCTGGATAGTGTACAACCCTTTTCCCATAGTTTTAAACTGAAATTTTCTCTAGAAGTAGGCATATTTCCCATAGTTTTAAACTGAACCTTTTCTAGAGGTAGAAACTTAAAAACCAAAAAACTCTTGTTCTAAAGGCAGTTATTTTCTGTTCTTTGGCTGCTGGCGAGGTAGCAAGTCCAGCAACCTCAATTAGGTGCTAACTAAGGTGTGGGGAAGTAGAATATTTGCATAGATTGCTGAGTTAGCTTCAAAGAGCCTGTTTAAAAAAGGCCCCATAGATTCAAAACTATATAAAGAGGAAAGGTCCCACTGAACTTTCTTTCTGAGAAGTTCTGAGAGAAGAGGACATTTCTCTGGTAAGTGAACACTATTTTGCTTTGTGCTTTGGGAACTTGGAGAAGGGTAGTTAGTGGGGTTCCCCAGGGCTCTGTGCTGGGACCGCTGCTTTTAAATATATTTATAAATGACCTAGAGATGGGAGTAACTAGTGAAGTAATAAAATTTGCTGACAACACAAAGTTATTCAAAGTCGTTAAATCGTGGGAGGATTGTGAAAAATTACAAGAGGACCTTACAAGACTGGGAAACTGGGCGTCTATATGGCAGAAGACGTTTAATGTGAGCAAATGCAAAGTGATGCATGTGAGAAAGAGGAACCCGAATTATAGCTATGTCATGCAAGGTTCCATATTAGAAGTCATCAACCAAGAAAGGGATCTAGGTGTCATCATTGATGATACGTTGAAACCTTTTGCTCAGTGTGCTGCTTCAGCCAAGAAAGCAAATAGAATATTAGGTATTAGGAAAGGAATGGAAAACAAAAATGAGGATGTTATAATGCCTTTGTATCGCTCCATGGTGCACCGCACCTCGAATATTGTGTTCAATTCTGGTCGCCGTATCTCAAAAAAGATATAGTGGAATTAGAAAAGGTGCAGAGAAGGGCAACGAAAATGATAAAGGGGATGGGACAACTTCCCTATGAGGAAAGGCTAAAGCAGCTAGGGCTCTTCAGCTTGGAGAAAAGGCGGCTGATGGGAGATATGATAGAGGTCTATAAAATAATTAGTGGAGTGGAATGGGTAGTTGTGAAGCATCTGTTTACGCTTTCCAAAATACTAGGACTAGGGGGCATGCGATGAAGCTACAAGGTAGTAAATTTAAAATGAATTGGAGAAAATGTTTCTTCACTCAACGTGTAATTAAACTCTGGAATTCGTTGCTAGAGAATGTGGTAAAGGCGGTTAACTTATCGGAGTTTAGAAAAGGTTTGGATGGCTTCCTAAAGAAAAAGTCGATAGACCTTTATTAAATGGACTTGGGGAAAATCACCTATTTCTGCGATAAGCAGTATAGAATGTTTTGTACTTTTTTGGGTTCTTTCCAGGTATTTGTGACCTGGATTGGCCACTGTTGGAAACAGGATGCTGGGCTTGATGGACATTTGGTCTTTCCCAGTATGGCAGTACTTATGTACTTATGGATATAGGGGACCTTTACAAAAGTTCATTAGGATGTTAAGACACAGTTTAGTTTACCATGTGCAAACTCATATGAAGGGCATTTTGTGTTATGGAGTAGAACTAGGCAGGCATGGGTGGAGAATGTGCATGGTGATTGTATAGCAATTAATGTACTGCATCCTTCCTCGGGATTCTATATAGGTAACCCAAATTTGAGTGTGGAGCAGTGATGCACATGCAAAGTAACTAGTCGATTGGGTGCTAAGAAAAAAAATTGAGGTTAATTAGAGTTAATTGTCACTTAATTGGCATTAATTTGGATTTCTGTGCGCATCTGCCTATGCACTAAAGTGTCTTGTGCAACCCAAAAGAGGACGGAACCATGAGAGGGGCATGGGCAAGTCAGGGGCAGGCCATATATTTAGGCACAGTGTTATACAATATGGAGGTTTTGCACCCAACTTGCATGGCAAGATTTATACCAGGGTTCAGCTGGCATAAGTCCTCACGCCCAAAGATGAGCATGGGAATCCACTCTAAGACGTATTCATTACTAGTAGAAAAGGCCCGTTTCAGACACAAATGAAACGGGCGCTAGCAAGGTTTTCCTTGGAGTGTGTATGTTTGAGAGAGTGTGTGTGAGAGTGACTGTGTGAGAGAGAGAGAGTGAATTTGCGTGTGACAGAGTGAGTGAGACTGTGTGCGAGTGTGTGTCTGTGATAGAGAGTGTGTGTGTGCCTGGGCCCCCCACCCACCCACCCAGTTCCAGTGTCCCCCCTTCCTCCATGCTCCAGGGTCATCGTCGTCGTCCCCCCCTCCCTCCCTCCGTGTTCCAGGGTCATCCCCACCCTCCCTCCGTGTTCCAGGGTCATCAACCCACCCTCCCTCCGTGTTCCAGGGTCATCGTCACCCCTCCCTGTGTTCTAGGGTCGTCCCCACCCTCCCTCTGCTGTTCCTTCTCGACCCCCCCCTCCGAGTTCCAGACTCCTCCCTCCCACTCTCCGCGTTCCAGACCCCACCTCCCTTGCTCCTTCCAATTTGCAGACCCCCTCCCTCCGATTTCCAGACCCCCCTCGGAGTTCCTGAACCCTGGACCTCAGTGCCGCGACCCTTCCTGCAGCCAACCCTCCCCTGCCTCCGTCGTCGATTCTGGTTGGTTCCGCCCTGTTTTGTGCTGATTCGCTGCTCCCTGCATCGCGGCTCCTCCTCTCTCCCTTCTACTGGCCAATCTGATGTCTCTTCTCTTTTGGCTCCTTCCCCTGCTCCTTTCCTATTGGCCACTGATAATTTCTATTCCTGCTCTCTCCTGTTGTTGATTCTGGCTGGGTCTGGGCCATTTTGTGTTGATTCGCTGCTCCCTGCATCGCGGCTCCTCCCCTCTCTCTCTTCTACTGGCGAATCTGATGTCTCTTTTTGTTTCTCACCAGGCCTCACGTCATAATGCGTCCGACGTCATCTGATCTACACAGCCTAGCAGACCACCTTTCAATGTGCCACGGTCCCAGGCACAGAACGTTGGAGGTGAGAATTATTATATAGGAAAAGGCACACAGTTTAGAGCACCCTTTATAGAATCACACTTACTGCAGATTTTTCACAGCACCTAAATTTGTTTGCCATATACTGAATCTGACCCTAACTGATTAGTATGCCGTTAGCATGAGACCATTTACCGTCTCCTAAATAGGAGGCACTAACCCCCAGATTCTATATAGCATGCCTATAGATCCACGCTGATTCTATAACAAAGTGCATAACTTAAAAAGCTTAACAAGCTAATGATGAGCACTAATTGGCAATAATTAGAATTTACACACCCAACTTGCTCAGTGTATTCTGTAACGAAGTGCACTGAACTTCTAATGCTTGCAGGCAAAAAGGAACATGATTATAGGCGGGGAAATGGGCATTTTTTGGGCTTGCGTAGTTATAGAATATGGCTCTATGTGTGTGTAATTCTACACACTGGGATTTATACCACATTTTTGTTGGTGTAAATGGATGCGCATAGTTTTAGGTGCTGACATATCAACTAATCTTATTATATATTCCTCGCCTAAATCTAGGCACTTATTATAGAATAGGCTTAGTTGGCACTGATTTCTGCATTGATTTTTAGTCCCCATATACAGAATCTCCCCCTAAGAGCCTCCAACCTGATTACCATACACTAACGCAAATGTTAGCGCAAATATGCAATGGAAAATGCAGGTCATACTCCCAATAGTTTCCATGTTAGATTTGCAGCTACTGTATGTTAGCTTTATTTATTTACTAGTAAAAAAGGCCCATTTCTGACACAAATGAAATGGGCGCTAGCAAGGTTTTCCTCTGAGTGTGTATGTTTGAGAGAGTGTATGTGAGAGTGACTGTGAGAGAGAGAGAGTGAATGTGCGAGTGTGTGTGTGAGAGAGAGAGTGAGTCTGAGTGCAAGTGTGTCTGAGAGAGGGAGTGTGTGTGTGTGTGAGAATGAGAGTGTGTGCAAGTGCGTATGTGAGACACAGTGTGAGAGAGAGAGAGTGTGTGTTTCACACAGATACAGTGTGTGTGAGTGTTATGGTATGGACCTTTACACTCTTATTTGAAAAAACTAGCATGAAGGGTGTGGGAAAAACATATCTTATTTTGATTTCTCTTATCTGCCTTTTAATCTATTTCTAGATTTCATTCCACCTTCTTCTCCAAAGTCTTCAGTGTCTCTCTCTTTTTTCCTTTCTCGTACAAACTTTCCTTTCTCTACACTTAATTCTCCAGTCCCCCGATATCCTACTTGTCTTATTCCTTTCTCATCCTCCCATTTCCCTTATTTTTCACCTACTTTTTAGTCCCCAACTTCCATCTTCTACACTCATCACCTCCCAAACTCCTTTCCTGTCACTCATATCTCCATCCCCTTGCTTACATCTTACATGTATTGTATCTTAATACAGTGTAATTATACACAGCAGCATATGTTGCAATATAGGTCTTAGGGTAAACACTGACGATGCTATCTTCTTTTAAAATAAAGGCATGAGAGCTACAGTAATACAGGATAAAATATAGAGCTTTTTATTTTAAATTTGCCTGATCAAAGGCCAAACAGAATGCAAAAATACAATGCCAGAATGTTAGGCAGAGCAAGGGCTTTAGACCATGTAAATACATTTTACCCAAGGTGCCTCAGTACATAAAATTGCCAATGCATTATGCTAGTCAAATTTACGTGAGATTACAGAAATTCCAAAACAAGTTTATGGTGCATTATGACTGCCTTACATTTTTTAAATGACTTGGCAAACATCCAAGCATCATTAATTTGGTGCAATTAATTTCAGCTTTTTAATGCAATTACGTTCCTATCAAATGGGTACGTGCAATTTGCTGGCTGCAGGTTTTCCAGCAGTATCTTTTACATTCTTTGTTATTACCTGATTCAAAAGTGACATCTTGTGTAGTAGTTGCAAATGCTACAGCAGGCCTGGCAGAAGGTATTTGCATATTTATGAAAATAGTTTTCCTCCAGTTATGACAGCATAACAAATGTTGCCACGAACAGTACTTTGTTCACTTCAGACCTGAAATGGTATAAGTTATATCAACAAAGTTCAATGGAAATTATATTGATTTATGACTTACTTGTTCTCATAGAATGCAGTTTGCTCTTCTAGAATCAGTAATTTTGATATCTCAAAAACTAATGTCCAGGCATCCTAGGAAAATCTTCAGCTATGCCCTCTTCTCAGTTAACTTATGCACCCTTTGACCCCTGCTCCCAATTTAGAATGAAACTCATCATAACTATCCCAACACCACCCATTCCAGAGCAGTCTTAGATTAAATGCATGCTTGGATACCATACAATAATAAATATTAAAGTATCTGGGCTGAAATTCAACGTTATGGACTAGATTCAGTAAACGGCGCCTACAAAATCGTCATGGAAAAATACTACTTAAGCAGTATTCTACAAGCCACGCCTAAAGTTCAGTGTGGTTTATAGACTAACATTTAAACGTTATTTCGGTCATATATAAATTTAGGGGCAACGATTTGCATCAACAAAAACGTGGTACAAATGCCCATGCCTAAATTTATATGTGGCGCACTCTTATTCTGTAATTACTTGTGTAACTGAAAACCACACTCCTATTCTGCCCTAAAATGTCCATGACTGTTCCCTTTCCATGCCCACCTTTTTTGGGCCATGTGTAAATGTTAGGTGCAGATCATGTGCTTAGCTTTATGTGTGTAACACCCAATTAAATCTAACTAGTGCCAATAATTGCTTGTAAAAAAGCCAATTGTTGGCACTAATTGTCTATTTATTCTATTAAATGGCACATGTAAACCGGAACTGCGCCTAAATTTATATGTTTGATTTTTGGAGCCCTTTATAGAATCAGGGGGTATATGTTCAACACTGGCTGGTGAATGTATGACTTCTCTATTCATATATTCTCAGGAATGACATGGATAGGGCTGAGTAACTGACTGAACAGCCCAATACTATCTGTAAAATAAGGGGCTATGTTTGGGGTGGAGCAAAGGTAGGCTGAAAGGTTATCCAGAGAGCAGTGGAGGAGTGGCCTAGTGGTTAGAGTGGTGGACTTTGGTCCTGAAGAACTGAGTTTGATTCCCACTTCAGGCACAGGCAGCTCCTTATGACTCTGAGCAAGTCACTTAACCCTCCATTGCCCCATGTAAGCTGCATTGAGCCTGCCATGAGTGGGAAAGCACGGGGTACAAATGTAACAAAAAAAATATTCAGCTGCTATCTTGTCTGGGTCTAAGCTAGTAAAGGGATAGTGCTGGTATTGTGACCACACTATCTGTATGTTCAGCACCTCTATCTCAGAATGAATGTATACCAATGTGGGTGCTTAAATTACTAAAGTCACTGTGCTAGCTGAAAATTTTATAGATATTAGCCCATTTATATGGATAGTTTAATCATTACACAAACTAGATGGCTGCCTGAGCCACTGGACCACCAGGGCACTTTTGACTGCAGTGAGTAAGGAAGGTTTGGGGTCGGGGTAGATGTGTAGAAGAAGAATAAAGTCCCCACATGGACAACAACAAGATGGAAAAGTGAGGCAAATGATCAAATGAAGACGATCAAATTCAAATAACAAGAAGCCTTTAATGCTATTTTCAGCAACCAGGTCTTTTTTATTTTAGGTTTGGGAAAGGGAGGGGAGGGGTCAGGACAGAGTGGGTACCATTAGACACCAGACATATGTTTGAGGCGGGGGGGGGGGGGGTAGGAAAAGATGTTGGGTTAGGTTAGAATAAGGGGCTTGCTGTGTCTTGCTTTTTAATTTTTTTTAATGGCAATTTTCCTTCAGTGCCTCAGCCAGTCACTGCTTAGACACTTACAGGAAAGTTGACATATTTTGCATTGAGCAGCACTTTTGCTGCAATTTTAATATGGCATGAATTTACATGCCAGGGCAATTTTTGTGCGCTGGTTATACGGTAGAGTTTCATTGTACATAAGTAATGCCACACTGGGAAAAAGACCAAGGGTCCATCTAGCCCAGCATCCTGTCCATGACAGCAGCCAAGGGCACCTGGCAAGCTTCCCAAACGTACAAACATTCTATACATGTTATTCCTGGAATTGTGGAATTTTCCCAAGTCCATTTAGTAGTGGTTTATGGACTTGTCCTTTAGGAAACCATCTAACCCCTTTTTAAACTCTGCTAAGCTAACCACCTTCACCACGTACTCCGGCAATGAATTCCAGAGTTTAATTATGCGTTGTACTGCGAACCTTTGAGCATCGGCCCCTTAGAAAAGGTAATCGTGCTGTGTTACAGCAATAATGCTATTTACCCCTTGACACACATTAAATAGCTATGACATGCTTTATTTTACCTTAATGCATGTTAGTTTAAGTTATGTCAGCTTACATTGTAATGAGATGCAAAGCAGGAAAATACCTGCAAAACAGCTCATTACTATGTAAATGGAAAGATTTAGCTTGTGGTAAATAAAGCAAGATACATTATTCCTGAAAAAATTCCACCAACAAACAGTTTCCATCCCAAAAGCATCAGGCTGGAAGAGCTTTCTCCCAAATAATCCCCCCCCCCCCCCCAATGTTTCTTTGCAGAGTAAGCCCCTGAAGAGATTTCCCCTCTTGAGTACATCCCTCATCCCTAGGATCCCCTCCCCTCTATACTTCCCCAGTTCTATTTTAAAGGTTTTCTTTATTGTCTAGTGGACTCAGGGCAGGAGCCATCCCCTGCCACTCCTGCTGCTTGCTGGTGCCAGGTTAAAAATGCCACTAGTGACCCCTAGCATTAGGCTAGCTTCACCCCTAGCAGTAGTATCACAAATGTATAAAGGCCTTTTATGCTCAACAGGCTCTCTCACCTAGGGGTGTGCATTCCTTAGAGTACATTCAGTTCATTTGTGTGCCTAAACAAATCACTTGTGCACAAATACCTATTAATTAATATGCAACTATTGATCTGTGCACTTAAGAACAGCTTTAGCACACATACAAAGTGCATATCTAAAACTAATGTGTGAAAAAAATCCCCATAAACTCAAAATTCATAAAATATTAAAATCAGCCAACATTTTTACCCTAATCTAAACCTCAACAAGTTCCTCCTTCTGTTGAACTTTGGTAGCATCTCAGTCACCACTGTCTTCTGGGACACATTCAAACACTGGAAACAGGGGTTTTCAATTTATTTCACAGTTTAATGACTCAGATGCAAACATATTGGGATCTTGCCAGGTACTTGTAACCTAGATTGGCCACTGTTGAAAACAGGATGCTGGGCTTGATGGGCCTTCGGTCTGTCCCGGTATTTATTTATTTATTTATCGTGAACATTTATATCCCGCATAATCCCACCAAGGCAGGCTCTATGTGGCTTACAATGTTAGGTGAAAAGTACAATGTAATAGTACAAAGCAGTAGTGCAAAGCAGAGAATAAAGTAGATGAGGGGAAGGGAGGGAAACAGCAGGGGAAGGAAGTATGGCAATACGTATGTTCTTCTGTTCTTATCTCTTGTATCTTCCCAGCAGTTTCACAATCTATATACTGCCAACCATTCTTAGGACTGTGTCAGGATCTCACATGAATCCATGCCTGAAAATTTAGTGGATCTCCAACTTCTATAAACACAGTCACACCCTTGAATCCAGTCAGTAGCCAGGCAGTTCATATTCTCAGTCCAAAATGAAATGCCTTACTAGATGATGCATACATTTCTAGCCTAGCAGTCCAGTTCAGGTTTTCCTTTAAACTTATCATTATCCTTTATTTGCAGCTAAAGCCTTTCTCGCCTTCTTAGTAGCTCAACAGAATTCATAGACTACATTTAATAAAATGGATCTTTACATTTCAGTAATATAAGATTTTTGCTCTGATCAACTTAATTCTTGTTCTCCAATTCTACTTATCTTTGCTCAAAGAGTAATTATGATCCCTCTTAGTGTCCCATTTAATAGTAGTGGATGCATTATTATTGTAATCATAGTAGTCTTCAATAGCTGATTCTCTTAGTTCTTTGATCTCTTGTTCCTTCCCATCAGTGGTACTCAACCTTTTTTCTCCATCATGACACACCAGATGGACAGTGTTCATGTGCATGACACGTGGTATACTACATTCTGCAGCTTAGCTAAAACAGTAAAAGCTCTTTCTTGTTAAAACTGATACAAGGGAATGATAAAGTACTCTGAACAGAATTGCAGGATTAAAAATAGGAGACTGCATTCTAGCTACAAACAATAGAAATCAAACAATATAAAACATGGAAAAGAAAATAAGATGATACCTTTTTTATTGGACATAACTTAATACATTTCTTGATTAGCTTTCGAAGGTTGCCCTTCTTCGTCAGATCGGAAATAAGCAAATGTGGTAGCAGATAGTATATATAAGTGCATGGGGACATCAAAGCATTTCATTGATATTCTAACAGGATGGGTGTGGTGGGTAGGTGAGGGGAGGGTGATCAACAGAGAAATACAATTTTATGGTTTATAATGGGCTAGAAAGCCCAGATCCTTGTTCAGTCCTGTCTGTTGGGTGTCAAAATATTCAATCATTCTGACTTCAAGGTCTTAGGCTACAAACAAAAATAAAAACAATGGACTAGATTCAGTAAATGACAAAGTTAGACACCGGGAACAATCCACTTTAGGTGCTATTCAATAAAGGGTGCTCCGGACTGAGCATACCTGAAGACTTACACCAGCTGAAACCTGGTATAAATCCTGGCACGCAAGTTGGGCGTGTAACCCTGGCATTCTATAACATTTCTGGATGAGGAGTGGCCTAGTGGTTAGGGTGGTGGACTTTGGTCCTGAGGAACTGAGTTTGATTCTCACTTCAGGCACAGGGAGCTCCTTGTGACTCTGGGCAAGTCACTTAACCCTCCATTGCCCCATGTAAGCCTCATTGAGCCTGCCATGAGTGGGAAAGTGCAGGGTACAAATGTAACAAAAAAAAAAAATGCATGTATTAACCAGGAGATAGGGTTAGGGGCAGGCCAAAGGCCAGCTTAAAAGTTATGCAGAGATCATAAAAATTTGCATAACTGATGCACAAATTAGGCCAGCCAAATAGCATGGCTAATGTATAGAAGCTGCAGTGTAGTGTCATCATTTACAAATACATTCAGCAGCAACATTTAAAGGGCCAGCACTGATGAATATACAAAAGAAATGCACATCCGCTTTGATACCATTTGTTCCAAGATTTTTAGTGTAAATGGACCGCAACTTTTGACTTCACTTCCACTTCATCTTCCTACCCTAACTGAGATAATATATAATCAGCTTTGTGCTCACTTTTTTTAAGGTGGTTAGGCAAACCAAATACAGGTTCCTGAGATGAAAAAGAAAATGAGAAGAGTCATAATGAACTGAAACTAACAATGTTTTCTTGTATTTCCAAGTAGGAAATCAGTTTAAAAGTGGGCTTATTTGATTTACCTAAGATATGCATTGATTCTGATGAACAATCCTAAACTGGCAAATAACTTTCACCACATGTTCTAGGTTTCAAATTTGGGTAAATGGAGCTCATTTCAGTTTGCTCTAGACTGAAAATACTATAATGCCTTTGTATTGCTCCATGGTGCGTCCGCACCTTGAGTATTGTGTTCAGTTGTGGTCACCGTATCTCAAAAAAGATATAGCAGAATTAGAAAAGGTTCAAAGAAGAGCGACCAAAATGATAAAGGGGATGGAACTCTCTCATATGAAGAAAGGCTAAAGAGGTTGGGGATCTTCACCTTGGAAAAGAGACAGATGAGGGGAGATTTGATTGAGGTCTACAAAATCCTGAGTGGTGTAGAAGAAGTAGACTAAATCAATTTTTTACTTGTTCCAAAAGTACAAAGACTAGGGGACACTCGAGGAAGTTACATGGAAATACTTTTAAAACAAATAGGAGGAAATATTTTTTCACTCAACGAATAGTTAAGCTCTGACTCTTTGCCGGAGGATGTGGTAACAGTGGTTAGCGTAACTGGGTTTAAAAAATGTCCGGGTTTAAAAAAGGTCCTGGAGGAAAAGTTCATAGTCTGCTATTGAGACAGACATGGGAAGCAACTGCTTGCCCTGGGATTTGTAGTATGGAGTGTTGTCACGATTTGGGTTTCTGCCAGGTACTTGAGACCTGGCTTGGCTTTGGAAAACAGGATACTGGGCTAGATGGACCATTGGTCTGACCCAATATGGCTACATAAGTACATAAGTATTGCCATACTGGGACAGACCAAAGGTCAATCAAGTCCAACATCCTGTTTCTAACAGTGACCAATCCAGGTCACAAATACCTGGCACGATCCCTAAAAAGTGCAAAACATTTTATGCTGCTTATCCCAGAAATAAGCAGTGAATTTTCCCCAAGGCCATTTTAATAATGATCTATGGACTTTTCCTTTAGGAAGTCATCCAAACCTTTTTTTTTTAAACTCTGCTTAGCTAACTGCCCTTACCACATTCTCTGGCAACGAATTCCAGAGTTTAATTACACGTTGAGTGAAGAAAGATTTTCTGTGATTCGTTTTAAATGTATTACTTTGTAGCTTCATTGAATGCCCCCTAGTGCTAGCCAGGGGCGTAGCTACGCGTGGCACCCAATCTCAGCTCAGGCCCACCCTGTCTCAGCCTGTGCACCAATCAGGACTTTGGTTTTCGGGCTTCAGGAGGACCCCTACAAGCTTACCTTTGCGGCCAAGTTCCCTTGGAGTGGATGCTGCTGCTCTATTGCCAGCAGCACTTCTAGCAAAGTAGCGCCGGAGCTCCAAATAACTTTCGGGGTCGATTTTGCTAGAAGTGCTGCTGGCAATAGAGCAGCAGCATCCACTCCAA
This sequence comes from Microcaecilia unicolor, assembly GCF_901765095.1. Lineage (NCBI taxonomy): Eukaryota > Metazoa > Chordata > Amphibia > Gymnophiona > Siphonopidae > Microcaecilia > Microcaecilia unicolor. Next base: position 265,111,652 of record NC_044037.1, read on the forward strand.
GGGAACTTGGCCGCAAAGGTAAGCTTGTAGGGGTCCTCCTGAAGCCCGAAAACCAAAGTCCTGATTGGTGCACAGGCTGAGACAGGGTGGGCCTGAGCTGAGATTGGGTGCCCCCTCCCCCCTGCTGTGCTGCTGGAGAAATCTGGCAGTCTGCAGCAAAATCGGCCCGGGAAGTTATTTTATTTGGAGTTGGACTGGAGCTCTGGGCTGGCACTGCTTTTTTAAAACGTAGCTGCCGCACTTCTAGCCTCTGCTCCTTCACCTGCACACCGGATACGGCACCGCTCCCGCACTGCAGAAAAATTGGCACAGGGGCAGGGAGTTGTTTATTGGAGCTCTGGAACTGCTGATTTTTAACTTAGCTGCAACCACCCCCCCCCCCCCCCCCCCCCCCGCTGAGTATTCATCAGTCCCAGGCCTTGCAGCTCAGCTGAGTGCTCTGCAGGTGCTCTCACCGGAGTCTGCTCCCCATCCACCCAGGGCCCTCTGAGGTGTGCATGGTGCATACAGATGGAAAAATCAGCGGTTCCTGCAGCTCAGCAGGCCGTCTCCCTGTTGGAGTGTCAGCTGAAGAAGTTCGGCCCTCTCAGCACTCACCCACAGCCACAAACAGGCACAGCAGTCAGCACATAACTGCAGTCTTTCCGGAAACTCTACACTTAAAACCCAGGTAAAAACAAATGTTTCAATTTTAGTTATGTGTAATACTGGTGGACTTATGGGTGGGGGTGGGGTGGGGTGAGCTGTTCACTACCTAGGGGGGAAAAGGTATATTTAATTTAATACTGCTGGATTTCTTTCTGGGTGGGAGGTGAGCTCAGTGCCCAGCTTACAATTTAAAAAAAAATTGTATTTAATGTTGGTTGGGATAGTCTCTGCAATACCCAGGTTAAAATTAAAAAAAAAAAAAAGTTTTATTTTTTAATGTAGGCAGGTATCTGAGTAGGAGTGTACTCTGCAGTACCCAGGACATTAAAAAAAAAAAATAAGGTTTTGCATTTAATGCAGGGAGGTGGTGGAAATGCCAGACTCTGGCTGGGGGGGATGGTAGGGAATAAGACAGGGCTTACATTAGGCTACATGGAGGGGTAGTGAGATAGGGTCGAGCTGATGCCTAGCTACGGGATGGATGGTAGGGAGAGGAAGGGCTGATGTTGGGTTACAGGAATGGATGGATGGAGGGGGTAGGGAAAGGGCAGTATTTTTTAAGTCAGTGCCGGGCTACAGGGACAGATGGGGGGAGTAGGGAAGGGCTGATTCTGGGCTATGGGGATGGATTGGGAGGGTAGGAAAGAGGGAAGAGCTGATGTCGAGCTACAGTATGTGGTTTATGTTGATGCAGGGCAGCTGTTGGGCAGACTACTTAGAAGTCCTTATCAAGTGCATTCTAAGGCATTATTTTGTAGTATCCCAAGAAACACTACTCATATCTATACACATAGTGCCCACCCATATTAGCTCTGGGCCCACCCAAAATGTCAGGTCTGGCTACGCCACTGGTGCTAGCATTTTTGGAAGGAGTAAACAGATGCTTCACATCTACCCTTTCCACTCCACTCCACTCATTATTTTATAGACTACTCTTATGTTCCTAAATTATGTCCTAAAGAATGGGCAACAATATATAGAGATTTAATATGCTTTCCTTGTATGTTTCATGTTTGCATAATTTGTTTGCTTTGGTAAAATATAGCTTTACAGGTGTGACTCTGCCAAGTCTATTTGAATCTTTATTTTCATTTTGTAATAACAGTGACAAGCTGTAGTTGCCTGGCTGTTTAATATAATCTTTTTAGAAAGGAGTCTCTCCTTACATAGTGTTCTGTTTTTCATACTGCTAGGCTGCCTGCTGACACTCCAAATTGCTTTTCCCTTTCAGATTCTAATACCTTGCCTCCCCTTTGATTTTGCTAATTTACCCATTTGTAAAGAGCCTTCAGGATTACACCACACAGACCCTTTGAAGGGATTGAAAAAAGTACATCTATTTTAACATCAGTGCTGCACCCAAGGATTACTGTTCAATAAATTCAGGTTATGATGTTCCACATAGATAGGGCACACACCAATTTCTAATATGCCAAATGCATTTTCTGCATTTATAAATCTATCGCTTTTGTAATGTCTTTAAGGGGCACATCCAACTATTTCTAATCAGGATTTGTGCTACCTACTGGTTCAATTCTAACAGGACTGCCAAGAGACTGAGCTAGGCCCGGGGCAAGGCCACCAGTATAGCCCCCCCCCCTCCAGGACCACTGCTGCTGCCCCCTCCCCAGACCAACACGTAACCAGACCACAAAAATTGGGGGGGCAGGAGCTCAAAGTGTGTGTGTGTGGGGGGGGGGGGCACATTTTGCCCCACTTCCCTGCCCCCACCGCAACTCCACATACCTTGGCTAGTTGGGGTCCCTATGCCCAGCCAGCAGAAGCCTTCCTTCAGTGCTATTCTTCATTGCATTTCCTGCCCTGTGGCTGCTTTCCCCCTCATGCCCCGCACACATGTGCAATGTGAGGGGAAAAGCAACTGTAGGGCAGGCAATGTAGAGAACAGCACTGGAGAAAGACTTCTGCTGGCAGGTCTTGGAGACTCCCACCAGCCAAACCAGAGGCTCTAAAGCCCTATGTCTGCTCCTCCCCAGCCTCTGGGGGGGGGGGGGGGCAGTGCCGGAGTTTTCTTTCTCCTGCGCCTCTTGGGACGCGCTCACCTGGGTCCCATCAGAAGCAAGAGAGAGACAGACCCCGACGCCGAGCCCCTCTTGGAGACCGGGCCCAGGTGAATCTTATCCCCCTTGACCCCCTCTCTTGGTGGCCCTGAGTTCTAATTTGACATCCTCCTCCTCCTCCAAGGTTTTGGAGATAATGACAACAAGCTCCCAAATGCCAAAGGTTCAAGTTCCACACAGGTAGTGTAACCCTAGTCTCACCACACAGTTCTGGGCATCAGCTAGCTCTTCGGGTCTGTGCCCAAACCAGAGCCACAACAAAAATTTTATTTCACTGAGCTGGGTGCAGGCCGGGGCCAGCTTCATCATGATAAGCCGTAGGGTTTTAAGCCAGACTTTCATTAATTGTTCTTTGTAAGTCTGGGAGCAAAATGTCTTCACTTGCACTAAAAAGAAATTCTCTTCAATCCAGGTTTTATAACAAGTATAATAACTTTACTGGAACAGGCAGATATCCAAATTTCATACGTTTCTTGAAACAAAAACAGTTCTGAGATGTTCTGAGAGAAGAGGACATTTCTCTGGTAAGTGAACATCATTTTGCTCTGTACTTTGGGAACTTGAAGATTGGGGTTTAAAGGAGGAATTGCAGATTATTGATAGGCAGAATAAAAAATTTTTAAAAAGCAAACTTTATCAATTAGTCTCCATATTCTTTCCCCCCTATATTTAAAACTTGAACTTTGTACCATAGCATTAACAGATAGCCTCAAGCAAGCACAGCAGGGCCTAGTTCAGACTTAGAGAAAAAAAGAAAAGAAAAAAGAAAAGCAAGCATTATTAACTAGTTTCCATAGTGTACAACCCTTTTCCCATAGTTTTAAACTGAAACTTTCTCTAGAGGTATTTCACTTTCTAGCTTATTTTCAAAAGGGAAGGACGCCCATCTTGCGACACAAATCGGGAGATGGGCGTCCTTCTCCCGAGGTCGCCCAAATCAGCATAATCGAAAGCCGATTTTTTTTGTGTCCTCAACTGCTTTCCGTCACGGGGACGACCAAAGTTCATGGGGGCATGTTGGCAGTATACCAAAGGCGGGACGGGGGCGTGGTTAAGAGATGGGTGTCCTTGGACGATAATGGAAAGAAGAAGGGCATCCCTCACGAGCATTTGGTCGACTTTACTTGGTCCCTTTTTTTTCACGACTAAGCCTCGAAAAGGTGCCTGAACTGACCAGATGACCACCGGAGGGAATCAAGGATGACCTCCCCTTACTCCCCCAGTGGTCACCAACCCCCTCCCCCCAAAAAAAATTTAAAAAACATTTTTGCCAGCCTCTATGCCAGCCTCAAATGTCATACCCAGCTCCATCACAGCAGTATGCAGGTCCCTGAAGCAGTTTTAGTAGGTACTGCAGTGCACTTCAGGCAGGCAGACCCAGGCCCATCCCCCCACCTGTTACACGTGTGGTGGTAAATGTGAGCCCTCCAAAACCCAGCTGAAACCCACTGTACCCACATGTAGGTGCCCACCTTCATCCCTAAGGGCTATGGTAGTGGTGTACAGTTGTGAGATTGGGTTTTAGGGGGGGTTGGGGGGGCTCAGCACCCAAGGTAAGGGAGCTATGTACCTGGGAGCAATTTATGAAGTCCACTGCAGTGTCCCCTAGGGTGCCCGGTTGATGTCTTAGTATGTGAGGAGGGCCAGTGCACTATGAATGCTGGCTCCTCCCACAACCAAAGGGCTTGGATTCAGTAGCGTAGCCAAGGGTGGGCCCGGATGGGCCCATGCCCACCCACTTTTGACTCAGGCCCACCCAGTAGCAGCACACCTGTGAAGTGTCTGGCAGGGATCCCCAAGCCCCACCAGCCAAAAATTCCCAACAACTGTCCTTCCTGCATACCAGCCTTCCCTCTAATGTATTCCCGCCTATGCGGAAAGAGGAAGTTGCATCAAAGGGAAGGCTGTGGGGCCAACATGAGCAGTGTGTATTAGTTGCTGCTCGCTGCCAGTGAAAATCTGCTATTTAAAAGGCATGGGGGGAGGGGGATGTTTGAGAGACCATGCAGGCGAGAGAAGGAGAGACCAAATCACTTGTGGGACAGGGCAGAGTTCTTCTGCCCACCCATCTTGGGCCCAGGCCCACCCAAAATTAGGTGTCTGGCTACGCCCCTGCTTGGATTTGGTCGTTTTTGAGATGGTCATCCTGGTTTCCATTATGGCCGAAAACCGGGGACGACCATCTCTACGGTCGACCTAAATGTTGAAATTTGAACGTCCCCGACCATATTATCGAAACGAAAGATGGACATCCATCTTGTTTCGATAATACGGGTTTCCCCACCCCTTCGCCGGAACGTCCTTAGAGATGGACACCCTTAGACATGGTCGTCCCTGTTCGATTATGCCCCTTCATGTATCAAACAGTTCAATTTGCTGAAAGAGGATTTTATGCCAATCCAAGACCTTTGGTATAAATCTCAACTACTTAACTGATAGTCTTTTTTTTAAATCCTGGGGTATTTACATATTTACAACACCACCAGTTCTCCAATACCCATCCTTTCTGGCAAAACAATTCAAGGCTGTGCATCCTGTAGCACGCTGCCCAGTACAGTGTTGCAAAGGGACAGAAATTTCACTCATCCTCACCCGTCCCCACTGGAATCTCCCCCATCCCTGCCTGTCCCCACAAGTAATCTCCTCCATCCCCGTGCTCAAATAACTCAACTTGTGGTGAAATAACTCAATTTAACAGTAGCTCATCTTGATAATGTCCCCTCTCAGTGCTTAGGGGGATTTCAATGTTATCAACCATATCCATTAATTTTTTTTTAGTGTTATTATAATTACCATGGCACAAGGAAAGGATAGGTAGGCTGACCTGGCACTACACTTCTGCAGGATCCCCACAGGACCAGTGTCCATCCCCAGAGGATCCCCGCAGGACCTGTGTCCATCCCTGCGGGATCCATGCAGGGCCTGTGTCCATTTCCATGGGACTCCCATGGACCTGGAGGTAATCCCTGTGGGAGTCCTGCAAGATTCCTGCTAACCCCATTCCCATGCAGCTTTCTACTGTCCTGCTGAACTTTTACCCAGCCACTGGACCTCCTCAGAACCAGACTTCCCTGTCCTCCCTCCAGAGGAGCACTTCTTCAAGTTGCTGCCTCTGGCACCGATTAGGCTCTTTCTTGTTCTGCTCCTGAGCTGGGTTAACACTTTCTACCCCCCAGAGCACATACTTGGCCTGGATTGGCCGCTGTTATGGACAGGATGCTGGGCTCGATGGACCCTTGGTCTTTTCCCAGTGTGGCATTACTTATGTACTTGTGTGAATGCTAAAAATGCGCCTATTCACTCTTTGGCAAATAGTATTTTATAGGCGGGTGCATAATAGATGGAGTCTAGAAGTCCTTAGAAGGGACTCACATTTATGAGCATAACTGATAAAATATTACAAGATATGTGCATATCTCTGGCATTTTGGCTCAAGCATTGGGTGATTCTTCATGCCTAACAGCATACACATGTATATACCTGGTTATAATAGTATTCTATAAAGAAAATAGGCAGCTACTTTCCTTTATAGAATAGGTGATACATAGGTGCCCTCTGAGTGTCTAAAATAAGCCCACTGTTTCTCCCTTAGTGTCAACGAATTCATTAGCTGTTAATGGAGTGTTGTGATAACAACATGCACTAAGTCCTATGGGGCCTCCAAGTAATACATGAACATAGCCATCAAATTGATCACTGATGAATAAAGATACTGTAACCTACTCTGTTTCAGATGAAGATAGACTCTGAGGAAAATAGTTGTAGGCAACTCAGGAGCCCAACTAGGACCCTCAACAGTACAAATCACTAACCCCATCAACAGAATCCTGGATTAAGTAGAGGAAATAAAGCTAAATTTCAGGATTTTTCATTGAAGGACCAGTCATACGTAAGAATAACAACAATTTTATTTGGAAATTCAGATGTGATTGTGCATAACCTATTATACTTCTGAACAGCAGTAGCTTTCCCAAACATTTTAGCAATTTCTTAGTAATTCAGCTGAATTAGTTCAAATATTGATCAAACTTGTGTTTAACAAGCCAATGCAGCAAAGCCAGGGGAAATTATTTCAGCAACTATCACCAAGGAAATAAAATTACTACTACTACTACTAACTAGCATTTCTAAAGCGCTACTAGGGTTACGCAACGCTGTACAATTTAAACATAGAAGGACAGTCCCTGCTCAAAGAGCTTACAATCTAAAAGACAAGAGAACAATCTAAAGACAAGTGAACAATCTAGAGGACGAGTGAACAGTTAGTCTGATAGGGTGGATAGATTGGGGCATTCTATATACTGTATCTCGAGCGGTTAGGCGCCGAAGGCAGCATTGAAGAGGTGAGTTTTAAGCAGAGATTTGAAGATGGGTAGGGAGGGGGCATGGCGTATGGGTAAAGGAAGATTGTTCCAGGCATAGGGTGAGGCAAGGCAGAACGAGCGGAGCCTGGAGTTGGCAGTGGTAGAGAAGGGTACTGAGAGAAGGGCTTTGTCCTGTGAGCGGAGGTTACGGGCGGGAACATAGGGGGAGATGAGGGTGGAGAGGTAAGTACTTGTATCCAAAAGATAAGTGCCAGCTCTCATGATTTTGTGAATGGCTTTGTGAACATATGTGTAAAAATGCTCTATTCAATTACTTTATTAATAGTTTTGACAAAAAGTTAAAAACATAAAATTACAAAAGAAGTGAAGAAGAAAGTAAAAAAGTAATAAACAGTGGAGGTTATTTTAGCCAATGAAGAAATGCTGTTCTGTGAGTTTATAAGCAAGATTCAAATTTAGACCACGGACGTGCAGAGGCTTTTTCCTCCTATATTTTACTCTATTAATAACTGAAATGATCACAAGATGAAGTAATAGGGGAGACATAATAGAGGTATATAAAATAATGAGTGGAGTGGAACAGGTGGATGTGAAGCGTCTGTTCACGCTTTCCAGAAATACTAGGACTAGGGGCCATGCGATGAAACTACAGTGTAGTATTTTTAAAACAAATCGGAGAAAATCTTTCTTCACCCAATGCGTAATTAAACTCTGGAATTCGTTGCCGGAGAACGTGGTGAAGGCGGTTAGCTTGGCAGAGTTTAAAAAGGGGTTAGACGGTTTCCTAAAGGACAAGTCCATAAACCGCTACTAAATGGACTTGGGAAAAATCCACAATTCCAGGAATAACATGTATAGAATGTTTGTACGTTTGGGAAGCTTGCCAGGTGCCCTTGGCCTGGATTGGCCGCTGTCGTGGACAGGATGCTGGGCTCGATGGACCCTTGGCTTTTCCCAGTGTGGCATTACTTATGTACTTATGTAGTTTACTCACCACAATATTTACAACCACATATTTGTTTTGAACAGTTGTTTTCACTTTGGGTGGTTGAGTTCTTAATATTTAGAAGTGACTCTTAAAAAAATTAAAACATGACCTCAACCATGAGTGCAAGTGGCGGGAGCCCAGAACACGCACATAAATAATCTGCCCACGTGCAAAACAGTCACACAACCAATTAAAAATGTTTTTTTCTCATACCCTAATCCACCCGAGGGACAAAAAGAGTTTTAAAATCTACAACTGAAGCTCACAGCACCACAGACCTAAAAGACCATTTTAAAATGAAAATAATTTTAAACCTAAGCCAGGTGTCCTCACCTCTTAACTTGTCCCCCATGTCCTATTTAGGATTCCCCTGGACTTCTTTGGGGTCCAGAATGACCTACCGTGGCAGCAGCAAAAAGCCACGATTTGCCATAGAAGACTTCCAGGCAGGTGGAAAACTGAGGCCCTGGCTTTACTTGAGGCTTACCAGAGCTGTGGAAAAAGATGCATGCACTGGAGCTCCGCTGTACAGGTTCAAAGCAGGCCATTTTCCTGGCTGCCTCTGGCCCAGGAGCCCTCATTTGCAGCTGCTACGGCTCCTGCCCCAAAGGCCCCTAGACCACATTCAGACTCGGAGTAGGTCACCACTGACTGACAATGACCCTCCCCAGACCCTGGAATGACCCCAGAACTGGCACAAGGTATTTTTAAAATCTTTTTTAATACCTGGGTTACAATACAACCATGTTGCTCCTCTTCTGAGACAAGAACATTGGCTCCCTCTATGCACACATGTCCAATACAAAATTCGGACTTTAATTCATAAAATTGTCACTTCTGGCCAACCCTCTTTCTTTCTCAATATCTGTTACCTTACTCCCCCATTAGGCACTTCACTCCTCAGGTTAGGGTTACCATATTTTGTCCCCCAAAAAGGAGGACACATGCCCCGCCCCCACCACATACCTCACCCTTCCCCCGTCACACCTTCGCTCTGCCCCTGTAACATTTTCTCCTCCACCCTGTCATATACCCCGTCGCCCCCCATCCCCGTCACCCCCTACCCTTACCTTACTACTGCCCTAGTGGTCTAGTGACCTCTTCGGGGCAGGAAAGAGCCCCCTCTTTCCTGCCGGAGCGCTGCCCTGCATGCATCCTTCCTGTTGCTGATCCTCGGTGCAGAGTTAAAATGGCCACCGAAAGTTGAAGTCTCGCAAGGTCACTTCAACTCTCGGTGACCATTTTGAATCGGCTCCGAGGATCAGCAACAGGAAGAATGCATGCAGGGCAGCGCTCTGGGCAGGAAAGAGGGAGCTCTTTCCTGTCCCGAAGGCGGACGAGGTCACTAGACCACCAGGGCACTAGTAAGTAAGGGGAGGGGAGGCTAGCAATCTGCCCGTTTGTCCAGAAATCCGGACAAACAGGCAGATTGGCAAAACCCGTCCGGTTGCCCGGACATGCCCTCAAAAAGAGGGCATGTCCGGGTAAATCCGGACATATGGTAACCCTACCTTTGATCAGCATTTCCTTCCTGCTTTACAGAAGTAACCTTGGCTACTTTCCGGAAAACAATATTTTCTGTGGCTGGTCCTGTTCTTTGGAATATGCCCTCTACAGATTTGTGATTACTGCACTCCCACTCAGATTTTAGAGCAGCCCTCAAAACCCACCTATTTAAACAAATATATGGGTCCACTACCCAATTTTCTAGGCCTCTCCTGCCCTTTCTTCCTACATGGGCCTTATTTATTGGAGACTTATGCTTACAACACCAACGCTGGTATTTACTAAACCGCTAGCGCGGCTGGGTGTGCTCTAGTACCAACACAGCCCACTCACTTTGAATGGACTGAGTCAGCAATGCCACAGGGAAGCCACTTGCGCGGCTTAGTAAACAGACCCCCAAGCCTGTTGGACTCTTTGCCCCCCCCCCTTCTTGCTGTCATTAAGTAATACTCCCCTCACACCCCCTCTTTCTCTTCTTCTGCTTATAATCTTTTCCTTCCTTCCTTCCTTCCTTTATTTATTTTTATTGCATTTGTATCCCACATTTTCCCACCTCTTTGCAGGCTCAATATGGCTTACAATGCATCTTGAATAATGGAAATATATTAGAAAATAGACATTTAGAGTGTTACAGAAGGATCTTGGGCAACATGATAATGATAAACAAGATAGTAGTAGTATAACAAGCAGATGTTGTAAGACAGTTCTGAATATATGTGGAGGAGTTGTGTGTGTTCACTTTGGTTGATCTTTGTGGTAAGCCTTGTTAAATAGATGGGTCTTCAGCAATTTGCGGAAGTCCGTTAGTTCATAAATCATTTTTAAGTTACGCGGTAATGCGTTCCATAACTGTGTGCTCAAGTAGGTAAAGTTTGACGTGTGCATTAGTTTGTATTTTAGACCTTTGCAGTTAGGGAAGTGCAGATTAAGGAATATGCGGGATGATCTTTTGGCATTCCTGGGTGGTAAGTCTATCAGGTCTGACATGTAGGCTGGTGCATCTCCGTGTATGATTTTGTGGACTAAGGAGCATATTTTGAACGTGATGCATTCTTTAAGTGGGAGCCAGTGTAGTTTTTCTCTTAAGGGTTTAGCACTTTCATATTTTTTTTTACCGAATATGAGTCTAGCTGCAGTGTTCTGGGCTGTTTGAAGTTTCTTGATTATTTGCTCTTTATAGCCGGCGTAGAGTGCGTTGCAGTAGTCTAGATGACTGAGCACCATTGATTGTACCAGGTTACGGAAAATAGTCCTTGGGAAGAAAGGTCTTACTCTTTTTAATTTCCACATTGAGTGGAACATCTTCTTGGTTGTATTTTTCGCGTGGCTCTCAAGTGTTAGGTGTCGATCGATGGTAACACCAAGAATTTTTAGGGTATCCGAAATTGGAAGGTTCAGTTTTGGTGTGTTAATGACGGTAAATTTGTTCTTGTTATGTTGAGAGGTGAGTATTAGGCATTGGGTTTTTTCTGCATTAAGTTTCAGCCGAAATGCATCTGCCCATGAATGCATGATCTGGAGGCTTTGGTTGATGTCATTGGAAATTTCCTTTAGATCTTGTTTGAATGGGATATAGATCGTGACTATCCTTTATATATTGTAGTTCATTTTTCTACTATGGCTCTATTATTACTGATGTTCTAAACAGCTATGATGACACATACCTTTGGTGGTATATCAGATAAAGAAACCTGCAATGGAAACCTTAGCATGCTTTGGTAAAAAGCCCCCTTAGAATACTGCATAGGTTAAATCCATTTCTTAAGGCAGATGATTTTTGAATAGTATTCCAGACTCTAGTCATAGAAATTGCAATAGATTCTTGTGATTTTCTATATAGTGGATTACCATCGTTATATCTAGGAGTACTTCAGCTGGTTAAAAAGGCTGCCACGTGACTCCTTATGAGCTGTTTTCAACTGGAATATATTACCCCAGAGCTGCTTGTGTTATGCTGGTGCCTGTTAATTGGACAGCAGCATTTAACATTTTGCTTCAGGAGGCCACTGAGGAAAAGGCTTTTCTACTGTAAAGTTTCCTTTACACATGGGAAAAGGGCTTTTCTAAAATTGTGTGTCTATATACACACTTGGACAATAATGCACATATGTAAACTCAGGCTGTACATGACATTCCAAAGAAGGATTGGGGGCTGATTTTGCTGTGTAAGCAAGTACTTAAAATGCACACACACAGGCACACATTTATGCCTCTCTTAGCACAAAATAAGTATACTATTCACATTTTAGTCTCCCTGATACAAAAAAAAATCCTCTTAATGTTGAAAATTTTAAGAAAGGTTGTTCCAATCTGCTTTAAATCTATCATTCGCTTGTGTTCTCTAAAAGCCATCCATTATGCTGAACTGATAAGTTGTTATTAATAGCCCTGTCATCCAGAGAGGCTCCACTTACGAGAACTCGAGCTCATGCTTTATCTAATGCCACTGCAATAATTTGGACTGAATTAGTTTATGATGTCTGGGCAGAGGGGAATTTGCTTATATTGAGCAAAAAAGGGAAGGTGCTTTATTTTGATCAGCCATTGGGGTAACATTGGACTCATGGAGGGTAATTTTATAACGGGACTGGAAGGAGCTTCTTTTATGCTTATTTCATAAAGATGATTAGGCTTCGATTTATCTTTATAAAATAGTTACATTAATTTGGCAGACATTCTGCTTTAGAAACAGTTGAAAATATCCACCCATACATTAGGGAAAGGAGGATGGGATTTGATATACCACCTTTCTGTGGTAACAAAGTGGTTTACACATTATATAAAGGTACATAATTGAAGTAGACATATAAATTAAGATATTTTATAATCTATAAGGTCGATTTTTAGTAGACAGCAGTCAGCGTTTTGCTGAGTGTTGCAAGCTTTATTCCTAGATAGTCAACTCCTGCCATGACTATGCAATAGGGCATATGTGACCAGCTAAGACATAGCCAGTCAAGTGCGATATGACTGTGTTGTATGTGGTCCTATTTATGCAGTTATTTTAGCCTGTTAACGGCTGAATATTGGCCTTTAACTGGCTAAGTGCCAACTTCACCCCTGGAACACCAACAAAGTAGTCAGTTTCTGCTTAGGCACTAAATGGGCATATGTCAAGCCGTAGCTGACTATTGCCAAACCTGTGATGTGTGCTAAAGAGTGGGCAAGACCCAAGACAGTGGTGGACTTTGTACCAGATATCCTGACGCGGTAGCCTTATCCTCCATAGAATCAGAGAAAATTGCCACTGCCCTGCTAGAAATATTTTCCTGGGTAGGATATCCACAAGAAATACTCTCAGAACAAGGGATACAGTTTATGTCTGAGTTGATCCAGAATCTGTTGGCACACTGTGGAGTGAAATCTGTATGTATCACCCTAAACTTAATAGGTTGGTGGAAAGATTTAATGGGACATTAAAGCAGATGTCAAAGACTTTTGTGAAATCAGGAGACCATGACTGGAAAAAAATACTTACTCTACCTACTGTTTGCATACAGAGAAGTACCTCAGAAGTCTACAAGGTTCTCCCCATTTGAGTTGCTTTATGGCCAGAGGGTAAGAGGGCCCCTTGACCTAATTAGTGAACATTGGAAGGGGAAAGTTGATACCTCTGACAGCCCTGTAATTGAATATGTTGTTAATATGCAGCAGAGATTAGAAGAAATTGTGGGCTTTGTCAGAGATAACTTGCATGCAGTCCAGACTAAGCAAAAGACCTGGTATTATCGTAAGGCTTGAAAAAGAGAGTTATATGCCAGCAGGTACTTGTTTTAGTCTCAGTTCACCAGAATAAACTTCAAGGTAATTGGGCGGGACCTTGCAAGGTCATAAGGTGTCTGAATGATACAAACTATGTTATACCTATGGACTCTCAAGACAGAAAGCAGCGTACCTTTCATGTAAATATGTTAAAAGCCTATGCAAATCACACATCAATGGTGCTAGCTGTGTGCAGCCTACTAGAAGAGTGTCAGGATAGTGAACCCATACCTGACCCCCTAACAGAGACATTATCAGAGGGATCCGTACAAGTTGTAGTGGGAGAACAATAAACCCCTTCCAGAAACAGCAGTTAGAAGCAGTATTGCAAAAGTAAGCTGATGTGTTTTCCACTAAACCAGGACTTACCCATTTGGCAAGCCACAGTGTAAACACTGGAGGCCAGGGTGCCTATCGAATATCTGCTGAGGTGGAGAGGCAAATGAAGCAGGAGATTGATGAGATGCTAGCCCTAAGTGTTATAAAGAAGTCTTATAGCCCCTGGGCTTCTCCTGTAGTTCTTGTTCCCAAAAAAGATGGCACAACCCGCTTCTGCATGGATTACAGGAGACTTAATGAATGTACTGCATCTGACGCCTATCCAGTGCCCCGGATGGATGGGTTACTAGACCACTTAGCTGGGGCCCAGTGCCTGATTACAATGGACCTTTGCCGAGGGTACTGGCAGATTCCCCTAACATCAGCATTTATTACCCCATTTGGTCTGTATGAATTTACTGTGATGCCTTTTAGAATGAAAAATACCCCTGGTACATTTCAATCCTTAGTGAATCATCTGTAAGATAGACTCCCGGAGCATGCTAAGGCTTATCTTGATGATATTGCTGTGTACAGCCAGACATGGGATAACCACCTGATCCATTTGAGTGGAGTGCTGAACCAGATCAGGGAGGCCTGCCTGACTTTAAAACCTAGTAAATATCAGGTGGGGATGGCAGAAGTGCAGTATTTAGGGCACAGAGTGGGAGGTGGACAGCTGAAGCCTGAACCAGCTAAGGTTGAAACTATACAAAACTGGCCCACTCCCCAAACTAAAAAGCAAGTATTGGCCTTCTTTAGAACAGCAGGCTATTACAGGAAGTTTGTGCCTCACTACAGCACTATAGCCAAGCCCTTGACTGACTTAATTAAAAAGAGACTATCCCGAATCATTATCTGGTCGCAAGAATGTGAAGAGGCCTTCCAAAAATTAAAAACAGCATTAGCTACTGAACCAGTACTAGTTGCACCTAGGGTTACCATATGGCTCCAGAAAAAGGAGGACTGATTGAGCCAGTCTGGGTTTTGCTTTCATTGCTTTCAATGGAAGCAAAACCTGGACTGGATCAATGTGTCCTCCTTTTTTTTTGAGCCATATGGTAACCCTACACCTGATTACCAGCAAAGATTTGTGGTACAGACTGATGCCTCGGCATATGGCATTGGGGCTGTACTAAGTCAACTAAATAACAGAGGGAAGAAGCACCCCATTGTGTATCTGAGTCGCAAGCTCCTCGACAGAGAGGTAGCCTATGCCACTTTTGAAAAAGAGTGACTGGCCTTAGTGTGGGCCCTCAAAAAATTACAACCATATCCGTATGGGTGAGACGTTACTGTCATCACAGATCACAATCCATTGGTCTGGCTTAAGAGAGTCTCAGGAGAGAATGGGAAACTACTCCAGTGGAGTCTGCCCCTGCAAATGTACAACTTCACCATACAGCAGCGGAAAGGCAGTGAACATGGTAACACTAATGGCCTCTCCAGAAAGAAAGATCCAGAACCACCCTGACACTGGATTATCAAGACCCAATCAGCGGTCTGTAGAGGCTTCAGCCCAGGGTCTCTCTCTTGAGGAGGGAGATGTGACAGGACAGTGTGTTTTAAGCCTGTAAATCATACTGAATATTTCTTGAAGTATATTTCTTTAGTTTGGCCAGCAGGTGGTGCATGTTTATGTTTAAAACTGTTACAGAGGAATGACCATTCCTTCTTTTAGTTAACACACAGATAAAGGAAATGTCTGTAGTGATTTAACCAGCTTTTTTTGAAACTTGTTGTTCTGGGCTCTGATTGTCCCAGGAACTCATTTCATTTGGATTGTACTGGCTTTTGCTCAAGTCTCAGCCCAGGAGAAGAGGGAGAGAAAGCTCTTTGCTGAAGCCCTGTAAAAAAACAGTTATATTTGATAACTGGTGAGCAGCTATATGTCCTGATCTCCCCAGGTACTTTTTAGAAAGCAAACAAATGTTTAGTTAGTGTTATAATTGACCCACATTTCAGTTACTTGTTATTATTTTGTTTATTGCACTTTTGCCAATGCCCCAATGCCAATATTTGTATGACAATAAACCATATTAGTTTGTTGCCTCTGCCTGTCTGGAATGATAAAGAATCCTGTTGGTTTGTGTGTTGGGTCTGTGAGTGCTTTCTGGGAACTGTAAGAATACTGGGAGTGTGGCCTCCAGCATCCTAGAAATCACTGGGGATAATTTGAGAGCGGGAGACTTGCCCAGAGGTGGTTGTGACTCAGTTGGTGGGAGGTAGGTGCTAGTGTAGAGTACAGGTGGCAGGTGCAGGTGGACCTGAGCTGTACTGAGGATAGACCCTCTAAGTGGTCTTGGGGTAACCCCAGGCGGGTGGCTAGATGTTTCATGACAACTCCTATATGCATACTTCATGATTCTGCCACACTCTGCCTAGACCATACCCCTGGCAATGCTTTCAGTAAAAAGTATGTACATTCATGCCATCATGTGTACTTTTTTATGCTTCATAATTTTTATTACTTTATATTAAACTTAAACAGAAATACACTGTTAAGTGAAAAACAGCCAATAAAGAAACATTTTACATTAATCCATTCACCATTACAGTTCAATGGCTTCCTTAGACCTCAAAATTTGGGGGGTTAGAATACGTGGAGTACTTCTACATTATCAGTTTTCAATACATTTATATAAGAAAATATGACACCGTAATCTCAATCCTATTATTATCTCTATCGTTGTTTTGAGTCTAAGAACAACTTAAGCTGATCTGGAACATAAAAAACATATTTAGTACTGTTAAACCTCACAATACATTTACATGGATAGGCTAACAGAAAAGAGCCTCCCAGTTCCATTATTTTTGACCGCATTGAAAGAAACTGCTTTCGCTTTTGTTGTGTCACTTTTGTTACATCTGGATATAACCATATTTTTTCTCCACCGAAATTGTGGTCTGTTGTTTTAAAGTAAAGTCTCATTACTGCATTTAAGTCCTGTTGGAAAAGAAAAGTTACCAACAAAGTCGCTCTTTCAGTGGCAGTTTCTATTGTCTGTTCCAAAATCGCTGTTATATTTCCCACATCCAACTCATGTCCAGATTGAACCTTTATTATTTCATCCTTCTTTCTTGTATTAGGTATAAAGTAAATTTTTTCTAATGGAGGAATCGCTTCTTGAGGATATTTTAAGTTCTCTTTAAGAAATCTTGCAAATAAATCTTGGGGAGAGACCCCATATAATTTAGGAAAATTAAGCAAGCGCAGGTTCAATCTTCTATTATAATTTTCAATATTTTCAAGTTTTCTCCTAATATCTACATTATCTTTTATTACTGCAACTTTAAATTCATTAGTTTGTTCCACTTCCTTTTGCAAACTCTCAATTTTCTGAGAAAAATCTTGATTAGTTGTCTCAACAGAATCTTTCAATTCTTGAATCTTATTTCCTAGGGTTTTTACCTCTCCAGATGAATTTAAGAGGGTTTTCTCCATCTCTAACAGTTTCAGCCATATTGTCCCCAGGCTAACCTCCGTTTCTTTCCCAGCGGATTTGGCTGTTAATATTGTTGGATTATTTGTAGTAAATAATTAGCAGATTTTAGTACACACAGCTTCAGCTTTAGAAATGTTAATTTCTTTCTTCATCTCTCTCTCATTCACCCCTGAATAATTCACTGCTGAGTCACTTTAAAGTTGAAGTAACAAAACATCTGTTTACTCACAGTTTGTAGTTAGATTATAATCAGACAGGCTTATATATACATATTACTATACATTTGTATTATCAGCTCCTTCCATGTGCTTAGATGGCAATGGATGCTCACACCACCATAGATCCTCTCAGGTTAGGAGAGATCATGAGCTCCATGTGCTCCATGTGCTGCATCTGCAGTGTCTAACCCCCACAGGAAGTTGCATAGCTGTGTGACCTCTCTAAGTAATTCACATCAGAGGTCACAGAGTAATCACAGAGAAATAATAGGTGACAGGCAATGCATGTAAAATACAATTACATTCCAACAAACCCCTTCTCATGCATAACTGTCATGCAATTATTTATTCATACAAAGTCCAAGCTTTATACGCAGATTCACAAAATGTTCTCTGGGTAACGGTTTGGTCATGATGTCAGCTGTCATCTCACTGGTGTGACAATAGTGTAGACTGATGACCCCTTCTTTCACCAACTCTCGCACGTTGTGGTATTTCGTTGCGATGTGCTTGGTGCGTGACTGAACCTTGTCATTCTGTGACAGTCGGATGCAGCTCTGATTATCTTCCACTATCTGGATTGGTCTCTGTTCAGCTATTCCAAATCCAGCAAAAGTTTTTCAATCCACATCAGTTCTCTGCACGCTTCCGATACGGCCACGTATTCAGCTTCTGTAGAAGACAAACTCACAATACTTTGTTTATGACTGGCCCATGAAATTTGTACATTTCCATACATAAACACATATCCACTTGTGGATTTATAATCAGAATGATCCCCTGCCCAATCTGAATCACAGTAACATATTAGTTTTGGATTACTATTGGCTGAAATCTTTAATTTACAATCAATGGTACCCTTTAAATACCTTACCATCCTTTTAACTGCAGTCCAATCTGATTTGGTAGGTGAGCTGACCCTTCTGCTCAAAATTCCTACTGCATTTGCTATATCAGCCCTGTATGTGGTAGCTAGATATAAAAGCTTACCTATGGCTGATCTATATTGGATGTTATCTGGTAAAGGTTCTCTTACTGTTTCATCCTTCAGAAAATCAGTGATCATGGGAGTGCTTACAACTTGGGCATCTTGCATACCTAAACTTTCAATAAGCTCATTTATTTTCTGCTTCTGGCTTAAAAGATAAGAACCATCATTTTGTTTCTCAATTTCTATACCAAGATAGTATGACACATTACCAAGTTCTTTTATCTCAACATTGAGGTTTAAACATTTTACAATGTCCTTGTACTCTTGCTCACTTTTGCTTGCAATGAGCAGATCATCAACAAAAGCTAAAATGTATGCATATTGTCCATTTGTGCACCTAGTGTACAAGCATTTATCTGCTTCACCTTGCTTAAATCCTAAATTTGTCAATATTTCATGCAATTTATCATTCCAACATTTTGCACTTTGCTTTAATCCATAAAGACCTTTGTTTAATTTACACACTAGCTGTCTTTGTTTTGTATTTATGAAACCTGTTGGTTGTTCCATGTACAAGTCTTCAGTTATTTCTCCATGAAGAAACGCTGTTTTCACATCAATGTGTTTGACTTGCATGCCTTTTGAGACTGCAATGCTCAGAAGTGTTCTAATTGTCGTGTGTTTCACTACAGGTGCAAACACTTCATCAAAATCTTCTCCATATTTTTGAAGATATCCCTTTGCCACTAATCTGGCTTTATACCTTTCCACTTTTCCTTGTGCATTCCTTTTTAACTTGAATACCCATTTGCATCCTATAGCTTTCTTGCCAGGAGGTAATTTTGTAAGAATCCAAGTATTATTTTTATCCAATGCATCAATTTCTTCTTGTGCAGCTTTATGCCATTCAGCAGCTTCTTCTGCTGGCATTTTCTCAATCTCATCCCATGTTAAGGGCTCTTGAGCTTCTGCTGACTTTGTTAGGTAAGACAGTCTTGGGGGTGGAACACCTTTGTTTTCCCTGGATGAGCGTCTGACTACAGGTTGGTCTGACCTTTCCGCATCCTCTATATCTGAGAGTTCTTCTCCAATTGATTCCCCTTCTCCAACTGTACTGTCTTCTTCAATGATCCTTTCTGTGTCTGCTTCCTCTGCCTGTTCCTCGTTAGATACAGGTGAGTTGCTTTCAGACATCTGCCTTGGTATGGCATTTATATACACTGGCATGTCTATTATGGTTCTAGTTTCATATTCTGGATGATAAGGCTCATCTGGGATAATCCAGCCTTTATCAACCCTTTTGTTTTCATCAAAATATGTAACATGTCTTATGCCAACAATGCCAGTTTTCAGATTCAAAATTCTATATCCTTTGTGTCCTGGAGTATATCCAACTAAAATGCCCCTTTCTGTTGTGGAATCCAGCTTATGCCTTCTTTGTTTTGGTATATGAGCATATGCTGTACTTCCAAATGTTCTTATGTGTGACAGGTTTGGCTTCCTACCATGCCATGTCTCATGTGGTGTGCGCTCAGCGCCTTTAGTTGGCATTCTGTTTTGTAGGTACACTGCTGTGAGAATGGCTTCCCCCCATAGTCTTTTAGGGAGATTGCTATCTGACAGCATACATCTGGTCATTTCCACAAGTGACCTAAATTTTCTCTCTGCAACAGAATTTTGCTCTGGTGTGTAAGCTACTGTTGTGATATGTTGAATGCCTTCTTGTTCTAGAAATGTGCGCATGCTTTGTGAAGTGAACTCACCACCATTGTCGGTCTGAAGAACCTTTGGTTTTCTTTCAAATTTATTGCTCACCATGGCTACGTATTTCTTCAGCATGTCTGTGACTTGACTTTTCTCTTTCAGCAAATAGGCCACACAATATCTAGAGAAATCATCCAAGAATATTAGCACAAATCTGTTATTTCCCAATGATGGGATATTAAACGGTCCACATAAGTCACTGTGTATTAAGTCCAGCACTTTATTACTCCTATTTCCTGTGTATGCAGGAAATGAGGGTCTCACACCTTTTTGAGTAACACAGTCTATGCATTTCTCCATTTTACCAGCATCTGCACTTATCTGAATGCCGGTGGCCAGTTGCTTACTGTAAAGATCCTGGATCACCTTAGAATCACGATGTCCCAGGCGGCGGTGCCAGATTTCCAGACTACATTTACCATCATTCTTCCTTACTTGCGCCATATGTGAGGCTTCACCTGAAATGCTCAGTTTATAAACATCATTATGCATAAAAGCTTCAGCATACACTTCATCATTTTTAGAGATTGTGCACTTACTGTTTTCAAAATGAATCACAAATCCCTTCTTATCTAATGTAGATACACTAAGCATATTGCAAACTGCTTGGGGAATATACAAGACATCACTTACAGGAATTTCTTTAACTTCATTAGACACTTTGCATTTTAAGAATCCAATACCTTTTGCTTGGATCTTAGCAGTCCCTGCGTTTGCAGTTTTAAGAATACCTTCCTCTGGACACATTTCCTGAAAGAAATCCTTACAATTGGTTAAATGGCATGTGCTCCCTGAATCCAAAATCCAAGTACTTTCATTTGAATTATTATTTACCATAGTCAAAGATTTTTCTGCCATTAGAAAACCCTTGTGTTTATCTTTGTCCTTCATACATTTCCTGGTTTGAAAATTCTTTAGTTCCATTGGCTTAGGTGAGCTAGAGGGAGTGTTTTGTGTTTCCTTACACCATTTAGATACATGTCCCTCCTTTCCACATGAGTAGCAAATCAGCTTGCCCTTGGGTGGAGTTTTCCCATAGCTCCGCCTTCCTCTGTTCTTTGCCAAGAAATTTGTTTCATTTCTCTCTGACTTGCTTTGAGAACACATCTCCTCAGAATCATTTATTATGCATTCCTGCCTTAGTTTTGATGTTGCCTGTTCAAAAGATTGCCCTTCAATGGCCTCATTTACAGACCTAAAAACATCAAACTTCTTTGATAGTGAGGTAAAAAGAAATGCTCTTTTCAATGCATCACACATAGGAATTCCAGAAAGTTCTAGCTTTTGAAATGAAGACATAAGATGCATAATGTGATCATTACATTTACTTTTATCCCTTAATTTGGTTTCATTCAACTCTGCTAGCCAAATTGGTTGCTGCTTTGCATATGTAGTTGCATACATAGTTCTCAGTTTATATAAAATGTCCTTTGGTGTATCTTTTCCCTCCACTAATATGGCTTGTTTCTCTGAGAGAGCTTCCAAAAGCATGCACTTCACATAATAGTTTGCATTGTCCCATTCAGCCATATTTTCATCTGTTCTGTCTTGGTCTAAGCATATATTTAATCTTTTTGCTCGAAGGAGACATATGAATCTTAATTCCCACTGCCGATAATTAAACTCAGTTAATTTAGGCACCTTGAGAGAATAGAACAATGGTGAATTTCTTCCCTCAGCCATTTTCTTAGCCTTCTGTCTGCTGTGTGGGGGGAGAGAGAGACAGACTGAATCTTTCCTTTAAAACTTAAGAGAAAAATGTGGCCTTTTTTTTCTGCCTGGTAATATTTCTCTTCTTTTTCAATTCCTGGACCCTGGGCCCATAACCCTTTTGTTGGATTATTTGTAGTAAATAATTAGCAGATTTTAGTACACACAGCTTCAGCTTTAGAAATGTTAATTTCTTTCTTCATCTCTCTCTCATTCACCCCTGAATAATTCACTGCTGAGTCACTTTAAAGTTGAAGTAACAAAACATCTGTTTACTCACAGTTTGTAGTTAGATTATAATCAGACAGGCTTATATATACATATTACTATACATTTGTATTATCAGCTCCTTCCATGTGCTTAGATGGCAATGGATGCTCACACCACCATAGATCCTCTCAGGTTAGGAGAGATCATGAGCTCCATGTGCTCCATGTGCTGCATCTGCAGTGTCTAACCCCCACAGGAAGTTGCATAGCTGTGTGACCTCTCTAAGTAATTCACATCAGAGGTCACAGAGTAATCACAGAGAAATAATAGGTGACAGGCAATGCATGTAAAATACAATTACATTCCAACAAATATTGAGTCAGTCACCCCACTAGGACCGCCAGCTTCCACACTTCCGGTGTTCGTTGGTTTCTCCTGCTGACTCACTACAACCGCTGGGCTTGGAGGGATCTTCGAGAACGGCGGGGGGGAAAGAGATGTTTCACATTCCGGCGAGAGTCCCGCTCCACCCGACTCTCTCGCCAAGGAATCCACTCCGCTCACTGCCTGAGAAAGAGCGGGGAAGAAACGCTCCAGACCAGTTCTCGCTGGCGTGGACGTCCCGGTAGGTGGGGGAACTACCCGGACTATTCCTTTTCTTTTGGAGTGAGGCATTTTCTCAACAAGAACGAAAAACTAGCCGATCTGGCTGGAGCGATCTCACTGCACACCCGCTCTCGGCGCCATCTTGACACGCCCCCCTCATGTGTACTTTTATACCTGACTTTATTTTAAAAGAGTTTTTATACTTTAGAGTAAACAGAAAGGTTTTTTTTTTCACTATCACATAGAATTTCCACTGGATGGAAATGGCTTATATATAAATATAAATGTAGCTCTGCATAGAGTCAAAGACAAAACAATGTAAGGTCCTGTTCAATTCTGGAAGGAAAAAGGCCTCACAGAGCTCCTAGACTGAAACCATCCAACAGAGCTAAACCAGATCATAATGATCTTCTGTTCATCATTGTCCTGAAAAAACCTTCTTACTATATCAGTATACTTGTTTAGAGTATTGTATGTTATGTTTGGAGACCTCCCATTTACCAGCACAAGTGTGACAGGTAGGGGGGGATGGGCCTGGGTCCACCTGGCTGAAGTGCACTGCGGTATCCACTAAAAGTGCTCCAGGGACCTGCATACATGCAGGCCTCTAGGATTTGTTGCTGCTATATAACCTTGGCACACCAGTTGACACCTGAAAACTAATTTCTCCGAAAACGTCATTTATTGGAATAAGCATGCTTACTCACAGTTAACTGCAGATCAGAGGTTGTGCCCCACTGGCAACGAGTCTCCCTGGTACTGAGATTAGCAGTAGGTCAGAGCTGGCAGAATGCTGTACAATGCCCTCTTTCAGCCACATCCAAGGTAAGAACTAAGTTCTGTAATGTGGTTAACACGTGAAAGGGATCTAAAACTGGCTTACAAAAATGGTCACTACCTCATGGACTACTGGAAACAAAACAGGGCACACTCTGACCCAGTAAGCAGGGGGAAAAGCACGATGGGAGTAGAGCCTACCAACTACCAACATCGTGAGAATTTAACACAAGCTACTGGAATCACGGAGCCCAATACCCTACACCCACATAATAGAAAAGGTGTCACACTCACCTGAGAGCCACATCAGAACCAGGGAAAGGCTGTCACAGGATAGAACACATTCTGCTGTCATGGAGGTGGGTAAGGCATTTGAGGCTGGTAACAAAAGTTTTTAAAGTGGTTTTTTTTTTGGTGGGAGGGGGTTAGTGACCAATGAGGGAGGTCATCCCCGATTTCCTCCAGTGGTCATCTGGTCAGTTGGGGCACTTTTTTGGGAGTTGTTCGTGTAAAAAAGGGTCCACAAAAAGTGACCCAAAATCGCGGTAAAAACGCCTTTTTTTTCGATTATCAGCTAAAGACGCCCATCTCTCCTCGGCCGATAACCACGCCCCAGTTCCGCCTTCACCACGCCTCCGACACGCCCCCGTCAACTTTATCCACTTCCGCGACGGATTGCAGTTGGAAACACCCAAACTCGGCTTTCGATTATACCGATTTGGGTGCCCACGGGAGAAAGACGCCCATCTCCCGATTTGGGTCGCAATATAGGCTTTTTTTCCTTTCGATTATAAGCAGGATAGTGCTAAAAGAACACTTATCTTTCAGTACTGACTGCTACCAGCACTTTGGGAGTCATCTGCTGGAACTAGTTTCTTCACCTCCTCACCCCAAGCCGACGATGGCCAGCGTTTCGTACTGCTGTTTCAGGGTCTTGATGGCGGGGCTGCTTTTGAAACTGTCACAGGTTCGCTTCTCAGTGCCTCTGACTCTGTCACAGAAATTGCACCCATGTGACAAGCAGGACTACAGAAACCCTGCTTGTCACATGGGTGCAATTTCTGCCACTTACTCATCTATGTGTCTTTATAACATACCTCTTAGGTAGGTGCCTACTTGCTCTCTTACACTGGCCACCTCATACAAAATTACTCTCTTTTTGGTTTCTATCTCATTAACAGGTTTTATTTATGTAAAGCTAACTAGTTTAGTCATTAGTCTATATGGCATATGGTTTATGTTGTAACTGTGGACACTTTATCTTTGTATGTGTACTCCCCTGGTAGACTGGAAGACTGCTTTGAATCTAACTAATTTAGAAGATGGAAGGTGTAAGAATAGCACATTCCATAAAGTGATGGAGTTACACCAATAAGGGAGAGTAAAAAATGACAGCATGTATTCTGGAGTGAGACCATGTAAAGTTTTAAAAACAATGGTGCAAGCTTTATAATATATCCTAGCTTTCATAGGAAGCCAATGGACCCTCACCAAAAGGGGGGTTGCCCTGTCCTACGTCTTTGCAGAATAGATTAAATGGACTATCACATTTTGCATCATCTGTATCCTCTATAAAATTAATTGCAAACAACCAATAAAAAGTACATTACTGTAATCTAACTAGCTTAGTATCAAAGCCTGAACAATCAACCTAAATTGTAGAAATTCAAAACAATGTCTGATCCAGTAACATAGCTAGACTTCAATTTTTTGTTGAGCCTGGGATTGGACTGGGTGGGTACAACCCATGCATTTCCTCTCTGTCCACCCCTCCCCCTGTAAAGATAAATACCTTGGCTAGCAGGGATCTCTGGGCTCCACCTGCTGAAGAAATTTCTGGAGTCACCCAAAGCCCGAGAACTCTCATCCCTATGCCAGTCACCATTGCATATCCAGCCACCAACACCAGCAATGGTCCCCTCCCCTGTGCATACTCAGTTCAATCAGCATCCCCATGCACCCATGTATGGTGGTGCCAATTGAACTGAGCATGTAAAAGGGGTGGGGGTGGGGGGGCAGTGCTGGCGTCAGCGGCTGAAAGCACCAGGCAGAAAACACTCTTCATCATTGGTGAAGCTGACAGGGATACCCGGGCCCCACCAGCTACACCAACGATGTGCGTCACTACTGGGTGGGCCTGAAGTGAAACTTGGGTTGGCCCCTGCCCTCCCGGGCCCACCCATGGTTATGCCACAGGTCTGATCCTTCTTAGCCTTCTCAGAGTATAAAATACTTTTTTGGTAAGTTGTGCCACATGTTTCTCAAAAAGAAAGCTAGTATCAAAGACTACCCCCAAGAGGAAAAGGGGTAGAATTTATAGTAATCAAATGAGTTAATATATTCTGTCTTGGATTGAAAATATAGCAAAACAGAAGTAAAATGATTATACCGTGTTTCAAGGAATCATGAGCCAGGCCGGGGGTGGGAGAGGTAACTTCCATAGATTAGTAGTTATGGATAGACTGGAACAGGATTACCTTGCACAGAGCAGCAGTTGCAAACCTATACACATTGCTAGGAATGGGTCATTTTGGTCTCCATGTGCTATTATTTACAGTTACAACGTTCTTCACTTTATTTTTCAGATGGAGCTGTTACCACTATGCAACCATTTTCCTTCCACAGTGTTGAAGTGATATGACGTTCTAAAGTAACAATGTTACAAAAGAATACTTCTTTTTATGTACAGCACTTATTTGATTTAATTCAATTTATTGTTAAATTGTTTGTAAGTGTTGTTTTTAAATTGTTTTGGCTATGTATGAGTATTTTAAATGCTATTCCCTGCTCTGTAGTCCAAATGTGGAGAAGGACAATATATCAAATGTAAATACATTTTATTTTTCACCCTGGAGGCAAAAATCTATTTTAGTACCAGATGTGCTAAAATTCCAATTTTTTCTTTGTTGGAAACATAAAACATTTTCAAGGAAAATTTAGAAGTTAGCAGTGCTGTAGGAACTGGAAAAGAGTTTCCCTAATACACATTGGGTTACACCACTTACATTCTACAGGCATCTCCTGGGTTTATTATCAAAATGACAAATGACCTGTCAGTTTTAATAGGATATTTCCCAGCAAGGACTTCTTGTAATGCAAGCCAGGTTCAGTATGTCATGCAGCTAGATAGCAATAAAGTCTACAAGAAATTGTAATGAACTTCAATTACTAATAGATTATGGCTAATGGGAATATATGTGCAGTAAAGATATGGGTTTTTATATATGCCTTCTGGTATTCCACAAAGCTATGATTTATGGTACAGTTTATGTTAAAGTTCACCCATAGGAAATCTTTCACACTGTTAGAAATCTGCCTTATATTCATATATAAATATTTAAGATAATTTTGGGCATCATTTAAATTTCCTGTATGGAAAGTAATATTTTATATTAACCCACTCCATTTTAACTCACAGGAGCTTGTGATCTTTAATTTAAAAAAAACCCTATTAATCTATAGGGTTTATCTATTTACATTTTAAACTAATCTGCATGATTCACCATCAGTAAGCACTGTCACCCTGAGCATAGAATGTTGCTACTGTTTGGGTTTCTGCCAGGTACTTGTGACCTGGATTGGCCACTACTGGAAACAGGATAATAGGCTAGGTGGACCATTGGTCTGACTCAGTATGGCTATTCTTATGTTCTTATGCCCTCATTCTATAAACAGGGTGCTTAAATTTAAGCAACATTTCCACACTTAAATGATAGAATATTACTCATGAATGTAAACTTACATGCATAAGTGCTAGCCTATAATTTATGTACATAATTTGCTTAGGGGCCCTTTTACCAAATGGCCCACTTTTATCCCAATATCAGTTGGTGTACCTCAGGACTCTGTCTTAGGACCTCTTCTTTTCTCCATATATACTTCTTCCCATGGTGCTCTGATCTCCTCCCAAGGTTTTCAGTATCACCCTTATTCTGATGACTCCCAGATCACACCAGAAATTTCAGCGGAAATTAAGGTCCAAGTCTCAGTCTGTCTATCTGACATTGCTGCCTGGTTGTCTCACCACCTTCTGAAACTAAACATGGCCATCTTTCTCTTTAAACCCACCTCTCCTCTTCCACATTCATCCTCTCATCTAAACACAACAAGAACAAATCCACAACCATAACCACCCTAGAACACATTCTCCCTATCTCAGATAGCCTCAAAATATTGGGCGTCACAATCGACCGCAACCTCAATCTTGAAAGCCACATAAACTCCATAACAAAGAAAATGTTCTACTCAATGTGGAAACTCAAACACGTAAAACCTTTCTTCCCGAGGGAAATATTTCGAAACCTAATACAATCAATGTTTCTAAGCCATGCAGATTATTGCAATGGAATCTACGCGGGATGTAAAGAACAACTCACAAAAATAACTCCAGACCGCCCAAAACACAGCGGCCAGGCTGATATTTGGTAAAACACATCTTGAAAGTGCCAAATCCCTCCGAGAAAAGCTACACTGGTTTCCAATCAAAGAACGGATCACCTTCAAGATCTGCACCCTTGTCCACAAAATTATCTACGATGTAGTCCCAGAATACATGATAGACCTCATAGACCTACCAACCAGAAACAGATCCAGATCATCCCACACATACCTAAACCTTCACTATCCAACTTGCAAAGGACTCAAATACAAAACAACCTATGCATCAAGTTTCTCCTATATAAGCACACAAATATGGAACACACTCCCAAAAGCTGTGAAAACAACCCACGACCACCTAAACTTCAGAAAATCACTAAAAACAAACCTCTTCAAAATGGCCTACAATACAGATCCAACATAAATCCCCACATCTGGCCACACTACTAAATCAAAGACCGTACTGGACAATATACAACTTTCCTCCTTTTCGACCCCAATGGAGCTTGGAATACATCTACCTTATTTGAACACAACATAACCTTGTATCTGTTCTCTACCGGATTTGGCAAACACCTTGCAGTACTGTGTAAGCCACATTGAGCTTGCAAATAGGTGGGGAAATGTGGGGTACAAATGCAACACATAAATAAATGAAATCTCTGTGGATAACACTCTCATCCTCCCTGTCTCTTCAGCTCATAACCTTGGGGTCATCTTTGACTCATCTCTCCCTTTCTCTGCACATTTCCAAAAAAACTGCTAAAATATCACCAAGATTTGTCCCATCCTTTCTGAACACACTATCAAAATCCTTATCCACACTCTCATCACCTCACGCTTAGACTACTACAACTTGCTTCTCACAGGTCTACCACTAAACCATCTCTCCTCTTCAATCTGTTCAAAATTCTGCTGCACAACTCATACTCCACCAGCGTCATTATGCCCATATTAGCCCTCTCCTCAAGTCACTTCATTGGCACTCCTATTCATTTCCACATACAGTTCAAACTCTTCTTATTGACTTACAAGTGCCTTCACTCTGCTGCTCCTCAGTATCTCTCCATTCTTATCTCTTCCTATATTCCTCCCCAGGAACTCCATTCATCAGGTAAATCTCTCTTATCTGTACCCTCCTCCTCCTCCACTGCCAACTCTAGACTCTGTTCCTTTTACCTTACTGCACACACATGGAATAGAGTTCCTCAGTCAGTACGTCAAGCTCCATCTCGGGCCATCTCCAAATCTAGGCTAAAAGCCCACCTTTATGAGGCTGCTTTTTAACTCCTAACTCCTACTCACTTGTTCAGTACCCATGTCTGTTTTATTATTCCCACCTTAAGTAATTCCCTTATCCCTTATTTGTCCTGTTTGTCGTGATTAGAATGTAAGCTCGATTGAGCAGGGACCATCTCTTACATGCTTAGTATACAGCTCTGCATACTTCTAGTAGCACTAAAGAAATGATAAGCAGCAGTAGTAGTAGTAAAATGTGGTTTGTGGTGGCATCAGTGTGTGGGACCACCGCGAGCTGAGGCCACCTTATAGAGATGGTCGTCCCTGATTTTTGACGATAATGGAAAACAAGGACGCCCATTTCAGAAACGACCAAATGCAAGCCCTTTGGTCATGGGAGGAGCCAGTGTTCGTAGTGCACTGGCCCCCCTGACATGCCAAGACACCAACCGGGCACCCTAGGTGAACCTGTGAGAAGGACGCCTATCGTGCGATTTGTGTTGAAAGATGGGTGCCCTTCTCTTTCAAAAATAAGCCTGATAGTCCATCTGGTTTGTCAAAAATATCTTTTATTAATATACATCAGATAGGTTTTCATGCTCTGCTTCCATTTTATGTAAATGTAACTCATGCATACACATTCTGAATACCAGACCTGTCATATGGTCCTTGAAGACTGGGTTGCAAAATACCTGAAACAAGGTATTTAAACAGTAACTCTTTGTTATATATGTATACACTCTGACAAGTGTGTTTAAGAATTGAAATTATAATTATTGTACATGGGTATCTCATTTCTGTTAGAAATGTTTGTCTAATTTTCAGCTGTAATGAAAATGTGTTGTTGGTGTTTTAAGATTGTCATAACATACAGTATGTATCAAACCTTAGCTTTAAACATTCACATATTACAGTAAAAAATAAGGGGCACAAAATGCTGGTACATGCATAGAATCGCTGACCCCTCTTCCTCTGAAAAGATCAGCGCTTCCAAGGCTTAAGGGGTCCTTTTACAAAGACGTGCTGAAAAAGGGCTTGCTTGCAGTATTGTAGACATGGGTTATGGACACACTCAGAATCATTTTTCAGCGCAGCCTTTTTAAAATTTTTGTCGAAAATAGACGTGCAACAAAATGAAAATTGCCATACGTCCATTTTGGGTCTGAGACCTTACCACCAGCCATTGACCTAGAGGTAAAATCTCACGCGCTAAATGGGCGGTAATGACCTACGCGCACCAAATGCTACTTGGTGCGCATCCGATACGAGTGGCGGAAAATAAACATTTTCAGGACATGCGTATTGGACATGCACCAAAATGAAATTACCAGAAGAGCCATGCAGTAGCCATGTGGTAACTCCATTTTGGCACGCATTGGGCATGCATAAACGCTTACGTGGCCTAGTAAAAGGGCCCCTAATTTTGGGAATGGCATTATCCACACTGCCCCCTCCAATCTCCACCACTGGGGTGGTGTAGTTCATAGCATGCAGTGCAGAATGGAGGAAAATAAACTTAAAATGTCCCTTTCCTTTCCTGAACTAGCCTTTTTTCACCCCTTCAAGTTTCAAGTTTATTAAAAATTTTGTATCCCGCTCATAGGAAGTACCATCCAGGCAGTGTACAATCTAATAATGTAAAGTTTAGAATTTAAAGGGGGTTCGTTTTAGACACAACATACTATCCACAATGGGGGAGGGGGAAGAACACCATTTAATAATAGTAAAGTAAGGGATAGGTATAAACAAAGGTATCCTAGCCCGTCCTCTGGTCCCTCAGCAGCCTCGCTGAGCTTTAAAGTTTATGGTTTAATAATTATGGAATTATGGGGTAGCTGAATAAGCATCTTGAAAGAGAAATGTTTGTAAATCAATTTTAAACTTGTCGAAACATCAGGATTGTTGTAAAGAGTTTGGCAGAAATTTCCAAATTTTCGGGGCCTGTACTGAAAATAATCGCTTCCCTAACATGTTCGTGATTGATCTCTTTGTAAGTTGTCATATTAAGTTGAAGTAGCTGCGCAGATCTAAGAACTATAGATCTAGGAACTCTTACCCCTTCACCATCCCAGTCTTTTTGCCCCTTCTGTGAACCCAATACTTTTCCCCCTGCCTCCAACAGTCCAACCCCAGCAACTTATTCTTCTTCGACCAACCCCAATCTTCTCAGCCTGTCCCCCTCTCCACTATTCTAAAACCATTTTCTCTGCATCCCAAGCCTGATGCAATGGTCCGATAGTTGGCAACTAAGATTTAATGCTAAAAAATGCAGGGTCATGCACTTGGGTCACAAGAATCTGAGGGAATGGTACAATATAGGGGGTGAAATGCTTCTGTGTATAAAGGAAGAGAGGGACTTGGGGGTATTTGTGTCTGATGACCTTAATGCTTCCAAACGGGTAGAAAAAATGGGTCAAAGCCAGAAAGATGCTTGGGTGCATAGATAGAGGGATGACCAGCAGGAAAAAAGAGGTGATAGTGCCCTTGTAGAAATCTCTGGTGAGGTCCCATTTAGATTACTGTGTGCAGTTCTGGAGACCGCACGTACAGAAAGATATAAACAGGATGGGGTCAGTCCAGAGGGTGGCTACAAAATTGATAAGCGGTCTTGAACACAAAAAAAAATAGGGACAGTCTTATGAACCTCAACGTGTATATGCTGGAAGAGAGGAGGGAGAGAGGAGATATGATAGAGACGTTTAAATATTTTAAGGGCATTAATGTACAAGAATTGAGCCTTTTTCAACTGAAGGAAAACTCTGACACGAGGGGGCATCTGATGAAGTTAAGAGGAAATAGGCTTAGGAGGAATCTAAGAAAGTATTATTTAATGGAAGGGTGGTGGAAGAGTGGAATGGCTTCCCGATGGAGGTTATGGAGTCGAGTACTGTTTCTGTTTCTGCTCGCTGTTAACTGTCATGACTGTGATCGTGATCCCTCTCTGACTCACTTTATGTCCCGATGGTCAGCTGCTGTGCTGGCTACTGTCTGTAGGGTTTCTTTAATGTTTGTTTCAAGCCTACTTTTGGTTCTGTGTATTTCCTGCCTCTGTCCTGTAGGGTTTCCACTTCCTCTGTGTTTCAAGCCTCACTTTGGTGTTCAGTGTGTATTTCCTGCCTCTGTCCTGTTTATAAGGAAGTGGTGCACTTTCATTCAGTGCCTTTGCAATGCCAAAGGTCTCCAGGTTAGTCCGTGTGTAGTGTAGCACTTCTGTCTTGTTCTAGTCTATGTGCCTGTGGGCACTTCTGCCTTGATTTCTTGTTGCTTTGTTCATAGCCTGTGTGCCTGTGGGCACTTCTGTCTTGATTCCTTGTTTAGGGTGCCTGTGTGCACGTCTGCTTCTGTTCTTCTTGGTCTGTTTGTGTGCTAGGTTCAGCCATAGTTCTGTTGTTTGTCTGTGTGGGCCAGCTTTGTGTTGTGCCTAGTCTGCCTTGCTTGTTCTAGTTCCCTCTACCTTAGCTTCAGCCTTAGCTCTGTTGTTTGTCTGTCTGGGTCAGCTTTGTGTCCTGCCTAGTTTGCCTTGCTTGTTTTAGTCCCCCTCTACCTTAGCGTCAGCCTTAGTTCTGTTGTTTGTCTGTGTGGGTCAGCTTTGTATCCTGCTTGTGTCTGCCCTGTTTGTCTTCAGCTCCAGTCCCCTTCCTGCTTATCTCTGCCCTGTTTGCTTTCAGCTCCTGTTCCTCCCAAGCTTGTTTGAGAATCCTGAATCCTGCTTGAGTATCCTGAATCCTTATCCTGCCAAGCTTGTTTGAGTATCTTGAATCCTGTTCCAGTATCCTGAATCAGGTTCCTGCCAAGCTTGTTTGAAAATCCTGAATCTTGTTTGAATATCCTGAATCCTGTTCCAGTCAAGTCAAGTCCGTTCCTGCATCCGCTTCCAGCCAAGTCAAGTCCGTTCCAGCATTTGTTTCAGCCAAGCCAAGTCTGTTCCTGAATCCAATTCCAGTGAAGCCAAGTGCATCCTGAATCCTGTCCAGTCCTGCTTGGGGGGGAGGGGATTGCCTCCTGCTGCCGCTCGACAACAGTAGGCCAAGGGCTCACATTGTTCCAGAGTTTGTGACTGTTTGTTGAAAGCCTGGGATTGTGACATTAGCTCATTTGAATGCGATTTCCTTCTTTAGGGGGGAAGCCAGTCAGTCAACTGAGTATGCGCAGATCAGCCAATTGCTAAGCACAGCTGATCTGCGCATACTCAGAGCGGCTTTCATACACGCACAGAAGCTGTGTATGTGAAAGCTATATAAAACTTCTTTTTTCCTTGAAAATTGTTACTGAAAACTGCCGAGCAGCATACAGCATTGGGGAACTGTTGTGCTGCAAACAGACAAGGCAGCAAATCACTCCTCCAGTTTATGAGACATTCCTCCTGCCAGCCAATCACAATGAGTTTAGCTGACACCAGAGAAGCTAAACGCGCTGTGATTGGCTGCTGGAACACGAGGAAGCGGAACAAGCAGGAGAGCTCCGGAGTGGGGGATTTGTAGCATTTGTTGCTGAACTCGCTGTGATTGGCTGCTTGAACACGAGGAGGCGGAACAAGCAGGAGAGCTCCGAAGTGGGGGATTTGTAGCTGAGCCGTGCAAAACTTTTTTTTTAAACTGCTGTGTTTGAGAGGTAGCAAACAGTCCGAGCTCCAAACACTTCACTGTCTTCCCTGCTCTGTTGTGTCTCCTCTCTCCAGTGTCCTTCTCCTCCTGCAGAGTGGCAAAAGTGGCTGTGGAACTCTCAGAACTGATAGCTCCAGACCTCACGTTAAGATTTCAGCACTGAAAGTAGGATTTGCTTCTGTGCATCCGGTCGGAAAATGGCTGTGCATTGCCTTGCTAGCACATTTGTATAGCAATTAGCTCATTATAATGCTTTGCATTCTGTTTTCATTAGCTACTACCATGATAGGAAAATAGCTCGGAGAACCCTTTTGTGCATGCCGCATTTTACTCCTTGCTCACTAATCAGTGGCGTAGCCACAGGTGGGCCTGGGTGGGCCAGGGCCCACCCCACTTAGGGCACAGGCCCACCCAACAGTAGCACACATTTAGTGGTAGCTGGTGGGGATTCTAAGTTCCACCAGCTGAAGACTTCCCCCTGATACTAACGAAAACGCTATTCTCCATGATACCGGCATCTGCGCATGTTCAGTTTTCAGCGCATGCATGCTGCAGACTGCCAAGTTGGAAAGAAGCATTTTTCTGCCAGCTGAGATATTTTTTTTGGTGGGGGGAGGGGGAACACTTTGTGCCCACCCACTTCTTGCCTAGGCCCCACCCAAAATCTGTTGTCTGGCTACGCCCCTGTCACTAATATATATATATATATATTTTTTTTTTTTTTGAAAGCTTCCCATATAAATATCATGAAATAAAACCTGTATATCACTAAAACAGCTTAAACAAATTATTATAGCTGGTAGCAAAAGCAGTTATAAACTCTGTATTTTGTGCTCATTTTTCTACACTGTTCTGTACAATACAATTGGCCAAATTTCAGTGAGAAAATCCTGTTTCCTGAAGGGTTCATCTTAACTGTTTTTGTAATCTGCCTTGGGAGACCTCAATTGGTGTTATAAAGATAGAATATATTGAAATTAAATAGAAGTAAAATAAAATTAAACTCGCCTTTCATTGGGGTACATGGAATCACATCTTCATCTGTTTTGTAGAAGTTGACATTTTAGATACACAAATGGATTATTCTGTTTTGAACATGTTTCATGGACAAGTGGTTTTATAAGT
The DNA here is from genome assembly GCF_901765095.1 of Microcaecilia unicolor. Taxonomy (NCBI): domain Eukaryota; kingdom Metazoa; phylum Chordata; class Amphibia; order Gymnophiona; family Siphonopidae; genus Microcaecilia; species Microcaecilia unicolor. The sequence goes on from NC_044037.1 coordinate 265,146,284, forward strand.
CAAAATATAAATAAATATTTTGTTTCATACAGATCTCTTTTGTTTAAGCATAACTAAATGGGCTATAAGCCCCTAATGCAGTCCATTATTTTTCTTATATTTTGTTCTTGTGATGAATTATACAGTTCTAAAACTGAAAACTTATCTCTATGTGGTCTATAGTAACAGGAGCTCATTCAGAACACTATCCACCCTTAAGTTCCCTTTGTGGCTATACATGAGGAATTGTGATATTTGATAAATAAATGTATGTTTGTGTACCTAGTCATGCATCCAAAGTTTATATAAGTACATAAGTAATGCCATACTGGGAAAAGACCAAGGGTCCATCGAGCCCAGCATCCTGTCCACGACAGCGGCCAATCCAGGCCAAGGGCACCTGGCAAGCTTCCCAAACGTACAAACATTCTATACATGTTATTCCTGGAATTTTGGAGTTTTCCAAGTCCGTTTAGTAGCGGTTTATGGACTTGTCGTTTAGGAAACCGTCCAACCCCTTTTTAAACTCTGCTAAGCTAACCGCCTTCACCACTTTCTCCGGCAACGAATTCCAGAGTTTAATTACACGTTGGGTGAAGAAACATTTTTTTTTTCGATTTGTTTTAAATTTACTACATTGTAGTTTCATCGCATGCCCCCTAGTCCTAGTATTTTTGGAAAGCGTGAACAGACGCTTCACATCCACCTGTTCCACTCCACTCATTATTTTATATACCTCTATCATGTCTCCCCTCAGCCGTCTCTTCTCCAAGCTGTATAGCCCTAGCCTCCTTAGTCTTTCTTCATAGGGAAGTCGTCCCATCCCCGCTTTCAAGAAAGCCAGTTAATCATTTAACTTATTAGTGGAACATAACTACTGAGACATGGTACGGTCGCATTTTCAATATGGTAATACTTGGGCCCAGGTAAGGAACTGGTTATTTTGAGTTAGTCTTCACTGGACCAAACTTGATTTCCTTGTGCCATTCCCATCTAGCTGGATAGGCAGTATCTTAAAAGGTGAAGGATAAAGGATTTGTTTGTTTACATTGATATCACACATTATTCCAAGCAAAGTTGGATTCAATGTGGCTTACATTTGAAAATACAGTGAAACAGAATAATAGAATTCAGTTATATCATGGGAGCAAAGAGATAGATATGTCTGAAACATTTAACAAAGTTGAGATTAACATATATACCCAACTGGGTATTTAAAAGTCTGGCCTTAATGAGGCCACGTGTTCAGAAATCATAACCATAAGTATGGACAGTTATTCAAATATTATCACATGCTTACACCAAAACAGACATCCAAACACACATTGCAAAAGTAAACATCTTCTACAGAGTACTTCCAAAACTTAATTTTTATTTTCTCATTTCTATCTTCTAAAATTCCAGACAGCAGATGCACAGATCAGTAGGACACAAAGCAGTCCAAAACAAGTAAAGTCCACCACCCTTAGGATTCATCTTTGGGTTTAAAAAGCAAAACTATGTGCACAGAAGGACTGGACAAACAAATTAAAACAAAGTTAAAAGCAAGTGCCTCTAATATGTAATAATTGGTAGCAATAATGAAACAGTGATGGATTATTCATATACCAAGTGGCCTGAGCCAACAGATTTATTTTCAATTGAAAATAATTAACTTTGTATGAACTTGGCAGCTAATAGTGTGCTGAACTGGACAATGTTGGCACATTTAGACTGATTCTGAATTTCTGCATGAAGGTAGGTCTTCCCTCATTATTCAATATCTGTCTTTTAAATAATATTAGTACATTTTTATAATATATCACTGCAATCCACAAAACAAAAGGAGCAAGTTCCCACATGCCATCTTTTTCTTTTGATCTAAGCACAGGAAAAAAAAAGACTTTAAATGTTCCCAGGTTTCAACCTATTTCATGTTTAATATGGGATATAAATGTCATAACTTAAGTAAATAAATAAATGGATAGAAACTCTGAATGTTGAGCTCCTGACTCTCATAACATGATGTCTGTTTTAATGACCCTTTACCAGGAGAAAACAAATCTCTGCACGAGCATAACAAGTGCTAGGGTCCCTATAACCAGCCCTTCCAAATGATACACCAATTACGATTTATAACAAATTACTATTCTACCTATGAAAAGTTATTGCATTATTATACTTCCTCTATGTATATCTGTATACTGCACAAGCCTGAATGATTGAAAATATACGTGAGATTAAATAAAAATGTTACCAACAATAAAGAGCGACAACATGGATGCAACAGCTCATAGGTTTGCTTGCTTTGTTTTGAGTTTACTGCAGTGATGGCTGTGCAGTGAAGGGGAAACAGAAATTTGCCTAATGTCACAGAGCCCAGTATCTCTTCCAGTTTTGCCTTTTTTAGGAAGGGGGATATAAAACACTGGGGAAATAAGGGCCTTCCCCTAATCTACTCTTTGAAGCACTGCTCAATAACAACACTTTTCTGACACCTAGATATCTCGGGCAGCTGGTCTAAATCCCAATCTCCATTATTTTAGACATAGACGTTCATTCCCTTTCTGAAATAGGTCATGAACGTTTATATTTTTGGCCCACCCTAATCCCACTCACAACACACCCAGACCATGCCCTCTTGCCTTCTGGATATTCTTTAGTTTTTGATATTTATATCCCAGCTTTGTAATATTAGGATTTAGACATTCATGAAATATGAAAATATAAATGCCGGTTTATGGATGTCTAAAAATTGAATAATGTTGCTAAAATAAGTGCCATAAGTGCATAAGAACCCTGAGACCTTGAATGTGCAGCTCATTGTTCTTATGACATGGTTGAAACGAGCATCTGGAATAGGCAAAGGGCCAACTTTTATAAATGGCACCTTAAAAATTGGTGCCTAAAAACCACGCTGTTAGTGTGATACTGTAAACTATGCCATTCTTGTGACTAATATTTAGGCGCATCCATTTAAGTCACCTAAAACCACTCCTACATTCCTGTACCTAAGTTAGGTGCAGATCATGTGTATTCTATAATAGTGCGCATAGTTTTTTGAAATGCCCACAACCTGCCGATTCCACACCCAAGGCCATGCTCCCTTTTCAACTGTGCACATTAGAATTTATATGCACCGTATTGTAGAATACGTCTAGAAAGTTGTGTGTGTGAATTCTAATTAAAGCCAATTAGTGCCACTAATTGGTTGTTAAGTACCAATTATCGGTGCTAATTGGCTTGTTAATTAAGTTGTGTGTACAATATGGCTATGCGGCCAAATTAGCATGCACAACTTAAGGCACCATATATAGAATTTGGAGGAAAGCGGATTCTCTAAATGACAAGGGGATATAGCCATATTCGTGTTTTAAAAGACATTTTAATGGTACGTTTTATACTTTGTAATATAAAATAATTTCAGAATAAACTAAAAGGTTTACCAGAACGCAATGGTGGATCTAATTGAGTTTTATTAAGGGAATACAGCTTTTAATCAATATCTACTCTGAAGACTAGCGGTTTTGTATGTAGTAGTTGGCTGTGCCTCTATCCTCACAGCTTTTATAGCAACCAACAAATTTATCTATTAGTTTAAAGCATCTGATGTGGCATTTAGCAGCTTGAATAAGTTAAAACCCTCATGTGCCCTTATTGCACCATAAAGTGAATGCACTATAAAACAAAATAATTCAGCAGACTATCTGTAGCCATTACTTCCTGCTATCAGTTCTCATTAACTATGATCACCTGCTGGCAGTGTACTTGTTGCACTGTCACAGTAATTAATTGCATGTTTCTAACAAATAAAATTGTGTATGCCATTGTTTTGAATTTTAGCCTTGCTGGAGTTCAGAAGGGTAACTCATGACCATTTTTCTTTAGGTGAGGAGCTAGGCATTTCTGATTGGAAATGGTATTAACACTATCCTGGAAAATTAAAACTGATGGACAGTAACAGAATATCTCACATGGTGAAGTAAAACTGCATTTTTAAACCAGCTATCTACAATTTTAAGAAACAAGCTTTAGAGCAACGGAACCACACTTCATTATCCATTGAATTCCTTAACATTGACATTCACACATCAGGCGGTCTATCACCATTCAGAATCCTTATATTTAAATAACACAACAACACTTTATTTTGGAATAAAATTTGGCTGCAGCTTTATTCACCACATAGCAATATACTACTCAGTTCCTCAACTTAACTTTCTTTAACAACATACAACTCCTTTATCACCCTGCTAAACTTCCCAGAGCAGTTTAAGGTAACGAAACTGGCTCTGACTTTCCCCACATTACCCCCTTTTTCCCATGTGACTTACATTACTGTCAATCCAAATTTTACTCGTGGCGGTTCCGCCCCCGAGTTATTTACCATCCAATATCATTAACAAATATCCACTTAACCGCTTCTGGTGCCTCTTTATTCCCATACCACAGGCCCAATCACCCAAAAGCTGCAACCGATTTCCCATCCTCGACCTCCACTCCCTCCCACACCTCCCCCTGTAAAACCCATATCTAACTAGCCTCCTCTTTAACATTAAAACACCCACCACCACAGCGGGTGGGCGGGCAGGGAGAGGTCAAAAACCTTAAACCTTATCCACCCTCACCCACTTCTACCCACCCGCCTAATAATTCTAAACCGCCAAAACTTTCCTCCTCATCTTTTCCACTCTCTGTTTCCACCAATCCTCATCATCCTTAACTAACCACAAGAGGAGTATCAGAATTTAATTTTAGATCAATAACAGGTTATTGAACCTCTTATGATCCACTTCATTTCAGCCTTAAATTCCTCAGTCAATAACACCTCTAAATTAGCAGAAAATTAGTAGGAAAACAGGTAAAGAAAGGCGAAGAAGTGAACAGGTCCCGATACATAAAGCAAGGACTGGATTTACAATTTAAGTGCATAAATGCTGATTTTTTTTTTCCAGCATCAGTTTTTGAGCATCATTTATAGAATTCCCCCTTATCTGCCTAAGCCAAAATTGGCTATTCAGTGGGAGGTCCAGGGTTGAGTTAGGGTGGAGTCAGCAATTAACCAGTTAAGTGCCAATATTCAGACCTTAACTAGTTACATTAGCCAGCCAAATAGGTCCACACAAATAGCTGTCTTATCTTTGGCTGGTTTAACTTAACCAGTTACCGCTGAATATTGGCATCTAACCACTTATGTGCCAGCCATACACACATATCTAGATATTCAATGCCAGTGCCCAGACATGGCCTGGCATTGAATATCTAGGCATAAAGCCAGTGGCAATGAATAAATTGCTGACTGTTGCCCGCTGAATATTTACCCCTCAGATTCCACTCCTTTTTCTTACCATCTATTCCTCAATCACCCTCTTTTTGCAGCTTCTACCTTCCACTTGTCAACCCTTAACACAGTCCTTCTACATCTCTCTTTCCCTAACCTCTTATTTCTCTGTCTTTAACTAATATGCCCCCTTCTCTCCTCCTTTGTAAAGTATCTCTCCCCTTCTCTTCCTGTCTAGAGCTTCATCATGTTTCTCTCCCCTCTCAAGCATTCCTCCTCTTTTCACCCCATCCTCCATATCCAGCATTTGCCCTCTCTCCCTATCCCTCACCCCATCTCTCTTTCTCTCTACCTATCCCTCTGTGTCCAGCATACTTCTCTATCTCTCCCTACCCTCTATGTCCATCATCTCCCCCTTTCTCTCTTTTTCCCTGTTATCTGTTCTCTTCCCATCCCCCTGTTTCTAGCATCTCCCCCCTCTCTCTCTCCCATACCCAGTATATCACTTTATCTCTCTATGCACCCATGTCCAACATTTCCTCTCAATCTATTTATGCTCTGTGCCCATCTACCCTCTGACTCTGTATGCCCCTATGTCCAGTCCCTGCCTCTCTTCCATTCCCACTATGTCCTGCATCTCCTGGCTCTGTCTCTGTACCCTTGCATCATGTGCAGCAGCACCTGTCTTCCATAGCCGATATGGTAAAATTGGGGGACAAGACATTTTTTCAGATATATAAGTGACAGGAGGAAGTGCCAAAACAGCATTGTGAGGCTCAAAGCTGAGGGGGAGGAATATGTAGACGCTGATAAAGTTGAACTGCTTAACAGTTATTTCTGTTCTGTGATCACTGATGAAAGGCTAGGGGTAGGACTACAGAAAACAAATGCGAAGGGATATGATTGTATGGTAGACCAGTAACGATTCTCTTGAGTAGCTAGCTAAACTAAAAGTAGACAAAGCAATGGAACCTGATGGGATATATCCAAGGGTACTCAAGGAACTCAGAGAAGTTCTGGCAGCTCCGCTGTCTGACCTCTTCAATGCTTCCATAGAATCTGGAGTGGTCTTAGAAGACTAGAGAAAGGCGGATGTGGTCCCTCTGCACAAGAATGGAAGTGAGGAAGAGGTTGGGAATTACAGACCTGTCAGTCTGACCTCAGTGGTGAGTAAACTAATGGAAATACTTCTAAAGTGGAGGATCGTGAGGTTTCTCAAATCAAATGGACTGCACGACCCAAGGCAACATGACTTCACTAGAGACAGGTCATGTCAGACAAATCTGATTGATTTCTTTGACTGAGTGACCAAACAGTTGGATGTGGGAGGGGTGTACTTGTAGTGTACTTGGATTTTAGCAAAACCTTTGACTCAGTTACACACAAGTGACTCATAAATAAACTGAGTGCCCTCAGTATAGGACCTAAAGTGACTGACTGGATTAAAAACTGGTTAAGTGGAAGGAGACAGAGGGTAGTGATAAATGAAGCTTGCTCTGAGGAAAGGGATGTTTTCAGTAGTGTACCACAGGGATCGGTCCTCAGGCCAGTCGTTTTTAACATCTTTGTGAGTGATATTGTGGAAGGACTGTCTGGTAAGGTTTGTCTCTTTGCAGATGATACCAAATTCTGTAATAGGGTGGACACCCCAGATTGTGGATGGCATGGGGAAGGATCTAGCAAAGCTTGAAGAATGGTCCAATAATTGGTAACTAAGATTTAATGCTAAGAAATGCAGGGTCGTGCACTTGGGTTACAAAAATCCAAGGAAGTGGTGCAATATAGAGGGTGAAGTGCTTCTGTTTTCAAAAGAAGAGCGGGACATGGGAATGATTTTATCTGATGACCTTAAAGTGGCAAAAAAGGTAGAAAAGGTGACGGTCAAAGCCAGAAGGATGCTTGGGTGCATAAGGAGAGGGATGACCAGCAGGAAAAAAAGAAGTGATAGTGCCCTTGTACAAGTCTCTGGTGAGGCCCCATTTAGAGTACGGCATGCAATTCTGGAGACCACACCTACAGAAAGATATAAACATGATGGAGGTGGTTCAGAGGGTGGCTACAAAATTGGTAGGTGGTCTCAGTTATAATGCATATAGGGATAGGCTTATGAACCTCAATATGTATACACTGGAAGAGAGGTGGGAGAGAGGTGACACGATAGAGATGTTTAAATACCTCAGAGACGTTAATGTACAGGAGGTGAGCCTTTTTCAAATGAATGTGAGGGCATAGGATGAAGTTAAGAAGAAATAGGCTTAGGAGGAATCTAAGAACATACTCTTTCATGGAAAGGGTGGTGGATGCGTGGAATGACCCCCCCGGTGGATGTCGTGGAGATGAGGACTGTGTCAGAATTTAAGAAAGCGTGGGACAGGCACGTGGGATCTCTTAGGAAAAGGAGGAGTTAGTGGTTAATGAGAAAGGGCAGACTGTATGGGCCAATTGGCCCTTATCTGCCGTCATGATTCTATGTTTGCCCCTCACCCCATATCTAGCTTCTCTTGACTCCTATCTCCACACCACAGCATCTCTTGAAATCTATGGTAGCCAATAAAACAAATCATAAGTATGGGGCCTTTGAGTCTCTTGCACACTAAGAAGAGCATGTTAGTCCTGCTTCTTCTCATACAAAAAGTATGCATCAGAGGAGACAGGACTGGAATGGCCTTCCATGCACATAGGAGCCTCAAAAGCCTGTGCTTATTGTTTATTTTATTGGCCTGCAGATCTCATGAGAAGGAGCAGCATCCAAGGGAGGAGGGATAGCTGTAGGAGAGAACAGGCAACTTTTGTTGCCTTCTGCCTTTCTGAAACATGCAGGTGGTGAGGTGGCCACTACTGGTGTGTTGTGGGGACACTTTTTCTGCCCCCAAAATGTTGCCATCTGAAGTGACTGCTTCACTTGACCTGATTATAGAGACACTACTGAATGAGAGTTTGTCATGATCTCTCCACAATGCTGGCTCTGCCACTAGTCAGACTAGGCATTTGACTAGGGCAGAAATATTTGGAGAGTGGGGAAGTGGTGCATATCTCTTTCTCCCCTAAGAAGGAAATGCATCAGGGGAGGGTGAGATGCAGTAGCACTTGAGTATGGATATCTACTGAAAGGTCCTGTGCTTTTATTGAGTACCATTGCAGCAACCAGAAAGAGTTAGGAGAACAATAGCAGGAGAAAGGGAAGAGGGAGATGCTAGGCATTGGAACAGGGTAAGGAAAGGGAGATGATATTCTGACCCTAGGGGGATAGGGAGAAGGGGAGATGCTGGTCACCTGAGAGGGGAGGGGTAGAGATTGGAAAGGGGGCTGCTGGAGGTGAAGGAGAAATGCAGGTCCCTAAGGGTAGGGATGAGAAAGTGATATGCTGGACTGGAGGAATAGGAAGGTGACTTGGAGATTCTGGAACCAGGGGGTAGTTAAGGAGGGGAGGTGAGATACTGATCACAGGAATGGGGGTAGAGATGAGAAAGAGGTTGCTGTACTACAGAGGGTAGGGTCTCTGCAATATGTTTAAGCTATAAAGCTGTTGATTTCATCAGTTGAATGCTCAGGAGATTGTTGACAATGTACTGGTATTTCATTTCTAACCCACACAGCCGGAGGAGGGTGTAATTTCCAGCTTGCAGACTTGTGAAAGACAGTGAGCTTTTCAGCGTGCCAGCCCCTGAAGCACTGTATTTGAAACATGATCAAGCTGAGTTTATTTCACCAGCTGCAGCAATTGGTTTAGAGCCTGTCTTATTTTCACAGTGCCATTTTATTAAGACATTGCATGGCTTTGGGATATGTACTCTTGTTAAGTTCTCTCAGTCTGAATTTATAGCATGTGGAGTAAAATTCTATAAAGGGGTGTCTATTTGGATCCTAAACTATTAAAAACAACAACAACAAAAACAGTAGGTGCCTACTTCCTTTATAGAATAATAGTGTAGCAGGGCAGATAAGCACATATAATTTTGGTGCAACCACTTCATTCATAGCACAGATGTAAAGGTTCATCACTAGATTGGTTTAAAAAATAATAAATTAATATTTTATAATTTATGCATATAACAGCACACTTTGCCATTCCGTTCATGTGCACACCCACCGTCAAATTACACGCCATCATATGTAGGCCTCGTTTTATAGAATGGCATGTAGTTAGAATATTTACATTTGTTGAATGTATATGTCATATATGCTGGTATTCTGGTCATTTACATTTATTCTTTACAAATAAATATGTGTGACCTCTTTATAGAATGACTTCTTTATTGTTTGTTGTCACAGTGATGTTATTGCAATATAGAATGAAAAATACATAATGGCACTTGTTTGATCCTGGATTAAACTGCTGTTCAGTAGCTACCATTGGCGTTTTGTTCTCTAATGGTCCAAGTTTTCCCTATCTGGATTATTCAGAGGGTTTGTACTACCAGAGAGCTAAGGTAGGACCGGGGGGGGGGGGGGGGAGGAATTCTGGGGAGGGAGTGGGTACTGGATGTCACAGCCTAAAGAGAGGGGGAAAGGGAAGGAGGAGGCTGTTTTGGGGTGAGGTAGGGGCTCCTAGAGCTCCAGGCATCATTTATAATGGCCCTGGCTGAATATCAACTTGGACACACATGAGCTTTGACAGCGGGAAAATTAGCCCTGGATATTCAGTGCTGTGGCTTGAACATGGCCTGACATTGAATATCCTGGGCTAAGTTAGCTGGCAATGGTCAGCGTTTTAAAAAAAATGCTGACCGCTGCCAGCTGAATATTACCCCCTTCATTTTTTTAAGGAGTCATGTGATGGGCAGAGAGTGGGCATTTCAGCAATATCCGGTAAATGCATTATGATTAGTGCATGCTAACCAGATAACACAGAGTTAACACAGGAGCAATTGGCGCCTTTTAAAGAGGAAGTGGTAAGTGCTCCTGCATTTGCAGGCCTCACATGCTAATGGGGACATTAATTATTTAAAAAAGTGCCATATTAAATCTAGGCTTATTGCTGGAAAGTCCTAAGTTTACAACTGAGGAATGGAGGGTTAACTGACTTGCCCAAAATCACAAGGAGCAGCAATAGAATTTGAACTGGGTTTCTCTGATTAACCCAGTGCTATAACCACTAGACTAGGCCTCTACATTTTAGCCTGTGCACATCCCTGTGACATAGTTGTACAAGACAATTTATAACCTTAAGGTTGCAGCAGGGTACGTAGACCGTGATGCTCCTTTCTGCATCTTCCAGAACACAGAGGAGCCAAAAAAAGCATTCTACTTGTTAAAGGAAATTTTGTAATTCAGCCTTGATATTCCCTAAGAGAAGAATTACATTCAAGTGGAAGACAGACTGAAAGGATATCTAAAAGTGACAAAAGAATAATGGATCTGATACCAACAACGGCAATAAAAAAAGAAGTGTTGTATGCAAATCAAAATAAAATTGATGTGTTCAAGGGAAACTGGTAGTTTGTAAGCAAATAGTATTGTCATAGTTTGATCTAAGAGAAATAAGAGAGAAGTTTTATCTAAGGGTGACAGAAAAATTGGCGCTGGAAAAAATCACAGCAGAGTGCTCCAGGTTGAGCGCCATTTATAGAACAGCACTCTGTGCCAATTCCCACACCAAAAACTGGATGCCAGTTTTTAAGCCAGCTGGAACCTAGAGTACATGCTGGCACCCGACTCTGGGCATTTTGGTGTGGAAATGGGGCTAGTCTATAAACATGCTTGCAACTTTTGGAATGCCCCTGCCCTGACCACGCCCCCTTTTGAGTGTGTAAATGGAGGCATGTAGTTGAAGGTGCTGGGATATCAACTAAACGTACTCTATGTACGTGCCTAAATCTAGGTTTATAGAATACACTTAGCAATGTTTCCCACGCAAATGTTTTAGGTGCCATGTATAGAATCCCCCCCCCCCCCTATGCCCTAACTTGCACATAGTGCACCAGAAAATGCTTACCACACAGTGTGATATAGCCGGTGTAGAAAAGTTTGTGTTGCATTGCTAAATTTGTTTAATTTGCTAAAATGTGTTAATGTAATGATGGTTTTAATAAAGTAGTGTGGTTGGCTTGTTAGTGCACTTTAAGTGTTAGATTCTATATATATATATAGCACAAAAAGGACAGGCATCCAAAAAGTTTTATTCTATAAGCCATGCTTAATATTTGGCATGGTTTATAGAATAGTGCTTATGCTTGGAAATCACGCTTAACTTTAGGTGTAGCCATTTGCAGTGCAAATGAACATTCCTAAATTAGGCAAGGATCCCCGTTATTCTATAACAACCTGTATAAATTTTAAGAGCAGCCCATTAACTCCATGACCTTCCCATTTCTGCGCCCCCATTTTCAGACTGAGCGTAAATTTTACGCAAGGATCCTGTGCCTAAATTTATATGCATACATCTCTATTAAATCTAAATAGTACCAATATTTGCTTGTTAAAAAGACAATTACATAGTAACATAGTAGATGACGGCAGAAAAAGACCTGCGCGGTCCATCCAGTCTGCCCAACAAGATAACTCATATGTGCTACTCTTTGTGTATACCCTACTTTGATTTGTACCTGTGCTCTTCAGGGCACAGACCGTATAAGTCTGCCCAGCACTATACCCGCCTCCCAACCACCAGCCCCGCCTCCCAACCACTGGCTCTGGCACAGACCGTATAAGTCTGCCCAGCTCTATCCTCGCCTCCCAACCACCAGCCCCGCCTCCCAACCACCGGCTCTGGCACAGACCATACAAGTCTGCCCAGCACTATCCCCGCCTCCCAACCACCAGTCCCGCTTCCCACCACTGGCTCTGGCACAGACCGTATAAGTCTTCCCAGCACTATCCCCGCCTCCCTACCACCAGCCCCACCTCCCGATCTTGACTAAGCTCCTGAGGATCCATTCCTTCGGCACAGGATTCCTTTAAGCTTATCCCACGCATGTTTGAATTCCGTTACCGTTTTCATTTCCACCACCTCCCGCGGGAGGGCATTCCAAGCATCCAGTACTCTCTCCATGAAAAAATACTTCCTGACATTTTTCTTGAGTCTGCCCCCTTCAATCTCATTTCATGTCCTCTCGTTCTACCACCTTCCCATCTCCGGAAAAGGTTCGTTTGCGGATTAATACCTTTCAAATATTTGCACGTCTGTATCATATCACCCCTGTTTCTCCTTTCCTGTTGGTGCTAATTAGCTAATTATTCAATTAAATTACACATGCAAATCAGGCATGCACCCAAATTTGCATGCACAGTTTTTGGAAACTTTTATAGAATTAGGGAATAAATGTAATAAATAGAAATAACCAAAACAAGAAGAAAAAATGATATAATCTTATTTTTGTTTTATTTTATTTCTATTTATGGTCTTAAAAAAGTGATCTCTCAGAATGAATTTATAGTCCAAGATGCTGTGAGTAAGGAGAATATATTAGGAAGGTAAGCTTTGATATGGTGTGCATCATGAAGGACTGTGAGTACCTTAATTAAGCCATTTCATTAACTGTTAATTTTGATAGTGCAGACTTTGCTTTGTATTTATAAAACCAATTGACACATTAGCATATCATTAAGAAGATCTGTGCTAAATGAAATAACACAGTCTTATGTATTGTGAATCCTTTCCCCTCTCTGGAGATAATTATTGCTGAAAACTCGGACTGAAACTGGTATGAGTTTAATTAATAATACAAAGAGCTTAATTTATTAATAGAGTTTTCCTCCATGATCATAGAATAAAAGAAAATGTAGATAAATCTAGTCCATTGGGACAATCTTACTAGATTTGAATGTACTGAACTTGCTTTATAGACATATTCCCCCGGATTCTATATACTCGCCCAACTTTATATGTGCATCAAATCATAATTACCTGATGCTAGGGTCCACATTAGGATTCAGGACCCAAGAAAAAGATCTAGGTGTCATTTTAGGCAATACACTGATATCTTCCATCCAGTGTGTGGGAGTAGCCAAAAAAGCAAACAGGATACTAGGAATTATTCAGAAAGGGATGGTATATAAGACCAAGAATATTATAATGCCTCTGTATCGCTCCATGGTGCAACCTGAAATTGAGTATTGTGTTTACTTCTGGTCGCCATATCTCAAAAAAGATACAGCAGAATTAGAAAAGGTTCAAAGAAGAGTGATTAAGATGATACAGGGGATGGAACTCCTCTAATATGAGGAAAGGCAAAAGAGGTAAGGACTCTTCAACATGGAAAAGAGACAGCCAGGGGGGGGGATATGATTAAGGCCTACAAAATTCTGATTAGTATAGAATGGGCAAAAGTGAATCAATTTTTTACTCTTTCAAAAAGTACAAAGACTAGGGGACACTTGAGGAAGTTCCACGGAAATGCTTTTAAAACAAATAGGAGGAACCTTTTTTTCACTCAACAAATAGTTAAGCTCTGGAACTTATTGCCAGAGGATGTAGTAATAGTGATTAGCGCCTCTGGGTTGAAAAAAGTCCATAGTCTATTATTGAGATAGACATGGGGGGAAGCCAGTGCTTGCCCTGAGTTTGGTAGCATGGAATGTTGTTACTATTTGGATTTCTGCCAGGTACCTGTGACCTGGATTGGCCAATGTTGGATACTGGACTAGATGGACCCTTGGTCTCACCCAGTATGGCTATTCATATGAGGCAAGAATGACTCCTACTCATACCTGCTCTGACATTTCTACTTGTCAAAATGGCTCCAAGTGACCCATCGCTTTTCTTAGGCCCTGTAAATCTGGTCAAAGGTCAGCTGGTATCATAATTGAAATGACATTTATGGAGCATTGAGTGAGAATCATTTCTGCCCCCTTTGGGGCTTATAAAATTAACAGGAAGGCATCCAGTGGATTAGATCATTGAGGGAGCTGAACCATTTTAATACTGGTAGCATTTGGATACTAGCGATGGATTTAGTCATCCATGGCATGTCAATCTCAATGAACATTTATTAATTTTTATGTGCTGGGTAGAGGAGGGTGGCCCAGGAATTTTACCTTGCCCTCTCAGTTCATTATCAAGGATTTTTGACCTTGGGAATAAGAGGACTTATTATGGGGGTTTCCAAGATGACAGACAGCCATTTTATGTTGCTATAGACAGGAAAACATAAGTTTTTTTGACCACTAAAATGGGATGTTACTAACATGGACTACTGTTAAGGGGGGGAAGTTATCAATGTGGGCTACTGTTAAGTTAGGTTATTTTACTACAAGTTGGGTTATTTTAGTACAGGGTCCTGTTTTATGCAATGAGCTGCTGAACTCAGATTTATTGTTCAGAGTCTTCCTCTATTTATAATGTCATTGTCAAAACTGGCAAAAACCAATGTGCAAAACTTGTCAGTGGGGTCCAAGAGAAGATGGCCATGGCTGGGAAAGGCTCTCAATCCCCATCGGACATCGTGATGGAGGAACTAAGAGCGCTGAGAGTCCCTTACATCCAATCATTAAGAAAACTACATGTGAGTTAAAGACTGAATTACAGTCCCTCACCACCACACTTTCAGCATTTCAGCTCCATGTTGAAAACTTCGAATCATGTGCTGATCAAGCTGCCCTACATTCTGCAAGCAACAGCAAAATATTAATAAGTGACTCAAAAAATGGTACAAGACATCAAAGACCTCTCTAATTGACATTATTGGAATAATGTAAAAATCATTGGTCTTAAGGAAGGGGTAGATGGATCAGACATCACTAAAATTTTCTCTTTATAGATTCTGGAGATTTTACAACTCACCATGGCCTATTGGGGAGATTCTGTACATGGTGCCTAAAAAATCTGCATGGAAACACTGCTGGCAAAGCATATTCTATAAGCGGTGCCTAGATTTAGGCGTGATATATATATAGAATACGCTTAGTTGATATCACAGCGCCTAAAACTATGCGCCTCTATTTACAGCGAGAATGTGGCATAAGTCCCAGTGTATAGATTTACACACACTGGACCATATTCTATAACTCTATGTGTATGTTTCAGAACGTCCATGAAATGCCTATTCCCCACCCATAACCACACTGCTTTTTGCCTGCACACATTAAAATTTAGGCACAGTGTTTTACAGAATATACTTAGGGAGTTGTGCATGTAAATTCTAATTATTGCCAATTAGTGCTCATTATTGCTTGTTAAGTGTTGTTAACAATGCTGATTAGCTTATTAAGCCATTTAACTTATGCGCGCTGTTACAGAATACACTTGGATTTAGGAGTGGATCTCTAGGCACGCTATATAGAATCCGGGGGATAGTGACTAAGTTATTGCGGTTCCCACAGATTATGCAGATTTTAACAGCAGCATGCTGTGGGAACCACAATAACTTAGCCACTATCCCCAGATCTCGCTAAAACTACCACGAGGAAAAGGAAATTCTTCCTAGAAGGATTTGAAATCATTGGAAGCACGCTATGGATTACAATACCCTGCAGAATGACTGTAAACTTAAATGATACAATGCCTTCCTTTGACGCTCTAGATCAGTTTCAACTATATTTGGATCAGCTCCAATCACAAGGAATGTCTACTTGAGCCTTCCTTTATTGTGCAAGTTTTCTGCTCCATCTAATCCTCTGTCTTATTGTATGGCTGCCAGAATCTAAATTCATAGCTATTGATTAGACAGAGTTGGTTGAACTGTTCTGTTTAGTATTTACAGCTGTTTTCTTTATACACATATGTTAATGTTGATACAATTTGTTTCATTTTCTTTAATATTTCCAACTAAAGTAATGATATCAATGTATTTAACTGAGATTTGTTTGTTCCTGAGTTATTACCTGGAGTCTCGTATCCCACCGTTAAACAAATAACAGGACAAAGGTTTGGAGGTCCTTTTGTCTTCTGCTGATAGTTCCATTTTTACATAGTTTTTTCTGGTTGACCTAATAAAGAGGCCCTTTAACAAAGTGGTGGTAAGACCAACGCGGGCTTACCACCTGCTAATCTTGGGGTCCAACGCATGGGCTGTTGGTAGTTCCAGCCCCAGCGTGTGCCATTTCCCATGCTAGAGAAAATCAGCCTGTATTTTTTAACGAGGCGCTAACCTGTGTGCTACTGGGTTACCACTGGGTTAGCATAGGTGCCCTTACCACCACCACCACAATGGGTGGCAGTAAGTGATCCCACTCTCCCGCACGGCCATGTTGTAAGAGCAATCTTCTCTCATGGCCATGGGCTACCCTCAGCCTTTTTTCCCGCTGCGGTGAAATTGGCCATAGCGTGTAGTAAAACGGTCCCCGCTGTTAGTTTAGGGCCCCTTTTGCCTCAGCTTGGTAAAAGGACCTCAAAGTTCTTTATGCCATTTTTTTTTCAATTATTATCCTTAGAATGACGGCATCATTTTCTCTCATCTCAGATACACGTGTTTTTTTTTATTCTAGCATGATAATACGTTGCTTTTTCCTTTTTATCTATGACACAAGCTAGACAGGATATTCCTTTAACCATAGTTTCCTAGAATGTCAATGGCTTGTGGCATCCAATAAAAAGGGAAAACAAATCTTGTATACTTGAAAAAGTCAAAACTTTCAATAATCTGTTTAGAAGAAACTCATATTCCAAGTGCAAAAACATTTATTAAAGATAGTAATTTGATCTCTTCTTCCATTGACTTTCCTCAGATGAGAGGAAAAATGGAGTTTCCATCCTTTTTCATAAAGATATTAATACTACAATATCAGATCAATGCATTGATTTTAATGGAAGACAGGTGATCCTGAAATTGTTTCTATATAATAAAACTATGGTTATTGCTAACATGTATGCTCCAATCGCTGATTCCCCTATAGAATACTCTATTGCAGAAATTGCAGACTTTTGATTCTATCCCAATTATTTTAATGGAGGATTTCAATATTCCACTAGATTTATGTTTGGACAAGCATTCTAAGGTAAAGAAGTTACCATCTAAGTCTTCAACTGCTCTACATTCTTTTATGACTCATTTTCATCTAATTGATCTGTGGAGGTTACAGCATCCTACCTCCAAGGAATATACATTCTTCTCTGACCCCCCCCCCCCCCCCCCCCACACACACACACAATAGCTTTTCTAAACTAGACTATTTCTTAATTTCACATTCATTACTAGATGCCACTTTCGGTATCTCCATTTCTTCTAAAGTTATTTCTGACCTTGCCCCAATATCACTAATGATTCGATGGAAAGCTACTGCACCCCTAGGTCACCCTTGTTGGGCCTGCATACCAATTTACTTGCTGATAATGGGATACTTACAGTGATCCCAAAACCTAATAAGGATTCCCTATTAGTACAAGATTATCACCCTTGTTGATTATAAAATATTAGCCGCTAAGCCAGTTAAAACGGGCGAGATTTCCAGCTACCCTCCTCGCCGCCGCTCCCTCCCCCCTCTGTGCCGGGCCCCCTGCACTGACCTGACAGCGCCTCTCACCTCTGTGTGAAAGCGCTGCAGGCAGCAGCCGATCGCTCTGCTGCTGTCTGCAGCACTTCCACACGGAGGTGAGAGGCACTGTAAGGTCAGTGCAGGGGGCCCGATGCAGAGGAGGGCGGGAGCGGTGGCGGGGATGGGGGGGGAGGGTGGTGGTTGGTGCACGCAATGTTCGTTTCCAGGCGGCAGTGTCCGACAGTGACTCTGACTCCGTTTCCCTCTCTGTTCCGCCCTCTGATGTCATCACGTCTTGACGCGAGGGCGGGACAGAGGGAAGTCTCTACTGCGCATTTGCTGGCGAATCGGTCACTTGCCGTTTATATGTTTGATATGCCAATCTTCTTTCCAGCAGATTGAAGAAGTTTATTGGGAAAATCTTACACCCTCATCAAGTAGGCTTCATGCTTGGCCATCTTATTCAAGATAACACCTGTCTCTTTTTCCAAGTGTGCCACATTGCTCAAACCCAACTCCATCCTGTCACTGCTTTGTCTTCTCATGCAGAAAAAGAGTTTGACAGGGTGGAGTGGGAATACTTATTTTCCATTCTTTAGTGGTTTGAAGAACCTTCCATATTTATACAGAGAGCCAGAGTATTATGTATTAGTCCGATAACGAGAGCACTAAATAACAACACCTTATCAGAATTCATTTCTTTAAAAAGGGTTATAAGACAAGGCTGTCCCCACTCCCCATATCTCTTTAATATTGGTTTGGAACCCCTTCCATATTTCAATTCGGTCACACTCTCAAATTAGAGACCTTATTTCTCATAACTTAGAAATCAAGGGGTCCTTTTACTAAGGTGCATTGAAAAATGGGCTGCACTAGTGTAGGCGCGTGTTTTGGGCACATGCAGATCCATTTTTCAGCTTGCCTATAAAAAAGGGCTTTTTATAATTTTTGCTGTAAATGGATGTGCGGCAAAATAAAAATTAGCGCACGTCTATTTTGGGTCTGAGACCTTACCGCCACCCATTGACTTAGCGGTAAGATCTCACACAGTAACCATGCGGTGATCATCTATGTGTGTAGAATGATGATTACCTCCCGGTTTTTGCTGCGCACAGGAAAATAAAAATTATTTCCCGGCGTGCATAGCGGACGCGTGTAAAAACAAAATCACCGCCCAGGCTATGCGGTAGCCGAGCAGTAACTCCAAATTGACATGAATAGGACATGCGTGTGTGTCTATGTGGTTTAGTAAAAAGGCCCCCAAGATTAGAGCATATGCATATGATGTGCTTCTTTACTTATTGAATCCCGAAATTTCCATTACTGCTCTCTTTAGATTAATCTCTGCCTTCTCTGGCTATAAAATTAATCAACAAAATACAGAAACTCTTCCATTAATTAGATACACACAAATGGCCAAATCTTTTAATTTAGGGACCCGTTTATTAGGCGCGATAGCATTTTTAACCTACCTACAATTAACACATGCGCTAACCATGTAGGTGCCTATAGAGATATTGTAGGCATACACATGGTTAATATGCATTAAAGCAAAAAGAAGCAGATCGTGTAGAAATGAAATGTAATTTATTTAAACAATACAGCAATATTTATATGAATACAAACAGCCCGACACAGGTAATTCCACCTCTGAATACCCTAGAGGATATACATCATATCGAGGCAGAGGTCATGGCAGAGGCAGAGGAAGGGGTGGCTTTTTTCAGAATAGACAAGGACAGGAAAACATGACCAGGTATTAAATACGGTATGTAATATCTCAAATAGAGAACTGACTGACACTGAGAAGAAGGTTCTTAGTAAAGGTTTGTCATTTATACCTACACCCAAATATGACGCATTCAAGACTAGAGTGGAATTTTTTAAATTCATACGTAAACTGAAAATAATGGAATTTTTTTCTAAAAAAACATCAGAATATAATGACCACTCAATTGTTAAAAACAACAGTAAATGGCTTCCACCTGGCAATACCCATCATTTGATTGAAACCTATGAAACTGTGGTACTCAAAGAGATAGCAGCATTAGAAAAAAAAAGGTAAGAAAAGAGTGTTTTATAACCTGACCAAAGAAGAAAATGCTGCAATTAAGAATCTACAAAAAGATCAAAGTATTGTTATCAAACCAGCAGATAAAGTGGGGCCATAGTTATTATGAATAGGGAAGATTACATTTGTGAGGTACATAGACAACTAAATGACACTACTTTTTATAAAGTTCTAACAAGAAATCCTACAGAGAGTATTCAGAAAGAAATTTCCACATTAGTTGAAATAGGCAGAGCAGCACAATATCTAACAGAAAAGGAAGCCAAATTTCTAACAGTGAAAGAACCTGTGATACCGACAATATACATTCTACCAAAGATACATAAATCCCTGTCCAAACCTCCAGGCAGACCTATTGTATCTGCCTGTGGCTCGCTTTTAGAACCATTGTCTATTTTCACTGACAAATTCTTAAGTCCTTTGGTGCATAAGATTCCATCATACATACGAGACTCAGCAGATATGATCAACACACTAGAAACAATTCTACCAAGTGAAGACATGCTTTTAGTGACTCTCGATGTAGAGAGCCTCTATACAAATATTCCACAGGAAGAATCCATTGAAATTATCAAAGAACAATTACTTGAACATAATACATCATCTAGGTTTCCAGTGCAATTCATCATTGAATTGGCTACGATAGCACTTACCAAGAATTTCTTTTCATTCAAGGGTAAATTTTACCATCAGATTAAGGGAACAGCTATGGGTGCAACATTCGCACCATCTATTGCTAACCTATACGTAGCAGGTTTTGAGAAAAATTTTTTACCAGGAAATAAATATATGGCTAATGTATTTCTGTGGAAGAGATATATAGATGACATCCTCATGATCTGGAAGGGAACAGAAAGTGATTTGAAAGATTTCCACAATTGGTTAAACACTTTAGATACTAATCTCAAATTTCAAATGAATTACAATAACAGAACCATCCCTTTCCTGGACATTAACATATATATCAAGCAGAACAAATTTACTACAGATGTTTACCGCAAACCCACAGATGTTAATAAATATTTACATTATACAAGTTGTCACAGTAAAAGTTTGAAAACTAATTTACCCTATAGTCAGTTTTTGAGACTGAGACGACTATGCTCAGACTCAGGAACATATGTACAAAGATCCAAAGATATGTCAAAACGGTTTATAGAAAAGGGCTATCCACAGAATTGCATAAGAGAAGGCTTTCAGAAAGCCTCGAAATTTACAAGGGAAGCATTACTTAGACCAAGTCATAAAGCGAATAAAGATAAGATTGTATGCACATTACCTTTCACTAACATGTCCTATTCCATTGTTAGTATAATTAAAAAACACTGGCACTTATTGGAAAATTTAGAAATATTTGACCAACAAAAACTTATCGTCGCTTACAAACGAGAGAAGAATCTGAGAGATCTTCTCGTTCCATCTACACTACCAAGTACAGATACATCATTAAGTAATCTCCCTAAAGGACATTTTCGGTGTGGCAAATGCTCTGTTAGCAATGTGAATATTAAGACTAAGAATCTGTATATACAATCGGCTAATAAAGAAATTAATTTACACCATTTTTCTAATTGTCAAACAAGTAAAGTGATATACATCGCTATATGCCCCTGTGGATTAGCCTATATAGGCAAAACAAAAGAAAACTTAACACTAGAATTACAGAACATAGGAGCGCTCTAAAGAATAAATCATTAGAAAAACCACTAGTAGCACATTCACTGGCCTTAGGCCATAAATTTGAAGAGTATAAATTCTGTGCTATCTATGTATACAAGAACAAGTGGAGAGGTGGCTCAGCAGATACATTTCTGTTACGGAAAGAGCAAGAATTTATTTATAATTTAAATACCCTCCATCCACATGGTTTAAATGCTGATACAGACTTGTCTGTTTTTCTATAACCCTTTTTATGATCGCTTTTTTAAGAATCAATATTATATATTATATATTATATATAAGATAGGCATTTAAGACATCCACCATACATCTATTTATTTTTTTATGTCATTCCAATTTTTCATTCCATATTTATTTGATTTTACAGGCTCTTAGGTGTATCTTTCATTTTTCAAATAAAGGGGGCAAGCCCTATTAGTGGCACGTCGCTGTTAATTAATTATTTTATTTATTCAGACGTTCTGTTTGTATCAGTGACGTTCTTTGAACTTTGACCTTTTTGGTTTCGTTTCGCTGGCTATTCAATCCTTCTTTGTTTTTTCCCCCGTCTCTCTTTTTTTAAAAAATAGAAAAACTAATTCATTAAAAGGGAAATATTTTATTTATATCATCTCTTAGCCAACAGATTTTTTTAGCAGCCTGAGATACGGAGATTGTGACGTCACCAGCTATAAAAGATACAAATAAATATATTTTTTTATACACCCCGTTTTTAAATATCCTTCATTTTGCATGGTCCATTCTTTCTTCGGCTGTCACTAATTATATATTACTGGTCCCAACTATAAAATATTGCGGGACTATCGTGTCCTTGAGGCTGACCTTTGACCCCCTTGTTCCTGTTTTAAGCTTCCTCTGTTTGCTGTGAGCTTTTTTCAGCAATCTCAGAGATACGTGACCGAAGCACTGGCTCTATGTAAGTAGCATTTCTGTCTCAATGCTTTTTTAACGGCGAACCCGAAATGGATTTAAAAATATACAAGTTGTTACTATCGATCTTCTTATAAACAGTGCATAGAATTACGTTACTAGTTGTATATAGAGGCATATACATTATTGTCTCCACCTTTTTCTTATTAGATCAGCGGATCACATTTTGAAATCTCTGACTCAGCTGTTTTTTTCCGAACCAACCCTTTATGCATGTGAGTCCAATACATTTTTTTAAATAATTCAGGTTCTTTATTTCAGCATATAACATTGATATTTACTTATAAAATTCTTTTTAAATTAACAGGACTTCTTCAATTTGCCTTATATTTGGCAGCAAAGGATTTTTTGTATAGGTGGGTGTCTTAGCCTATGTTAGTTCATTCTTATGTATACATATGATCCATTATAAATTATAGGAGATAGCTGTTCCCTTTCTTTTGATTTCTGTTTTATCAATCTGTTTTATCAATATTTAATATAATTTTAGATGATGTTTTTTTATATATGTATTGCCCAAACGATAAGTGCTATATATAGGGCATGTTCTGATTTATATCATTTTAGATTTATGTATGTATACTTATTTACATGATATATTTGTTGTGTGTGCATATACATGTATGTATATATATTATATATGTTACCTATATATGTAATATTATAACAGATAATTCACCAATTTTATTTTTATTTTTTTTAAATATTTTTTATAGCCCCTGAAGCAGCCCAGTTGGGCGAAATACGGCCTGTGTCGGGCTGTTTGTATTCATATAAATATTGCTATATTGTTTAAATAAATTACATTTCATTTCTACACGATCTGCTTCTTTTTGCTTTCCATCTTGGAGTTTGCAGACCGTCTGCCTTCGTGCTTTCTTGGACCCTCCCTTTTGGGTAATATGCATTAAAAACAGTAACACACCTATAATGCGGCTTAGAAAACAGGGCCTTTAGTTTGGTCTACTTCTAAAATTAGATATTTAGGAACAGATCTATATTCAACTTTGGAAGGTACCATTAAGAATAATTGTGATTTGATCCTCAGTTTTGTAAAAGCTATTCTGTATACTTAGCACCCTCTCCATCTATCATGGCGAGGTGATCTGGAGAACATAAATATGATGGTTTCTCCCAAGATTAATTGTATTATGAGCATGATTCCTGTGTTATTTCCTCTCTCAGTTTAATCCCAATTAGATAAGCTCCTTTTCTCTTTCCATTGGAATTCTGAAGAACCTAGGATAGCATTAAAAAAGCTAAAAAAAAATACAAAAAAAATCTGGGTGGTGTTTTATTTACAGATTTTATAACCAACCATAAAGTTTTTATTTTACCGCAAGGGTATTCATGATTATTTTTTATATTAAAAATGATTATAAACTGCTATGGTTAGAATTAGAAGAAACAATTATATACCCATTTCTTCCTCACATTGCCTCACTTATCCTTGTTGATAGTGTAAATCCAATTATTTCCTCTATAATAATATACTTAACTGAATTATTAACTCACCCAATTGGCTCTACTACTCATGCATCTCTACTGTATAGCCCGAATGTACTTATCAATAAGAAGTCCTTTTTATTGGAAATAGTGGATAGTTAAGGGAATTTGGTCAATTAACGATATCATGCAGGATAGTAATAAGTTGATCTCTTTTAGTGAGCTTCCACACTGTTCCTCGCTACCTTCAACAAATTTGTTTAAATTTGAAATATCTTCAATTGCAGCACCTTTTAGCTGCTATAGGATTTCTCAATACTTTACTGAGGTTCCTACGATTTAGCACTTGGCTCATTCTCATCTTATCGCTGGTCATATTGCATATGCCATCTATAAACTATTAATTTCTTCCTTTTATAAAAATGTAAATAGAATTCAAAAAATGTTAGAGGCAGAATGTGGACACACTTTTTCACAGTAACAATGGTTTCATTTTTGGACTTATACTATGAGACCCATAGAGGGGCATAATCGAAAGGGGCACCCATGTTTTCCTGAGGACGTCCTTGCAGGACATCCCAGCGAAGGGGCGGGGAAACCCGTATTATTGAAACAAGATGGGCATCCATCTTTCATTTCGATAATATGGTTGGGGACGCCCAAATCTTGAAATTTAGGTCGTCCCTAGAGATGGTCGTCCTTAGACTTGGTCATTTCTGATTTTCAGCGATAATGGAAACTAAGGACGCCCATCTCAGAAACGACCAAATGCAAGTCCTTTGGTTGTGGGAGGAGCCAGCATTTATAGTGCACTGGTCCCCCTCACATGCCAGGACACCAACCGGGCACCCTAGGGGCCACTGCAGTGGACCTCAGAAAAAGCTCCCAGGTACGTAGCTTCCTTACCTTGTGTGCTAAGCCCCCACTCCCCCCCCCCAAAACCCACTCCCCACAACTGTACACCACTACCATAGCCCTTATGGGTGAAGGGGGGGCATCAAGATGTGAGTACAGTGGGTTTCTAGTTTTGAAGGGCTCACATTTACCACCACAAGTGTAACAGGTAGGGGGGATGGGCCTGGGTCCGCCTGCCTGAAGTGCACTGCAGTACCCACTAAAACTGCTCCAGGGACCTGCATACTGCTGTCATGGAGCTGGGTATGATATCTGAGGCTGGCAAAAAATATTTTAAAAATGTTTTTTGAGGGTAGGATGGGGTTAATGACTACTGGGGGAGTAAGGGGAGGTCATCCCCAATTCCCCCAGTGGTCATCTGGTGAGTTTGGGCACCTTTATGTGGCTTGGTTGTAAGAAAAAAAGGACCACGTAAAGTCGTCCAAGTGTTCGTCAAGGACACCCTTTTTTTCCATTATGGGTCAAGGACGCCCATGTATTAGGCATGCCCCAGTCCCACCTTCGCTATGCCTCCAACACGCCCCTGGGAACTTTGGTCGTCCCGCGATGGAAAGCAGTTGGGGATGCCCAAAATTGGCTTTCCATTGTACCGATTTGGGCGACCCTGTGAGAAGGACACCCATCTTGCGATTTGTGTCGAAAGATGGGCGTCCTTCTCTTTTGAAAATAAGCCTGATAGCCTCCACCTCTTCTTTACAGTCTATGTACCGTATTTTTCGGACTATAAGACGCACCTAGGTTTTAGAGGGAAATAGGAAAAAAAAAATTTTCCTTTTTCCCTCCTCTAAAACCTAGGTGCTCCGGTGCGTCTTGTCCGAGTTTTGGATCGCCGTCCCCTACTTACGCGATGCCATGTTCCCTGGTGGTCTAGTGATGTCGGGGCAGGAAAGAGCCCCCTCTTTCCTGCCCATCGCGCTGCTCTCCGTGCTCCTGACTGCTTCCTGACGGTCTCGGCGAGATTCAAAATGGCCGCCGAGAATCTCGGCTCTTTCCTGCCCCGACGTCACTAGACCACCAGGGAACATGGCATCGCGTAAGTAGGGGACGGCGATCCAAAACTCGCTACCTTCGGACTATAAGACGCACCCCCCATTTTCCTCCCAAATTTTGGGGGAAAAAAGTGCGTCTTATAGTCCGAAAAATACGGTATGTTTTATATCACAGGACATCATGGATGCCATGAAAACGTTTTACAGCTAGTTTGACTTCGACAAATGTTGGAACTGTAATACACAGATTGGTACTTTTTTTCATATGCTCTTTGAATGTGAATTAGTTTTGGCTTTTTGGAGAGAAATATGGTCAGTAATTAAGAAGATTTTTCATTTGGACTCTGGAATGTCATCATCCATAGTACCCTTCAAATCTCTGTAAAAATAATAAAATAAAATAAAAAAAAATCTCTGTCCTTGAAGTTCAATCTCCAGAACTTGTACAAAAACCTGTTTGAAATACTGCTTACTATTGCCCCCCAAAATTGATTCTTTCAAATTGGAAAACATCTCATCTACTCAATGTTCACTTTTGGTGGCAATCTGTCCTCCTATATCAAAAATTGGAATTTGGTAGATTTATATTTACAGGAATTGAACACTCCATGAGACGGTTCAATCTTTACCCTTTCTTTAACACTTGATTTATTCAACATTGTCCTGATTTTGATGCAACATTTCTGGTGGTCAATATGATTGCACCTTTACATTCTTTTATTTGTATCATTCTAATGTACATGCGAAATCCCTGACATGGTCATGTTTCGCCCTTAGGCTGCGTCAGGGGTAAAATTTACAAAATAAAAACACTTAAATCTTATTAATAAAAAGAATAAAACAGGAATATATGAATTAAAAGCATAATATACATAGATTAAAAAAGATATATATAACTAAGAACACCACGCTGAGTACTCACATACAGAAGGCAGGCATATTCAGTGTGATAATGTGAATGTTGGAGAAAAGGAAGAAAAAACTTACAAATCAGTGCCAGTATCAGTGTTACATACAGTTCATTAAAAAATATAACAACCATAGAGACCAATTAATGTAATTCTGGTGCATAGTATAAAAAGAGATATGTATACAACAATATATTGTGAATACATGCAAGTGCAGTCAGGGACATCCAAATTAAAACAATAGTAATGGGGGAATTTGAACCAGCCACCTTCTGATTATAAGATTTGTGCTCCAACCACTGCAGCACTTATTCAGTTGATTAGACATTCCTTCCCTTTCCATTAAGTCCCTCCAAGTTTCTGTCAGCCAATCACAGCTCATTTACCTGACATCAGTGTCAGCTAAAGGAGCTGTGATTGGCTGACAGAAACATGGAGGGACTTAATGGAAAGGGAAGCAAATCTAGGCATCTGAATAAGTGGTGCAGTGGTTAGAGTACAGGTTTTGTAATCAGAAGGTGGCTGGTTCAAATCCCACTATTAATATTGTTTTAATTTGGACATCCCTGACTGCACTTGCATGTGTTTTTTTTGGACGGCCCTGACTGCACTTGCATGGTTTTTTTTTTCTTCCAATTTTTGCTCTCTGCATGGGTCCCACGCAGCACCAACTAAACTAAAATTGCTCTGGTTCAAATCCGCCTATTACTATTGTTTTAATTTGGACGTCCCTGACTGCACTTGCATGTTTTTTTTTTGGACGTCCCTGACTGCACTTGCATGTTTTTTTTTTCTTCCGATTTTTGCTCTCTGCATGGGTCCCGCGCAGCACCAACTAAACTAAAATTGCTCCGGGGACCTGCATACTGCTGTCATGGAGCTAGGTATGATATTTGAGGCTGGCATAGAGGCATCTCAGGGGGACCAGTGCACTACGAATGCTGGCCCCTCCCACGACCAAATGGCTTGGATTAGGTCCGTTTTTGAGATGGCCGGCAGCGGTTTCGATTATCGCTGAAAACCGCAGACGGCCATCTCTAGGTCCAGCGATCTCACCATTTGTGTCGTCTATCTCTAGAGTCGACACAAATGATGGGATTTCAGCGGGCCGAACCGTATAATCAAAACCGAAGATGGACGGCCATCTCATTTCGATTTTACGGTTCGCTCCGCCTCTTCGCGGAGCCGTCTCCGGAGATGGACGTTTTTACACATGGACATTCGCGTTCGATTATGCCCCTCAAAGTCTGTTCCAAAAGAAAAAAAAAAGCAGCTTGCTCGGTCCCTGCCTGCAACCAACGGTGTTTCAGTGTACTTTCTGATTGCTTGCTTTTTTAAAACACCCGTTCAGGTTCAAAGGTTATTTGATGGTCAAAATTTTACAAGCAGGCAATTCAAAAAAATGTCAAAAAAACATTTTCAAATAAACATTTTTAGCAGCATAACAATAAATTGGACATGATCTATATTCAAAAACACTTAAAAAGATCTTTTAAAAATGTGGTAAGAAGGACACTATAAGACTAAGCCAAATTCTCATCTATTTGTGAAATCCACAAACATGTTGAATTTCAAGCTGGAATCGCTACAATTTGATGTATTATATTATAAAATCTTTCATTAAAAATGCTTACAAACATCTAGTTTTATGCATTCTAGTTGCCATGCTACAATGTGTTCCAATAGCTTCATTCTACCGTGCGGCTCTTTAATTACTTAGGAACAGTGCCAGAAGGGATAAAAATGGACTACCTAATAAAACAAAAATAAATATCCAAATGAAAACTAACATCTTAATACTTATGCAAGTGAATACTAAATGGCCTTAAAATTGATAATGTAAAATGCCCACAAAAAAAAGACACTAAAAAAGCAACACCAAATCATAACTTAATTAAATATTACAGATTGGAGAGGAGGAAACGTTCATAGATTATTATTGCAGGCTGAACAAAGGTTCATTTTTAAGTTCAAGACAGTAAAACCTTTTGGCCTTAATCGAGAGAGTGATTATTCAGGTTTTTTTATGATATATATTTGCACAGATATGTTCTAAAGATATGCTGTATTGTTTATTTATTGTGTATCTGGATTGACAAAGTACCTCATGAAAACCTCAAGGAAATTGGAGAGTCATGGGATAGGAGATAGTGTCCTATTGTGGGTTAAAAACTGGTTAAATGATAGAAAACAAAGAGTATGGTTAAACGGTCAGTATTATCAATGGAGAAGGGTAGATAGTGGGGTTCCCTAGGGGTCTGTGTTGGGACCGCTGCTTTTTAACATATTTATAAATGATCTAGAGATGGGAGTAACTAGTGAGTTAATTAAATTTACTGATGACACAAAGTTATTCAAAGTTGTTAAATAGCAAGAGGATTGTGAAAAATTACATGAGGACCTTACGAGACTGGGAGACTGGGCATCTAGGACTAGGACTAGGGGGCACGAATCGGAGAAAATATTTCTTCACTCAACATGTAATTAAAACTCTGGATTCGTTGACGGAGAATCTAGGATAAGCAGCATAAAATGTATGGCACTGTTTTGGGATCTTGCCAGGTACTTGTGACCTAGATTGGTCGCTATTGGGCTTGATGTCCCAGTATGGCAATACTTATGTACTTATATTTTTCTGCTATGCTTGGTTTTAACGAGTTCTTTGTGTTCTGATTCCCCTTTTTTATTTAAGGTTTTTAACATCGTTTTTATTTTTGCCCATATGTATTTTTTGCTCTAATATGTAGTTCTTCCTCCACCGTACTGGAACAGTTTCTTCCATTATGCACTGAGCCATGTCATAGTAGGATATTGTTGGAATATATTAGAGTGTGGCAACTAGAACGCACTTATATTTCTTAAGCAGACATTGTGCTTTTCTTTAAGGATTATTTTGGATTTGATGCATTATATTCTAGCAATTCCAGATCACTATTTGTAATATTTAATTAAATTATAATTTGGTGTCGCTCTTATAGCATCTTTTTCTGGGTATTTTACATGATCAATTTTAAGACAATTTAGTATTCAATTGCATAAGTATTAAGATGTTAGTTTTCATTTGAATATATAAAATAACTGGACTTAACAGTAGCCCATGCTAATAGCTTCCCTCAATACACCATATCTAGCTACCATTTGAAATACTGTATCATGATACTGCAACATAAATAGTGTGTATTTTATAAACAAAATAATATATGCTCATAATGTTTTTATGATATACAAGCAAATTTGTTCTGGCACATTACTGCATGTTTGGAAAGTTGCTTTCAGCATTTTTAAAGGCTTTCTGCATTCTATATGAAGTAGTACATTTTAGAAAGTGTATATTTGATTACTGGACTTATACTCTGACTAATTCTTGCGCCTAGGCACAGGCACACCGAAACATGTAGGGCTATTTTTTTTTAATGATTCTTAAGTCTGGATTTATACACCTGAGACTGTTCCTGCTTGCATTTTAATAACATTGATGTCAAGCCTTTATACACCTTGTTGATTTTTTTATTCCTCTGCACATATTCACAGAATACAGAAATGTCTGATTCAACTTTCTAGTAATTAAAGTTCAGAATGTGAGTTTATCTGGCGACATACAAGTTCTAATTTGAGAAATTAATTATTTCATAAACTGCATGATAAAATATTTATGGTTCAAGAAGGAATGCAGTCAGGGTGTTATTAAAAATTATCTTTCCATCTCTTATTACACTGCATTCAGGTTGTTTGAGAGCTTCCATTATTTCTGCTTTCAGATCAGGTGGGGCAGTTTTATCAAAGTTACAGGTTTCTGTCAAAAAATCCATCAACAGTTTTCCAGTTGCACTTTCTTCAACAAAGCATTCCGTTATATCCATTTCAGATGGCAGTTCATAATATGTGTACTTAATTCTTGCTTCATCAAACATATTTTTGAGGTCCGAAGATGTGATGTATAGACAAAGATCATTCAGTGGTAAGCGATGTCCATATGTCTTCCATAAACTTGCCCAACCACTGCTTCCTAATAGAACATCATGTGATTAATGAGTTGGTAAGTTTAAAAATATTTGTTGACATGCAGAAATGTCAATGTTAGTCATATTCTACACAAAACATATGTAGTGTGGTTGCTGTGCTAGTCCAGACAATGAGAATAAACTCCAAATGACATATTACAAAAAGAACACGGTAACACTTGCCATATCAACATCCTTTTCCACAGGATTCTAAAAAGAAACTTCAAAACCATGCAAAATAGAAAAGATCAGTCATTTTAAAACAAACATATAAAGAACAAAATTACAGAGCACATTCAAAAGCATGGATTAATGAGACAAAGCCAACATGGATTTAGTGAAGGGAAATCTTTCCTCACTAATCTACATTTCTTTGAAGGGGTGAACAAACATGTGGATAAAGGTGAGCCAATTGATATTGTGTATCTGGATTTTCAAAAGGCATTTGACAAAGTACCTCATGAAAGACACCATAGGAAATTGGAGAGTCATGGGATTGGAGGTTGTGTTTTATTGTGGATTAAGTAGAGGAGTGTGGTAGCCGTGTTAGTCCATTCTTAAGGTTATCAATAGAAATCAAACAAAATAAAACATGGAAAAGAAAATAAGATGATACCTTTTTTATTGGACATAACTTAATACATTTCTTGATTAGCTTTCGAAGGTTGCCCTTCTTCGTCAGATCGGAAATAAGCAAATGTCTTATTTGCTTATTTGCTTATTTCCGATCTGATATTTTTGAGGTCTGAAGATGTGATGTATAGACAAAGATCATTCAGTGGTAAGCGATGTCCATATGTCTTCCATAAACTTGCCCAACCACTGCTTCCTAATAGAACATCATGTGATTAATGAGTTGGTAAGTTTAAAAATATTTGTTGACATGCAGAAATGTCAATGTTAGTCATATTCTACACAAAACATATGTAGTGTGGTTGCTGTGCTAGTCCAGACAATGAGAATAAACTCCAAATGACATATTACAAAAAGAACACGGTAACACTTGCCATATCAACATCCTTTTCCACAGGATTCTAAAAAGAAACTTCAAAACCATGCAAAATAGAAAAGATCAGTCATTTTAAAACAAACATATAAAGAACAAAATTACAGAGCACATTCAAAAGCATGGATTAATGAGACAAAGCCAACATGGATTTAGTGAAGGGAAATCTTACCTCACTAATCTACATTTCTTTGAAGGGGTGAACAAACATGTGGATAAAGGTGAGCCAATTGATATTGTGTATCTGGATTTTCAAAAGGCATTTGACAAAGTACCTCATGAAAGACACCAGAGGAAATTGGAGAGTCATGGGATAGGAGGTAGTGTTTTATTGTGGATTAAGTAGAGGAGTGTGGTAGCCGTGTTAGTCCACTCTTAAGGTTATCAATAGAAATCAAACAAAATAAAACATGGAAAAGAAAATAAGATGATACCTTTTTTATTGGACATAACTTAATACATTTCTTGATTAGCTTTCGAAAGTTGCCCTTCTTCGTCAGATCGGAAATAAGCAAATAAGACATTTGCTTATTTCCGATCTGACAAAGAAGGGCAACCTTCGAAAGCTAATCAAGAAATGTATTGTTATGTCCAATAAAAAAGGTATCATCTTATTTTCTTTTCCATGTTTTATTTTGTTTGATTTCTATTGATAACCTTATTGTGGATTAAAAACTGGTTTAAGGATAGAAAACAGAGAGTAGGGTTAAATGGTCAGTATTTGCAATGGGGAAGGGTAGATAGTCGGGTTCGCCAGGGGTCTATTTTGGGACCGCTGCTTTTTAACATATTTATAAATGATCTGGATATGGTAATAACTGGTGATGTAATTATATTTGCCGACAACACAAAGTTATTCAAAGTTGTTAAATCGTAAGAGGATTGTGAAAAATTACAAGACTACCTTATGAGACTGGGAGAGTAACCAGCTTATTTTCGAAAGAGAAAGACGCCCATATTTCTAACCAAATTCGGAGATGGGCGCCTTTCTCCTGTGGGCGCCCAAATCAGTATAATCGACAGCTGATTTTGGGCGTCTCCAACTGCAATCTGTCGTGGGAATGGAAAAAGTTGATGGGGGCATGTCGGAGGCGTGGTGAAGGCGGGACTGGTGCGTGTTTATCGGCCGAGGAGAGATGGGCGCCCTCGGCCGATAATCAAAAAAAGAAGGGTGCCAGAAGCAAGAATTTGGGTCACTTTTTCTGGACCCTTTTTTCTCAAGAACAAGTCCCCAAAAAGTGCCCCAACTGCCCAGATGAACACCGCAGGGAATCGGAGATGATCTCTCATGACTTTCCCAGTGGTCACTAACCCCCTCCCACCCAAAAAAATAACTTTAAAAACTTTTTTTCCAGCCTGTATGCCAACCTCAAATGTCATACCCAGCTCCATCACAGCAGTATGCAGGTCCCTGGAGCAGTTGTTAGTGGGTGCAGTGGACTTCAGCCAGGTGGACCAAGACCCATCCCCCATATCTGTTACACTTGTGCTGGTAAATGGGAGCCCTCCAAACTGCCCCCAAAACCCACTGTACCCACATCTAGGTGCCCCCCTTTAGCCATAAGTGCTATGGTAATGGTGTAGAGTTGTGGGCAGTGGGTTTTGGGGGGATTTGGAGGGCTCAGCACCCAAGGGAAGGGAGCTATGGACTTGGGAGCTATTTTACTTTTTTTTTTACTTGTTACAAGTGCCCCCTAGGGTGCCTGGTTGGTGTCCTGGCATGTGAGGGGGATCAGTGCACTATGAATCCTGGCCCCTCCCATGACCAAATGCCTTGGATTTGTTCGTTTTTGAGCTGGGCGCCTTCGGTTTCCATTATCGTTGAAAAACGATAACGCCCAGCTCAAATCTGCCTAAATCCGATGCATTTGCCCGGCACAAACCGTATTATCGAAAAAAAAGATGAATGTCCATCTTTTTCAAAAATACGGTCTGGCCCGCCCCTTCACGTACCCGTCCTCAGACATAGACGCCCATGGAGATGGGCGATCATGTTCGATTATGCCCCTGTAAGCATCCAAATGGCAGATGATATTTAATTTGAGCAAGTGCAAAGTGATGCATAGGCGAAAGAGGAACCCAAACTATAGCTACGTGATGCAAGGTTCCATGTTAGGAGTCACCAACCAGGAAAAGGTTCTAGGAGTCATCATTGATGATACTTCGAAACCCTCTGCTCAGTGTGCTATATTAACAAAGAATGCAAATAGAATGTTAAGTATTATTAGGAAAGGAATACAAAATAAAAACGAGGATGTTATAATGCCTTTGTATCGCTCCATGGTGCGACCACAACTTGAATACTGTGTGCAATTCTGGTCGCCGCATCTGAAAAATGATATAGTGGAATTAGAAAAGGTAGAGAGAAGGGCGGCGAAAGTGATGGGGGATGGGACGACCTCCCTATGAGAAAAGGCTGAAGCACCTTGGGTTCTTCAGCTTGGAGAAAAGACGGCTGAGGGGAGTTATGATAGATGTATATAAAATAATGAGTGGAGTGGAACGGGTAGATATGAATCGCTTGTTTACTCTTTCCAAAAATACTAAGACTAGGGGGCACACAATGAAGCTACAAGGTAGTAAATTTAAAATGAATCAGAGAAAATATTTCTTCACTCAATATGTAATTAAACACTGGAATTCGTTGCCAGAGAATGTGGTAAAAGCAGTTAGCTCAGCAGGGTTTAAAAACATTTTGGATAACTTCCTAAAAGAAAAGTCCATATGTAGTTATTAAAATGGACTTGGGAAAATCCACTGCTTATTTCTGGGATAAGCAGCATAAAATGTAATGTACTGTTTTGGGATCTTGCCAGGTACTTGTGACCGGGATTGGCCACTGTTGGAAACAGGATACTGGGCTTGATGAATCTCTGAAATGTCCCAGTAAGGCAATACTTATGTACTTATGTACTTATGATATAATGAATAGAATATTGTAACAGGGTACCTAGGTTAAGAGGACAAATAGGTGCCTATTTAATCACATTTATAAAAACACTTAAGGGGCTAGGTCTCCTGATATTCACTGCTATTTAACCGGTCAGCAATATCCACTAACCACTTTAATTGGCATTTAACCGACTAATTGTAAATATTCAAGGAGAGATAACCAGTTACCTCTGCCAAATATTCGCAGTTATGAAACACTCCCTACTTCTATAAAAGTCACCAAAAATTGTTTACACAAATTTGGGTGAT
Source organism: Microcaecilia unicolor (assembly GCF_901765095.1). NCBI lineage: Eukaryota > Metazoa > Chordata > Amphibia > Gymnophiona > Siphonopidae > Microcaecilia > Microcaecilia unicolor. The sequence goes on from NC_044037.1 coordinate 265,181,021, forward strand.
GCCCAATTTGCATGCACAATTAAATTGAATAAACCAATTAGTGCCAATAATTGGCTTTTTAACAAGCAATTATTGACACTAAATAGATTTAATGCTATCTACATGTGTCTAAATTTTATGTGTGGCCCCAAAAAGAGGGCATGGAAATGGGAAAGTCATGGGCATTTCGGGGCAGATTGGGGATGTGGTTTTAAATTATGCATGCAATTGGGACTATACACATAAATTTAGGCATGAGCATTTGCACCACATTTTCGTTGGTGCAAATGCCAGTGCCTAAATTCATGCATGACTCGTGCACCTAAATGCTAATCTATAAACTGCACCTAACTTTTAGCATGGCTTATAGAATCGCACTTTTTTGGAGCTGATTTTTTTAGGTGTCATTTATAGAATCTAGTCATAAGAACATAAGCACCGCCATACTGGGAAAAGAGCAAGGTTCAATCAAGCTCAGCATCCTGTCTCTGACAGTGGCCAATCTAGGCCTCAAGAACCCGGCAAAACCCCAAAACAAAACAAAAATTTAAATTAATAATGTTCAATGGACTTTTCCTTCAGGAATCTGTCCAAACCCCCTTTAAACTCAGCAAGGCCAACTGCTGTCACTACATTCTTCGGCAACGAGTTCCAGAGACTAACTACGCGCTGAGTAAAGAAAAACTTTCTCCTATTTGTTTTAAATCTACCACATTGTAGCTTCATCTTATATCCCCTGTTTCTATTATTGTTAGAAAATGTAAACAAACGCTTCGCGTCTGTCCGCTCCATTCCACTCATTATCTTGTAGACATCTATCATATCACCCCTCAGTCGCCTCTTCTCCAAGCTGAAGAGCCCTAACCGTCTTAGCCTTCCTCATAGGGAAGTCCTCCCATCCCTTTTACCATTTTTGTCGCCCTTTTCTGCACCTTCTCCAATTCCTTTATATCTTTTTTGAGGTGCGGTGACCAGAACTGAACACAATACTCGAGGTGCGGTCTCACCATGGAGCGATACAACAGCATTATAACATCCTCGTGTTTGTTTTCCATCCCTTTCCTAATAATACTCAACATTCTGTGGGCTTTCTTAGCCGCCGCAGCACACTGAGCAGAAAGTTTCAACATCTTATACACAATGACTCACAGATCCCTTTCTAGGTCTGTAACTCCTAATGTGGAACCTTGCATGAGATAGCTGTAATCCGGGTTCCTCTTTTCCATATGCATCACTTTGCACTTGTCAACAATGAACTTCATCTGCCACTTGGACGCCTAATCTCCTAGTCTCACGAGGTCCTCCTGTAATCTTTCGCACTCCGACTGCGACTTGACGGCCCTGAATATCTCAAAAGGGGGCACGGGCTTGTCAAGGTTGTTCTGAAAAATTACACATCTAGTTGTAGAATACCGGGTAAGCATGCCTAACTTGGGCACCAGCACTTACACCAGGTTTCAGCAGGCAGTCTGGTACCTAAAGTTAAGCACAAGAATTGGCATTAAGGGGCCCTTTTACAGAGGTACGGTGAGCCCAACGCAAGCTTACTGTACACTAATCTGGACCTACCACCTGCCCAATGTGGGTGCCAGTAGTAGTTCCAGCTCTGGTGCGCACCATTCGGCATACTAGGGAAAATAGCTAGCTATTTTCTAGCGTGGCACTAACCTGGCAGTAATCGGGCAGTGTCACTCACTACCCGGTTACCACCAGGTTAGCATGGGAGCCCTTAACACCACCTCAGTGAGAGTTGTTAAGTGCTCCTCCTGCATGACCACATGGTAGGTGAAATCTTACCTCATGGCCATGCCATTTTGTGGCCTTTTTATCTGCTGCTGCAAGAAGAGCCACAGCAAGCAGCAAAAATGGCCCCCACCGCTAGCGCAGGCCCTTTTTACCGCAGCTTGGTAAAAGGACCCCTAAGAGCGATTCTATAAAGAGTGTGTGCCCTTTATAGAATCATGTGCAGTGCCAATTTTTTTCCGGCACTGAATTTTAAGCACAATTTATGGAATTCCCTCCTAAATGAATTGTGCTTAATGCTTTCTCAATCATGGGCAAAACAATCTTCCAAAAGTGCTCAAATGTTCAAAAGAAATCAAAATGAACTTAACTTATTGAATTGAGCAACACACGTTCAAAACAATCACGTCAAAAACCTCCGCGGTGGCCATAGTTTCATTTAACTGCATCAGAAAGTTTTTCAAAAAGACACTAGAGCAAAAGCCTGGATGTTGTTAAAGTTTAAGCTTTTCACTGGTGTCATAAAAAAAAAAACTTGAAAAACTTCCCTGATGCAGTTAAACAAAATGTTGGCCACAGTTGGAGGTTTTTCCTAAATGTTCTGGTTTGGAGAGGAGCAACTGAATGTCACTCTTGCCCATCCACTAGACACCAGGGAAAATTTTATTGTTTCTGTGGGGAGGCAAAAAGTTTTGTTCCAACATACTTCTGAAATGAGCGAACATTGATCCTAAGTGAGCGACACTCCCGATTTGTATGAGCGATAGCTCAAATGCTCACCTTAGAGGGAACATTGGAAGGGAGCCTTTGGAAGTGTGGGGGACTAGACTACATTTGGGAGAGTGAGGCTTTTGGGTTGAGGACACATCATGAGGGGGGCTTGTTTGGGGTTCACTATTTGGGGGGGGGGGGGGCTGGAACAGGGGCTCTCTGTTGAGAGGCACATGTGGGACAGACTACGAATTTGTAAGAGAAGGCCCAGAAACACTGGGCTGTGAATTGGCAGCCCACTGCTGCCAGACCAGTATGACTCCCATGATTATCAAGGTATGCTAAAAGTCTGCCTTTTACCACACTTTGATAACTTCCCCCCTTTAAATGTATTGGCAATTTATATTATGAAATAATTTAGGGCTCCTTGTACTAAATGGCAGTAAGCCCAATGTGAGCTTACTGCTTATTATAGAGGAAGTACCGCCAGGCTACCGCAGCAGCCTGGTGGTCCTTCCCACCCCTAGCATGCCGTCATTTCTGGTGCTACATAAATTTATTTATTTTTGTAGCGCCAGAGTATACCAAGCGGTAATCGGGCAGTGCCACAGAGACAACATGAATGCCCTTACCATCACCTCAATGGATGGTGGAAAGGGCCCCCCCCCCCCCCAAATGGCAGTGCGGCAAGTACTTTACTTGCCATATGGCCATTTCCTGTAGGAACGCGAGACTTCCCTTTTACCAGCTGTGGTAAAAGGAGGCCTCAGCGTTTGTAAACGCACCAATGCCAGCACTGGCCCCCTTTTGCCGGAGCTTGGTTAAAGGGGCCCTTATATTGTTGCTTAATTCTTTTCACTGGCTGTCTCATAAGTCTTATTGACTTGTCCATATTTCAGCTATTTTAACTTCAAAAGATGCTGTAAACTATTCTTTCTGTTCAGAGTCTATCCAACACCACTCACCTGATATAATAATGATAAGAAGTATCCCCTTCGGTGCCAATAAGTTCTTGAAGAATTTAAGAGTTGAAGGTACATCTTTTACATAATATATCATCTGGAGATTAAAAAAAAAGTGTATATATATATAAATGTTTAATCATTTGCAAGGTTCATTTAAGTTGCTTATCTGTTTTCTAAAAGGCCAGTATAGTGCATCTTCCCACAATTTCCCTCTGCCATTTCAAATTTTCAAAATAAAAATGTGCTATGGCATAATAAGGTTTTTACGAGGCTACAGACTCTGCAAAATGTTCTCCTTATAGGTAATTAAGAATATGCTTGTTGTATTACAGTGTGTAGGTTTTTTGTTGTAACGTGCATTGAGTCAATGTTGACTCATGGAGTTCGCTTCACTAAGCTGTATTAAGTGCTAACATGTGCCTAGCGCAGCAAAAATGAATTAATGTGGACGCACTAAAGCCTTCCACATTGGTTTTGCCATCTATGCACGCTAGCCCTACACTAATTATTTTTGTTGTTGTTGTTTTGGTGAGGTATATCAGTAGCGGAGAATGGGCAGGGATATCTAATCATCTAGCATGTGCATATTACTGCCACGCTAACTGGTTAGTTTGTCCATAACATGGGAGCCCTTAACACAACCTAAATAGGAGGCAGTAAGCACTCCCATGGAATATTTTTTTTACTGGGTGTACACTAATGCATTCTCAGAAATTCAAATAATACAAAAATGCACTTTTTAAAGGCTGTGCTAAAAATGGGTTTAGCACATGGGAAAGTCATACATAAGAGCGTGCTAAGCCCATTTCTTAGCACTGCTGAGTAAAAAGCCCCATGGTGGTCTACGGATAGTTGGCCTAAACCTTGTTTGGTCTATAGTCAGGTGGCTAATTGTTGATAGAAAGGCATTCTTAGCTGTGGTTATTGAGATGGACCACGGTTTGCGCTTCACTTGTGTGCTTTATCATCTTAAAATGTACGCAGGTACATTTTCAAGAAACTATTATGTGCACTAAGGAGCAGATGTAATTGAATGTAGGTATTTTCTGGAGAATAATTTAAAGAGTGTAAATCTGTGGACATTTTGCCTTTGAACACTGGTATACTTGATGCACTGGTTACATGGCCTTTTACAGAATTACCCTTTCAAGAACCAGGAATTTAGGAAGATGAATTTCAGAATCAGAACTGCACAGCTACTACTACTACTACTACTATTTAGCATTTCTATAGCGCTACAAGACATATGCAGTGCTGCACAAACATAGAAGAAAGACAGTCCCTGCTCAAAGAGCTATGTAATAAAAGTAAGCCAAGTATAGGACAATCAAGCCATTGTGACATCACTGATGAGGTTGGCTCTTATTGGTGGCCTGAGGCATTATGACATCACAATATTAGCTCTGGTTACAAGAGACTACTACTACTACTATTTATCACTTCTATAGCACTACAAGGCATACGCAGCGCTGCACAAACATAGAAGAAAGACAGTCCCTGCTCAAAGAGCTTACAATCTAATAGACAAAAAATAAATAAAGTAAGCAAATCAAATCAATTAATGTGAACGGGAAGGGTAGGTGGAGGCAAGTGGTTACAAGTGGTTACGAGTCAAAAGCAATGTTAAAGAGGTGGGCTTTCAGTCTAGATTTAAAGGTGGCCAAGGATGGGGCAAGACGTAGGGGCTCAGGAAGTTTATTCCAGGCGTAGGGTGCAGCGAGACAGAAGGCTAATGCCAGACTAGTAAGATTGTTACCTGGATCAAGTGAATAAAATCAAATGTTTTTGATTCATGCATCTCATTCATGTCTTTTTCATATTCACTTGAGGTCTTCATGTGCCAGGTGAAGTTTATGTTCTTGAGATCTGACGTCCGTGCAACAAGATCTGGAAATGCAGCACTTAACTTTAGTTGACAATTTCAAACTATTTTATTCGCTTTCAAAGTTAATACTGATTATGGGGCAAAGTTATCATCATGGGTTACTGTTAAGACATGTTATTTAACCATTAACTCCTAACTAGTAACTAGGTCTCACTGCCTAAACTGGGACAAGTTAGTGGTAAAATAACATGTCTTAATGGTAGCCCACACTGATAACTGTACTCCTAAATGAATGCTCAAAAGCTGAGCTCCGAAGCTATGGTCTTTTAAGGTGAAATGAACTTAAGCAGGATCCTAGATCTCTTTTGTATACCCCTTCACAGAATAAAATCCATAGGACTATAAGTCCATAAATAGGGGTGGCTCACCTTTGAACTTGAGAATATGCTCATTGGTAGGTTCAATCACATCATAGTTAAGAGGAACTCCTGGAAGTTGAGCCTGTATTTGTGAGATCATCTGCAGATCAATTTCACCTAGAACACAAACGAGATATTTTCAGTGTAGTCTAGTGTATGGGGATCGCTGCCACCTTCGAGTTGGAAAACAACAACCACAAAGAAGGTAGACTTGGAGGGGAGGAGAGATGCTATACCTTGGCTGGGGGAGGGTGGGAAGGAGTTAGCAGAGGGGCGTGGTACTGGGGGTCCAGGGAACCATTTCTTCCCTGCCTCAGGAGGCTGATTGCCTTGGGCCACTCCTGTCCATTTATATGTATAACAAACAGAATACTGTAAGATACATGTATCCCTGCTGCATTTAAGCATTCACTCTTGCACCAGCTCTAGAACTGCTGTAACTGTGGGGATCTAAATGTTAACTCTCAGATTCTATATAGTGCGCCTATTGTTCTGTGCTAAAATCTAAATGTATTCCATAATAATACATGTAACTTATTTGGCTTAACAAGCTAATCAGCATTGATAGCAGCACTTAACAAGCAATAATAAGCACTAATTGGGAATAATTAGAATATATGTGCACAAATCCCTAAACGTATTCTGTAATGAACTGTGCCTAAATTCTAACACATGTAGTTCATAAGGGGCATGCCCATGGGTGTTTTGTGGACATTCCAAAATTTATGCGGGTAGTTATAGAATATGGCCCACTGCGCGGTATATGGCCCAGTGTTAGGGTTACCATATGGCTCCAGAACAAGGAGGACAAATTGATCCAGTCCAGGTTTTGCTTCCGTTGAAAGCAATGAAAGTAAAATCCAGACTGTCTCAACCTGTCCTCCTTTTTCTGGAGCCATATGGCAACCCTATCCAGTGAGCGTACATCTATGTGCAGGGATTTACACCACATTTTCGTTGGTGTAAATGGATGCATGTAATTTTAGGCTCTGGAATATCAACTAAGCGTATTCTGTATACCGTGCCTAAATCTAGGTGCCGCTTATAGAATATGCTTAGGCGGAAATGTTTACCATGTGGATTTTTTAGGTGCCATATATAGAATCTGGACCTTTATGTCCCAATACTGGGTTATGCTAATATTCTAAAATGGAACTTTGTCATCTAAGTTCCATTATAGAACAGTCTCTTGTCTTGCGGCCTCGCAGTTGCCTAAATGGGGGTTTATTAGTTTAAAACAATTTGATATACCACTCAATTTGCAAACAAGTCATAGTGGTTTACAATAAATAAAATCAGATAGGAAAGAACACCATTAATAAAAGTAAAGCCATTCATTCCAAGAACCACCAGCTGCCAAACAGACAATTTATTTTATTTATTTATTTATTTATTTGTTGCATTTGTATCCCACGTTTTCCCACCTCTTTGCAGGCTCAATGTGGCTTACAATACATCATGAGTAACAGAAATACATGAAAAAGTATACATTTAGTGATAACTGAAGGATTTTAGGTAGCACGATAATGATAAAACATGATAGTACATTAACAAACAAACATATTATGAAGTATTTAAGATATATATAAGAGTTGTATAAGAAAGTATACATTTAGGTTTGTCTTCTACAGGTCCTCTACAACCAACTCAACCACCCAAAAATTATCCTAAAAAATGGGATTTCAACTTAGTTTTAAATAATTGATCAGATTGTTCTTCACAAATTTCCAGTAGCTGATTCTATAAATAAAGGGCATACCAAAAAAAGCCACCCTCCCTAGTGGAGGTAAGGCGAGCCGAGGAATGAGGGGAAAGTAACAATAATGCTTTATCCTGTGTTCTTAATGCCTTAGCAGGTACATAACTTTGTAATAAATCTGCCAAATATCCCAACCATCTAGTAGTCAATACTCAATAAAGTATTATCAGTATATTATACCTTGGGCAATATTCCACTGGGAGTCAGAGCCCACTTATAGAACTGATTTCATGTAAAGGGTGATTCTATAAATGAGTATCTGCATTGATGTACCCTTTGTACTCATAGAATGCAGAATATATGCAAGCAGGAAATTATTGCTATTAATGTTTGATGGAAATATTTTTATCTTTTATGGTCTACATGTACATTTTTATATAAATGTTTGACCATATGGTTTCATACAATTTTAGATTTCCTCCTCTATATATTATTACTATATATTATATATATATATGAGATTTCCTCTCGTTAATTATTTGTATTTACATTTAATTTAATGATATATATGTGTATTCTTTTATGTTTAATAATATTTGTAGACTCCTGAGGCAGGCCTTTTGGCCGAAACACAGGCCCGTGTTGAGTCTGTGGATGTGAATAAAGGACTTCTTTTTTAAGTATTGTCCATATGATCTTTGTCTCATTTTCTGTGGTTGTGTGCTGTTGCTGATTGTGAGGGATTTCCTCTAGTTTGGTCAGTAGAGTATAGTGCGATATGGGCAGGCCTTTCACTTATGTGCATAACTTACAGAATGTGTGTCCCTGCTGCATTTTACACAACCACAGTTATGCCAAGTCTATAGCTGATGTAACTGTAGGCGCATTATCAGGTTACATTGGTGCACAGATGCAATTATAGAATAGGCTTTCTGTGTGTGTGGCATTGGGACTCCTAAATGGAAGTACACTCTTATACAACTGCCCTCAGTGTGAATTGCTGTGATTGGTCCCTTAATATGCTATACTGTTCACAACGTCATGGTCTGTGAAGGAGTTTATAGACCATCAACACTACTTCCACCCTGAACTTTAATGAAATTCCAATATGTAATACTTAACTTTTAAATCCCACCAAATTCTCTCTCACATAACGTGCAGAAGTACTTTATATACTATAATCACCCCTCATGGAGTACAATAAATATGAAAGAGAAAAGCATCAGCGCCCTCGCCTCCACCCATATTAGAATTCTTTCAGGGCGAAAAAGACAAACAGGGTAATTTATCTTCACAAGTATAGAAAACCCTTTCACAAAAAATTATTAAAACTCCACTCAAATTCAATTTCAACTGGATCCACCCAAATGAATGTGACAAAATCATAAGGATATCGAACACTAAGGGCTCTGTTTGCTAAGCCGTGCTAGAGGTGCATTAGCGTTTTTAGTGCACGCTAAGCATTAGTGCACGCTAACCGTGTAGGTGGCTATAATATTCCTATGGGTGTCTACATAGTTATTCCGTGCTAATTTTTAGCACACGCTAAAAACGCTAGCACACCTTAGCAAACGGGTTCCTTAGCTTTTCCTTTAAAAAGAATTCTAATACAGGTGGAGACAAGGACGCTGAGGCCTTTTCTCTTTCATACTTATTGTATTCCATGAAGGTGATTATGGCATTTTTTCTTTTCATTTGTGTATGAAGCAACTTATTCTATGACACATGCCTCTTCCCTGAAGAAGGATACTGAAACCTGGCCATGTCGGTGGAGGTTTGATCTGGGAGGAAAAATGCTGCTGAATCACATTCACAAAGCTAAGTTTTAGTAAAGCTAAATTATAATCTTTGTATAAAAAGACGGGGGGGGGGGGGGAAGGGGAAAAAGTAGAAAAAATTTTTGTTATGAAATATTAAAATACGGTTTGATCAATGAAGATGCAAGTAACACCACTAATAATTACGGTGACAAAGTTCCCGGATGGTGGAGAGAGTTGAAAATCTGAAGATCCCTGTTTGATAATTGTATGATGGTGAAGCATTGAGGCATTATTATATGGATACTTGAAATGAAGGAGTGTTTGGGATATTTGAAATTCTGTATATAAAAAATACTTCTGCACGTTATGTGAGAGAGAATTTGCTGGGATTTGGTATATATGTACTCTTTCATCCTCTTTATTGCCTGAATAATACTTAACTTTTAAGATAATTTAAAGCATTCTTTTCTTCCCAACCAGAGTTTTTTTTAAATCCCCCTTAAACATTTTAAATCATCTTATCAGTTTCAAAGTTTAGCTGAATACAATTAATTTTTTTGTTGTTTTTATTACACAAACCTTTTTTTTCTTATCTTTGCCCAATCCTTTGTTTAACCTAAATAATGAGTAATTATTTAATCTATGGTTTTCAGTTTGTTCTTTTGCATACAAATAACGTTCTGGAGGCATTGTGAAGTCAAAGATGTGGCAGCTTGTATTATCAGCAATTTGGCATTTGGGCTCCTGCAATTATTTAAACTCAATATAATTGCATTTTAAAGGCTACCACTATGTTCACTATTAAGGTTGTAATTGAATATGCTCAGAAAATGGATAGTCATCCTATAATAGAGTTTTTTTTCCTATTAAACGTATAGCAACATTGGGAAAATGCACAGGGAAATTCAAATCTACGAAAGTTCTGGGTATGCAAGAGAAACATTGTCCAGTTTGGACTTTCTGGATATTATTTTATAATAGAAAAGGTTTTCTAAATTGTCAAAGGAAACTGGTTCTTTGAAAAATAATACATTTTGTACAGGGATTGGTTGAGTAACTGAGTACGGTGAAAAACTGAATATTAATTACCAGTAGCTATCACAGCAACTAGCTATCAATTTTGTCAGATCAAGAGATGATAAAACTATATTTCCTTTGAGGTTTATTTAAGCAGGCTAAAGGAGGAACTAGGGTTGGTCAGAAGCTGGTACAACATTTGGGGGAGATGCTGGGAACTCTGCTCACTCACATTGAGTAATACAAAAGGTAGTAGGGTACAGAGAATCTAAAGGTTCTTTCATCAAATACTTTTAACATGGCAAGGGGCAACTGGGATGGCGAAGGAGGGTTGTGGCTCCTCCTGGCACACACAATTTTCTTTTAATGCGGAAGTAGCTGGGATATCAAAACAGCTGACAGCTTCTTTGACATAGCACTTACTTGGCACTACTAACTCTCTCTTTAAGAGCCCTTCAACTGTAACTACTCCCCTAACAAGGCTCATATATGGTTTTAACCCCCCAACAAAGATCTACCTGGTGGTCTAGTGACCCACTCACCCACTTTACTCCCATCCCCTCCCCTCTCTGTTCCATACCTTAAAATGTTGGAGGCAGGAGGGCAGGAGCAACACCTCCTCCATCCTGCATCTGGGCCTGCTCAGAACAAAATGGTGGTGCCTAGCCCCTACCCAGTACATTCTGGGATGCACTAGGTGGGGCTCAATATCATATAAGGAGTCTTTGCTGGGAAGATCTGGGAGGAGTGCAGAGTGTTGTCAGGTCTACTGGACCACCATGGTAATTTTACTTGGGGGGCATGATGGGAGTGCAGGGGTGTGGGGTTCACTGGATCACTAGGGCTCTTATGCTTGGGGTTCTGGTTGGGGTGTGGGTGTCAGGGTCCACTGGACTACCAGGGAATTTTTAAGAGATTTTTTGGGGAGGGTTGGGTCAGGTCAAGGGGGTTGGGAGGCAGTCCACTGGACCACAAGGGATTTGGTGCAAATGCATTTGACCGCTTCCAGTCACAAACGGTGATCAATGCACAAAAGGGGATCCATACATCTCATTTGCACGTGATCTCCTTTGTGCATTAGTCGCTCTTTGTGATCTGGTAATTTTATTTATTTATTTATTTATTGCATTTGTATCCCACATTTTCCCACCTCTTTGCAGGCTCAATGTAATGGAAATATATTAGAAAATAGATATTTATTGTTACAGAAGAATCTTTGGTAACATGATAATGATAAGACATGATAATAGTATTACAAGCAGATATTATAAGACAGTTTTGAATATGTGTAGAGGAGTTATGTATATTCACATTGGTTGATCTTTGTGGTAAGCTCACAGCGGCACGTATATTTACCAGGTGCTGCTGTGCATCAGACCCTCAGTGAGCTGTTGCTTAAAGGAAGCACCTGGAACTCCAAAGGTTTGACTACCTAGAAGAATTTTCTAGATTTTACAATTTGTAGTGGAGAAAGTTTTCATCTTGAAGTAGTACCATCTGTTTAACTTGCTGCTCTATCTCTTCAATTTGAATCCCATTGTTCATTAAACTTTCCCTGCATCTAAAACTGCAAAAACATATCCAATGGTAGTACAGAAATCATGAAAACGTTTTTTTTCTACTCTGAGCCAGAACAGTGCAAATAAACTATTTTCCCTACTATCCACTTCTCCATAGGTGGTCAAGTACTCAAGCTTTACAGAGTTTCCATAAATAAATGCAAGGTTCATATTTGCTCCAGCATCCAAATGCATGTCTTAATTTGCAGCAGGGATTGCCAAATTAACCTCTGTATTCCTCACCTTTTCCACAAACCTAGACTATGCACCATCCAGGCTTGCTAGATATAATCCAGCACTGACATATCTACACAACAGCTCCCTCAGTCTCCATCTCTCTGCATCAGAATGGAGTCACTAAAAATGCCAGTGGCCTCCCACACATGGAAAACAGGTGTTTCATACATATCCAGGCTCAATTTAATATCGGCATCCATAGGGAGGGGTATCTCTCAATTTATTCTCACAGAAGTCTCACTGGAAAACTTGAGTTGAAATAACCCCAAGGCCTTGAATAGGCAACTGCCATGGAACAGAACTGAGAAAACAAATGATTTTTCCCTTTAAATTTATCCATCACACAGTAAATATTGCCAGATACAAAAAGAAATAGGAAGAGAAGCAGGACAAGATTTCAGTGCTAGCCTGCACAAGAGGGGGGTCTGCGATGAGTGGCAAGAAAGGGAGAGAGAAAGCAGGGAAAAGTAAAAGAAGGGAGGTGACAGAAGGGAAGGGAAAGGAAAGGAAGAGGAAGAAGGTTGATAGGTAGGGCAGGAGCTAGGGAGGATGTAGACAGGGAAAGAGGGAGGGAGGGAGGTGGGGAGGGTTTGCGAGAGGAAAGGAAATTCAAATGTTAGGAGAAGACCATGCCATTTTCTAGCCAGCGTCTGAGAGAGCAGCAACCCACCTTCCCACACTCCACTGTAGTTTTGTCGCAGCAAGGATAGTCAGGATGTACCCAGGGAGCAAGCAATAAAAGGGGGGCCACTCAGCAGAGCTTGAAAAAGTGGCCACCCTACTATAACATGGAATAGAGGCAGATCCCAACTCAATGGATGTTAGCCACAGAAGTCTCCCAGGAGAGGAAATGTGCAAGCAATAGCATTGGGGTTCAGGTAAATTTGGTACAGTGGCCCGATACATGAAACAGAACCGTATGGGTCCCAACTTGCATGGCGGGGCTCAAACATCACAGTTGCTAGTAGCAAAAAAACTTGAGCAGATAACTGTACGAGGAAATGGCCCCTGTAAACCAATCACGTGAAGTGGCTCATGGGTTACATGTTGCAAGAAGTTGTTTAGGACAATTTCCTCAGAATAGGATGTTATTGTATTAGTTAGGTTGAACTGTGGTATAATGTTGTTAACTTGTATATTTGGAAGAGTTTAAGTCTTGTATTGCTTCTGCCGTTACAATAAATTCTCACTTTTGGAAGAAAAATTGGACTCAGTGAATTAATTGGAAAAGATGAAAGGAAAGGGTAAGGTAAAGAGCAAAAGGGGGTTGGGTGGGGTGGGAAAGGGATGTGAGGAGAGTAGTAGGGTAGTGAAGAAGGCACCGGGTTGTAGACCCCCCCTATTGTGTAACAAGCAAACACCCTACAACACATGTCCTCTCCTCTATACACCACCATTGAGCTTCCCATATTTTTAAAATAATGTATGTATGATAAAACTATTTAATCAATGGAGCTTCAAATACCTGCAATGGAGATTGTTGAATGATTAGGGAAGGTGCAGTAGTTCACTGACAGGATTTTCAATGCCTATCAGTCTGAGCATGCAGATTAATGTCAGCATACAAAACCACAAAATATGTTATAGGGCTTTAGCATATGCCACATGCAGACAGAAAAAAACAACATAAAGTCCAAAACTTGAGATTAAAAGAGAATAATTTTCAAAAGAGAAAGCAAGCAGTTAAGACATGCAACACACCTGTTCCACTTCCTACACCAAGGATATTGATCGGAGACTTTCCATTTGCAAACCTGGAAAGCAAGGTGTCACAATTAATCTTCTTCAAAGATTTTGTCAAGCCTAAAGTCACAAGCAATTAAAAAGAACTCATCATTTATGTTTTATTATTTATCAGAAAAATCTAACAAGCAGAAGCTACAGGATTCCTTATCTCCTTATTCTGTATAACATAGATGTAACCTGACTGTCCATTAAGGAGCAAGTCACTAAAGCCCATTATCAGTCGAGCCGATAAATAACAGATTAGTCATGAATGACATAGGGGGCCTTTCACTAAAGCTTAGCACACGCTAACTGCGAAAGAGCCTATATATATATAATGGGGTTCGTAGCATTTACCGTGGGATTCTATATACGGGACCTGATTCTATATATGGCATCTGAAAAATCGGTGCCAAAATATTTTCCACCTAGGTGTATTCTATAAACTGCACCTAAATAGGCACAATTTCTAGAATACGCCTAGGAGGTTTATAGAATATGCCTAGCACGGCCATTTGCACCAAGTAAAACAGTGTAAATACTGGTGCCTAAGTTAGGCGCAGAGCAGGTATATTCTATAACCCTGCGCGTAGAATGCCCATGACCCACCCATTCCACTCCCATAGCCATGCCCCATTTTTGGCAATGTGTGTTAGAATTTACATGCACCACTTTGCAGAATACGCTTATTTGATTAAGAAAAAATTGTTTTGGCTAAAAAAATATCAAACGGGTGACATCTCTAGGTCACATTTGGCCATAGTCCACATATTGAATGCTCCTGTCATAGTTATCCCCAAGCTAGAATGCCCAGCTCCAAACAATTAAAGATATGTCTTACCAAGTACAATTATATTTAGAAGCACTATTGGATCTATCGGATGCGCATGACACCACTACTATGGCTCAGTTTATCAAGCTGAGCATTGCTTAGAGTGGGCATGTATTCGTCATTGATCCAAAATTTTATTACTTTATATATTTTTACTTATAGATTATTATTTAAAACTCTTATTTTTCAAAAGTAAAATACTTAGCTTAAGGCATTAGAAGCTTCTTCTCTTTAGTTTATAGTTCTCTACATGTTATACTGGAGATTTCTCATGCCAACATGAACCCATGTTTCGCAAAGTTGTTGTGTCAAGGACTGTCTCCTGTAGAAAAAAAGCCAATCATTAAATCTTTGTAAGCCTCACAAAATACAGTTTTCTATCAAATAAGCTTTTTTATCCAATGTACCACTATAGTGGATAAAAAGCTTGTTTGATAGAAAACTGTATTTTGTGAGGCTTACAAAGATTTGATTGACTTTTTTCTACAGGAGACAGTCCTTAACACAACAACTTTGCGAAACATGGGTTCATGTTGGCATGAGATGTCTCCTTCAGTATAACATGTAGATAACTATGAACTAAAAAGAAGAGGCTTCTAAGGTCTTAAGCTAAGAATTTTAATTTTGTAAAATAAGAGTTTTTTTTAGAAAAATAATAATGTATAAGTAAAAATATATAAAGTAATAAAATTTTGGATCAATGACAAATACATGCCCACTCTAAGCAACGCTCGGCTTGATAAAATGAGCCATAGTAGTGATGTCATGCACATCTGATAGATCCAATAGTGCTACTAAATATAATTGTACTCGGTAAGACATACCTTAAATTTGTTTGGAGCTGGGCATTCTGGCTTGGAGATATAGGAGCCCCCTCCATTGAGAGAAGTTAACGATACTGTCAATATTGAGAATCTGCCATAGTTATGGCACAAAACCAGGGTGGAAGGGAGAAAATGTTCCAAAAGACACAGGCAAGACTGAAAACCACAGAGTTTATTTGCCAAAATTCATAAGCAGTAGTCCACAAAGCAATGAGAAGGTGACCCAAGTGATCTTATATGGGCCGTGTTTCAGCATTGAGTCTTCCTCAGGTGTTCCTGGTGTTTGAACAGTAGACTTCATACCTTGTGGATAATTAAAAACAGAATGTTTCAAAAAACAAACTCCAAACTTGAAAAGCATGACTCCACAGTGCCACAAGCAATCCGCTCTGTAGGACACAATTCTTTATTAGATTCATTTATGCCAGGCGGATTGCTTGCTATAGTATGCAGGCGCACTTTTCAAGTTTGGAGTTTGTCTTTTGAAACACTCCATCATTACTTGAATGTAGCACAAAATGAAGTTTTGAAATGTTGACTAGCCTGTTCTTGATTTGTGTTACAAGACGTATGAGGGGAGACTTGCGGACCTTAACATGTATACTCTGGAGGAAAGGAGAAACAGGGGTGATATGATACAGACGTTCAAATATTTGAAAGGTATTAATCCACAAACGAATATTTTCCGGAGATGTGAAGGCAGTAGAACCAGAGGACATGAAATGAGATTGAAGGGAGGCAGACTCAGGAAAAATGTCAGGAAGTACTTTTTCACGGAGAGAGTGATGGATGCTTGGAATGCCCTCCAGCGGGAGGTGGTGGAGATGAAAACGGTAACAGAATTCAAACATGCGTGGGATAAACATGAAGGAATCCTGTTCAGAAGGAATGTATCCTTGGGAGCTTAGCCAAGTTTAGGTGGCAGAGCCGGTGGTGGGAGGCGGGGCTAGTGGTTGGGAGGCGAGGATAGTGCTGGGCAGACTTTTCTGGTCTGTGCCAGAACTGGTGGTGGGAGGCGGGACTGGTAGTTGGGAGGTGGAGATAGTGCTGGGCAGACTTATACGGTCTGTGCCAGAGCTGGTGGTGGGAGGCGGGGCTGGTGGTTGGGAGGCGGGGATGGTGCTGGCCAGACTTATACGGTCTGTGCCCTGAAGAGGACAGGTACAAATAAAAAGTAGCACATATGAATTTATCTTGTTGGGCAGACTGGATGGACCGTGCAGGTCTTTTTCTGCCGTCATCTACTATGTTACTATGTTTGAAAGATGTTGTACCCATTTTCCAGAATATTGAGATAAAGATTCAGCTGCCTCACCTCTTGACTGAATGACAAATTCTTTTTTGCTATGACCTGACCAGATAAAGAGGAGTAGCCTAATGGTTAGTGCAGGGGGGTTTGATCGTAGCCACATGGGTTTAATTCCCACTGCAGCTCCTTGTGACCTTGGGTAAGTCACTTAACCTTCCATTGCCCCAGGTACCAAAACTTAGATTGTTAGCTCTCTAGGGACAGCGAAACTGTCATTGAATCTCTGTATCAGGAAGTGTTTAATTACATACCTGAACGACCTGACTTGTTTCTATTAACTGAAGACAATTCCTTGTTGGATAAACTTCTTTGATCCTTGGAATTCATTATTATAACAGTAGCATATACAATACACACATTTATAATAAAGTATTGATTTGTAGCCATTTTTAAAGTTGGTTACTTTTACATTATTCAAATGCTTACATATGAATTCTCAAAGAAAATACATCTTATGTTCCTATAAATGCTGAAGAATTTTGACAATAGTTACAGCAATAGCAAATATGTATTTATTTATTTATTTATTAGGATTTATTCACCACCTTTTTGAAGGAATTCACTCAAGGTGGTATTTGCCTACTTGCTCCTAAAACTGCATAACAGATCATGCCTAAAACAAAAAAATACTAGCAGTTCCCGAAAAATTTTCTATTAACCTCATTTCACCATAACAAAAAGATGGTCTTAAGAAAGACCTTTGGGCTTACCTTTCTGTGAAAAATGAAACTGATGCAATCAGCCGCATTGCTGACATTGCATCAGTTTAATTTTTCACAGAAAGCCAAGCCCAAAGGTTTTTCTTAAGACCATTCCTTTGTAGCAATTTGTGGTTAAGTGTATCTTCAGCATATAACATTTTCATTATACTTCAAATTTGAGACTCCTGAGGCAGGCACATTTAGCCAAAACACGGTGCCATGTCAAGTCTTTGTTAGCAACCAATAAAGAAGTATTTCTCAAACATTTTGAATGTTCCACGGTTTGTTCTTTGTTGATGTGACTTTGTGTGGGATTATGATTTGTTACCACTTGTGTAGATGTTTTTGCCTCATTTCACCATATAGGCTATCGCAGGTGACATTTACATTCACTGCTTCTCATTTCACCTTATATAGGTTTAGAGGTTTCTTTTATTATAAAATTCCTTGCTTACCTTTGTACAATGTCAGGCAGCTTCTTCTCAATGAATTCTAGCATGCACTGGTGCTCTGTGGAATGATGGAGGAATGCATGGAATGTTTCTGCATACCTTTGTCCATCTGACAGTAAACTTCTCATGGAAGATGCCATCATTGCCTTCCTAGATAAAAGAAAAGAAAAAACTCAGAAAGGCTTTGTGCATATACAACGCAGAAGAGACCTGCTAGGATTTCAGAAGATGTCACGAGTAAATCATGAGCTCATTGAATATGCGGTTACCTTCTCTTACATGAGCACGCAGTTGTGGAATGCATTACCTACTGCCTTGAAAACAATCAACGAAATATCTAACTTTTGTAAATCTCTGAAGACGTATCTCTTCAACAAGGCCTACAAAGAAAACCCATAGCTTTAACTAGATCACCTTGCCAATCCACTCCAGTTATGAAAGTCTTCCTTCTATACTTATCGGCCTAAATCTTTTCCTTTTTTCCCTCCTTAATCTTTATGCATCATTAATTGTATCTGATATCCTGGAATGACGATGCCATAACAGGACTCTGTAAGCCACATTGAGCCTGCAAATAGGTGGGAAAATGTGGGATACAAATGCAATAAATAAAATAAATGTTCTTGCAATATTGCATTACCGTTGAATTGTTTTTTACGTTTACCAGAAGCAGTAAACATTGTTTTATCTCTGCTCTTTTTTTGCATCTTTCTCCTGAAGCCTTTGTGAAATAAAACAGACCAGAATCTAAGAGTGTTAGCCCAAGTGAAAGGATTAAGGAGCCCTTTTACTAAATAGCATTAAGCCCTTAATGTTTGGTTATTGTGTAGAAAAAGGCTACTGTGCAACCATGTTAAGGGGCTTTTGTAGTAGTTTGACAGTTTCTGTGCATTACACCATGTTACTGCATTCTTCAGATTTTTTTCCCCTCAGGTGGTGGTGTAGCACAGGCAGCGGAACAAAAACTTAATAAACTTGGAAACCTGGAAAGGGCATGGAAGTGTTAGCCAGCATTACATATACCGAATGCTGATTAACACAGACTTAACAAGTTAATATAACATTGCAAACGTGTTGCTGTTCTATTAATTTGTCTGAAATTGCTTTGACTTCTCTACCTAAGTCTTTAGGAGTGAATTTGACTAAAGTTGAAAACAACAGTCCAATAGCAAGTATCCCCTGGATGGCTAAGCTCCTGGAGTTTACGGTAAATGATCAGCTTCAAATTTTTATAGAATTCCAGCATGGTTTTCGATCTCATCACAGTATGGAAACACTACAGAGTATTCTAGTTTCAAAGATAAAACATTTTCTTAGTACAGGTCAGCAAACTCTTTAATTGCAATTCGACATATCAGCAGCTTTTGATGCCATCACCCATTCTGTTCTTCTTTATACATTAGCAGAACTAGGGCTTATCTGGTAAAGTTCTGAGTTGGTTTGAACAATTCTTGAGTAACAGACAGTACAGTGTGAAGGGATTAAATGGTAGATCATCCAGCTTTTCTGTTATATATCGCTTTAAGGGGCCTTTTATTAAGCTGCATAGGTGCCTGTGCGTCCCAGGCACTTAGCCCGGGTGGTAATTTCATTTTTTACTTGTGTCCACTAAGCGTGCCGGAAATGTTCTGGCGCATGGCTTAGCTTGTAGGTAGGTGGGGACTGTCGGGGTGGGGGAGTGAGAGGCGCTGCACCAGGGGGGTCCACACCAGGGGGGGTGCCGTGTTGCACTGCACCCGGGGGGGGGATGGGTGCGCGCAGCGGCAATCCACCCAGGGTGTCAGCCAAGCACGGAACGCCACTGCACTCTCTCTCTCTCTCAAACATATACACTCCGAGAAAAACCTTGCTAGCGCCCGTTTCATTCGTGTCAGAAACGGGCCTGTTTTACTAGTATTTCATAATCACTATAATTCAAAGTGGAGCAACTAGGAGTGGCATTACCATTATTAGTATTTAGATTTTGTTTACACATTTTTCACTAATAGCTCAACTTGAATTACATTCAGGTACACAAGTCCCTCAAGTACTTTCCAAGCACACCTTGATATGTTGTCTATACATAAACTTGGAGGACTGGGGAGAGGAAGGTAGGGACAGATGCTTCATATTTTATCATGTTTACATGTTAATGCATTAATCACTTTATTAACATTTTTAAAGTGCAGACCTAAAATAAGAATATACTACCCAATATTCAAAGAGATCTAAGTGGGATCCTGTCAACTTAAATTGCTCATGGCCATCCAATCGCTGATAGTCAGCAGCACTTAGCTGGGCAGTGCCACTGAATATCGGCTCTGACTAGCCATTACAAAAGTGGGCAGGTCAGGGGTGGTACAGGGGACAGAGTTGGGAAGGAGCTGGCAGTTATGCGGATGCCGGCAATATTCAGTGACGGCACCTGCATAATAAAAAAAAATATCAGAGGCCCTCCAATCTCTTCCTCCAGTCCCTATCCCCCTCTTAACTTAAATAACTGGACCAGTTGTATATTAAGGTAATTTGCTTGAGAGCCCCACTTGGGCCCACTCACAGTTTTCACTAGTGCAATACTTTTTGCAGGATTCCATTTTTAAAGTCTGTCACATAAATTGCAACTATGAGATCCTTTCCCTTTTGCTATGAACTAAGTTCTTCACTTTCTTTTGTTAGTAATTAATAGTTCAAGAGAAATATATCTGGCTGATATTCAGCCAGCAACAGTCAGCAATTTTTTTTTAAACACTGACCATCGCTGGCTAAATTTACACCAGATATTCAGTATTTGAACATGTGTGGGCACTGGCACTGAATATCCGGGGCTAATTGTCCCAATGCTGACTGCTAGAACTTATGTGGGTCTCGACCAAAACTTAGCTGTGGCCCACATAAGACAGACTGTAGTATCGTGAGGTTGCCACTAGAGGTCACAGCAGCCATTTTGTAAAGGCAGCCATTAGGGGCAGAAGCGAGTGGGCTTCTCTCCTACTCCCACTCCCAATTCTGAACCACCAGTCATTGCAGGTAGGCCCGGGAATGTCTATCCTGCATGTTGGAGGGGTGCAAGGGAAATGAGGGAAGGTTTGCATGGTTTGGAGGAGGGTGACATGGCTGGGGGAGAAAGGAGGGGCTTGGAGTCACTTGAAAGAGGGGCAAGGGGATTGGGACTGGAGGGAGAGATTGGAGGGCCTATGCATATTTTTTTGGAAGAGACAGCTGAAGGGAGATATGATTGACGTCTACAAAATCTTGGGTGGTGTAGAATGACTAGAGGATATTCAAAGAAATGACATTGGAATACATTTAAAATAAATAGGAGGAAATAATTTTTCACACAAAGAATAGTCAAGCTCTGGAACTCATTGCTGGAGGATGTGGTAATGGCAGTTAGCGTATCTG
This sequence comes from Microcaecilia unicolor, assembly GCF_901765095.1. Taxonomy (NCBI): domain Eukaryota; kingdom Metazoa; phylum Chordata; class Amphibia; order Gymnophiona; family Siphonopidae; genus Microcaecilia; species Microcaecilia unicolor. Next base: position 265,202,159 of record NC_044037.1, read on the forward strand.
GGTTTAAAAAAGGTTTGGATAAGTTCCTGAAGGAAGAGTCCATATCCTGTTATTGAGATGGACATTAGAGAAGCAACTGCTTTCACTAGGATTGGTAGTATGGAATGTTGCTACTAATTGGGTTTCTACCAGGTACTTGTGACCTGGACTGGCCACTGTTAGAAGCAGGATAATGGATTAGATGGACCATTGGTGTGACCCTGTATGGCTATTCTTATGTTCTTATATGTTCTTATTGACTCAAATAAGAACTAGATCCAATTAAAGGAGTCTTCCCCACTATAGAATATCCAACAATTTACCCCTAGTCCCACAGAGATTAAAGTAAGCCAGAAATGGAAGGGTTATGATGGAAACTAGTAGACTGCAACTTGTAACATAAGGATACCTGATAAACATAGTAACATAGTAGATGACGGCAGAAAAAGACCTGCATGGTCCATCCAGTCTGCCCAACAAGATAAACTCATATGTGTATCCTTACCTTGATTTGTACCTGCCTTTTTCAGAGCACAGACCATACAAGTCTGCCCAGCAGTATTTCCCGCCTCCCAACCACCAGTCCCGCCTCCCATCTCCGGCTCTGGCACAGACCGTATAAGTCTGCCCTCCACTATCCTCGCCTCCCAACTACCAACCTCTCTTCCCCCACCTGCTCCGCCACCCAATTTTGGCTAAGCTTCTGAGGATCCATTCCTACTGCACAGGATTCCTTTATGGACATCCCACGCATGTTTGAATTCCGTTACCGTTTTCATCTCCACCACCATGTTCCAAATGATGCTCCACAAAATTCTTTTGCTGCAATGGAAAATGTTGATGCTTTGGAAATGAAATATTAGGTGGTGCCAGACAGGAAAAAAGGCACAAAGGGCCTCTTTTACAAAGCTGTGCCAGCAATTTCCGTGCGGCAAATGAGAGGAACCTCATAGGAATTGAATGGGGTTCCTGTCATTTACCACACAGGAATTGCTAGCAAGGTTTTGTAAAAGAGGCCCAAAATCTCCAAGGCACAGAAAACTCCCACTGTTTTCAGTTTGCACTATCAGAGGTATTAGCTTAGGAACACAGTGCAAAGGCCATAAAATGCCTTTCAGGATTGTCAGCTGGTATGAGAACAAAATTATTTAGAAGGGCAATTAGAGGACAAAGATAAGATTCTAAAACTGTTGTTATAATCAACCTGAGAATAAATGATCTTAGCAGAAATGAAGATTTCCAGAGGTTGAGGGAAGGGCTAAAGCTCATGGTTAAAAACTGTAGCATGTACAGAAGTAATAAGTGTCTGAGGAAAGGTTTCGTCACATGTACAACTTCAGTATGATACTCAAACCTCGGTGTAAGAAAGAAGATTTTAGATACACAGTGGCCTGGGACAATATGAGGGAAATTGTATAAGGGGCTGCGTTCTTTAAAGACGTAAAGTATGTGCTCACTTTGGGGTCTTTTAGTCATTTACACATGGGCATAGCCATATACATATGTAAATGACCAAGGGAGGCCCAAGACAATCTGCCGTCTGAGGCGAGGAATGAACTGCCGCCTTGGTTCTTCCTCTGCCCCCTGGCTCGTCCATTGCCCCCCCCCCCCCCCATGATCTGACATCTCACCCCTTCCGTTCCTTCCCCAACCCCCTTCCTCAAACTTACTTTCTTGTTTGTTTTTTTAAAAGGTGGAGCAGTGACAGCCTTGCCGCCAGTCCTGGCCCCTTCTCTCTACTGTGGCCCACCTCTCTGAAGTAACTTCCTGTTTCCTCAGGGGTGGGAGAAGGGGCCGGGACCAGTGGTGGGGCAGCCTATGGGAATCGCTGCTGCTGCTGTCGTCGCTACCTTTTAAAAAAAAACAAAAGGTAAGTTCAAGGAAAGGAGTTGGGGAAAGAATGGAAGGGGTGAGATGCCACCTCAGAAGAGTGCCACCTGAGGCCCTACCTCAGGTAGCCTAATGGTAGGGCCACCACTGTAAATGACATCTTATAAAATACCAACAAGAGCAAAGTACATGCTTTGAAATAGAGACACATACTTTATCAATATGTACACATGGGACAGTGTATGGTTGGAGCACACAAGTAGGCCCATTATAAGATAGTAAAATTTAAGCATGTACTTGAAAAACAGTGCAGATAATACAGCAGCTTTAGGGCTGGTGCAATTAAGTACATAAGTAATGCCACACTGGGAAAAGACCAAGGGTCCATCGAGCCCAGCATCCTGTCCAGCGGCCAATCCAGGCCAAGGGCATCTGGCAAGCTTCCCAAACGTACAAACATTCTATACATGTTATTCCTGGAATTGTGGATTTTTCCCAAGTCCATTTAGTAGTGGTTTATGGACTTGTCCTAACCCCTTTTTAAACTCTGCTAAGCTAACCGCCTTCACCACGTTCTCCGGCAACAAATTCCAGAGTTTAATTATGCGTTGTGCCACTTATGCTAGCATTTTATCTAATGGTTTTTATCTTTACTGTTAGGTCACTGTCTATATTGTCAGAAAGAGTTACTGTGCCTTTTATATCACACATCTGTTTGGTACAAGTTACCTTTCATGCTATACTGCATATGCTTATTATGTTGGTACCAACCCATGCATGTACACTACTTCACACTACCATCGTCTCTTTTGATACTAGTGTAACCTGAACAAAGATTTACATATAGCAAATTTAAAAGAAATCAGAACAAATATTTCTTCACACAATATGTAATTAAACTCTGGAATTCATTGCCAAAGAATGTGGTAAAAGCAGTTAGCTTAGCAGGGTTAAAAAAGGTTTGGATAATTTCCTAAAAGTCCATAAGCCATTATTAAGATGGACTTGGAAAAATCCACTGCTTATTTCAAGGATAAACTACTAAAATGTGAAGAGGACAAAATAACTTGGAACACGTGTAAATTGCAACCGAGGTGGAGTCTCATATCACTTAGCACGGATTCTCATATCACTCCCATGGTGAATCTAAACTCGTGCATCAATCTTTAATCATTGACTGAAACCACCTCCATCCTATTGTTGCAATTGTAATCCATTTAACAACCTGTGCTGTCCACAATATCACATAAAAAATTTATTCCAAAGACACTTAGCTTAAAGAGCTGATGTGCTTAGCATTCCAAACTGGTGTGTATATATACCCCGACAGGTGCCTGTTTCGCCACGCTTTATCCAGGGGGATCTCACACCATTTAACTATTGTGTGTCTAATCACAGCTTCTTACATTTTAGTAGTTTGTACTATATTATTGGAGAAAGTAAAGCCATATACTTTTTACAGTATTCCTAGGATAAGCAGCATAAAATCTGTTTTACTGTTCTGGGATCCTGCCAGGTACTTGTGACCTGGATTGGCCGTTTTTGGAAACAGGATACTGGGCTTGATCGACCTTCGGTCTGGCCCAGTATGGCAATGCTTATTTTCTTATTTTAACACTAGGAGGTACTTTTACATCTCTTAATATCTCAGTCACTTTATGCCAACTTTCAGAATATTTGATTGGGGAATGGAACAGAGCATTCCTTCTATTTCCTAATGGGGGTATTAATTGTTTCTGTACCCAAAAATGTAAACCTCCTGTTAGCACTGATTCTAAATATATGGAGTCAGTTATCATCAATGAAGGCTCTAAGAATAAATAATTTCTTTCATATATTTTTACATCAACAGCAAAGCTTCCAATTCTGCTTTTTGTGCAGAAGCATTAGCTGGCAAATCTATTTTAGTAAGGTAATTTCCTTGTGCTGGAACTACAGCAGCAGCAGCTTTCCTGGTTCCTAAATGTACTACTGATGTACCATCAGTAGCCCAAATATTTGAAGGAGAAAACTCCTTTACCTTCTCATTTGCTTCTTCTAAAGATAATACAGGTAATATGAAAGGAAATTCCACCTTACCATGATAAGCCCTGTTTATCTGTAGCTACTGTCACTTACTATATTACAAAGTAGTAAATTTAAAACGAATTGGAGAAAATCTTTCTTCACTCAATGTGTAATTCAACTCTGGAATTCGTTGCCAGAAAATGTGGTAAAGGCGGTTAGCTTAGCAGAGTTTTAAAAAGGTTTGGACGGCTTCCTAAAGGAAAAGTTCATAGACCATTATTACATTGGACTTGGGGAAAATATTTCTGGGATAAGCAGCATAAAATGTTTTTGGGGATCTTGCCAGGTATTTGTGACCTGGATTGGCCACTGTTGGAAAAAGGATGCTGTCCCAGTATGGTAATACTTATGTACTTATATATCACAATCTAACTTTTTTTTTAATGTTTGAGGGTGCTAAACTGAACACAGATTACCTCTCTCTCTGGCATGCATTCACTCTACTCACAAAGCTAACACCTATGACTGTAATGATCTCAAATTAGCTATGGGACTCTTTTACTAAGCTGTGTTAAGAAATGGGTTTACCTCGCCTTACCTGGTTCTTTCCTGCACATTAAGCCCACTTTTTGCGTGGCCATGAATAAGCCTTTTGTGGAATTTGTTTCATTTTTGGCGTACCCTAATGTTACCATTAGCACAGGCCATTAAAAAAACAATTAATGCAGGATTCCTGTTTAGGAGGCGGTAAGGGTTCCTGCGTTAACCGTGCAGTAACCAGTTAGCACGCAAATGTGCACCCACAAACTGTTTACTGCTTCCATGCCCACTTTCCGCCCATTCTCCACTCCTGACATGTCCCTTCAAAACAAAAAAACAGATACAGAAAAATAAATACTGCACGCTTAGTGAGCACAAATGCCAAAAGTAACACAGGATGATTTAGAATGTCCTGCATTAGGCCATTTTTGCTGCATTATGTATATGTTAGCATCCTATACTTAGTAAAATGGCGCCATATTAAGAACTTGCATGACTGTAATACTCTGTAAGCCTAACAAGCCTAAAATAATATGGTTTGAGCTTACCCCCCCCCCCCCCCCCAGCCAATACATATTACATCTGCCATCCCAGCAGAGAATGAAAGGGTGTTCATTTCTATATTTGACCAAGGAAATAGTTAATACTTCTTTGTGCAACTTAAAAAGAACACTGATTTTGCTGGTCCAATGGGCTCCTTCAAGGACTGGCTTCTACTTCTGCTGCTTGTGGTCATATTCCTGGAACTCAGGTACTAGCAAAACAGCCTCTGTAACAGAGCTGTAAGTCTCCAGTCTGTAGCCTGTGAAGCTGTAGGATGGCAAACCCTTACAGAATAATGCCCATCCTGGGATCATTGGTCCCCTTTTCTATTAGCATGAAAGTTGCCGATAGAGGCAAGGATTAAATTAAAAATATATACATGCGGAGATTGGATGGCAGAGCCGGTAGGGGGAGGCGTGGCTAGTGGTTGGGAGGCGGGGCTAGTGCTGGGCGGTCTGTGCCCTGAAAATGGCAGATACAAATCAAGGTCAGGTATACACAAAAAGTAGCACATATGAGTTTATCTTGTTGGGCAGACTAGATGGACTGTGCAGGTCTTTTTCTGCCGTCATCTACTATGTTACTATTAGTTACGTAACCCAGGCCTCACCGCCACTAGATCAGTCCCCAGGAGGCACTCATCCACACCACCCCGCAGACCCGGTTCACACACTAATTATCTTCAGTTCTTCCTACTCACTCAGTCACTTTGATCACCATTCGAGTTTGGGTATGGGTCAAGGACCAGAATAGGGATCCGGGTTTTGGGGGGAGGGATATTAAGCAGGACTCCTGAGTGATGCTTTACCAGTCCGGGGAGCAAGTGTCCTCACTCCCACTTCAAAGAACCACTTGGCACTCCAAAGATTTTATTTGATGCAAACTCAGCTTTACTGAACTGTTCTGCAAAAAGCAGTGCATCCATTTATAACTCCATCTGTATAGTAGCCATACTCCTGTCCATTCAAGATTGTGTGTTACAATCTCAACCACTTTCCCTTGATATTCTTGGCAATTTTCAATAGGTACACATTTACACTCATCTCTTGTTCTTTACCCATACCTTTGGGCCAGTAATAATCCAGGACTGCTCCTGATATTCCTGATCACAATCCAACTCCTTCAGGCACAGACCCTTTCGGCTGTCCTCCTTCCAGTGATGCACTCCTTGTGTTGCACCCTGGCCTTGAACAGGCGTCCCCTGCTCTAGTTCCTGCTCTTGGGCTGGGTTCCCCCTTACCCACCCATAACGCCACATTCCTTCACAGTTGCCACATTTAGGAGCAGCAACTACTTCTAAATTCAGCCCAGATTTATTCTGCCACTCCAGAACCCTCTCCTCCAAGGGTCCCAGTGGGGGCACAGGCAACCAAAGAGCCCTTGCCCCCAAAAGTAAAAGTCTTTATTACCTCCAAACTCCACCTCCTTTGTCAATCAAATAGCAAACCCAACAACACACTCCTTGGGCTGGGCTGGGCCGGGCCTCCCTCCCACCCAGGGACATTCTACGCTCTCCCCACAATGACTTCAGGGAAAAGCCGTCACCACTAAGTAATCCCCATACAATTTGGGATTGTATGTATAATTATATTTAAAATCTTATATGGACAAGCCCCAGCATATTTGAGATTTGTGATAGAGTTGGTTGCAAGTGGTCAATGTAATCCACATTCTAAAATGTTGTATTCATATTTGGATTTAGCCTGATTTTTGATAATTTTTTAGGTACTATTACTGTTATTTTTGTATTTCCATCTTATTGAGATGTCTTTTTTTTAATCTGTGATGAATCCATGTGGAGATATGGCAGAATATAAATTATGAATAGTATAGTATAGTCTTGAAATGTAATGTCCACAGGTTCCCAGCTGAGCCCCTCTGGAGTGCAACCCTTCCAGTCTACCAAATACTATAAGCAGCCTCAGAGATATTTAGAATCCAGTATGGCTTTCCCAGGGATTACTTACTGGTCTCTTACAATCACTGGTGGTGAATGTGGAGTGGACTGATCTGGGAAGGGGCCCTGTTTTGCAGAAGGGAGACATGGAATACTAGATGGATTATGAAAGCTTGTGCACCCTGTGACCCTTTCCTATCAGCAAGAGCAATTTCCATGTTTATACATTCTTTCGCACTGCTGGATTTTCTGTTCATTCAAAATGCTATACTGCAGAATCGACAGTGACTTTTTTATGTTACACTGAGAGATTATAATAACAGTTTAACTGGTTACCAAATTTTTTAGGCAGGTTAACAAATGTTTAATGTTTACCAGGTCACCTAAATTTCAGCTTTCTGAATCTATGTTTTTTTTAACACATAACTCAGTCGGATGATTGCTCTGATCTTAAAATCTAGACAGTCAGGATTCCATATGTTGAATTCAGTCTTTCCAGAAACAACTTGCTCAAGAAAAAACAAGAAAATATTCAAAACAAAAATCATGAAAGAATCCACAGTGAAAGGCAGCAAGAATCCCTTCTCAGGCAGTCAGCAGAAAGCTGCTTCTTAACTGTTTGGTGCTGCCTGCTGCTCAAGCTTGTGAATTATTTTCAAGCTACTAAAGTTTTGTGTGATCATGAATTTAAAATAATGACATCTGAGGGTTGTTTAACCAGTTCTTGCTCTGAAAGGATCATTACTTACGTTTAGTGTCTACTATTCTTGGTCACAGCAACCACACTATTTTTTTTCAGGAGTGTTGCAACAGAGCCGCAGGAAGTGGCTGTGTCGAAATGCTATAAGCTTTCTGTAACCCCACCCACAGGGACGAAATGTTGGTATGAAGCCAGTAACTATCTCAGATCCTCACACAAGCTGTTCTTTAACAGTGAAAGAAATGCTTGATTGTTCATGCATTATAGAACAGCATCTCTTCTTCTTAAAATGTTGCATAGGCTTCCAGTTTCCTCATGTATAAATTTTAAGATTGCCTAAATCTTTAAATCTTTAGCGGGTCTAAACCCAATAAGCTTATCAAAGTATTGCCTCTTATTGTCATCTGGAAGGGCCTCTCGTACAACTTACTCCTATGCTTTGATGTCTATGAGCTGTAGAGGAGTTGGATTAGTTACTTGGATATTTCTTTTAGATATTTGGCTACAAAGGTTTGGAATTAGATTCCTTACCAGACAAAATCTGCCTTTCCCTATCTTTTATTTAGAAATTGTTTGAAGGCTTTTATGTATTCATAAAATTTCATGTATTCATACATTTGGATTTAGCCTGATTTTTGATTGTTTTTAAGGTACTATCCAGCTTATTTTCAAAGCAGATCACCGGCCATCTTCCGATACAAATCGGGAGATGGCCGGCGATTTCCTGAACCCGGCCAAATCAGTAAAATCAAAAGCCAATTTTGGCCGGCGCCAACTGCTTTTCGTCGCTGAGCTGGCCAAACTTCAAGGGGGCATGCCGTTAGGGTAGTGAAGGCGGGACAGGGGTGTGGTCACAAGATGGCCAGCTTTGCCCGATAATGGAAAAAAGAAAGCCAGCTCTGACGAGCATTTTGTCGGCTTCACTTGGTCCCTTTTTTTTCAGGACAAAATCTTCAAAAAGGTGCCCCAACTGACCAAATGACCACCAGAGAGAATCGGGGATCACCTCCCCTTACTCCCCCAGTGGTCACCAAGCCCCTCCCACCCCCCCAAAAAAATTTTTAAACCTTTTTTGCCAGCCTCTATTCCAGCCTGAAATGTCATACCCAGCTCCCTGACAGCAGTATGCAGGTCCCTGGAGCAGTTTTTTGTGGGTGCAGTGCACTTGCAGGTGGACCCAGGCCCATCCCCCCCCTACCTGTTACACTTGTGGTGGTAAATGGGATTCCACCAACCCCCCCCCCCCTTTACCCATAAGGGCTATGGTAATGGTGTAGAGTTGTGGGGAGTGAGTTTTGGGGGGGGGGATTTGAGGGACTCAGCACACAAGGTAAGGGAGGTATGCACCTGGGAGAAATTTTTGAAGTCCAGTGCAGTGCCCCGGATTTGAGGGACTCAGCACACAAGGTAAGGGAGGTATGCACCTGGGAGAAATTTTTGAAGTCCAGTGCAGTGCCCCCTAGGGTGGCTGGTTGGTGTCCTGGCATGTCAGAGGGACCAGTGCACTACAAATGCTGGCCCCTCCCATGACCAAATGCGTTGGAATTGGCCGGGTTTGAGATGGCCAGCATCGGTTTCCATTATCGGCGAAAACCGATGCCAGCCATCTCAAACCCGGCCATCTCTGACATTTGGCCGGCCCCAACTGTATTATCGAAACGAAAGATGGCCAGCCATCTTTTTCAATAATACGGTTCGGGACTGCTCTTTGCGGCACCGGCCATATAGATGGCCGCCCATTTAGATGGCCAGCGCCGTTCGATTATACCCCTCCACGTCTGTTATTTTTGTATTTTCATCTTATTGAGATGTCTTTTTTTTTTTTTTTTAAATCTGTGATGAATCCATGTGGAGATATGGCAGAATATGTCATGAATAGCATAGTATAGTATACTATACTAACAGATTAAATGAAAAGAAAACCTTCTCCACTTTGATTTCTGTTCCCCACCCACCCAATCCTGACCATTCAAAATTTTTATGTGTTTTAGTTTTCTGTCTGGTATTTTTGACAGCACCGAACTATGTGGTTCCCACCTTTTGTTATCTGCCTTTTGGCTGATAGCGCATGTTGACCTAATTGCTTCCTATTGTTTTTTCAGTTCAGCTGAAAAGTCTGCACAATTCAATTGAACTTTGTAAACTCAAATGCTTTGTAACCTGCCCTGTACCTTCCTTTTTCTCCTCAACGTTTCCTGTCTTGGTGAAACTTAAGCTGTGATGGAAGCAAAATCCTGCCTAAGACCAGGAGAAAGGGATATCATGGGATAGGGCGCAGTCACCACCATTTTCAAATGATTGGGGTGTCAAATACCATATGGATCATCCCTCCCTGGACATAATGAAGGAGACTGCACCCACTGCAAGCACAGAGCAGGCTTTTTTGGGATAGGGCAGGGGTAGGCAACTCCGGTCCTCGAGAGCCGCAAGAAGGTCAGGTTTTCAAGATATCCACAATGAATATGCAGGAGATAGATTTGCAAGCACTGCCTCCATGGTATGCAAATCTATCTCCTGCATATTCATTGTGGATATCCTGAAAACCTGACCTGCCTGCGGCTCTCGCGGACTGGAGTTGCCTACCCCTGGGATAGGGTATGCAAACATCGGCATTATCTGCAGCCAATCTGGTCATCTTTGGACTAAGGTAGACCACATCATCATGAGTGTGCCAGCATCTAGTATGATGTGAAGCTCAGGTCCTTCTTGGAATCCCTCTATAACACTGTGCAGGAAGTAGAGTCAATGGGCCCGATATTCAGATCACGGGAGTTAGCCTCACTAATTCCAATGGTCAGCACTAAGCCTTGATATTCAATGCTAGGTCATTTCCAATGACCAGCATTGAATATCTGGTTTATTTTTGGCTGGTTCATACTTAACCAGCCAAGTAGATATTCAGTGATGGGGCATTTAACTGGCCAGATACCAGTCCTGGCTGGTTAAATGCTTTTGAATATTGGGGGGAATGACTTCCCACTGATAATAATAAACAGTATTAAGAAGACATTAGTGGCAATTAGGACCCTTCTAGAGGATTGGATAGCCAACGTTAGGTTACTTTACACACTGTGGGCACTGTTTACTAAGTTGCGTTAGCACTTTTAGCACATGCTAAAAAATTAGCACGTGCTAACCATGTAGATGCCCATAGGAATATTATGGGCATCTACATGGTTAGTGTGCACTAAAGCTTAGTGCATGCTAAAAACAGTAATGTGCCTCTAGCACGGCTCAGTAAACAAGGCCCTGTATTTGCTATACTGCATTTCAACAGTTCTGCTGGGAGAGATTGGGGGTTTGCAAACCACCTCACAAGTGGGACTGTGTGTACCAAGTAGGAATGGGCATTCTTTTGAAACAATATGGGAAATGTCAATGACATATCCCATGTTGTTGCATGTCGTGATCAAACAAAACTGTGTGTTTTACTATTTGCGGATCATAGTGCATACTCTTTTGAGAGATTGTGCACTATTTGCAAAGAGGGTATCCATTGCATATGTGCAAACTATAGTGTGTACTCAATGACTTTGCACCCATGACAAAAACAAATGTGGCCAAACAAAAACAAATAAAACAAACATTTCTGTAAATGACACAGGAAACAACACAAAATGAAAATTGCCTGGCTGGCTCTTTGAGCATCCAAGGAGGCAGGCCTGAAACCATATGAGGAGAACAAAGAGGCAGACCACGGAGGTTGGATAACAGGAGAGAGCATGAGCCTATCTGGCCCATTATGTGGGCTGAAGCCAGTAGCTGGAGCTTGTCACCCTATCAATTTCATTTTTGGGTGTACCAAGATGGCAGAAGCTGCATTGGAGAGAATTAAAACTTCCTTGGGTGGAGTGGGTGGAGACTGTCTTCAGAATTATGACATCATGCCATCTCCTATCAAACCTCCTTGAGGCAGACCATATAAGGAGCTGTATGTATTTATTTAAAAGTATTTAGAATATTTGTAATCATAAAATTCTTTAGCAGATATATGTATAGTACAACCAGGGCTTTTTTTGAGGGGGTACTTGGCGGTACTGAGTACCGGCACCTTTTCCATTGTCTGCTAAAATTGACCCATGGTCCCCAAGTTTTAATGAAAGAGCTCAGGTTCTACACAACAATTTTGCCTTGTCATAGATTCTGTGACTGGTTGCAGGGGGCCTGGCTATTGTGGGGTGGGTCCCTCAGTGATCACACCACCCTTTAAGGGTGGCCCGCATATTGAGTACCGGCACCTTTTTCGCTAGAAAAAATGCACTGAGTACAACACAAATCTTAAAAACAGCTTATATTAATATTTTCTTAAAACCTCCTGATTTATGCCACATATGCCTCTTGAAATAAAAAATAGAAAAGAATTACACTTCCTTCAGAAAATCTTCATGTCCCCATCCAGTCTTAATCTTACAGGAAAGAGTTCCACAACTGAGGTGCTACAATTCAGCAAATATTATTTCTACTAGTAGCTTTGTTAGCAAGGCAAACCAATTGAACTACCAGGAAGTCTTCTGACTGAGAACCAGTTCTCCTACCAGCTGATAGAATGACGATGTTACCTATAGGAACAGAGGATATGTAGCCTTGACACCTTAAAGATTAAGGGGTCCCTTTACAAAACTGTGGTAAGCATTAAAGCATGATTACCGCAACAAAAAATGGCATCCTGCGGGGCATGCTGAGGCGTCCCATGGTAATTTTGCCATGTGTGCACACTACCCATGTAGTAAAAAATAAAATTTATTTTTTGGTGCAAGGGGCATGTCTGGGGGGGGGGGGGGGGCAGCAGGTGGGCGTGTTCTTCACTAATGGGTTAGTGCAGCTACATTGCCATGTGCTAATGATTAGCATGTTCTTGACATGTGAGCCCCTACCACCTACATAATGATTGGTGGTAAGGGCTCACTCGCTAATCTGTGTTAATGACCACATGCTAATAGCAACTGTAACCGCGGCAGTAAGGTAGGCCAAATTCAACTTGGAACCTTGCAAACTTGTATCTTTGACCAGGTGAGATGTAGGCCAGTTTATGTTAACTGCTAAAAATTGTACTGGTAACTCTGGGGACCCAGACCAGAGTCAAGCGGAGTGTGTTGCCTTGCTGAGAGACAGTAGCGCATGCTGGGCCCTGCAGAAGCAGGCCAAAAGAGGACATTCTTACATCCAAGGACTAGTTTTGTGTTTTCTTTCTCTCCCCACCTGTGAATTGAACAGGACCTGACACCTTTTATAAATCTTATTTCTGTAAACCTTAACTCATAGGGTGGCTCCAGGCCAGCCCTCATTCACATGAGCACACCCAGTAACTGATCTCTCCTTGAAATCACTTGTAAACTTCCTTTTTTCAGAGTCAGAATGCACCATTAGCTATGTGCACATCTAACTTGTGCTATAAATGTTGTATTGGTACTGATGACGTCTACTGCAAGTCTGACATGGATTCCATACATTGTCAGTCAGCCTTAGATAACATTTGTACAAGTTGAAAAGGTCTGTGTAAAGCCAATGTCACAGGCTCCTGAATAGCTAGAAGAGGATTGCTTTGAAACATTAAAACTACACTATTGGACCTTCTACCAAAGTTATTGTATGCTTTACCATCTGAATTTATCAGCACTCAGATTAGAATTACACACATATTGTACTTTGATCCTTTACTTCAGTGTTATCTTGCCCTGGCACTATGAACACGTATTATGGTATATAGAATGGTAGAAGACAGCACTTGTGTTCTACAGAAAATTGAACTGGGCTTGCTTTGTTTTGGGGCTTTGTGTTGTTTTGTTTTAGTTCTTGTGCTGCTCAATCAATTTTTTTAAAAACAAATTATGCATGCTTTCAAATCTTACACTATTGGGTGTACTTGACCTTGTCCAGTCACAATACTTTCAGGTACAATACATAACTTGTACTTAGGAATTTATGTGTAAATCTTTTTATTGAGCACTGTAAAATACATACAAGCAATACAATCTACAACTGAGGAACGTTACAAGTATCAAATTTGCAGTAAAAATACTGTAATGCGATCAACATACAACAAACACTAAAAGGATTGGAACTGAACTAATTCTAAGAAATAAGTATGTAGGTACCACACTGTGTTCTCAAATATATATATCACTTTATTTGAATGTCACAATATGATCCCGTCCAATCCTTAACCTCTACCCCCCTCAAACTCTCCCCTCTCCACCCACAATTACACTCCAATCATCTTCATTAAGAAATGTATACAATACAGTCTCAAGTAATATGTCAATGATAGTTCAATACTAATGAGGAAACCCTTTGATCGATAACCCATTTTATTTGCCAATCTGTTTCAACCCTAATGGGCAGATGATCGAAAGCCCCGCACTGTTCTGAACAGTGATCTAAAAATAGCGCTGGAACAGAGTGGGGCTTTACCGCCACTATGATCAGAGATAATAGCATGCAAATTTATGCACACTATTATCTCTGATCATAGGGTAAAGTGCATGAGGATTGTGCCTGAGAGATCCTCCCACACTCGTTTGACAGGTTTAGGCTGTCAAAAGCCCAGACCTGTCAAACATAGGGGCTGGAGGTCCATGGGACCACCAGACCCCAAGTACCCCCACACTGAGCCAAGTGAAACAGGGGCTAGAGGTCCGGCGGACCTCCGCTGTCCCTGACCCCCAAACACAAGTTCAGGGAGGCTGGAGATCCGGTGGGTCTCCAGCCCCCCACCCCCCTAGCTTCCCCTCAGATTCACTGGTGGCCCAGTGGGCTGCTGGTCAATCCCCCCACCTGGTGGTCTAACGGCCCTTCCCCACCCCTACCTTCAGTTGGAGGAGGGAGGTGTCCTCCCTCCTCTTCCATCGATGCTGCCTCCCTTATATGGTGTGAAGCCCCACCCAGCGCATCCCAGGATGCACTGGACAGGGCTGGGCGCCACCATTTTTGAGGCAGTGCCGATGGAAGAGGAGGGAGGCCACCTCCCTCCTCCAATTGAAGTTAGGGACTATCTATCTGTCTAGATCATGCACTCCAAGTCTGTCCATTCTCAGTTGTTCTATCGTATACAACCTCCAGCGCTGTATTAAAGGCGGAGAGGGTTGTATCCAGGTATATAAAACTGTCTTTATTCCGAAAAGCATAGTGAATCTTAAAAACGTCCTAAATCCCTTATTTACTTAGGAAATGTAATCTTGTTGGTCAATATTTTCCTGAAGTAGTGAGCATTCTTTAAAATGCTGGCTGTTGCGTTAAAAAAAAAAAGCACACATCTATTCAGAATAGCGTTCTGAATGGTTTCCAGTGCTGAATAGACATACAGACCTCAGACCACTGATCCCTGCCAGCTGAATGGATAGCAGCATTATTCAGCCACTGCCTGTATAGCCAGCAGTATAATTTAGGACAATTTTTTGTTGAATATCGCTTGGTAACCATAGAGTTAGGCAGAATGTCCATACTTCACCCTGGCTCTGCCTGGCACTATCTCAATATATAGTGCTAGGACAGCCTGTAAGAATGTTTAGACATTATCCCTTGGATTCTATAAAGTTGCACAGCCAAATTTCTGACTAGTGTGCAAATGTAGGCATGGAAGTTATAGATTAGTGCAAGTTGTACACCTGAAGTTAGGGGCCCTTTCACTAAAGTGTTGGCACATGGCATGCCGTGTGCCAATCTGGAACTACCACAAAAGCCTGGAGGCAGCTCCCACCCCCAGCATGCACCATTTTCAGCGCTACAAAAATATGTTCTATTTTTGTAGCGGTGGTGCTTACCCGGTGGTAATCACTGCCTGGTTACCACTGGGTTAGCACAGGAGCCCTTACCGCCACCTCAATGGCTGGCGGTAAGTGCTCCCTCCTGAAGTGGCTGTGCGGCAAATGGTTCACTTAACTCATGGCCGTTTCTTTTTGAGAAAAAAAAGACAGCGGTAAAAGGGGGCCTCAACACGCATCCAAGACACGGCAGCGCAGCCCCCCCACCCTGCCCTTTACTGCAGCTTAGTAAAAGGACCTTTCAAGTACCAATAATAGCCATAAGTGGTGTTATTTGGTGCTAATTGGTACTAATTTATAATTATTCATGTAACTACATCTAGGCTCTATCCTGTAAAGGTCACCTCAATGCTACAGTGCTCAACTACAAAGGGGGCATGCACGTGTGGGGATGGGGATGAGGGGGTGTCTTGCCAGAGCCCAGCATTGAATTTCCGAGGATGACGCCAGCAGTGGTCAACAAAACTCTGATCACTGCTGGCTGAATACCGGGCCCCATATTTTTTGCACCTAATTTTTGGTGCATGTTCTTAGATCTAGCCCTATCTATACATTGCCACTGAAAATTCATGAATAGTGGACTTATAACAGCTGGATAGACAATTCCTTTTGCATATCCGGCCCTTAAAATTACAGTAAATGCAACAAAAGCCCAGTAGACTGAACATACACATCCTGATTTTATGAAAATTTGTATATAATTTGAAAAAAAAAACCCAAAACATAATACTGTATATGTCAAATTCATCAGCAAATAGCACTATTTGATGTAATCATTATTTTCTTGGTATATTAAATGGGCTATTTCCATTTCATTAATTCATAATGAAAAGTCTTAGCCCAACTTGCAAAACATGAGCTGAAGAATGAAGTAACTTTTGAATTCTGCCTAAAAGGTAGTCTGGAATTCAGAACTTCTTGGTGTGTTGGTAATGTTTAGAACTGAAATGTGGGGAAATGTTATTGCACATTGTCCTTTGAGTAACAGTGGCACATCACTAGATGGGCATTATAGTGACAAAAAGAAATGAACACCTGTATTTGAGCGGCACATAAATAGCAGCATAATCTAAAGGCTGTGCATTTATGTCTATCGATTAATGGTTTCTTTTTCTTCCTAGAGATTACTATCTTTAATTGATTCTTAAACCAGAAGCCTTAAAATAAAAGATAGGGGTCAATTTTGAATTTATCTAGTCGCCTAACTTCATTAGTCAACTATTAGTAGCTCTTAAGGTGAAAGGTCCCGTGAGCAGGGTTTAAGTCTGTGGAAAGGAAATTAGGTACGCAGCTCTAAACTTAGGTGTCCAAGACTAGGCACACGGATAGCTTGTCTAAATCTAGACAGCTTCCCTATGCACTAGGCTTAAGCAACCCTCCCTCTACCTTTGGGGCAATTTTATGACATAGGTGCTAAGATTTACATGCCTATTACTCACATAGGGGCCCTTTTACTGAAGGGTTGGCATGCAGCAACAGGCTTGCCACGTGCAAATCCGGAACTACCACCAGGTTAATGAGTTGCAAAATCCACAGAAAGGCAGTATATCAGGTCCCATTCCCATTCTATGGTCTGTGCCCTGATCAAGGCTGAATAGATTTGGATGGGCTGGAGTGGAACTGTTCAGGGGCTTTGACAACTTCAGAAATTTTAGAACAAGGCCAGTGCCGGGCAGACTTCAATGGTGTATGCCCTAAAAATGACAAGAATAAATCAATATCAGGTATACACTATTGACATCATTGATGAGCATTGCCGCCACGGCGTTCTACAGCTGAGCGTTCTATAGACGATAGTTCTCTTTATTTTCCAATTTAAGGAAGCCATATAGCCATATTTCTCTTGGTTTATCCACCAGTCATAACACAAGAGATTTATTTGACCCCTGATGTAGGCTTTGGTGCCGAAACATGGCCGTGTCGGGTCGTTTTTAAGCTATCCATATTAAAGACTTCCTGATATCCTCTTCGAGCTGTCCTCACTTTTTTGTCCAGTACATATGAAGTATCACATACCATATTAATGAGTTTATCTTGCGCAGACTGGATGGACCATACAGGTCTTTATCTGCCATCATCTACTATGTTACTATCCTGCTTATTTTCAAACGAGAAGGCCAGCCATCTTCCAACACAAATCGGGAGATGGCCGGCCATCTCCTGAAGCTGGGGAAATCGGTATAATCGAAAGCCAATTTTCGCCGGCTTCAACTTCTTTCCGTCGCAGGGCCATCCAAAGTTTAAAGGGGGCGTTTCGGCAGGGTATGGAAGGCGGGATGGGGGCATGGTTACGAGATGGCCGGCTTCGGCCAATAATGGAAAAAAGAAGGACGGCTCTGAGGAGCATTTCGCCAGCTTCACTTGGTCCATTTATTTTAAGGACCCAGCCTCAAAAAAGGTGCCCCAACTGAACAGATGACCACCAGAGGGAATTGGGGATGACCTCCCCTTACTCCCCTAGTGGTCACCAACCCCCTCCCACCCCCCCCAAAAAAAATTTAAAGCTCATTTTTTGTCAGCCTCTATGCCAGCCTCAAATGTCATACCCAGCTCCATGACAGCAGTATGTAGGTCCCTGGAACAGTTTTTAATGGGTGCAGTGCACTTCAGGCAGGTGGACCCAAGCCCATCCCCCCTACCTGTTACCTCCAACCCCCTCCCCCCACATGTAGGTGCCCCCCTTCATTCCTAAGGGCTATGGTAGTGGTGTACAGTTGTGAGGAGTGGGTTTTGGGGGGATTTGGGGGGGCTCAGCACACAAGGTAAAGGAGGTATACACCTGGGAGCAATTTGTGAAGTCCACTGAAGTGCCCCCTAGGGTGCCCGGTTGGTGTCCTGGCATGTCAGGGGGACCAATGCACTACAAATGCTGGCCCCTCCCACGACCAAATGCCTTGGATTTGGCCGGGTTTGAGATGGCCAGCATCGGTTTCCATTATCGGTGAAAACCGATGCTGGCCTTCTCAAACCCGGCCATCTCTGACATTTGGCCGGCCCCAGCCATATTATCGAAACAAAAGATGGCCGGCCATCTTTTTCGATAATACGGTTCGGGACCGCTCTTTGCAGCACCGGCCATATAGATGGCCGGCGCCATTCAATTATGCCCCATCCATGTTATATGTTACTATGTAATTTACAGTATTCTATGAGGCTGGCCCAGACTCCATCCATGTCTACACCTACCTGTAAACTATGTGCTAAAGATATATGTGTATTTACAGAATAGTGCCTAGGTGGAATGTTGGTATTTACACACATATGCCCACATACATGTGTGTATGTCACTATTCTACTGAAATGTGTGTAATTAGCATGCAGCTGTGAGCAGGTAATTTATGGTTCTACTGGAAAACTAGATGGGCTGAAATCCATTTAGGAAAGTCTAATTTTCAAAGTTTTCCATTTTTGTGTCTGAATTGTCTGCTGCTGCACCTTGACTAAATACCCAGTAATAAATGACCATTATTGAAGCAGCCTGTCAGGCACTAAATGCTTCATTTTCATAAAAATGAACCTTGAAAACAACTTTAATTATACATCTCCTCCTCTTACATTTTAGATTGCTTGATGAGATAAAAAAAAAAAGACAGCAGTGCTTATCAGTATTGATTACTTACAGTAATGGACCGGAACAGATTTTATCTAATAGCAGTGAGGGATTCTAAATTTTATTCCTGGTAGATGTCTTAATGTCAGAATACTGCTGTTGCTATTGATAAGATACAGTATCTGTTTCTAATAAGGACGAGTGAGTCAGTGAAGTAATAACATTTCTGGTAATGTCTCATCTATAAACTAATCCCAGCTAAGAGTATACTGTATATTTGCAACATGTTGGTCACTGTACAAACGACCAAAGATGCTATTTTTGGAAAAAGAAAGTGAACCAGCAGAAAATTAGTAAACATATTTCTTTCTCAACTCAGCCTGAAAATGGGACTAGGAGTTCAATATATATATTTTTTATTTTTATTTACATTTGTACCCCACGCTTTTCCCACTCATGGCAGGCTCAATGCGGCTTACATATACAGGTACTTATTTGTACCTGGGGCAATGGAGGGTTAAGTGACTTGCCAAGGGGAGGAAGTGCAGTGACATCTCTAGACAGAAATATTTGGGGTGGCAACAGGGAGGCAAGCTGAATATGGGGAGTAGCAGGCCAAAATGACATTTCTGCACATCAAAGCTGGTGGTGGTGGTGGTAGCAGTAGTGGTAGTGGTGGGGTGGGAGGGGGGTATGGAAGCTGCTGTACCAAGGGAAAGGAAGGGAGGAAACTGTTGAATCAGAGTGGGCCCTGAGCTCAAGACTGCTTTACCCAGATATTTTCTTCTAGGGAAAAGGGGCCAACCTTAAGGGACAATGGAACTATCCATGGCTCCACCCCACAGTAGCCACACAACCCTGTTACCAACAGCAGAGCACATAAAAGGGCTACATTTGTTGCAATTAAATTATGTCGTCTGTAAAATAATGACCTCTGACCAGCGGTGTGCTGGTAAATTTTAACAACAGGCTCTCTCCCTGGTCCACCTCTGCGCCTCCCCCCCCCCCCCCACCCCAAATTGTACAGCTGTCTACACCCAGGGAGAGAGCCTGGGGGGAGCAATGCATTGCTTTCTCTGGGAAAAAAAAATTTTTTTAATGCTCCAATCCAATTCATGTGGGATAAAATGCCATAAATAAGTAAATAAATATATAGAAACTCTGAACGTTGAGCACCTGATTCCCATAACATGATGTCTGTTTTAGAAGCCCTTTACCAAGAGAAAAAAAATCTCTTCACCAATAACAGGGTTAGGTGTCCCTATAACCAGCCCCTCCAAATGACACACTGATTACGATTTATACCAAATTACTACTCTACCTATGAAAAGTTATTCCCTTATTATACTTCCTCTGTGTACATCCCTATACACAAGATGGAGGCATTTTTAAGAATTTAACTTTTTTTTTTAAGTATCCTCCCCTCCCCACCCCACCTACCTATTACAGACCTCCTCCCTGATCCCCAAAGCCAAAGGGTTCCACTCCCAGTGCATACCTGAAGACAGCATTCCTAGTGGTATAGTGGATTCTTCGGTCTTTCCTGCCCGCTACCGGCGCTGATCCTCCTGCTGCCACATCTTCTTTAAAATGGCTGCTGAGACTTACAAGGGCAGCCTCTCAAGACATCTCCTTCCTCTTTCTTCCCTCCCCTCCATCCATATACATCTCCGTCCTCTGTCTTCCCTCTCATCCATCCATGTCCAGCTTTTATCCTCCCCCCCCTCCATGATCCATTTCCAGCATTTCTCCTCTCTCCTCCCCTCTATCCACGTTCATCTCACTTCCTCTCTCTTCCCTCCCCTCCATCCATGTCCAGAATTTCTCCTCTCTCCCCTAAATCCATGTGCAGCTCCTCCTCTGTCTTCCCTCCCCTCCATTCATGTCCAACCTGTCTATTTCCTCTGTCTTCCCTCCCTCCCCTCCATCCATGTTCAGCATTGCTCCTCTCTGTCTTCTCCTCCATCCATGTGCATCTCCTTCCTCTGTTTTTCCTCCCCTTCAACATTTCTCCTCTCTTCCCTTCCCTCCACTCCATCCATGTCCAGCATTTCTTTTCTCTCCCCTCCCCTCCCCTCCACCCATGTGCATCTCCTTTCTGTCTTCTCTCTCCTCCATCCAGGTTCAGCATTTCTCCTGCCCTCCCCTCCATCCAACCATGTCCAGCAACTCTCCTCTCTCCCCTGCCCTCCCCTCCCATCCATGTCCAGCGATTCTCCACTGCCCTCCCCTCCCATCCATG
Source organism: Microcaecilia unicolor (assembly GCF_901765095.1). Classification (NCBI taxonomy): domain Eukaryota; kingdom Metazoa; phylum Chordata; class Amphibia; order Gymnophiona; family Siphonopidae; genus Microcaecilia; species Microcaecilia unicolor. The sequence continues at coordinate 265,223,207 of NC_044037.1, forward strand.
TGCAGCGATTCTCCTTTGCCCCCTATCCTCCTCTCCCATCCATGCGCAGTGACTTGCCCCAGCCTCCACCTGCCCCCCCTTTCAGCCCCCGAGACAAGTTCCAGTTCCAACCCCCAGCACCGCCTCACTTGCCCACCCTCAGCTCCCCAATGGCCCTCCTTTCCTTCCTGCCGCCGCCCTGCCTTTAAATATTTTATTTTACCACGAGTCGCGGCACATGTACTGAAAACAGCAGGCTCAGTTCGTCTCCAGCCTTCCCTTCCCTCTCAGTGTTCTGCCCTCTTCTGATGTATTTCCTGTTTCTGCGAGGGCGGGACACTGAAAGGGAAGGGAAGGATGGAGGCGAGCTGAGCCTGCTGCTTTTGGTGCCGGCACTGTGACTCGAGGTAAAAAAAAATACTTAAAGGCAGGGCAGCAGCAGAAAGGAAAGGAGGGCTATCGGGGAGATGAGGGCAGGCAGGTGAGCCGGCACCAAGAGTCTGTGACCCTGCAGCTCGCGGAGTGGGGAGAGGAGAGGCAAGCCGGCTCGCACTCTCTCAACAACCGGCTCGCAAGATGCCAAAAAGTTTAACAATCGGCTCTTGCGAGCCGGTGCAAGCTGGCTCCAGCACACCACTGCCTCTGACCCTGTACACTGGACCATAATCTGCATTTACAGAAGTCTTCCTCACACAACAGTGGGCACAGAGCAGAAAAGGGCATTTCCTCATACAATTCACTGTACAAATTGGGGAAATGGGCAGAAATGATACTCACTCACTGTTGTCTGATGCAGCCTGCTCATCAAAATGGCTGCTGCTACCTCAAGCGGTATTTGATTTGTAAATGATTTTAGTCACAAGAATTGTATAAGCACTTATAAATAAATAAATAGAGCATGGCCAGTGGTTTCAACTAAGCAATGGCCTGCTATAGTCTGAAGTACTTGTAGCTCTCTGAAGATATTTACAATTGAGAAGTTATACCTGGACGCTTAGGATTTTTTAAATTATATCAATCCCACTATTTAGGTGTAATAAATCCACTGTAGTCAGTATTGTTTTAAACACTGGTTGCTATGGGTTTTTCTATATCTATATATTCAGCTCTGGGCTATACCAGGATACCAGGTTAGCAGCTGTCAGATCTTATCTGGGTACTGTCAATATTCAGTGCTAGTACCTAGGAGGTTATTTCTCTGATCTAATTTCTCCAGATGGTTATCTGGGTACTGGTGCTGAATGTCAGCAGTTTCAGGAAAAATCCCACCTCTGATCCTGGACTGCTCCCACACTACCAAGTCCAAGATTATTTAGACTTTCTATTCCGCCCGTGGGGGGGGGGGGGGGGGGGGAGGGGCTTCAGGGCAGTTTACAATCTAAAAACATATTACAGAGATATATAGAAAAGTAGAGATAAGACAGTCATATAGGGGAGAAGGGGGAGGAACTACAAAATTTGATAGGATAATGGGCAGGGAAAACATAAGAGTGCTCTGATGTGGGAATCAGGATGTGGCCTAAAATGGGTGCCATGAAAGAGCAAAGAAACTAGCTAAAGGCATCATGAAACAAGAAAGTCTTGAGGTCAGGTTTAAATTGGGCTAGGGAGGTTTGCAGAAGAGGAGAGGTTGGAAGTGCATTCCACAGCTGGGGGCCCTGCACAGAAAAGTTGCAATGTCTGATGTGTTCATGAATAGTATCACAATAAGTGGGGATCACAAGCTGATTCTGTTGGGCAGACCTAAGAGTTCTAGCAGGCCAGTGTGGGGTAATGTGACATGAAATATATAGAGGTTCCCCGGAGCCTATTATCATGAAAACTAGAAGGAGAACTTTATAGGTGATACAATGAGTAAGCGGGAGTCAATGGGTGGCTTTCAGATGTGGAGTAACATGATCACATTTTCTCATGTTTAAAATGAGCTGATTTGCATTGATTTGTACTATTTGAAGTTGGGGTAGCTCTTTTACTCTACGGGTCTCTTTTACTAAACCATGCTAGCGATTCCCAGAGCGGCAAATGAGAGGAAGCCAATTCAGTTCCTATGGGCTTTCTCTCATTCGCTAAGCGGGAATCGGAAGTGCAGTTTTGTAAAAGAAGCCCTAAGTCACTTATAGAGTGAGTTGACTAAAGAATGAACTAGGATATTGAATGCAGAGAGAAAAATCAGGATTGAATGAAGCAAATCAATCAGAGCTTGAAAAAGGATCACTGGACTACCTGTGAGATTTGAGACCTGAAAGAAAGGGCAGAATCAAGAAGGACACCACGGATACATACTGTGTGAATCTGGAGGACTGGTACATTTGAGAGAAGGAGGGGTGTAGGCAGTGTGTTTTTTCTAGCAAAAAAGGTGCCGGTACTCAAATGCCAGGCCACACTTCAGGGGTGAGTTGATCACTGAGGGGTCCACCCCACAATAGCCAGGCCCCCTGCAACCAGTCACAGAATTTATGACAAGGTGGAATTGGTGTGTAGAGCCTGAGTTCTTTCATTAAAACTTGAGGACCTTGGGTCAATTTTACCAGATAATAGAAAAGGTGCTGGTACTCAATACCCCCAAGTACCCCCTCAAAAGAAGCCCTGGGTGTAGGTGGTGTTTTGGTTCCATTGCTAGGAAAAAAAAACACATTTGGATTTGAGGTTTAAGACAAGATTGTGTTGTGTTCCAATAGCCAAGTTGTGATTCGAGTTAGTTTCTGGTTTCTTAAACTTCAAAGCAGGTACAAGTATCCAGGTACAAAGAAATGTATATATCATCTGCATACTGTATGTAGTGAGTCTAAGAGTCTGAGCCAGTGTTAGGAAAGATGCCAAAAGGATATTGAAAAGTATAGGAGAGAATATTGATAATGCCGAGGAGGTCAGCCATTTTAAGTGATTATTGAAGGCTCATTCATTTTGCTCTGGCATTTTTTGGAGCCAAACTAGGGGTTAAAATAATATGGGATGTTTTTTTATGAATGACTATGTTGAGTGATGGTGAGGTGAGTGTTTTGTTATGTATGGTCTTTACTATCATTATTGTAGTTCAATTCCTACTCACATCTCTTAAATTTTGAAGAATATAAACCGCTTTTATATTTGCATTTATGTAAAGTGGTATAGCAAATTGTATAAAGTATAATGTTGCTGAATATCACTGCTTCCCCTGGTGAGGTACTACCCAGATAGATAGCTTTAAATACCAACTCAATGCTTATTGAATATTCTTATTACAGAGAACTCTTTCAATATTTCATAAGTGTTTCTCACATGTAGCCATGTAAGCATATGCAAAGAATGAATTATGAATATTGTGTGCATCGTATTCTCAATTATTGCCATCTGTTGATTTAGAAATGTGCCAAAACCAGTATGTGGATTGAGAAATGCAATGCTTTGTGTATATCTTTATCCAGTCCATGTTTTCCTGTGGGTTAGTTCGTGCTAGACTCTGTAGTTTCTTGAAAAAGCATTGCGATTAATGCCCTCTTGTACTTTGTAGGTTGTGTCCTGAAAGATGTTAAGCTCTCTTGAGCAGGGACTGTCCTTCCCCATGTTTAAACTTGTACAGCGCTGCGTAACCCTGGCAGCGCTATAGAAATGCTAAGTAGTAGTAGTAGTAGTATGTTATGTTTCTTGTACTTTTTTTTAAAGCTTAAGTCACCATGGCAAAAATGCATGCTGCTATCCAGATATTGGCAGGTGCTGAATATCCATAGAGGACCAGATTCTATATTTGGCACCAAAAAAAAAATCAGCATGGATGGAAAACGTGACTCTGCATATTCTATAAAGTGCATCTAAAGTTAGATGTGGTTTAAAGAATATACATAGCACTGTCCACATGACTACATTTTAGGTGCAGTCGTTTACACCAATGAAAACCTGGTGTAAATGCCCACACATAAGTTTATATCATGTGGTACTCAGCTTCAACTCTAACGTAATATCAATACCATGTTCAGTAGTCTGGTTCAGTAATACCCTTTAGTTGGATCACCAGATCCGCGCATCTACCTCTGTAATGGCTAAAATGAACCAAGCATATCTTGGAGGTAGTGTCGTAATCCTCATAGATCCTCTTATTATATTCTTTTTTCTAAAGTTTTTCTATTTTTCATTAGTTATCAATAAGCTTAATAGCTAAATACTTAGCTTTTTTGAGTATTACTCTTTTATTCTTCCATATGCATGATGGAGACTCGGTTAAACCGACATGGTTCCATGTTTCGCGATAAATGCTGTTTCAAGGCAGTCTCCTAGAAATCAAATCACAGAGTGAGTAATTTTCACACGATTTAAAGCATTAAACAAAGGTCTAAATACAGAAAAACTACCAGACCTATATTTTACAGCGGATATTCCAAAGATGGCCGCTACTCTCATAGGTGAACGTTTTTATAATGTCTTATCAAAGGCGTCACAAAGACTTCTGGCATAACTTTAGGCATAAACTCTACACATAAATTTTAGGAATGCCCATGACCCGCCCATGCTCCTCCCATGGCCACACCCCTTTTCAGATCCATGCTTTAGAATTTCTATGGACTACTTTATAAAATACACTTAGCGAGTAATGTGCATAAATTCTAATTAGTGCCAATTAGTGCTGATATTTGCTTATTAACATCCAATTATCAGCACTGATTGGCTTGTTAACCAATTGAGTTGCACATACAAATCAGAATAAGCCCAGATTTGCTTACGCAACTCACGTTTTTTTTTTTTGTTTTTTTTTTTAATGGGACGGGAAAAATACTCCTGTTGCCTCTGCTGCTGCTTCTTCTTCTTCTGACCTCCTGCATATTTGGATGTGTTTTTTGCAGGCTGTTAACATTCCTGTTGCCTGGGCTGCTGCTGCTGTTTCCATTTCTGTAGCCTCCTCCTCTTTTCCTTTTCCGTTCCGTCTCTTCTCCTGGCTCATATAGATTATTTGGTGGGCACGGAGAGGTTTTTTGTTCATACATCCAATTTTTCAAATTATGAGACAAGTCTAGGATTCCACAGCTGTATGAGAATACAGGCATTCTACTCTGATGGACAGTTTATAGCTTATTCTGTATAGGTAAAACACTTTTCAAAATCAGTTTTAGTCTTCTGATCCTTTGTCTCAGCAACTTGTGCTATATTGTTACACCTTTTTCTGCTCCTGGATATTTAGATATGCCTTGCTGTTCAAGTTCTTCGATATTACAGTCTTCTGTCAGAGATTATCAGCTTGTCTTTATTTTACTTAGGTTGCCTTTACATATTTATCCATCCAAAATATTACCCTGATCTGTTCTGGCCTTGTGTCCTTGTCTTAAAAACTCTCTCAAAGATGCTGCACAAGATTATTTCTAATCTATTTCTGTGATATACATAGAGAGTCCCCCTTATGCAGGTTATGGCCTTGTTAATTTTACTTATGCTTTTTTTTTTTTAATTTGTTCGGTTTTAACTTAGGTACTTTTCCCTTTCCTTGAGCCCAGCATATATGTCCATCTCCCAATAGACCAGGAGTTCAGCTGTCTGCATCTCCATTTCCTGGGCTCTTTCCTGACTTTTGTTTTCACTCAGGGCCCTTTTTATAAGGGCGCACAAGCATTTTAAGCTAAACTATAGAGACACCCATATATTCCTATGGGTGTCTCTAGCGTTTAGTGCAATCATTAGCTGTCATGAAACACCTAACACACACCTGGGGTTAACCCTGCAGCCACCTGGAGGGTCTGTCCCCAGTACTGCTCAGACCTGACTACACCTGGACATGTGCTCTGTACTAGCACCCTCCTCCCACCAACTGGGTCCCTCTTGCCTCTGGGCGAGTCTCCCACTCTCAAGTTATTCCCTGGTGATTTCTAGGTAATGGGGCCAGTATCCCAGGGGTCCCACAGTTCCTAGAAAGCACTCACAGACCCAAAACACAAATTGCCAGGATTCTTAGTCAGTCCAGGACAAACAAGCTAATAAATGAATTGATTTATTATCAGGAAAAAATTGAACAGTGAACAATATAAAACAGATGGGAAAACAACATGCAATAACAGGCATCTTACTTGTAACCACATCTAATAGTTCCTACTTTTTCAGTAGCTTTCATCAGGTGCTCCTTTCTGAATCTCCTCTTTCTCTCTTTGAATTAGCCTTTTATCTGATGCTTCATCCAAATCTTTTTTCTGCCATCAGCCATTCTGTGGTAGTCCTTTTTGAATCATCTTGTTCTTTTGTTTCTATAACTAACCTGCTGTCAGTTAAGGTGATATCACTCATACAGTGGTGGAAATAAGTATTTGATCCCTTGCTGATTTTGTAAGTTTGCCCACTGACAAAGACATGAGCAGCCCATAATTGAAGGGTAGGTTATTGGTAACAGTGAGAGATAGCACATCACAAATTAAATCCGGAAAATCACATTGTGGAAAGTATATGAATTTATTTGCATTCTGCAGAGGGAAATAAGTATTTAATCCCTCTGGCAAACAAGACCTAATACTTGGTGGCAAAACCCTTGTTGGCAAGCACAGCGGTCAGACGTCTTCTGTAGTTGATGATGAGGTTTGCACACATGTCAGGAGGAATTTTGGTCCACTCCTCTTTGCAGATCATCTCTAAATCATTAAGAGTTCTGGGCTGTCGCTTGGCAACTCGCAGCTTCAGCTCCCTCCATAAGTTTTCAATGGGATTAAGGTCTGGTGACTGGCTAGGCCACTCCATGACCCTAATGTGCTTCTTCCTGAGCCACTCCTTTGTTGCCTTGGCTGTATGTTTTGGGTCATTGTCGTGCTGGAAGACCCAGCCACGACCCATTTTTAAGGCCCTGGCGGAGGGAAGGAGGTTGTCACTCAGAATTGTACGGTACATGGCCCCATCCATTCTCCCATTGATGCGGTGAAGTAGTCCTGTGCCCTTAGCAGAGAAACACCCCCAAAACATAACATTTCCACCTCCATGCTTGACAGTGGGGACGGTGTTCTTTGGGTCATAGGCAGCATTTCTCTTCCTCCAAACACGGCGAGTTGAGTTCATGCCAAAGAGCTCAATTTTTGTCTCATCTGACCACAGCACCTTCTCCCAATCACTCTCGGCATCATCCAGGTGTTCACTGGCAAACTTCAGACGGGCCGTCACATGTGCCTTCCGGAGCAGGGGGACCTTGCGGGCACTGCAGGATTGCAATCCGTTATGTCGTAATGTGTTACCAATGGTTTTCGTGGTGACAGTGGTCCCAGCTGCCTTGAGATCATTGACAAGTTCCCCCCTTGTAGTTGTAGGCTGATTTCTAACCTTCCTCATGATCAAGGATACCCCACGAGGTGAGATTTTGCGTGGAGCCCCAGATCTTTGTCGATTGACAGTCATTTTGTACTTCTTCCATTTTCTTACTATGGCACCAACAGTTGTCTCCTTCTCGCCCAGCGTCTTACTGATGGTTTTGTAGCCCATTCCAGCCTTGTGCAGGTGTATGATCTTGTCCCTGACATCCTTAGACAGCTCCTTGCTCTTGGCCATTTTATAGAGGTTAGAGTCTGACTGATTCACTGAGTCTGTGGACAGGTGTCTTTCATACAGGTGACCATTGCCGACAGATATCTGTCATGCAGGTAACGAGTTGATTTGGAGCATCTACCTGGTCTGTAGGGGCCAGATCTCTTACTGGTTGGTGGGGGATCAAATACTTATTTCCCTCTGCAGAATGCAAATAAATTCATATACTTTCCACAATGTGATTTTCCGGATTTAATTTGTGATGTGCTATCTCTCACTGTTACCAATAACCTACCCTTCAATTATGGGCTGCTCATGTCTTTGTCAGTGGGCAAACTTACAAAATCAGCAAGGGATCAAATACTTATTTCCACCACTGTATACATCTATACTTTGATTATTCCAGTTGTAGGTCTTCAATTTTTAGTCTCTTTTTTTTTCAACTTTTTCTTTCATAGTGTCTTTTTTCTTTCAGTTTTTGGTATGCTTTCTTTGTGTACCCTCTCAGTTTAAATGTATGGTTTGTAGCATTACAGTAGCATTAAATTTTAGTTTAATTTAATTGAACTAGCTCTACTCCAGCAGGATTGAAGGCAGATTGTATAAAAATCAAATTAGGATATACTTAAAATACATAATACATCTTTATGCTTCCACATAAAATTAATGTCTCCCACATTACCAATAAAGCAAAACAGTCCCTCATTACTATAATAGATGTTTTTGAAAAATCCAGGTTTTCAACCTACTACGAAGAGGAAATAATATCTTTCCATCCTTAATTCTTACAGGAGATTGTTTGAGAGCTACTTACATTTATATCCTTTAGCCTTCTCTCCAAAAACACTAGCACTAGTATGGTGAAAATTGTAAGGATCAAGTTACCAAATAGAAAAAGCGATGAATATCTATGGGCCCTGCCTCAGATAACCTGTACTAATCTTTAGTAAATATCCCCCCATAGACAGGTAAATTCTAGCTACTTTTTTTTTTTTTAATTGGTGCTCTATTTTGTCATTGATGATAGTACAAGAACATAAGGGGACCATTCCTATCTACCACTAGATACCAGTGAACCCCTGAGGGGGCTGTTAAGTCGAGTAAAAGTATAGTTGATGTATTTTGAAGGCTTTGGGAGCAGGTACAAAGGGATGGGAGGGTACATTATGGATTTTGAAAAGGGTCTATGGAGTGGGAGACTGTTTTGCTCCTGTGATCCTTTGTTTCATTGCTGATAGTGCAGATACATCTCTGCTACAGACAATGCACCTATCATGTGATAAAGGTCTGCCTTATTTGATAACTGTATGGGCTAATACTAGCCATGAACCTAACACTTACACGTGGAGGGGCATAATTGAATGAAAACGTCTATCTCCATGGGCGTTTATCTCCGAGAACGAGTCCGTGAAGGGGCGGACCAAACCGTATTTTCGAAAAAAATAGACGTCCATGTTTTATGCGACAATTTGTGAGCTGGGCGTTTTTGTTTTTCAGTGATAATGGAAAATGAAAGCGCCCAGCTCAAAAACAAATAAATCCAAGGCATTTGTTCGTGGGAGGGGCCAGGAGTCGTAGTGCACTGATCCCCTCACATGCCAGGACACCAACCGGGCACCCTAGGGGGCACTTTTACAAAAACAAAGAAAAAGGTAAAAGAGCTCCCAGGTGCATAGCACCCTTCCCTTGTGTGTTGAGCCCCCCAAATCCCCCTCAAAACCCACTGTCCACAAGTCAACACCATTACTATAGCCCTAAGGGGTGAAGGGGGGCACCTACATGTGGGTACAGTGGGTTTGGGGGGGGGGGGTTGGACGACTAATAAGCATTAAGCAGCACAATTGTAACAGGTAGGGGGGATGGGCCTGGGTCCACCTGCCTGAAGTCCACTGCACCCCCTAACAACTGCTCCAGGGACCTGCATACTGCTGCCAGGGAGGTGGGTATGACATTTGACGGTGAAAATAAAAAGTTGTGAAACATCAATTTTTGTGGTGGGAGGGGGTTAGTGACCACTGGGGGAGTCAGGGGAGGTCATCCCCGATTCCCTCCGATGGTCATCTGGTCATTTAGAGCACTTTTTTGGGACCTGTTCGTGTGAAAAAAGGGTCCAACAAAAGTGTCCTAAATGTTCGCTAAAAACGCCTTAATTTTTTCGATTATTGCCCTAACGCGTACATCTCTCCTCGGCCGATAACCACGCCCCAGTTCCACCTTCGCCACACCTCTGACACGCCCCATCAACTTGGTCCACATCCGCAACGGTGTGCAGTTGAAAACGTCCAAAATCGGCTTTCAATTATACCGATTTATTCGTTTTTGTGAGATAAACGTCTACCTCCCGATTTGGGTCGAAATCTAGGCGTTTTTCTCTTTCGATTATAAGGTGGATAGACTTCTTGCTACTTTTGCAAGTTTTTTTTTTTTAAACACTAGAATTACAGTGGTGTGCAAAAATCTGGAATAAGCTGCTCTTAATGCTGTTTTGAATTTTCTGTATATAATACAAATGGTTAAGGTGAAAATTAAGCATATCATAAATAAATCACTGAAATGTGAATTTTATAAAAATGTATGTGTCAAGGGCTCAGAAATAAATTGTGCTAAATTGTCAATAGACAAAGCACCCCATTTCAATCATTGCACTTAATTTTGTTCTTTCAAATGTACTTGACCTCGCTGGGACGGGGGGCCAGAGCCCAAGGTGGGGGGGGCACTGTTTAGCCACCCCCCCAGCCGCCGCAGCCACCACATTGGACCCCCCTCCCACCACCAACCCTCCCCCGCCGCGCTACTCCGGCGCTGAACTAAAGAAGACTCTCTTCGGCTGCAGCAAACAAGGTATCTGATGCGGCGGCGGGGCGGGCGGCAACGGCAGCGGAGGAGGGTTGGTGGCGGGAGGGGGGTTCAAGGGGATCGTCGCCAAGGGGGTCAGGACCAAAATCTATGGGGGCCCAGGCCCCCTCAGGCCCCACTTAGCTATGCCACTAGTTCAGGAGAAATGTTCAAAAAAATTTCATAAATAATCACAATGTAGAATATCACAGCACTTGGATGTGCAAATGACAGTATTATATAACATTGTGCCCAGGAACACCCCTGATCTGCTCATACCCTTCCCATGGCCATGCCTCTTTTGAGTTGCACACTATGGGGTCCTTTTACTAAGGTGGACCGAAAAGTGGCCTGCGCTAGTCTAGACGCGTGTATTTGACGCACGCAGGGTCATTTTTCAGCGCATCTACATGTGGCAAAATGAAAATTAGTTTGCGTCCATTTTGGGCCTAAGACCTTACCGCCACCCATTGACTTAGCGGTAAGGTCTCATGAGTTAACCGGGTGGTAATCATCAGCGCACGTATAATGCTGATCATTGCCCGGTTAGCGCTGTGCGCCAGAAAATTTCTGGCATGCCTACTGCTCTGGTGATATATAATTCTTATAAAAGGACGAGGAAAAGACCTCGAAACGCCCTATCGCTTACTTTCAATATTCAGTGGTTCATCACTAGTCATAAAAACCTCGTCATTTCATTTTTAATTTTTAATAAATTTTTTGAACTTTTTTAGAAACTTATTTAACTTCTATTTTTAATTAATTGAAAGTTTTCAATGCTTGTAGTGAACAGTTCTTCAAAGAGAGTTATCTTATGCGCTGTTAGCAATTGTTTAAAGCAGAAAAAGGTCAAGCACTTATCTGTTGCCCAGGTCGAGCACTTATATGTTGCCCGACGGCGGCCACATCCATTTCGCTTGGTTGGCTTTCTCAAGGGCTGTGCATCGACATAAGTAGCATTGAAGATTTCATTGTCTCCTGTTAGCAGTTGGCTCAACAAAGCTTCAAACACCCTCGACCTGGGCAACAGATAAGTGCTCGACATTTTTCTGCTTTAAAAATGAAATGACGAGGTTTTTATGACCAGTGATGAACACCACGCTCTAGTTAAAGCCGCCGAAAATTGAAAGTAAGCAGTAAGATGTTTTGAGGTCTTTTCCTCGTCCTTTTTTAAGTATTATATATCACCAGAGCATTGGACTCTTCATAAAGTTTTGAGAAATCAGGTGTTTAGAGTTTCAGACTGCTTCCTCCTTTTTGTTATTTACTGGCATGTCTACTGGATACGTGTACAAAATGAAATTACTGCCTGGGCCATGCGGTTGCCGCGCAGTAGTTCCAAATTGGCACACGTTGAGTGCATGTAGGCGCCTACGTGACTTAGTAAAAGGGCTCCTATAAAATTAGGCTAGGGCAGAACCACTCACAAATGAATATTGTTGCCAATTAACTCCAGTTATTGTTAACTAAGTTCTTTACAGATGTATCTGTGGCCAAATTTGGGCACCCAACTTTTGGTAGCCTATATAGAAACTGGGATAAGTGCATCTGCATGAACACAGAACAAGTACTTCACTTTAATCTGAATGTTAATGCACAACTTGTGATCAAAAATAGTGGGAAAACCCTTTCTCAGTGCAGTATTCATTTTGGGCTTACTTCATGTAAAAATTTTGCATTATAGCATTTTAGGCCCAAAACTTGTTGCATTTCAGTAGAAAAGCCCATAAATAAGCCGCATCTCAAAAAAGATATAGTGGAATTAGAAAAGGTGCAGAGAAGGGTGACGAAAATGATAAAGGGGATGGGACAACTTTCCTATGAGGAAAGGCTAAAGCGGCTAGGGCTCTTCAGCTTGGAGAAAAGGTGACTGAGGGGACATATGATAGAGGTCTATGAAATAATGAGTGGAGTTGAATGGGTAGATGTGAAGCATCTGTTTACGCTTTCCAAAAGTACTAGGACTAGGGGGCATGCGATGAAGCTACAAAGTAGTAAATTTAAAACGAATTGGAGAAAAGATTTCTTCACTCAACGTGTAATAAAACTCTGGAATTCGTTGCCAGAGAATGTGGTAAAGGCGGTTAGCTTAGCAGAGTTTAAAAAAGGTTTGGACGGCTTCCTAAAGGAAAAGTCCATAGACCGTTATTAAATGGACTTGGGGAAAATCCACTATTTCTGGGATAAGCAGTATAACATGTTTTGTACATTTTTGGGATCTTGCCGGGTATTTGTGACCTGGATTGGCCACTGTTGGAAACAGGATGCTGGGCTCGATGGACTTTTGGTCTTTCCCAGTATGGCAATACTTATGTACTTGTGAAATTTTCGACATGGAAATGAAATGAATGCCAGTGATACTGAAATCCACATTGCAAATAGTCTATTCTAGACTTTTGCACATCACTTTAAGGAGGGATGCACCTTTGATAGCAAGCATTCGGTTGGTTTGGGTGTCTTAAAATTAATTGTGCATGCACTAAGGGGGGCTTATACTAAGCTGCAGTAGTAAATGGGATTAGTGCATCCTAACACAGATATTTCCTGCGTGATAAACCCATTTCCAGTGCGGCTGTAAAAAGAGCATTTTTTCTATTTGTTGAGTTTCTGGCTATGCACCGTTAGCATTAGTGTGCAGCCATAAATAAAATTAACTTGGGAGCACTTACTGTCTCCTATTTAGAATGTCCTGAGGGCTCCTGCATTATGGACATGCTAACCAGTTAGTACACTGGTGATGTCAACATACTAGCTCAATAGTACTTCCACACCCATTCTCTAAGATGCCGCTTTCCAATAAATAAAAAATAACGTGTGAGCAAAATCCAAATAAATGAATAATAATAAATAAATACTGGGTGCTTAGCATATGCAGATGACTGAATGGTTTAGTGGGTCCTGAGTTAAACCATTTTTCCTGTGTTAAGCACATGTTAGTATTTAAGACAGCTTAGTAAAAAAGCCTCTTAAATGTATAAGTGCATTAACCTATGAATTAACAAACATACAATTGATTTGAATGTGTAGAAAACTTCTAGCATGCATAAAAAAAACTTACTACAATGAAAGCATGAAACAAATTGAAAAAAAGGCCTAGAAAATGGGAATAAAGACAAATTTATTTGCTGCACTTGTATCCCACATTTTTCCACCTATTTGCAGGCTCAATGTAGCTTACAAAATGTTATAACAACATGTACACATTATAGGATAAGAATTTCAGAATATAGATACAGATGGGTACATAGAATATCATAGCAATCATATTAACGGAATAATAATTTTACAATTGTTACAAATAAGAGTGCATAAGTAAATCATATTGGATTGGAAGTGGATTGAAAGATCAACATAACAATGATATCAGGACAAGATATAATATTCAGTCGTGAGGATGTGATTAAGATGAACAGATAGGAGGGTTCCTTAATAGTTGTGATTGGAATAATTAGGAATTCAGATCATTATGGGGAATCTTTATTGTACGCCTTTATGAATAAGTAGATCTTTAATAATTTTTGGAAGGTTGTCAGGCCGTGTGTTGTTTTTATGGCGATCGGTAATTCATTCCATAGTTGTGTGCAGGTGTATGAGAAACCAAATAAACCAAAACATGATCCTAAAATGTTTTGCCTGTATGCATCCCTAGTATAAAAGTGGAGGGGACTCATTTTCAAAGCACTTAGACTTACAGAGTTCCATAGGTTACTATTTGGACGTTTTCCTTACAAAAATGTCCAAAACAATATTTTCAAAACAAATTTTTATACGTTTTTCATGAAGTCCGTCAGAAGTGCATTGGAAACACAAGAGGGCATGTCAGGGGTGTATTAAGGGTGGGATTTGGGCGTTCTTAAGACTTGGACATTTTACAGCGATAATGGAACAAATCAAAATTGTCCAGGACTAAAACTAAGACATTTTAAGCTAGACCTGTTTCTATAATGAATAAGGCACAAAAGGGTGCTCTAAATGACCAGATGACCACAGGAGGGAATCAGGGGTGACCCCAGATACCCCCCCAGTAGTCACTGACTCCCTCCCACCCCCAAAAATTGTGAATAAAAATATGACTTCCCAGCCTCTCTGAGAGCCTCAGATGTTAGAGCCAGGTCTATTAGAGTAGCATGCAGGCCCCTGGAGTAGTGTAGTGGTCAGTGCAGTGCACCATGGCTTGAGGAACTCAGGTCCCTATCTCCCTATACATGTCACATTTGTGGTGGAGACTGTGAATCCTCCAAAACTCCCCAGAAATCCACTGTACCCACAAATAGGTGTTCCCTTCACCCATAAGGGCAACTGCAGTGGTGTACAGTTGGGGGTAATAGGTTTTGGGTGGGGTTTGGGGGGCTAAGCAGACAAAATAAGGGAGCAACAGTTAGATATGTATCTGGGAGCATGTTTTTGAAGTCCACTGCAGTGCACCCTAGGGTGCCCCATTTATCTCCTGGGATGTCTGGGGGACCAGTCTACTAAAAATGCTGGCTCCTCCTACATCCCAATGGCTTGATTCTGTGCATTTTGCACTTGGATGTTTTCATTTTTTGGAAATGGACCTAAAAACAAAATGTCCAAATCAGAAAATGACCTTCTTTTCTATTCAGATTTTGGACGTTTTTTGCAAAATGTTCAAAGTCAGACTTAGACGTCATATTGAAAATGCCCCTTCAGGTAACTTTGTAAGTCTAAGTTCCACTATACAATGTCTTCCCCTCCCCCACTGAGATATACAGGACCCACACTCATATAATATGAATGTGGTATAAAATATGCATTCTTGTTCCTGAGCATTTTCAGGGCTCAGACCATAAAAAAAAAAGTGTGCCTGCACTGGCCCTACTTCCCAGCTACTGGAGTTGTTATCAAAACTCATTCCAGACCATCCTGATCTGTCTTGCCATATACAGGACACAGACCCATAGAAGTCCATCCAACATTGTCTTCACTTCCCTATTGCTGGAGCTGCCATCTAAACACCATCCCTGCCCATCATAAATGAATGTATAGCTGCTGGTGTGTTTTGTTTTGATACTATCTTCTTTCTATTCAGGGATCCTTTGTGTCTATCCCATGCATTTTTGAATTCCGTCACTGTTTTTGTCTCCATTGGGATAGCATTCAAGACATCCACCACCCTCTCTGTGAAAAAAACATATCCTGATGTTACTCCTAAGTCTATCACCCTGCATCCTCAAATAATGTCCTCTAGTTTTACCACTTCTCCATCTCTGGAGAAGACTTGTTTGTAGAATAATACTATGCAAGTATTTAAACACCTGTATCATATCTCCTCCAACCCTTCTCTCCTCTAGGACAGTGTTTCCCAAGTCCGGTCGTGGAGTACCCCTTGCCAGTCTGGTTTTTAGGATATCTACAATGAATATGCGTGAAGAAAATTTGCATAGAAGCAGTGTATACAAATCAAGTTCATACATATTCAATGTGGATATCCTGAAAACCGGACTGGCAAGGGGTACTCCACGACCGGACTTGGGAAACACTGATCTAGGGTATACTTAGTCAGGTCTTCAACTCTATTCTCAGAAATCACTCGGCGCAATCTTGATATTATTTTCATTGCTTTCCTCTGGACCGCTTCAAGTCTTCTTATGTCCTCAGCAAGATACGGCTCCAGAATTGAAAATAATATTCCAAATGGGGCTTCACCAAATGGGGCTTCACTTGTACAAGGGCATTAACACCTTCCTTTTTCTGCTGGTGATTCCTTTATCGATACAGTCCAGCATCCTTCTGGCTACAGCCACTGCTTTGTCACATTGTTTCACAGCCTTGAGATCCTCAGACATTATCACCCCTAGGTCTCTCTCCTTGTCCTTGTGTTAGCGGTTACGCAACTTGGTGGATGGACCCCTTAAAATTTTGCCACAACCAATATGACCATTCTAATAATACATTCTTTATAGACAAACTACAACTGGAGGTTAATTAGAAGAAGATAATGAACTGCACAGCAAATTTAACTATGTCATTGATCAAAGTGTCACAGTCTCTTCACCTAGCAGCACAGTACAAAAGATAAGCTGCTTATCTTTCTTTTTTTTTTCAAACAAAAGAATTAGGATCCCTTTAGGTTTTATATTTTTTAAAACTAATCTAACTTTGAGAAGGATTCCACCTTGCAATCTATTCAAAGCCTTTTTCCAATTAACTAGAACATCTGCAGGATACCACTAGTGACTGAAGGGGGGGGGGGGGGGGGGGTTATCAAGCTTTTAAAGTGACCTCTGCATAAATATGTGAGCAATTTCTAGAATAAGCAGCATAAATGTATTGTACTGTTTGGGGATCTTGCCAGGTATTTGTGACCTGGATTGGCCACTGTTGGAAACAGGATGCTGGCTTGATGGACCTTTGGTCTGTCCCAGCATAGCAATATTTATGCACTTATGTACATATTAGGGGTAGTATGTGCATTGCAGTTTTCACAGGCCTGTGCACCATCTATCACTGATGATTTACACTTGTGTTTATATTCTGGTATTCTGGTTATGCATACATATACTTGTCACTCAAATGTTTGTACCAACAGAATTGTCCCCTAAATGCTTTTTAATTTTGGACCCATAATAGTTGAGAATAGTTCCTGAGTCTTTATAGTTATCATTGAACACATTTTTGACTTTGCAAATAATCTTCTTATAGGTGGTCATATGACTCTTCCACTGCTCCCTATCTTCTATCGCCATACTTTTTCACCATGATTATCTTAATTTATTTCCTATTTGTTTTGACTTCGGTAGTACATCTGAAACCAGGGGACTAAGTTTTGTCACCTTCTCTTTAGGTTATCAATAGAAATCAAACAAAATAAAACATGGAAATGAAAATAAGATGATACCTTTTTTATTGGACATAACTTAATATATTTCTTGATTAGCTTTCGAAGGTTGCCCTTCTTCGTCAGATCGGAAATATGCAAATGTGCTAGCTGACAGTGTATATAAGTGAAAACATTTAAGCATTCTATGACAGTCTGACAGGGTGGGAGGATGGGGTGGGTAGGAGGTATGCATGGGGACATCAAAGCATATCATTGATATTCTAACAGGATGGGTGTGGATAACTGAGGGGTGGGGTGATCAACAGAGAAATACAGCTTTATGGTTTATAATGGGCAAGGAACCCCAGATCCTTGTTAAGTCCTTTCTGTTGGGTGTTAAAATATTCAATCACTCTGACTTCAAAGGTCCCACGTTCCTGCATGGCTTTAAAGTTACCTCTCACCTTCTCTGTAACTGAAATTTATATGTGATAATGTCCATTGACTGGGATAGATTCCCATTCCAATCCCTTAATAAAATTGTCATCCCCTGTGAACCCAAACCATCCATACTTCAATAATCTCCCACCAAAATCTTTGCCCATTGTAACCACCTGTCCTTTCTTTTTTTTACAAAATTGTTTCTATGGATTTTGCAGTTGTGCACACTGCTGATCTATGATTGTTTTGAGTTTTGTGTTAGTGATGTTACTTTATGTATTTTTGAAATGTTTTTTTTAATGTAGCCTATCCTCATTGAAGGATGGGCTAAATATTTGAAATTATCCTATATTTATCTTCCCACCTAGAAACCACCATATAAGTCTTTAAGGGGACTCCGGGCTCCGAATCCAGACTGCCCCAATTTGACTGCCCCTATCAGACCGACCGTTCACTTGTCTATTGGATTGTGGGCTCTTTGAGCGGGGACTGTCTCTCTTTGTTAAATTGTACAGCGCTGCGTAACCCTAGTAGCGCTCTAGAAATGTTAAGTAGTAGTAGTAGTCTTTTATGAAGTGGCAGTAAACCCAATGTGGACTTACCGCTGGCTAATCTGGAATTACCACCAGGCTACTGCAACAGCCCGGCGGTAGCTCCCACCCCAGCGAGCGCCTCTTCCAGTGCTACAAAAATATTTTTTTTTTTGTAGTGCCGGTGTTTACCCAGCAGTAATCAGTTATCTCTGGGTTAGCATGGGAGCCCTTACCACCACCTCAATGGGTGGCGGTAAGTGCTCTCCCCACCAAAAAAAATGGGCATGCATTCAATGGAGAAAACAAACCTCCGCAATGGTAAAACCAAGAGAAAGGCACAGCGAAGGTGACAAGGTGGATGATGTCGATGAAACTCCCGAGGCAGGCCAGAGCGGCCGAAACACGATTCGTGTCGAGTCCAGTCTTTATCAATAAACTCTTGCTGTGAACTTTTTTTGAGTCCAGTAGTAGTTTCATCGACATCATCCATCTTGTCACCTTCGCTGTGCCTTTCTCATGCATTCAATGGTTCACGTGCCACATGGTCATTTCTTTAAAAAAAAAAAAAAAGACAGCCTTTACCTGCTGTAATAAAAGGGGGCCTCAGTACGCGTCAAAAATGTGCTGATGCCAGCGCATGCCCCCTTTTACCGCAGATTTGTAAAAGGACCCCTAAAAAATAGTCTGATCTGATCAATTATTAACTTATCTCCCTTAATCTGCAAGACCTAAAAAAAGTCAAATAAAAAACTCCCCTCCCCCAACCCGTCCTGATGAGTAGGGCCATTCATATATCGAGAAAACTGAAGTACAGGTATACCCATAGTCAATAACTTCCAGATGAATTTTGAAATCTCCAGATAGAACCAATCAGTCAAAGCAATTAGGAGACCCATCATGGGAGCTGCTGAACCATCAAGGTACTGTGTAAGCAGTATTAAGTGGATTGACAGTCCTGGGTGCTCTCAGCAAGGTCTGGGAGAATAAACAAGTGTTATAGGAGCCAGTGGTATTCTAAATTACTGCATCTTTCTCAAGTGTCTTTAGGAAATGTATATAGTGGTCTGTCTCTGGAAAGCTATAGATTAATGGTTTTTTTTTCCTTTCTACTACCTTTATTCTTGTATTTTTGTCGTCAGTAAAATCTATTTTGTTCTGAAGCTACAGTATGTAGTATAAGGCCTCAATTTGAGTGACTGAGGACCTAGGAGCAGTGCCTCCTACTACTGGAAGAATCTTGGCCCAGGGATGGAGCATGTTTACTTGTGTTCTATACTACTGGAAGGTGACTCCTTGTTTTGCACAGGAAATATCCCATGAAGGTATGGACAGGGGAGATATTTTCTTTTATTGACTGAGAAATGTTCTCCTCCATATGGGCCCGATCTTCTTACCTCTCTGTTTTTAACTAATTCTCCCTGTTTTTCTCTACTTGTGATGTTTTTAAAGGGCCCTTTTACTAAAAGGGATTAGACATTGGGCTTAGAGTATTTTAGTGTGTCTTGAGCCAGACGGATTACTGCAACGCTATATATGCAGGATGCATAGAACAACTACTCAAGAAATTACAAACGGCCCAGAATACTGCGGCAAGGCTGATATTCAGAAAACCCAGATTTGAATCTGCAAAACCACTCAGAGAAATTCTGCATTGGCTCCCTATAAAAGAACAAATAGCCTTTAAAATATGTACATTAATCCACAGAATAAACTACGGAGAGGTACCAGAATACATGCTTGAATTGGTTGATTTACCACCCAGAAACAGAACCAGTTCCTCGCGATCATATCTGAACTTACATTACCCGGACTGTAATGGCTTAAAGTATAAATCAATTTATGCTTAAAACTTCACTTATATTGGCACCCAAATTAACAAAAACTACCCAGAACTACCTAAACTTTAGGAAATCATTGAAAACAGTACTATTTAAGAAGGCTTATTCCCCAGGCTCAACATAATCAGAATTATTCCCTTAATATTATATAATCCATTGGACTCCAACTACACCTTACTATTTTCTTATTTACTACTGATTAATTGTTAATTATATCCTGTTTCAATGCCCATCACTGTTCAACTGTTATTTCTATTCTGCCCAATTTGAAAAATTGTATTTCTTGCATTGTAACTTACTACTGTATTATTGTAAGCCACCTTGAGCCTGCAATCAGTGGGAAAAGGTGGGATACAAATGTGATAAATAAAAATTAAAAAAATATGTAACTTTGTGCTAAGCCCCTTTTTAACACTGCCATAAAATAGAGTTTTATTTGTTTTTGCAGAGCCTGTGCTAATTTTTGAGACCTGAAAAAAAATTAACGCGGGAGCTCTTACCGCCTCCTTTTAGGTAAGTGCTCTATGCTAGTTAGCTCTGCGTTAACCAGTTAGTGCACACATGTTAGCTGGTTAACACAGACATGCCCAATCCCTGTTCATCGTTAGTCTCCCAAAATGAATGAGCTGAAATCTTATTTAGCAAGCAGTAGACTTATATCAACCCTAACAAAATTTTTTTCTGCTTGTATTACACAACTTTTCTCGATAGTTCAAACATGTACGTTCTTTTATGTGTAGACCTCGGCATGGGACCTAAGTGATCAGTAAGTTCAAATATCGCTTAGAGTTAAACCCAATATCGTCACAGGTCCATATTAGGTTAATGCTGACACAATTTTTGCATTTATTATCTATTTAACTTAAACTTTAATCCATATTTAAACTTAAGATTTAAGTTAAAGTTAAGATTTAAGCCTGCAAATAGGTGGGAAAATGTGGGATACAAATGCAACAAATAAATAAAGCAATACTTAGTTTGTGAGCAATAGTGTCGGCTATAAAGGGCTTTTCAATCTGAGATGGCACATGTTTTGCCATCAAACGGCTTTTTCAAGGATAACCTCCTCTTATGTGAATCTGTCCACTACTCAAAGGAGAAAGTAACCACAAATCGCCAGATTCTATACATCATACCTAGCATTCTGCATCGAAATCCAAATATATTCTATAACAACGCACATAGCTTAATTGGCTTAACAAGCCAATCAGTGTTTTTAACAGCACTTAACAAGTAATAATGAGCACTAATTGGCAATAATTAGAATTTACGTGTATATCTCGCTAAGCGTATTCTGTAACACACAGTGCATAAATTCTAATGCCAAAAAGGGGTGTGGTTATGGGTGGGGAAATGTTTCATGGTCATTCCAAAATGTATGTGCAGTGTTAAAGAATATGCCACTCCGAGCCTAAATCTATGTACCAGTATTTACGCCATTTTTTCCTTGGTGTAAATGGATGCACGTAGTTCTAGGCACTGAGATATCACCGAAGCATATTCTATATATCATGCCTAAATCTTGGCACCACTTATAGAATATGCTTAGGCGGAAATTTATTCCGCCTGGATTTTTCAGCTGCCATATAATATAGCCCAAAACATTTTAATGCATGATGTAGCAGTGTTTTCCTGCATGCTAAGCACGCACTAAGGCTTAATGCCCTTTAGTAAAAGGTCCCCTTTGTTTGCAGACCTCTTTGTTCTAACCAATGCTGCTCCCTTTTTAGAAAACTACATTGGTCTTTTTCTCCTTTTATCATTGTCAACCTACCTTACACATAAATTTGCTGTCTTTCTGATAATCCCTTTTATTGCCGATCAAAGTTCCTCAGTAACCTTCAACTCTAAGATTTCCAATAGGACCTCCTCAATGCTAGCATTCATAATTTTGATGTCAAAGACCCTTACCTTTCTACGATTCAGTTCTGGTCAAAGTTTAATATTGAACTGCAGAGTAAGTGATTGCTAAACTTTATGGGGTCAAAATTTAAAGTGCTTTAACCAAGCAAGAGAAGATCCTGCCTGGTTAAATTGAGCTGACTAGCCCCACTATAGGATATATGCCATTTTATAAAGGCAGACCCCTAGATTAAAACTAGGCACCTTCCTGCCCCCTTGTGCCCAGTATAAAATTACCCTCTTTGGACTAGATTCTATATATCATGCCTAAAAAAATCTGCGCCAAAAAGAAATCCACATAAGCCTATTCTATAAAGTATGCCTTAATTTAGGCATACTTTATAGAATAGGCTTAAATTTCCACATAGTTTATAGAATACACCGAGCGCTGGTCCATGTGACTAAATTTAATTGCAGCCAATTATGCCAAATAAAACCTGGTGTAAATCCTGACATCTAAATTATGGGCAGAGTTAGGTGCGTGTTGTAACAATGTGCATAGATTTTAGAAAAGCTCACGACCCTCCCATTCTACATCCACGACCACACCCATGTTTCAACTATGCAACTCAGAATTTACACGCAATTCTATGCGCTGATTATTTTATTTATTTACTAGGAAAAAAGGCCCATTTCTGACACAAATGAAACGGGCGCTAGCAAGGTTTTCCTCGGAGTGTGTGTGTTTTACAGAGTGTGTGTGAGAGTGAGTGTGTGATATAGAAAGAGTGAAAGTGTGAGTGTGTGTGACAGAGCGAGAGTGAATGTGTGATTGTGTGTAACAGAGAGAGAGTGAGACTGTGTGCGAGAGTGTGTGTGTGTGTGTGAGAATGAGTGTGTGCCAGGTGCCCCCTCCCTCCCAGTTTCAGGGTCCGCCCGTGACCCCTCCCTCCCAGTTTCAGGGTCCGCCCCCCCTCCAAGTTCCAGTGTCCACTTTCTATCCCACCCACCCACCCAGTTCCAGGGTCGTTGCCCCCCCTCTCTCCCTCCCTCCCAGTTCCAGGGTAGTTGCCCCCTCTCTTTCCCTTTCCTCCAGCCACCCACCTGCAACTTTATGAAGCTGGCTCCGTGGCTGAAGTGAAGGGTTTTTTTTCGTCAGATTCGTTGCTCTGTAACCATCTTTGTCGGCCCCGCCCTCATGCCTCTGATAGGTCCGCCGCCCTAGACGTCAAAACGTGATGACGTCAACGACATCAAAACATGATGACGTCAAGGGTAGCGGACCTATCAGAGGCGCGAGGGCAGGGCCGAGAGAGATGGTGACAGATCGACGAACCTAATGATCCTAACGAACCCGTCACTTGAAGCCATGGAGTCAGCTTCAGAACGTTGAAGGTGCCTTTTATTATAGTAGAGATTTAGATTTTGCTCACACCTTTTTCAGCTCAAGGTGAGTTACATTCAGGTACTCTGGATATTTCTCTGTCCCAGGAAGGCTCACACTCTAAGTTTGTACCTGAGGCAATGGAGGGTTAAGTGACTTGCCCAAGATCACAAGGAGCAGCAGTGGGATTTTTTTTTTTTGCACATTGTTATAGAATACACTTTGATTTCCGCACAGAAATCAAAATTGTGATATATAGAATCCTGGGGTTTATGGGTTATCAGACATTGAAAGCAAAATTAGATCTCTAGATGCAGCCCTCTCCTTGTCCCTTATTTGTTCAAACATTTCTGGACTTGCACATTGGAGCCGACTCTGTGGGTGCTGTGGGTGCTTGAGCACCCCCAATATTGAGAAAATTCCTTGTATTTGTCCAGGGAGGGGTCATTTCCATTGGGCTTAGCACCCCCAATAATTTTGAAAAGTTGGCTCCTTTGGACTTGCATATGTAGGTACAATAGAGATACAAATGGATGATGTTACAGACAAGTGGGCTAACCCTCGATTTTGCCAAATTGCAGCTTTTTGGATTTAGTTTATTAAAGGGTCCTTTTTACTAAGCTGTGGTAAGCACTAACATGCTTACCACAGCTTAAAATGCCTTACTCTGGGGCACACTAAGGCATCCTGAGATAATTTTGGCATCAGCACACTCTTCCCAGGTGCTAAAAAATGTATTTTATTTTTTAGCACTGGAAGTGGGTTGGGGGTAGAGAGTAGATTTGTTCTTTGCTAATCAGCTGCACACTAACCAATTAGTGTATGGTTAGGGTGTGAGCCCTTACTGCATCTAAAATAGGTGGCAGTAACGGCTCATGTGCTAATGGCCAAATACTAATAGGAAAATTAATGCATGGACATTAATTTACAATATAGAAAAATTTTCCGTTTTACCCATGCAGTAAACATGACCTTAGTGTGCAGGAATGACCTTCATAAGTACACACTAAGGCCACTTTTTAAAATGGGTTGATAAAAGGGCCCCTTAGACATCAATATTTACCTATGGACAATTGAACTAAGCTAAAAGTCAATGAAATTCACAGATTTTTGCATGTGATTGAACAGGCAATCCTCATTAGACAGATGGACAACTGGGCCAACCACCTCATGTGTGAAAAATGGGGTAGCTCACTTGTTCGTAAGCCCATCCAAATATAGGAACAGGACTTTTGCAAGGACATTGAGTCCCACCCTTTATGTAGTATTTCCTTAGCAAACAAACAGATTACAAGCAAAATCAAACTTTATAAGGGCAACTTGGAGTAACCCAAATAGCATTAGCTGCAAAGGACATAGGTGTCTTTGATGTGCATGTTCGGCAGCTAATTTTCTCATTAAAATTTTGAAGTTCTACAATGATTCCTTTGAAATTGTACTCTAGAACTAGTATTATGTGAATATTAAATTGGTACTTGTACTAGTGTTGTATACTATTCAAGAGGTTTGTTCTCTGAATGAGTTAAATATAGTTTGCTTTTGTCCTCTGTATGTGAATAAAGGTTACTATTCTGAACAGCACTGACTTCCAACAGCTGATATCTATCTCACTTTTTGCAGCAGTAGGAACTTGATGCTGTAAGTGTAAGACACTGTATTACGTTGCATTACATATACAACTTGCCTTGATTATAAATAACCATCAAATTATCCCAACTGACTGTACCGCGTATCTTGTTCCCATCATGTATCTGCTCTTGGTCCCTCAGCAGTGAGTTAGAGATCTATTAAGAGATAGTAAGAGATCTCTGTGAGTTAGAGATCTATTACTGCTGTTTGCTTTACTGTGACATTGCTGTTGTTTGCTTTTGAACTTGCTATTAGATGTAAGTGCCCTTTGGCACCCTAATAGTGTAAGCCCCTGATGCAGCCTTTAGGAAGGTGAAATGTGGACCCATCAGGCACTTTTGATCAATAAAATAATTTTCTATAAGATAGTGGTCTGCCCTGTTTTGTTTTTACTATCTGCATCGTTTTGCTTTATATTTGGGGTGAGGCAGGAAATATGAAATAAGAAACACATCCCAGGGTAGTTGTAACTGAAGACTCATGTTATCATTTAGAGGCGTGTTTATTAAACCTCGCTAAGCAGTTAGCACAAGAGTTAGTATGTGCTAGCTGTTAGTGCAGACCTATGCTTATGGTCACTATATGCTAAAACCAGCCAGCATGGAATAAAAGTTCTATAGGTTCACATGAATTGGCATTGTTGTTGTTTTTGAAGTTACATTTTTTAGAATAAGTACAACTGCATGCAATGTTACTTCATGAGTATGTTCAGTGGTATCTTGTTGCCACCCAGTGGCCAGTTGAGAGATTGCATTACAAAATCTTGTGAGCATGATAAGAGATTTTCATCAGTGATGTTTTTACAATATCATTTTGGGGTCCTTTTACTAAGGTGCGCTGAAAAATGGCATGCGGTAGTATAGGCATGGGTTTTGGGCACGTGCCGATCCATTTTTCAGCGCACCTGTAAAAAAGACCTTTTTAAAAATTTTGTCACCCGTCCATTTTGGGTCTATGACATTACCACCAGCCATTGACCTAGCAGTAAAGTCTCACATGGTAAGCGGGCAGTAGTGACCTATGCGCATTACATGCCACTTGGCACATGTCCGAAACACACGTCCGAAAATAAAAATTATTTTTCAGCCACATGTATCAGATATGCGCCAGAAATGAAATTACCACAAGAGCAACACGGTAACTGGGTGGTAACTCCATTTTGGCATGCATTGGGCACGCGTAGATGATTACGCAGCTTAGTAAAAGGGCCCCTTTATGTGTTTTTTTTTCATGTGTTTTTTTTAGGTCACACATTTTTAGTAGTAATTCAAGGTTAGTTACATTCAGGTGCAGTAGATATTTATTTGGTCCCCAAAGACTTATAATCTAAGAGGCTCTGTTACTAAAATGCATTTAAAATGGATTTAGAACCTTTTAATGTTGGACTTTCCCTCACACTAATCCCATTTTTAATGCACTAGTAAAATAGAGCTTTTTCTCTTTTTATTTTTGCAGATCCTGTGCTAATTTGTCCATTAATACACAAGATCTGCAAAAAAAAAAAAAGTTACAGCCCCTTTCTTCTGGAACTCTCTTCCTCTCTCTGTTAGGGCTGAATCATCCTTCAAAAATTTCAAGGCTGAAATAAAAACCTGGTTTTATCACCAAGCTTATAATACAACAACATGATATGGGATGCACTCACACAGTCCTCCTATGGGCATCTCTAATGTTTAGCACGCCTACAATTTTAGCGAGCGCTAAAAAATGTGAGCGCGCCTTAGTAAAAGGCGCCCCAAGTGTCTTTAGTGAAGGACAAGGAGCAGGTTAATAAAATGTTGGAAAGTATGGAGAACACAGTGTATTGTCAGCAGTTGATATCTGGAGGAAGCTCTTCTGATTCTTAAGGTTGTTTTGCCTGCTTTTTCAAAAGCTTATTAAATTCCTGGAAAACCCTTGGACTCTTGGGTTTGGCCTGATACACTAGAGGGAATTGGCCTTCTTGCCTCTGGAGATCTTTTTGCAGATAGTTCAGGATGTTCAGAATCTTGAAGTTGTCAGCCAGTCTACTCTTAAGGTTTTTGTTTTTCCATAAGTTTGGGATCATGTATTAAAGTTGTTTTTCCATTTTAGATCTGTAATGTCCATGGGTCCAACAATTTAAATATTTCCTGTTTTATATAGAACCACACAAGAGCGACTGAAAATGTTTGTGCCTCTGAGACATGTGTTATCTTGGGGGGGAAGGGTACTTTTAAATTACAATATCCTTGTAAATGTGTGGTGATTATTTCTTTTACTAAATATTCATTTCCCCCCAGATTCTATTTAACACACCTAAAGATCAGTGACGGAATCGGCGTGGATTCTATAACAATGTGCGTAATTTAATAAACTTAACAAGCTAATGAGCACTGATAACACCACTTAGGCCCCCTTTTACTAAGGCGCGCTGACATTTTTAGCATGCACTAAAATTGTAGGTGCACTAAACGTTAAAGACGCCAATACATTCCTATGGGTGTCTCTAATGTTTAGCACGCCTTCAATTTTAGCGTGCACTAGAAACATGAGCATGCCTTAGTAAAAGGGAGCCTTACCAAGCAATAATGAGCACTAATTAGAATTTAGGCATACAATTCGTTAAGCATATTCTGTTATGATGTGCGCCAAATTTCTAACATGCGCAGGCAAAAATGGGTATGGTTATGAGTAGGGAAATTGATGTGTTTCGTAGGCCTTCCAAAATTTAGATGCCTAGTTATAGAATATGCCCAATGTGCCTAAATCTATGCACTGAGAATTATGCCTCATTTTTGTTGGATGCACATAGATTTAGGCGCTGAAATATCAATTAAGCGTATTCTATAATTAGGCACCGATTATAGAACACTTAGAGGGGCATAATCAAACGTGAATACCTATCTCCATGGGCATCTATGTCCGAAAACGGGTACATGAAGAGGCGGGACAGACCGTATTTTGAAAAAAATGGACGTTTTTGAGCTGGGCGTTTGTTTTTTTTAGCGATAATGGAAACTAAAAATGCCCAGATCAAAAACGTCCTAATCCGAGCCATTTGGTCATGGGAGGGGCCACGATTCGTAGTACACTCGCCCCCCTGACATGCCAGGACACCAACTGGGCACCCTAGAGGTCAGTGCGGTGGACTTCAGACAACGCTCCCACATGCATAGCTCCCTTACCACCCAACCTCCCTCCCCCAAAACCCACTACCCACAAATATACAACACTACCATAGCTCTTAGGGGTGAAGGGGGCACCTACATGTGGGTACAGTGGGTTTTGGAAGCCTCCCATTACCAGCACAAGTGTTACAGGTAGGGGGGGATGGGCCTGGGTCCACATGGCTGAAGTGCACTGCAGTACCCACTAAAAGTGCTCCAGGGACCTGCATACACGCAGGCCTCTAGGACTTGTTGCTGCTATATAACATTGGCACACCAGTTGACACCTGAAGACTAATCTCTCCGAAAACGTCCTTTATTGGAATAAGCACACTTACTCACAGTTAACTGCAGATCAGAGGTTGTGCCCCACTGGCAACGAGTCTCCCTAGTACTGAGATTAGCAGTAGGTCAGAGCTGGCAGAATGCTGTACAATGCCCTCTTTCAGCCACATTCAAGGTAAGAACTAACTTCTCTAATGTGGCTAACACATGAAAGGGATCTAAAACTGGCTTACAAAAATGGCCACTACCTCATGGACTATCGGAAAAAAAACAGGGCACACTCTGACCCAGCAGAGGGAAAAGCACCATGGGAGTAGAGCCTATCAACTACCAACATCGTGAGCATGTGGCACAAGCTAGTGGAATCACGGAGCCCAATACCCTACACCCACCACAATGCATTGCTGATGTGCCTCTGCAGTGCCCTTAACAGAAAAGGTGTCACACTCACCCGAGAGCCACATCAGAACCAGGGAAAGGCTGTCACAGGATAGAACACATTCTGCTGTCATGGAGGTGGGTATGGCATTTGAGGCTGGCATACAGGCTGGAAAAAAAGTTTGTAAAGTGGTTTTTTTTTGGTGGGAGGGGGTTAGTGACCACTGGGGGAGTCCAGGTAGGTCATCCCCGATTCCCTCCAGTGGTCATCTGGTCAGTTGGGGCACTGTTTTGGGACTTGTTCGTGAAAAAAAAGGGTAAAAAAAAAGTGACCCAAAATCGAGGTAAAAAGGCCTTTTTTTTTTGATTATCAGCTAAAGACGCCCATCTCGCCTCGGCCGATAACCACACCCCAGTTCCGCCTTCACCACGCCTCTGACACACCCCCGTCAACTTTACCTGTTTCTGCGACGGATTGCAGTTGGAAACGCCCAAAACCGGCTTTCAATTATACCGATTTGGGCGCCCACGGGAGAAAGACGCCATCTCCCGATTTGGATCGCAATATAGGCGTTTTTCTCTTTCGATTATAAGCAGGTTAGTCAGTGCTGACTTTTTAGGTGCTATATATAGAATCTCCCCCTTTATAATTATGAGTAAATTAAATTTTTACTTGATGGAAAGACAGGTTAGAGCTACCAATATCATCTCATAGTGTGGGCTAATATGGGGATTTATGGGGTGTTTGAAAAAAGGTCCAAAAACATTATAAGGTGGCAGAATAACGCTTTTCTCTCAAAAACATCCAAGTTGTGATTTTTGACACCCCGAGTTTTGACAATTTGCTCCACAGTTTATCCAGATTTCAAGGGTGTGTGTAGGGGGGGTTGTTTTGGGTGGAACATGGGCGGTACCAAAATATAGAACTTTTTCTGCAATAATGGAACAAAATAGAAACATCTAGGGCCAAAATAAAGACATTTTTAGCTAGACCTTATTCAATCACTTCTAAGTGACCAAACGCTGCCCTAAATGACTGGCGGGAATAAGGCATAACTTCCTTACTCCTCTAATGGTCACTGATCCCCTCCTAGCTCCCTAAGATGTGACAGTAACAGTACATACCAGACTCTA
Source organism: Microcaecilia unicolor (assembly GCF_901765095.1). Lineage (NCBI taxonomy): Eukaryota > Metazoa > Chordata > Amphibia > Gymnophiona > Siphonopidae > Microcaecilia > Microcaecilia unicolor. The sequence continues at coordinate 265,252,849 of NC_044037.1, forward strand.
TGGAAGCTTCAGCTATAATGGCCATTCCTTTTAGAACAGCAAGCAGGTCCCACGAGTAGCCAAGTGGTCAGTAGGGTGGACAGTAGAGAAGTTCCGTAGGGTGGACAGTAGAGAAGGGGACCCAGGCCCATATCCCACTCTAACTGGTAAATTTGTGGTAGAATATGTGAGCTCTCTAAAAAAACACCAAATACCTACTGTACCTAATGTTCATGGGTCCAACAATTTAATTATTTTCTGTTTTATCTAGAACCATTCAAGAGTGATGGAAAAAGTTTGTGCCTCTGAGACATGTGTTATCTTGGAGGGGGGAAGATACTTTTCAATTTCAATATCCTTGTAAATGTACTGAGAAGGATTGACAGATTGGCTGAGGGGCTGTCAAGATATTGCGAACAGACAACTCTGAGCAGCCTCCCACCAAGACCAACTCAACCTTCATCGCTCGCCCCAAACTCCAAACAGAAAGAGTGACCAGGCCTACCTGCTGCAAACAAAGCATCCACAGGAACACAATCTGATGGGGGTGCAATAGAGGAAGTGGAACCAACCTGGGCACAGCGGTGAGAAAGGTAGGAGAAGGACTCGGTCGGGCTACTTGAACTGAAGGAAGGAGAATGTAAGACTGGATGCACAAAGCACACATAGTCCTTTTCTGACTAGTGACTTACACATGTTTGGCTGGAACCATTCATGACTGGACAGAGAAAAGTGCGTACACACACATACTCACACAATTTCCAGATGCTGACTGGTAAATTTGCTCAACAATACAATCCCCTAAATATACCTCTGGTAATATAAATTATACAAGCAACAAACAAACCAGGGTAATGCAGGAGCAAAGCTCTACACTAACCACTAAGAGTATCCAGGATATGGATGGAGGGCACTGAAAGCCAGTCCCGTTCAAAGAAAATATAAGAATCTACGAAGAATTATTTAGAAAAAGGAATTTTTGAAAAAGAAAAAGAAAAACTTTTTGTGTGAAAAGAAGAGATTCTCAGAGGCTGAACTCACCCAAGTAGACGTCCCACGATGCATAGGCTTGTCCTAATGGGTGGATGAGTTTCTCTATCATTGAGTCTCTCCAGAGATTAGTAAATGCACCCGTGAGCACCCAAGAGCACCCCTATGCTCTGTAGTTAAACAAGAAAATATTGTCTATCAGTGTAAACTAAACAGACTTAGGCTCTTGATCCATACCCTAGTACAAGTCCCACTGAGGTGTTCCCTACTTAACTTTTTTGTTGTTTTTTTCTTTGCTACGAGTTTTCGGAAAATTTGGCGCAGTATGTGAAGGTGATCACGTGAGGTTGGGGGTGCTAATAGACACCAGGTTATTTGGGGAGAATTGAGGGAGATCATGGACTTGTAGAATCAGGGGCATCTTGGAGGACAGGGGCTCAGAAGATTGGGGGTTATCTTGGAGGATGGAAGATCAGATTATTTTTTTTGGAGGGAACATGTGCCCTTGCAGGAAGACAGAGAACATTCACATGCTCATTGATTAGTGCATCTCAGTGCTAGGTTTTGGCAAAAACTCATGTTAGAAACTATACCCTCAGTGGTTCTAACATGAGACTTTCTTCATTGACCACTCAGCCCTTGGTTGTTTCTGTCAGCAATTACAAAATCCTCCAGAGACAAAGAGAAACGTTCCCCTGGGTGCTGCTTCACTCTTGAGTAATCCTATCTTTCTCCTCCTCCTCCTTTGCTAAAGCTTTTGGGCCTAAAGGGGAAAACACTAGGAAGGACTTTGCCTACAAAAGCTTCTAATTACCCTGATGTGTTTTAAAACTATACTTTTCAGGGGAAGATCCCGTCTCTATTCACAGTGCCTCATTTATTTATTGGGATGTATTACCCACATTTCATGATCCATGCTTCCAAGCCACCTAGCAGTTTCTGAGAACATGTTGTATCCTGCCTCTCTGCTGATCTTGTTCTACCCAGCCTTAGGCAGTGTATCTTGGAAACAGCTGACTGTGTTGTGCCTGTGGTTGGGGGTGACAAGCAGCTGGAACTGTTCTTTTTCCCTCTAGAACTAAATTCCCTCTTCCTGCTTCTCCCCCATTCTGGTCTGGGAGCCTTGCTCTTAATGGAGCTCACCAAGTTTAAATCCTACCTTCACCTGCCTGCCAGGACACTAACCCCAAGTGCTCATGGGAATTGCAGTTCCCCTGACAATTCAGCACAACTGCCATCTTTTTTTTTTTTTTTTTTGAGGAGAAGAGGGACATAGCCAGGGATCTTGAGCAGATCTTACCCTATCTGTGAATAAGCATGCATCTGCTTATAATTTTTGCTAGGGCTCCATTCCTGATGATGCTTGTGATCAAATGTCTATCTGATCACCACATAAAAATATACATCTAAGCAGCGCTGCCCAGAATACCTTAAATCCATTCCCTTTATGGATGAATAATTTTGACTGTATCAGGATTTATACATTCAAAATTATCTATTCAAATATCCTGGATATTTGTTTTAAGAGCACACTTATGAGGTTGGCCCTGCCACTGACTGCATAAGTGGCTTAGATTATCAACCTCTAGTTCAGGCTTGTCCAACCTACAGTCTGCAGGCCAAAACTTGACCTGCCAACCTCATTCTTTTGGCCAGCAGAAGCTCTGGGTGAATTCCTCTTATAGAATCTGTTTCTCTGCCGCAACTGATCTAGCCAGGAGCTTGAGCTGCACGGCACCAGACGTTGAGGCTGTTCCTGTTGTATCAAGTCTCGTGAGACTTAATACTGCGAGATCAACCTCAACTTCCAGTGCCATGCTGATCAACCTCATGGTGAAACTAGTCATGGCAGAGAAGCAGGGATCCCATTGGAAGACTTCACCTGGAGCTCCTGTGGGCCACTCACTTCAGGGAAGCAAGTCTCCATTGTAGGTGAGGGGAACAAGAAAGAGTGAAAACAGTGGGGTGGAGTGCAGTGGGGTGGGGTGTAGTAAAAGAGATACAGAATTGGTGACATCAATGGAGGTACATATGAGAGGCAGAGAGAGCGAGAATGGGTGATGGCTAGGAGGTGGTACATATGAGAGAGAGAGAGAGAGAGAATGAGTGACAGTCGGGAGGAGGTACATAGGAGTGAGAGAAAATGGGTGATGGTAGGGGGTACATATGAGAGAGAATGGGTGACAGCAGGGGGGTACATATGACAGAATGGGTGACAGTGGGGGGGTACATGTGAGAAACAGAGAGAATGGGTGAAGACAGGGGAGCATGGAAGAGAAGGAGAGTGTAAATGTGCTCAAGCACACACACACACATACACACACACATGTCTTAGCCCCCGAATATTACTAAATATTAAATGTGGCCCCCCAATAAAAGAAGGTTGGACAAGCTTGCTCTAGCAGCTGCTCCTGCGAAATAAGCATTTTGAAACACACCATTAAATAAATTGTCTATTAATAGTTTTAGCAGCTTCTTAAGTTAATCACTTTATGCACAGTATTTTTATTAAAGAGATAACATTAAAAACTATTATATTTGCTATGAATTTTTGAAATAATCTAACACTATTATTGCAAAAAAAATCATTAAGTTTTGTGAACTATAGAGCTGAACAAAATGAGTATCTGATCTATTAAAGGTACTTGGGAGCTGTATTCATTATATATCACGTCTTGTGTTTCTTTATTATCAATGGAAAATACAACTCTGTTTTCATGGATGAATTTACTCTGAGTAAAAAATGCATTAGTGTTTTCTTTAATTTCATTGTTCAAACAATAATTTTTCAAGCAAAGAGAAATCATGTTACAATCCAGGACAAAGATAAAAGAAAAAAAAATAAAGAAGCCAAATTTCAAATTTTTGTAATTTAAATACATCTTCAATATCAAATGAGATAGGACAAGAAGAGATTTAGGAGCATACAAACCTGTGAAATAAGAAAGGACTTTCTTCCAGGTGGCCGTTACAAAACTGACATAGCAACACCATATAGCTGTATTTCAGTATCACCAGCAGACCCCAAAAAGGGCGTCCCAGAACTAGTATGTTCCTGATGTCTGGACACTACAAAGAAAGATAGTTGAGAAGAAACAGAGAAAATATATTTAAATTTCACAACACAACCAAACACTTGCAGGGAAAAAAAAATTACACCGAAAGCCAAAATCAATATTATAAAATAAGAAATATGTCCTTCTCTCTTTGGATGCTTTATATAAATCAAGAAATTTCCAGATTTTGGATCCAAGAAATAAAGACAAACGTTTTTTGGGGGGGAAAGGGTTTAAGATATGACCTCTATCTTGAGAAAAAAACAAATTTATGAGAACGAAAGGAACAGGTTTTTTTTTTGGGGGGGGGGGAGGGTAAGTAAGTAGGGCATTTACATAGAACCTCAACAAAACAGGAGACTCCTTTGGCAAAGGTCATTGACATCACATCACTTACACAAAACTGATGTACTTCTAAGTTTCTGCCCGGAACCACACTGGAGAAACAAAAAAAAGCAACACTGGGCCTTCAGGATTGAGATGATCAAAGTTTCTTGTTTATGAATTGACGTATAGACCCGACACGGGCCGTGTTTCAGTGCACCAAAACACGACCCATGTCGAGTCTATCCATCAATTAATAAACAAGAAACTTTGATCATCTCAATCCTGAAGGCCCAGTGTTGCTTTTTTTGTTTCTGTATTATTTTGTGTGCTGTTTTACCCTCCGGAACACAAAGGGCCAGATTCTATATATGGTGCCTAAAAACTCCACAAGGAACTCAGTGGCACCTAGATTTAGGCATGGTATATAGAATACGCTTAGTTGATATCAGTGCCTAAAATTACGTGCATCCAGTTACACCAAGAACATAGCGTAAATCCCTGCATGTAGATTTACGCACACTAGGCCATATTCTATAACTACATGTGTAAATTTGGGAACAGTCATGGAACATCCATTCCCCCACCCATAGCCATGCCCCTTTTGAACTGCATGCATTAGAATTTAGGCACAGTTCATTACAGAATATGCTTAGCAAATTGTGCGTGTAAATTCTAATTATTGCCGAGATCCAAGATGGCCGCAAGCTGTTAGGTCGTGTCGACTCAAGCTCCTAACATGCCGAAACGGAGAGGACGAATAGCGGGTAGGGCTTCCCCGTTAACACCCTCCTTACCTGGTCCGTTGGATCGCTACTTGAGATCGCAGGGAGCCCATTCTGAAAGCGGGTCGCAACCAGATGTACGCGCCGGCGAAACGGAGAATTTGGCGCTCTCTGGACTTGAAGTGACTCTAAGCCCCGCTGAACGCACTCCTCCTCCCCAGCCGATTGGCGCCAGTTCCTTCCTCCTGGATTCGACAGGGTCTACTCCCATCGAGGTTAGGGGCCCAGAAGAACGCCGAATCGAAGCCTCTCTTGCTACCGAGGTGGGATTGGAGATCAGTTTGCCTGTGGAAACGCTGCAAACCGAGGGGAGAGAAGCTGAGGGGCGAAGTGAGGACGCTGATCAGCCTGTAAGGTTTGAATTACCTATAGAATTTATGACTAAACCTAAAGATGTGACACTTGAAGCTTTGTGGGACTTGGTTTCCAATCTGGGTCAAGTTTTCCTTAAGCAGATAAACGACCTTCAACCTAAAGTGAAATCCTTGGAAAGTAACTTAGGTGTACAAGAGCAACAGATTAAAGATTTAAATGGAAAAATAGTTAACCTGGATCAGAGACTTCTGAAGATTGAAACCCTACAACCTATTATGGTGAAAGACTTGACAAGTCTTAGAGACAAAATGGAAACTTTTGAAAATTACACTAAAAATCATAATCTTAGATTTACTAATTTTCCTCGACTTCAGAATGTAACTCCAATAGATATGCTGAAACGCTATATGCGTGAAAATTTATTAATTCCGGAACAGAATCTGCCTCCAATGTCTATGGTTTATTATATTCCTGGGAAAGGAACCTCTTTACCTGAAGCTCCGATTGATATTTCCCTGTTACTTGAAACTTCTGATACTGAATTGGCAACTGCGGCTACATTAGTGGCCACAGTGGTATTATTACCAGATAAGAATTTGCTCTTTCGTTTGTTTTTCCGTAATAAAGATAAACCCTTTTTGGGTCTAAAAGTTTTACTTTTTCCTGATGTCTCTAAGGAGACTCGCCGACGAAGGAAACAATTCTTACTCCTTAGGCCTGAGGTGTTGCACTTGGGGGGTACTTTTTTTTTAAGGTACCCCTGCAAGTGCATAATAAGGTTTAGAGAAAGAAAATATGTATTTACAGAGCCGTCACATGTGTCCTCGCTCATAACCTCAGTGAAAATGGAAAAGCGTTAATTACAACTGTGCTCTTCTTAACAGCTTTTGTATAATTTCTATTAATTTCCTTATATTTTGTCTCCGCAATTTTCCTGAAATCTTGGATCACATTTATGGACTTGAGTATAATTTTTCCTTAGTGAAGGTCCATTTTCACTTTTTTTTTTCTTTTCCTTATTATTATTATTTTACAATATTGTAAATTACTATATACTATACCTGAACAAGAGGAATGTCTTGTAATATAATGGAAAATGTTAATAAATAAATAAATAAATAAAAAAATTCTAATTATTGCCAATTCGTGCTCATTATCGCTTGTTAAGTGCTGTTAAAAATGCTGATTAGCTGGTTAAGCCAATTAAGTTATGCCTGGATTTTGGAGTGAATCTCTAGGGGGTCTTTTTACAAAGATGCGCTGAAAAATGGCTTGCGGTAGTGTAGGCGCGGGTTTTGGGTGCACACAGAAACACTTTTCAGCACACCTGTAAAAAATGCCTTTTTAAAAATTGTTGCCAAAAATGGTCGTTTGGCAAAATCAAAATTGCCATGCATCCATTTTGGGCCTGCGACCATATCACCAGCCATTGACCTAGCGATAAAGTCTCACATGGTAACCGGGCAGTAATGACCTACGTATGCCAAATGTCAACTGGCACGTGTCTGATACTCGCGTCCAAAAATAAAAATTATTTTTCGGCTGCGTGCATTGGACACGCACCAAAAATGAAATGAAATGACCACAAGAGCCACACGGTAGCCGGGCGGTAACTCCATTTTGGTGCGCATTGGGCATGCGTAGAGCCTTACGCGGCTTAGTAAAATGGCCCCTAGGTGCGCTATATAGAATCTGACAGAATGCTATTATATAAAGAGCACTCATCTGAGAGCATCCTTTGTCGAATAGGATTGAATGCCTAATTGTCAGCGCCATTTATAGAATTTTCCCCTCTGTGTGCAAACTGGGACACAATAGTCAAGCTTAAACTAGAGATAAAACTAAATTCCTGGATATTCCTAACTTGCATAATCCCATTTCATTCCAATATTTCAAAACTGATCAACAAACTTACCCAACTGAAACACAACAAAAATCTTAGGAATTACTTTTGATAAGCATCTGTCTTTTGAAAATCGAGTCATGTCAAAAAGTTTCAAAACTCACTGGAAACTGAGACATTATAGAGAGTATTTCCCCAGACAATCATTTCATCTTTTAGTTCAATCGTTGGTATCGTTCAAGTTAGACTGTTACAATGCAGTATAGGGCCCTTTTACAGAGCAGCGGTAAGCCCAATGCAGGCTTACCGCTCGCTTTTCGGGAACCACCGCCGGCTGAACGAGGCCACCGGCAGTAGTCCCGCCCCGAGCATGTGCCATTGCCGGGGAAAAAGAAAATCTCTGGAAATGGCTTGCGTGACAGTAACCCGGTGGTAATTGGGCATCATCGTGTGCTGCCCAGTTACCACTGGGTTAGCATGGGAGCCCTTATCGCCACCTCAGTGGGTGGTGGTAAGGGCTCCCCATCACATAGGCACACAGTAAGATTTCTCTTACTGCATGGCCATGTGTATGCGGAGGCTTTTTACCCACTGCGGTAAAAAGGGCCCTGGTGTGTGGGAAAAACAGCGCCTGCCACTAGAACAAGCCCTTTTTCCTGCAGCTTGGTAAAAGGACCCCTATATGTGGGGTGCAAAGAAAACATACTAAAATCTGTACAAACCGTTCAAAACGCAGCAGTGAGATTGATATTCAAAAAGTCAAACTATAAAAGAGTAACCCCATTGCTTGTAATGCTACACTGGCTCCTAATTAAAGCCAGATTATTTTTCAATACTAGCACTCTAATTTTCAAAATACTATCCGGAATGTCTCCTGAATACATGCTAGACTTGACTGAGTTATCAACAAGAAATGCAAGTTATTTATTACTTAATTTACCAAAATGTAGAAACATAATTTACAAGTCTATTTATACTACTGGATTCAGCTATTTGGGTCCTAAATGGTGGAATTCAATTCCCAAGAAGTATTACAAATCATTTTCAGTTCAGAAAAGAATTAAAAACCTATATTTTCAAGAAATTCTATGGATATTGAATCTGTAACTGACATTCATTACTTCTATATAACTGTACAACACAATTGTAATTTTTTCTGTTAATTGTAAGCTACATTGAACCGACACTTGCTTTTGGATAGGGGATATAAGAATGAATAAGTAAGTAAGTAAGTAAATACATAAATAAATAATCACTGGAATTGATTGAAGGAGGATTTGCTATATACATCTGTATTTTATTATATATATGTGTATACAATATAACAGGAGTAATTCTATAAAGAAGTACCTATCTTTAGGTGCCAAGAATGCCTATTTGAAGTCTATACTATAAAATAAAGTAGGGGGGTCTACTTTTCTTTATAGCATACTAGCGTAACAGGTGACATATGAAACTCTATTTTAGGTGCAATCACTTACAGCAGCCATAGAACTGGTATAAATACTTGCACCTAGATTGCTCAAAAAATGTAAACCTCCAATCCGGCTAACACTCACGGTTAGATGCCAGACAAGAGAAATTCAAGAAGTTGTTCCTAGAGACGCTACAGCACGACTTCAAGCTCCACCTTTAAGAAGATGAAGAAAATTGGTCACATTATATGGTGAAAGATCAAAGAAGTGACATTGCAGATGGTAAAAAGACTCCTGATGCAGGCCAGATAGGCCGAAACACAGCTGTGTTGAGTCTTGCCCAACGACCTATTTATTGTAATACATTTCTTTGTCTATTGACTATTAAATTGTTTTTATTGGACTTTCAACTGAAGGGTCATCAATCTTAAGAGTTTTTTTGTCATCTTTGCTGTTTTGGTTCTATCTACATTTTTGCGAAGACCTGTTTCTTCTGTTTTTTGCATTCTACAATTTACCTACATAACTATGTGCCCCATCCCTGCTCAGCCCCAACTCCACCCATGTGTATGCCCACTTTCAAAGTATCCTTAATAAACCCACTAAGAGGAAAATGCAACTCCAGTCTATAAACACAAAACAACAAACTGGATATGCTCAATTAATGCTTACTCAAAAATGTGAGAAGATGGAGGAAAAACTTCAGCAGAAGTTTTTAGGCAAAGCAACCTACTGTCCAAATTACAAGGGAGCTAGCATGTTGCTGCCACTGTGAACCAACTATAAACACTGGCCAACAAAACTCCTCCTTCTATGAACGCACAATTCATGCTAACTTAATTCAATTCAGTGCCATTTAAATATTAAAAACGGGGTCAACTTATCTTGTGCTGCCGATCCCTATGGGACACGTTTCACCAACGGCTTTGTCAAGGGATCTCGTGAAAGTCTGCACAGTGACTCTTGTACAGACAGAGTTGGGATCTGGGAAGATATAGGGAACTGAACAGGCATTGTGGGGAAATATGGTATATTTACCTCTTTAGATATGGGCTGCTCCTCGGCAGATCTAGTCCCCTTGTCTATGGTTGCTAAAGGCTGTCCTAACTATATCCACTGAGTTAAGTGAGCACCAGTCTCAATATTGGCCCATGCCTAGTTAACTTCCATGTCGCCGCACTAACCTGCATACTCTATGCCAGAGGCCAGACACGCCCGGCATTTCGACTCCTCACACGGGCATCCTGTTATAAAATTAGGTCCAATATATTCTCCAGGTATATTCATCTTAATTACAAGTTTTGATTGTCTCTGAACTAGTTTTCATGCAGAAATATTAAGGGCTTCTTTTACTAAACTACGCAGCAAATGAGAGGAAGCCCATTCAATTCCTAGGGGCTTCCTCTCATTTGCTGCACTGGGAATTGCTAGCGTGGTTTAGTAAAAGAAGCCCTAAGTTTGAAATCTGGATACATCAAGACATCTCTGCAGTTGTGTGACTGCACGCCAAAAAAAGAATGACAGGCCATATTCATCAGAATTGAATTTTTTAGCACACAAACTGTGTGGGAGAAATTCACAAAATTACTGAGGCTAGGGATGACAAGGACAAGTGCCGTTGATGTAAATTGTTTTTGACCTCTTGGCAAGTAGCTATAATCACTCGGAACAAAGGAAACCTTTTCTATTCAGTGAGTGATCGACCTTTCTGCCCTTTTGATGCAGAATATCACACGTATAATTCTTGCTCCACAGCATTCTTTTTTCACCACTTATTCCATCTTACAAACTAATTTATTATCTCTTTGGCCACAGAAATACAGAAGCTTCCCTGTCACTTTGGAACATGTTTAAAATAATGGTGATTTTTATGTGCTTCATCAGCCAGCATCTTTAATTTTCATGACACATAAATAGAATTGCATATATGGGGTCAATTCTTTGAAAGTGTGCCTATATTTACGTACCGAGAGGGAATTTATGTGGCACTTATTCTATATAGGAAAGCAGGTGCCTTCTTTCCTTTATATAATACTAGCAGTAAAAACGGGCTGGTATTGGGGTTTTCCTTCCTTCCCCCTCCCTCCCTCCCTCCCCCCCCTCCCCGCGAGGTCGCCACCGCTACCCCCCCCCCCGGAGACGCCGCCATCCCTCCACCTGGCCCGGGCCCTCTCTCTCTCCGCTACTAAACTTACACGTCCATTCGCCGGAATGCAGCACGCACATCAGCTGAGCTGCCGTCGGCCCTTCCTTCTCTGCCTGTGTCCCGCCCTCCTGTGGGGGGGAGCGGTATCAACCTCGGCGGCGCAGTTTCCCTCTCTGTCCCACCCTCATCATCACGTATTGATGCGGGGGCGGGACAGAGAGGGAAGTCTCTACTGCGCATTTGCGAGTGAGTCGGTCACTCGCCGTTTATATGTTTGATTAGTGCATCTTAAAATACACATCTACAATTTAGATGCACACACCACTGTTCCCTCTAAGCTGACTGGATGTCCTCAATCTATAGTACTGCCAGTGAGGGAGCTGTTTCACTATCACATTTTCAATAGTGAAGGACAGGAAAACTCTGCAGGAGTCCAGGGAACGTGCCTATCCCTAGTGCTTGAAAACGCAATATTGAAGCATTAACCCCCACTGTCAGTAATGCAGTTGGAGGACTCTCACTCAGATTAGAGTGAACAGTGGCACACTTGTGCTTGCCATAGACTTGGTGTAAGCACTCATGCCCAAATGACAGAGAGACACATGTACCTTATAGTATTCTATAATTCATGTGTGTCGGTATGAATTATGTCCAGACTCCACTAATCTGTATGCCTACAAGTTGTGCAGCCATGGGGGAGGGGCAAAACTGTAGCACCGTTGAATGGCTGGCAGAGATGCCCAAGTCCCACCACACAAAGAGATACACTGCTTGACCTCCCCCCCCCCCCCCCCATACATACACACTCACACTTGGTGCTGCCCTTGCAGTGAAAAAACTGGCGATGTGCTTTCAGCTGTCAACACCAACTGAACATGCGCAAGAGTTGGTGACTGAAGCATAGAAACATGACGGCAGATAAGAGCCAAAAGGCCCTTCCAGTCTGCCCATCCTCCGTAACCACTAACTGCCCCACTCTCTGACACAGTCCTTGTCTCCACAAACTTCACCAGGAGGCCATTCCATGCATCCACCACCTTTTCTGTGAAAAATTATTTTCTTAGATTTCTCCTAAGCCTATTTCCTCTTAACTTCATCATATGCCCCCTCATTCCAGAGTTTTCCTTCATTTAAAAAGGCTTACCTTCTGAACACTAATGGCAATGAAGTATTTAAACATCTCTATCATCCCCTCTCTCCTGTCTCTCTTCCAGCATATACATGTTGAGGTCCCTAAGCCTGTCTTTATATGTTTTATGACTGAGACCGCTTACCAATTTCATAGCTGCCCTCTGGACCAACTCCATCCTGTTTATATCCTTCTGTAGGTGCAGTCTCCAAAATTGCACACAGTACTCTAAATGGGGCCTCACCAGAGACTTATACAAGGGAACTATCACCTATTTTATCCTGCTTGTCATTCCTCTCCATATGCACCCAAGCATCTTTCTGGCTTTGACCATCGCTTTTTCTACCTATTTGGAGGCCTTAAGGTAATCAGACACAATTACCCCCAAGTCCCATCTTCTTTCATACGCAGAAGCACTTCACCCCCTATATTGTACCATTCCCCTGGATTCTTATAACCCAAGTGCATGATCCTGCATTTCTTAGCATTAGTTGCCAATTATCGGACCATTCTTCAAGCTTCACTAGATCCTTCTTCATGCTATTCACACCCACCAGGGTGTCCACCCCATTACAGAGTTTGGTATCATCTGCAAAGAGACAAACCTTGCGAGACAACCCTTCTGCAATGTCACTCACAAAGATGTTAAAGAAAGCCGGCCCAAGGACCAACCCTTGCGGTACACCACCGATAACATTCCTTTCCTCAGAGCAAGCTCCATGTACCACTACTCTCTGTTTCCTTCCATTTAACCAATCTTTAACCAGTCAGTCACTTTTAGGTCCCATACATAGTGCACTCAGTTTATTTATTAGTCGCCTGTGCAGATATGTGTCAAAGGCTTTGCTAAAATCCAAGTACAGTACATCTAGCGTGCCTCCCAAGTCCAACTGTTTGGTCACCCAGTCAAAGAAATCAATCAGATTCATCTGAAATGACTTGCCTCTAGTGAAGATATGATGCCTCGGGTCCTGCAGTCCATTTGATTTGAGAAACCTCACAATCCTCTGCTTTAAATGCATTTGCTCACCACTGAGGTCAGACTGACAGGTCTATAATTTCCAACCTCCTCCTTACTTCTGCTTTTCTGCAAAGGGACCACAACCTCCCTTCTCCAGTCCTCTAGAACCACTCCAGACTTTAAGGCCTTCATGATAAAAAGCCCCGCGCTGTTCTAAACAGTGCCCTAAAAATAGTGCTGAGACAGCGCAGGGCTTTTCTGCATCGATGATCAAAGATAATGCATGCAAATCTAAGCAGTGCTATTATCTTTGATTATCATGTAGAAGTGCGGGAGAATTGTGCCTGAGCATGCGCTCAGCACAATCCTCCCGCACTTGTTTGACAGGTCTGGGCTGTCAAAAGCCCAAACCTGTCAAACACAGGGGCTGGAGGTCCATGGGACCACCAAGCCCTGACTACCCCTGCCCCGAGCAAGGCAAAACGGGGGCTGGAGTTCCGACGGACCTCCGGTCCCCCCGACGATCTCACCCCCCCAAGTTCAGGGAGGGCTGGAGATCCAGTGGGTCTCCAGCCCCACGAACCCCCAGAAAATATCAAGTGGCCGCCACCGCCGCCAGCCAAACCCTCTCCCACCCTCCCACCCAGTGAGCGACGGGGTGGGGGGGGTGGAGGTCCACCCCAACTCTCCCCCCCGTGTTGTTGTACCAATCCCTGGTGGTCCAGTAGGAGTAGTGACAACCCCCCTCCCGGCCCCCCCCTACCCTCTCACCCAGCAAACGAAGCCACCCCAACTCCCCCCCCTCAGCGTATACCAATCCATGGTGGTCTAGTAGTGACAACCCCCCTCCCGGCCCCCCCTACCTTTAGTTGGAGGAGGGACGCAGCCTGCCTCCCTCCTCTTCCAGTGGGCGACATCGCAAAATGGTGGCGCCCAGCCCCACCCATTGCATCCTGGGATGCACGGGGCGGGGCTACAGACCATGTAAGGGAGCGATTCCCTTACATGGTTTGTAGCCCCGCCCAGCGTATGTATTGGAATAAAATAGGCTTCCAAGCATTTAGCATATGTTGTTAGCACACCTTAGTAAAAGAAGCCCTTAGTTAAGTTCAGTTCATTTCTGTGCTCATTCTTTCTTACGTTGCTACGTACAAAGAGAGATTTCAAATCAATCAACTAATCTTTGAATCTACAATTAGAACCAAGAGGAAACATAATACTGTATGTTTTTACAGTCCATTTGTTTTTTTATGTTGTTCTTTCATTTTATTTTGTTCTATTTTTAGAAAAGTTTTTGTGTTTGTTTCAATTTGATTTAAATTAATATTGGTTATGTTTATAAGTTTATTATGGATGTTAATTTGTAGTCCATCTTGTGAAAGCTGGAATATAAATAAACAATAAATACCATGTCAACTGGATATAAAATAAGCCCAGCTGAAACACAGTAAACCTAATCCCAGGTGACTGGAAAAGCCACAGGAAGCTAACAATGTCTTGTAATTATCTTGTCCAAAAGATATGCTTTAAAACAGAAATAACCAGCAACCATGATAAGCAATTTATCTGTTGCTATTGTTGCCACATAATTCGAAGCATAAAATTGTAGATCAAGACCTACGATGGCAAAATCTCTATTAAAAATGCACTTTGCGTTTCCTCACTGCTCCAGTCAGGCTTGCAAAACATCCACACTGAAGCTGTTTTGAAAACAGTCTGTTGTTTGCACAAAATTAGAAACATCTGGCAGAAGACAGAGCTGTCACCTGTTCTCAGCTTCGACAGGCTATGTTTTATGCCAGTCCAGCTGATGTTCATAATTCACATGTTTAAGATGACTTTTTTTCAGTGTCTTAGAAATGTTTAACACGGTGAGATATAACCACTGCTGATTGAAATGATAATGATTAAGAGGTGGAAAAAATAGAATTGTAATGCAAAAATGAAATTCTTTCATTTAAATCAATACACTGCCAATTTGGCTAAAAAGTCAGTCACAGCAGTTTGTGAGACACAGTTAAAATGAAAAACTCATTCATCTAGAAAAACTTCCCAAAACATCCATATCCAACAAATGCAAACACACGCACAAAATTGAAACAGACCTAGCCTATCCCCGATGAAAAACATGCAGTAGCAATTCTGAAATGTTTGAAAATAATTGTGTCAACACATCATTCACCTTCAGTAACTACTTACAAAGGGGCCATTTTACTAAGCTTTGCTATGCACGAATGTGCACCTAATGGAGCTAAACATGGAGTTCCATCACACCGTGGCACCTACATCAAGGCACCAAGTTATAGAATTGCCCCCTAAGCATTCAACTATCAAAGTGGGGAAATGGGGGATAGCCACTGCTTGTCCCTGGGATCAGTAGCATGAATCATGCCACTATTTGGGATACTGCCAGGCACTCATGACCTGAATTGGCCATTATTAGAAGTAGGATACTGGGCAAGATGGACTATTGATCTGACCCAGTGTGGCTATTCTTATGTTCTTTTGTGTCTGTTTTGATTGAGGTGTCTGTTTGAGCAGGTCCCAATGCATCTTTTCCTTTAGGTGAGTGGTGATGAATACAAATTGCGGCAGGCTGCTGTTGAGTTTTCCAGGCTGAGACTCCATGACTCCTTCTGGCACCTGGATGTTTTCATCACAGATGGTGTTTTCAGCAATTAGCTCCTCAAGGGATGTGAGTTGTAGGGGGTTGAACAACCTTTCCCCTTCCCCCATGTGACTCTGGTATGCCTCCTGATCTTGGGTCCTGTTTGATAATGTGTGCTACGAATTTAACAAGCAAAGTAGCACTTGCTAACTGTTAGTCCCCAGACATGGTAGCTGTTATGAAACAGGCATGACAGTGCACACTAATTTGCATGCTAACTGCATTTTGTGATATGGGATGAGAATTGATATATATTGCTGTGAAAACTGATTTCAACAACAGGAGAGAACTGAAGGGGGACCCTCTTAATCAGAAAGGATTAAAAGAAATAACATGCTAAGATGTTATGCACCTGCTAACATGAATTCTTCAGTTTTATATGTATAGTACAATATGTCATGCCCGTACCGATGAGTGCTGTGCATAGCTGTGTGTATAAGCATCGAACAATGGTATTTATCTGCTTAGGTCTGAATATTGGTAGAGTAGACGATGCATCTTCTTCACAGTGTGTGGTTATGTTATAGTTATATATGTATATATAATTTTCACACAAATATATTGTGGAAAAGATGGACTGTATACTCTATTTATCAATATCCAGGTCCTGAAAAGATAAATTGCATTGTTTGATATTTCCTTACACAAATCCTTTTTTGTAATCTAAACCATATATCATTTGAGAACCCCTTCAAACCTCAACATTTATTACACTTAATATGTTGCCAAGTAAAATGAATCATTTACAAGGACAAACCATTTTCAGGTCTAAGTTAAACTGGACAGTCTGTCTCTGAACCTGCTCTGCAGAATGTCCATACTGTCGCCACACAACCTTTTAAACATTCAAGCCAAAATCTCCACTCAGCCGGTTGCTAAGGCAACCTTAGCACCAGTTGGAAATTTTGCCTTTCTGTTAAGATTAGTATACTGTATATTGAGAACCTGAAAGTACTTATATATATATATATATATATATATATATATATATATATATATATATATATATATATATGCAATTTATCTTTTCAGGACCTGGATATTGATAAATAGAGTATACAGTCCATCTTTTCCACAATACATTTGTGTGAAAATTATATATACATATATAACTATAACATAACCACACACTGTGAAGAAGATGCATCGTCTACTCTACCAATATTCAGACCTAAGCAGATAAATACCATTGTTCGATGCTTATACACACAGCTATGCACAGCACTCATCGGTATGGGCATGACGTGAAGAAGATGCATTGTCTACTCTACCAATATTCAGACCTAAGCCCTAAGTATAAGAAATTCAAAGGAGCTATTTTGGCTATGGTTTGAAATTCCATCTTCAAGTCCTAGTTTCTCAAAGGTGAGGAGTTTGAAACATACCCACATAGGATGTGATTCTGCGGGATTCCTGATATGGTGCTATTCAATATAGAGCATTTTTCTCTTGCTACAAAATGAGGTACTCATTCAGCACCTGGCCTATTTCTCTCCGTTCTATTCAGGTGCATAGGGACTTATTTACTATGCTGCATTAGAAACTAAGATGGCAGTTAACACATGATAACAGTTAATATGGGCACTTGCTGTAGCAGTTAACATGGTACCTTTGCAGTTAATGTGAACTAATTTTCACATTTACAGTTAACCTAAAATAGCATGGAGAATGGGTAAAACTGTGGGGGGGGGGGGGACAGGTAGGGTCTACTCCTTATATATGGAGGATAATTTTTTATAATAGGGCATCACCTACTTCTTTATAAGACACTAGTGTAATTCACTTATGGGGGAATTCTATATATGGCACCAAACAGATTCTACTTCCGCACTAAATTTTCATTGTGGAAAAGTGTTCTAATAGATGCAAAATGCCGAAATGGTGAATAGGCAGCAAATCTGCATGAAAACACACTTAGAGGGGCATAATTGAATGAAAACGTCTATCTCCATGGGCGTTATCTTCGAGAACGGGTCTGTAAAGGGGCGGACAGAGCCGTATTTTCGAAAAAAATAGACGTCCATGTTTTATTCGACAATTTGTGAGCTGGGCGTTTTTGTTTTTCAGTGATAATGGAAAATGAAAGCGCCCAGCTCAAAAACGAATAAATTCAAGGTATTTGTTCATGGGAGGGGCCAGGATTCGTAGTGCACTGGTCCCCCTCACATGCCAGGACACCAACCGGGCACCCTAGGGGGCACTTTTACAAAAACAAAAAAAAAGGTAAAAGAGCTCCCAGGTGCATAGCACCCTTCCCTTGTGTGTTGAGCCCCCCAAATCCCCCTCAAAACCCACTGCCCACAAGTCTATACCATTACTATAGCCCTAAGGGGTGAAGGGGGGCACCTACATATGGGTACAGTGGGTTTGGGGGGGTTGGACGACTAAGCATTAAGCAGCACAATTGTAACAGGTAGGGGGGGATGGGCCTGGGTCCACCTGCCTGAAGTCCACTGCACCCCCTAACAACTGCTCCAGGGACCTGCATACTGCTGTGATGGAGCTGGGTATGACATTTGAGGGTGAAAATAAAAAGTTGTGAAACATCATGTTTTGTGGTGGGAGGGGGTTAGTGACCACTGGGGGAGTCAGGGGAGGTCATCCCCGATTCCTTCTGGTGGTAATCTGGTCATTTAGGGCACTTTTTGGGGCCTTATTCGTGAAAAAACAGGGTCCAGGAAAAGTGCCCTAAATTCTAGCTACAAATGCATACTTTTTTTCCATTATCGGCGAAAGGCGCCCATCTCTCCTCGGCCGATAACCACGCCCCAGTTCCACCTTCGCCACGCCTCCGACACGCCCCCGTCAACTTTGTACGCTTCCGCGATGGAGTGCAGTTGAAAACGTCCAAAATCGGCTTTCCATTATACTGATTTATTCGTTTTTGTGAGATAAACGTCTATCTCCCGATTTGGGTCGAAATCTAGGCGTTTTTCTCTTTCAATTATAAGGTGGTTAGGCACCCATTTATAGAATAGTGCCTAAATGTTTCAGTGTGGATCTGCAAAGAGGGCATGACCATGGGAAGGGCATGGGCAGGTCAAGGGCATTCCCTTAAAATGAGCACAGTGTTTTAGAATAGTGTGTTTATGTGCCCACCTTGCTTGCCAGGATTTACAGCTGGATTCAGTTGGTGTCATAGGAGCCAACTTTTCAAAATGATTGGGGGTGCTCCTCCTCCCCTCCCTCATCCCCTCCCTCTGCATTCCAGGCCTCCCTTCCTCCCTCCCTCCGAGGTCCAGGCCTCCCTCCCTCCGAGGTCCAGGCCTCCCTCTCTCCGAGGTCCAGGCCTGCCTGCCTCCCTCTCTCCAAGGTCCAGTCCTTCCTCCCTCCGAGGTCCAGGCCTGCCTGCCTCCCTCCCTCCGAGGTCCAGACCTCCCTCCCTTCCTTCCTCCGAGGTCCAGGCCTCCCTCCCTCTGAGGTCCAGGCCCCTTCCCTTCCTCCAAGTTCCAGTCCTCCCTCCGATTTCCAGGCCCCCTCCCTCCCTCCGAGTTCCGAATTTTAAAAGTCTTCTTACCTCGAGGACCCAGCGAAAGCATTGAAAGGCATGCAGGCTCGGCGCTTCAGCCTTCCCTTCTCTCTCTCTCTCAGCTCTGGTCCCACCCTTGCGGAAACAGGAAATGAGGGCAGGACCAGAGCTGAGAGAGAGAGAAGGGAAGGCTGAAGCGCTGAGCCTGCAAGCCTTTCACTGCTGCCGTTGGGACCCCGAGGTAAGATGACTTTTAAAATTCTGGGCGGCATGCAGGAAGGCGAGGGCGGACCGGCGGAGGACTGAGGGAGAAGAGGGCAGGCACCGGGCAGGTTGGGTGGGCACCGGGCAGGTCGGGCTGGCAAAGGGAACTTCCAGTTCCGGCGGGTGAAATATTGGGGGTGCTCGAGCACCCACAGCACCCACGGAGTCGGCCCCTATGGTTGGTGTAACTCCATGCACCTAAAATTGAGCATGGATACTGGAGCTATATGCTATTCTATAAAGGGCACCAATCCCAGAATGCCCATTATAGAATACTACTCAGTGTTTATTTATTTTCAGTGCTGAATTTTGAGTGCCATTTACTTGCTGCCTTGGAGGAGGTAGGCCTCCTAAAAGGACAGCATCACCCTGGTGAAGCTAGAAGTAATCCTGTAGACAGGACCAGTACACCAGGAAATGCAATACCCTCTCGCATCGAGGATGTGTCTCAAGGAGCTACTGCCCAGATGGGAAGGGTTAGGACAGCTGTTGAAGTGGGAGATTCAATTATTAGTCGAAGGGTAGATAGTGGGGTTCCTCAGGGGTCTGTGCTGGGACCGCTGCTTTTCAACATATTTATAAATGATTTAGAGATGGGAGTAACTAGTGAGGCAATTAAATTTGCTGACGACACAAAATTATTCAAAGTTGTTAAATCACGAGAGGATTGTGAAAAATTACAAGAGGACCTTACAAGACTGGGAGACTGGGCGTCTAAAAGGCCGATTATGTTTAATGTGAGCAAGTGCAAAGTGATGCATGTGGGAAAGAAGAATGCAATGCAGCTACAAAGTAGTAAATTTAATATGAATTAGACAAAATGTTTCTTCACTCAACGTGTAATTAAACTCTGGAATTTGTTGCCAGAGATTGTGGTAAAGGCTGTTAGCTTAGCGGGGTTTAAATAGGGTCTGGACGACTTCCTAAAGGAAAAGTCCATAGACCATTATTAAATGGACTTGGGGAAAATCCACTTCTTATTTCTGGGATAAGCATCATAAAATGTATTCAGCTTTTCTGGGATCTTGCCAGGTATTTGTGACCTGGATTGGCCACTGTTGGAAACAAGATACTGGGCTTGATGGACCATTGGTCTGTCCCAGTGTGGCAATACTTATGTACTTACTAAATCAATCATTAATATGTGCCTACATTAATATGTGCCTAAATTGCAGGTATAGATATCTTCTTTGTCTATGTTTTGCAAGTTCATGTATAAATTGTACTATTTTCTAATCTACATATATACATGTGGTCCATCCATGCTCTGCCCAAATTTGACCCATGCACACTCTCACCATCAAAATATATTAAACCATGCTGATGTGTGTGCTTTTATACTGGTCAGTATTTTTGTAAGAGGCTATAGTACATTATCCCCGGGATTCAATAAAGGGCGCCTTAATTTCCGCGCAGAAACTGAAATGTATCCTGTAAGAATGTGCATTAACATATTTGTCTAATCAGTGCTGTTAATTAGATGTTAAGAAGCAATTATCAGCACTAATTGGCATTAATTAAGATTTATGCATACAACTCGCTAAGCGAATTCTATAATGTAGTGCACCTAAATTCTAGCTCACATAGTTGAAAAGGGGATGTAGCAATGGGCAGGATATGGTATTTCTAAAATCTATGCATGTTGGTAGAGAACACACCTGCCCTCTCACAGATTTTTTATAGCGTGCCTATAGATCCATGCCAAAATCAGCGCTGATTCTACAACAATGCACGTAACTTAATTGACTTAACAAGTTAATCAGCATTGATAACAGCTCTAAACAAGTAATAATGAGTACTAATTGGAAATAATCAGAATTTACATGCACAACTCACTAAGCGCATTCTGTAAAGCAGTGCGCCTAACTTCTAACGCATGCAGGCAAAAATGGGCATGGTTGTAGGTGGGGAAATTGGCATTTTTTGGGCGTTCTAAAATTTACACAGATAGTTATAAAATATAGCCCAGTGCAGCTAAATCTACATGCCAGGATTTGTACCACATTTTCGTTGGTGTAAATGGAGGCACGTAGTTTTAGGCGCTGAGATATCAACTAAGCCTATTCTATATACTGTGCCTAAATCTAGGTGCCACTTATAGAATACTCTTGGTCGGCATCAGGGGCATAGCCAGACCTTGGTGGGAGGGGGGTCCAAATTTTAGCCCACCTCCCCCAGCCACAGACCTCCCCCCACCACCGACCCTCCCCCGCCACTTTCAACCCCCCCCCCCCGCCGCCGCTGCCGCTACAAGGTATCTTTGCTGGCGGGGGTCCCCAACCCCCACCAGCTGAAGTCTTCTTCAGCACCAGTGTCTGGCACATTCGTTGATCTGTGCTGTGAGTCCTTGTGGTGGCAGCAGCAAGGGGATCAAAAGTGGTGGGGGTTTTATGAGGTTTTAACCATAAAAACAACTTAAAATGTTTACATGCTCTGGAATCATTCACTGGTAAAAATGTTGTGTATTCAGTGAAAACAAGCATGATGTGCCATCCTAACATATTGCTTGTTACAAGGGAAACTCGTTCAAAACCAGACAAACACATGAATAATAATAAAAACAAATAAAATGTTCAAAAAAGTGAAAATACACAGCATTTGCATACTGTGAGAGTGCAGGTGAAAGGGGATCCGGGAAGGCACAAAGAAAGGGGGTGCAGGCAGCCGGGGAACTCCAACAGGGCAGATTTCATGTGCACAACACCCACATTCAGAAAGCTGGTCTATCGGAGGCAGAGAGATTGGCCGGGTTAAGGAAGAGGAGGAGGAACTACCAGTCCCAGAATCCTTCTCTTCCCCACCCGGCTGTGAAAGAGTTAGGAGAGGAGATAGAAGATTGGGAAATGGTCTCGGAGGAAGGTGATGAGGGCCAGCTGGAGAGTTTGGGAGCGGGGGAAGTTGGAGAGGAGGATAAAATGGAGGTTACTGAAGGACTAGGGGAGGAACAGATGGAGATTGGAGCCCTGGCTAAAACCCAAAAAGCTGCTGTAAGAGAGTGGCTGGCTGTGCCTTGGAGAGACTGGTGGAGGACCGGAGGAGAGAGGCTGAGGCACTGGGGGGAAATCTCTACTAAAGAGGAAACAGGTGCAGCCTGTGGGAGAGAAAGAGAGCTGGGCTCAATTGAAACCCCAGCCTGAACCAGGTGGGAATAAAGCTATGTAACTGTGCTGTAAGAAGGTGCAAGAAAGACTGTGTAAACTGTTTTCATACTAAAAAGGTCTGGGCTGCAGCCTACCAAGCTATTGGGTTTTTCCCTCTGATAATGTACTGTTCCCTAAGTGAAGTAATCTGAAGTGAAGTGAAGCTATATGGACTGTTTTTGAACCTGAGTTTGAAGTTATATGGACTGTTTTGAACCTAAATTTGACTGTGTTGAACCTGAATTGTGCTCTGGGCTGCTAGCCTAAACAACCTGGAGTGAAGGGTGTTTTGTTGATTTGAAGCAAGAAAATAAAAGCTCTTACTTATAAACATTGGGCTTTGAATGTGCCTCTGTGAAAGGAACGGAGGGAGGAGGAAGTCCTGGGAGTTTGCAGGGCCTGGAGCCAAGACTCAGAGGAGCCAGGTTGCTGTGGAGTGAGGGCAACAGTTGTGTGGAGGAAGAGGCAGCTAAGCAGTGTTGAGCCTGGCTGGGTCCTGGATGGGCACCCCAGCTACAATACATTAAACATTGCTAAAGTAAAACCAAATAAAAGTATAAAATGAACATCCTGAGATTTTGAAGGATCCATAACAACTAAAATTGCCATGAAAAAACAACTCAAAAGTCTATGGAAACAATAAAAATGTGGTGGAATGCATTGGAAGCAATACTATGCATTCTAATTCCCTCAGCACATTCCAATGATA
The DNA here is from genome assembly GCF_901765095.1 of Microcaecilia unicolor. Classification (NCBI taxonomy): domain Eukaryota; kingdom Metazoa; phylum Chordata; class Amphibia; order Gymnophiona; family Siphonopidae; genus Microcaecilia; species Microcaecilia unicolor. Next base: position 265,276,042 of record NC_044037.1, read on the forward strand.
TCATCAATGCATTCCAACCAGGGAAGAACTCTCAGGATATGAAAAAGTCCTTAAAACACTTGAACATCTTAAAAGGTACCAGACTTGCTAGAAACAGAATAAAACAACTTATTATGGATCCTGTCAGCCCATAAAATAAAAATTTAAAAAATTGCCATAAAAATAAGGGTAAGCCATCTCATAAAAAGCATATTAAAAACATCAGTCTTTTGTAAAATGCTTAATACTTGATAATAAAAAAACAGGTTAAGAATATTAAAACCAAAAGAAGCGCAATGCAAACTTCACAGGCAAATAAAACATTGATATAGTGTGAACAACATCAGAGATTGATTTCACAGATAAACCTTAAACATTACAGAAACACTGAAAAATCAAGTTCTTAGTTTAAATCATGGGATGTCACTTTATTAAATTTATATATGAAACTTTGCTCAGTTTGTAATAAAAAAACTGTCCAAATCACACCCCTCCATGAAGGACATGGCATACTGAGAACAAAAAAGCAAAGATCTTCAAACACAGTGTGCTGCTGCGGCTCGGAAAGCGAATAGAATGTTGGGTATTATTGGGAAAGGTATGGAAAACAGGTGTCAGGATGTTATAATGCCGTTGTATCGCTCCATGGTGCGACCACACCTTGAGTATTGTGTTCAATTCTGGTCGCCGCATCTCAAGAAAGATATAGTGGAATTGGAAAAGGTACAGCAAAGGGCGACTAAAATGATAGCGGGGATGGGACGACTTCCCTATGAAGAAAGACTAAGGAGGCTAGGGCTTTTCAGCTTGGAGAAGAGATGGCTGAGGGGAGACATGATAGAGGTATATAAAATAATGAGTGGAGTGGAACAGGTGGATGTGAAGCGTCTGTTCACACTTTCCAAAAATTCTAGGACTAGGGGGCATGCAATGAAACTACAGTGTAGTAAATTTAAAACAAATCGGAGAAAATTTTTCTTCACCCAACGCGTAATTAAACTCTGGAATTCGTTGCCGGAGAACGTGGTGAAGGCGGTTAGCTTGGCAGAGTTTAAAATGGGGTTAGACGGTTTCCTAAATGACAAGTCCATAAACCACTACTAAATGGACTTGGGAAAAATCCACAATTCCAGGAATAACATGTATAGAATGTTTGTACGTTTGGGAAGCTTGTGAGATGCCCTTGGCCTGGATTGGCCGCTGTCGTGGACAAGATGCTGGGCTCGATGGACCCTTGGTCTTTTCCCAGTGTGGCATTACTTATGTACTTATGTACTTTTCTAGGAAGTGCTGAACCAGTGGTTTCTCCAGTACTTTACTTTTGATTGCACTTTTATGCTCCACAATCTGTTTATTGTTTTTCCTATATAGATGGGCATTTTTAACACAAATGACACCTGAGCTTTTATAGTTAGGGTCCTTCTACTAAGGTGCACTGAAAAATGGGCTGCGTTAGTGTAGGCACGTGTTTTGGTCGCGTGCAGATCCATTTTTCAGTGCACCTGTAAAAAAGGCCTTTTTAAATTTTTGCCGAAGGTGGACGTGTGGCAAAATAAAAATTGGCGAGCATCCATTTTGGATCTGAGACCTTACCACCAGACATTGACTTAGCAGTAAGGCAGTGTACAGCATGGCACAAACCAGGCGGTAATCGTCTACGCACGTAGAATGACGATTACTACCTGGTTTGTGCCATGCGCCAAAAAATAAAAATTATTTTCCGGCACGCATAGTGGATGCACGTCGACAATGAAATTACCACAAAGGTCAAGCTGTATTTGACGTGCGTTGGGTGTGCATAGGCAGCTAAGTGGCTTAGTAAAAGGGCCTCTTAGTGAAGTTTCTTAGTTCAAATCTCTCACCAGCCATTTTACTGCCAAGCTAAAAGTAACCTCAGTGCGCAGAAACCCTCAACCCTAGTCATACTGCAAACCACGTTTAGCACAGCTTAGTAAAAGGACCTCATAGAGATTTATTTATTTATTGTACACATTTATATCCCATGTTACCTAAAAAGTCTAAATGGGTTACAAAATGACATATATAATTATACAATAAACAATAGTAAAAATAAAACATTAAAACACGGTACAATTGTATACCAGAAAAACTTAGAACTTTCTACTCTCAATTGGAAAATGCCTTTTGATACAAATAAGGTTTCAGACTGTATTTCGAAACAGTAGAAAAGTAGGAAATGCTTATAATTCATATGAAAGTGAGTTCCATAATTTTGGTGCTGCAAGTGAAAAGATTCTTTTTCTGAGAGTCTGCAAAATGAATCTGTTAAAATGATGGAGATTCTTCTAACAGCTTCTCTTTTGATCTCAAATGCCTTACTGGTTGATATAGTTGAAGTGATGAAGAAAGACAAACTAGCATTACTTCATGTACACTTTTATAGATTAACAAAATAATCTTAAACTGACACCAACAAATTACAGATAGCCAGTGTAGACTGTTTCAAACTGGTACGATATGTTGATAGCCTCAGTCAAGGTCCATTCTACTGCATTCTTTGCAATCTACAACACCTGTAATGATATTCGAGGAAACCCTAAATACAGTGCATTACAGTAAGCAAAATGAGGAGTTAAACACCTTTGAACTACAGTCTAAACACTTTGTTCAGACAACAACCATTTCAATTTGAACATCATTCTCCATTTAAAATCACCTTGTTCAATTGGATTTAAAAGCTAATGAAGGCTCCAATATCACACCTAAATATCTGGTCTCATGGTATATAGGGATTAGAATCCCATCAATTGACATCAGCTGTAAATTACAGACATGGGAGCCCTGTGTACACCCTCTTACAAATATGTGCTATGCAATTTAACTTCTATTTTGCAAATACCCCCTTAAGAGGCATGCTAGTATACAAGCACATATATGACGTGTACAGCAGGTACAGTTTAATAAATAAATAAAATAAACACTGCTGTAGGATTTGTGTAATGGGGAAAAAGAAAGCTCTCCCTAGTTGTTTAAATTATGCCCTTTAATTGCAAATGTATCCATGTACTTAGTTTATTTGGTAAGATTATTATTTACCATCGATATACTAAGAAAAAGAAAGGGTTTTTTTTTTTCTATTAAGGCCCAAGCTGAATGATGCAAGATTGAATTTTATTACCAGGGAATGTGCAATGTGTGCTTCTAGCTTTATCTAATCACTGGTTGTCTTTCCACGCTTCATTTTATCATAGCTCTAAGAAACAGTAAAATATGATTTTATGACTGCACTTACTATACGTCTGTAGATCTCATATCAGAAAGTTACGGTGAAGTAAAACATATCTGTAGACTGAGAACAAAAGGTTACAAACTTTACGTAGCTTCCCAGTTTCACATAAGAACTCAAGTGCTATAAAATAAGATTTCACTGTTTCTACTTTTACAGAACCCATGCCACAATATGGAGAGACATAGGCCATCCTTTATAGACTGTTGACGACCCATGAAGAACAAGTTATTTTGCCTTTAAGACTCTTTCAAATCTTTGTATTGTGCAATTTGTCTATTGATGTATAAAAATAAATGCTTTCACCTATGTGATCATTTATTCATATGCGTGCTGGAAACTATTTTTTAAATTTAATAGTGTAGCGCTAACCCGGCATTGACACACACTGGCCGGCTTCCACCAGGTTACCGAAGGAGCCCTTACTGCCACCTCAATGGGTGGCAGTAAGTGCTCTCCCCCACAGCCACGCGTTAAGAGTGGCCATTTTGAAAGGGGCTTTTTATCTGCTGCGGTAAAAAGGGCCTTGGCGTGTGGGAAAAATGGCCTGCACTGCTACCTCAGGGCCCTCTTCCCGCAGCTTCATAAAAGGACCCCAGTGCCCCATATACATTATTCATATTTGTCTGAATAATGATTTAAATTCGAATACGAATAGTCTGGGCTCTCTACTGTGCTAAATCCTACTGAAATAAACACTCTCTGATTTCACTCTCCTTCTTTTATTATTTATTATATTAAAGCTCAATGCCCATTATTCAGGCGAATAATATTTTTTATTATTCATATTCAGCAGAATAGATATGTTATTCAGTACAGCTCTATAATACCAATGTTCAGATTTCAGAGACCTTCTGAAACGAGCATGAAATGCACATTCCTGACTATTTTGTCAATATTATTTCCAAATGTTGTGTTTTTTTTCTTTAATAATGACCTTCAAAGGAATGTAAATGAAAATGATTTCTGTCTTTTCTTTTATAAAATACAAGAGTTTGGGAAGATGAGAAAATGAATGAGTTTTAAAAGTAACTATGCCATACATTCCTTCCATATTACTGTATATATTTACAAACAGTCTCCCAAGGTTTCACAAAGTTTGCTGTTGTTGCTAGAAGTCATTTTTCTATTTAAAAATAGTTATCCTTTCATGCCAGCTTACCTATCTCTGCAGTGCTTTCATCCAACAGGGTCACTTTCCTAGAATTACATAGATAATGAAGCATACTATACAAACACACAGGGAACGATTCCTTTGATATAAAGAGAAAAAGCAAATGGGCCAGGTACATTCTGTTTTTATTCTTCTCAAAGCCATCATCAAGGACCCTCAAAATACTCTTTTGTAATATTTTACTATGGATGAAACACTGAGAAGCACATTCACTGAATACCTTCTAGTCTATAATCAACCACCCCCCACCAACCCCACCAACCTCAACATTTCTAACTTACCTATCTAGAGCAAGATGACAGCTAATCAGGTAACAGGACTATCATGGAGAAATATGAAATGAAATTCCTGTAAATCTATATGCATACAATCTACCACCCTGACTGCATAAGAAACTCACAGAAAAATATGAATGATCTGTGTTCAAATCCATTGGATTGGCATATTTCATCCTGTGTAAAAATTATTCCAAAGTAAATTTGGAAAGATCAAAGACTGATTTGCAATTTCCACATGAAAAGTATGGGATTTACATGTGGATACAACATTCATAGGTAAATGGTGATTTTAGACAGGACTCAGTTTATCCACTAGTGGTTAAGTACATAAGTGTTGCCATACTGGGACAGACCAAAGGTCCATCAAGCTCAGCATCCTGTTTCCAACAGTGGCCAATCCAGGTTACAAATACCTGTACAATACATTTTATGCTGCTTATCCTAGAAATAAGCAGTGGAGTTTCCCCAAGTCCATCTTAATAATGGCTTATGGACTTTTCTTTTAGGAAGCTATCTAAACCTTTTTTAAACCTACCAAGCTAACTGCTTTTATCCACATTATCTGGCAATGAATTCCAGAGTTTAATTACACGTTGAGTGAAGAAATATTTTCTCCGATTTGTTTTAAATTTACTACTTTGTAGCTTTATTGCGTGACCCCTAGTCCTAGTATTTTTGGAAAGAGTAAACAACCTTTTTAAAAAATCAGCGCAAGAGAATTGTGAAAAATTACAAGTGGACCGTACAAGACTGGGAGACGTGGAGGGGCATAATCTAAAGGGGTGCCATGTTTTCCTGAGGACGTCCTTGCAGGAAGGGGGCAAGGGGTGAAGGGGCGGGGAAACCCGTAATTATCGAAACAAGATGGGCGACCATCTTTCTTTTCGATAATACGGTCGGGGACACCCAAATCGCGAAATTCACCCCATCACTACGATATAATTTGTATCTTGGTATGACAGTGTCCCACTGGTTATCCTCTTTCCACTAGGTCTCAGAAATGCCTATTATATCAAATTTTTCATTTAGTGCAATATATTCTAACTCTCCCATCTTATTTCTTAGGCTTCTGGCATTCGCCTATAGACATTTCAAACTATGTATGTTGTTCCTATTTACATCTTACTCAGAAGTTGACTGTGATACTTTACAATCTCTTGCCTGCTTTTTATTTAAAGACACCTGCACTATGGTCTCTATTGCAACCTTGCTATCGGGATACCCTATCTTCCCTGTTTTGGTATTATCTTTGAAAAATGCCTTGTTCCGAACCATGCACTTTTAAACAACTGTTGGCCTTTTCCCAGTTTCTTGAATGTGCTTTGTCAGCATTGCCACACCAGGGCAATTATGGGAGAGTGTGCAGGGTTGGGAGAGAGAATGTAGGTGTGGATGGAGAGGAAAGGATGGGATGTCATGCAATACCCCCCCCCCCCCCACACACACACACACATACACATATGCACCCTACTCTGCACACATATACCCCAAAACACGTCACGCCTCTCCTCACACATTCACCATAACCCATACATTCTCCACATAGTAACCTTATACACTTCACACACACTCATACACACATTCTCTCAATAGACATCCCCCCAAAAACACACACACTTACATCTCAACCAATCCAATATCCTTCTTTTTTCACATGCATAACCAGCTACTCAAAATCAACTGTAGGAGATACACATGCAGTTCAAATAGTTTATAATGTGTTTTTTTGAGGTTGCTAAGTAATTCTACACTTATCTTTATGGGTTAAATCGCTTTGCGGGACTGAATATCAGCACTTACTGCTAAAGTCATTACCAGCTATTTTGTAGGTGCTGCAGGGGTGAAGTTGGCTCTTATGTGGCTATTTGCTGGTATTTAGAACTTAAGCACCCAAGTTACCCAGACAAATCAGACCGCATAAAACTTAGGGGCCCTTTTACTAAGCCGCGTAAGCATCTATGCGTGCCCAACGCATGCCAAAATGGAGTTATCGCCTGGCTACCGCATGGCTCTTGTGGTAATTTCATTTTTGGCATGTGTCGATATTTATTTAATGGATTTTGCTCACACCTTTTTCAGTAGTAGCTCAAGGTGAGTTACACTTAGGTACAAATAATTCTGGATGTGCGTATCGGATGCACGTCAAGTGGCATTTGACACACGTAGGTCATTACCACCCGGTTACCATGTGAATCTTTACTGTTAGGTCAATGGCTGGTGGTAAGGTCTCAGACCCAAGATGCACATGTGTCAATTTTGATTTTGCCGCACGTCCATTTTTGGCAAAAATTTTTAAAAAGGCATTTTTTGCAGTTGGGCTGAAAAATTGATCTGCGCGTGCCCAAAACACACGTCTACACTACCACAGGCCATTTTTCAGTGCACCTTAATAAAAGGACCCCTTAGTTCTTTATCCAGCTTCACGTAGGTGGTTAAGTACTGAATATCACACTTAACTGGATAAGGGATAACCAGGCTTACAAAGCCGGTGTCTGGACATGGTATGGCATTGAATATCCAAGCATAATGCTGACCACAACCCAAAAAATCGTTGACTGCCACCTGCTCAATATTTATCCCTATATTATTATTATATGGTACTATATTCCGAACGTCTGTAAAAGCAAATGCTTTAGGATGATGTTACATTTCAGGATTTTGAATCCCAAAAGATAGAAATGTTTACTACAATAGAAAAGAGTCCTAGGAACAAATCTTACACTGGAATTCATTTACAATTTGCTGAAAGTTACAGATCATTGCTGACATCTGCTGTTCAGATGGAATTACTAGTGCCCTAGACAGCAGTAATGATTGTTTTATCAGGAAGGTTTAAGTTGGAGTGTTTTCTACAATATAACATTTATTCTTGTTTTCCCTCTTTCCTCGGTGCATTTTAACTGCCTTCCTTAATTTACCATGCTCTTTAAAGAAAGGGCAGGAAAGAGCTATGTAACTAAACTGAAACCACATTCAACACTAGAGATCATTCCTTGTGTGGTCTGGCATTTGCTCAAATCCTTTTATAAATACAATGAATCTCTCTTGCTTTTTTATTGGAGTACAATGTATAAAATTACCCTTTACCATTTATATTTTCACCTTTCACCTTTATTTGATATACTGCCCATTTGAGCAGTTCACGATAAAAATCAAAAACAAGGTGAGCAAAGGTAGAAAGGAAACCACAAAAGGGAGTCTAAATTACAGAAAGCATATTAATATCCAGTACAATTAAAGTCAGTGATTATAACATATTCACTAAGAAACAGAAGGAGAGACAGTAATAAATCAATTACTCACTTGTTTCAGGTGTTCTCCAATGACAGGAGGATGAATATTCATACATATGGGTGACATCTAGGGTCAATGTTAGACCTGCTGGGGCCCAGGGCAGAAATTAAGTAGGGGACCCCAAATCCCCTCTCTTCCCTGTCCCCTCCCTCAGTTTCCCTACCCATCATTACTACCACACATAAATGACTTTTTTCACACACAAAACACAGACAGACCTTCACCAAATACAGAATAAGGGATCACAGATTAGAAATCTGAACACCAAAACGGAACTGGGAACCCCAAGAAGTTAGACTCAGCAAGTACTGCCACATGGAGAAATAAAAATAGAAATGTACTTCATTTTCTACTGAACAATCAGTGGCATAACCACGAAGGGGGAGGGAGAGGACTTAGATCCCCCAAATTAACATCTCCCTTGCTGTGGCTGGTAGGGCTACTCAAGCCTCACCAGCTGATGACTACCTCCTTCCCCTCCTCAGGTCCAGCATGAGCATGCATATAAATAGCAATAAGCTAGCTATAGGCTACTCTGTAAGCATGCACAGATCTTCCATAGAATAAACTTTGTAGGTGGATATTCATATGGGTGGGGTCAGGTCCAGAGCTTCCAAGTGGGGCCCGACACTGGCAATAGAAAAGCCACTTTCTTCGGGCTTTCAGTGGCAGACAAAGGCAGAAGGTCTCCTGTGTGCCAGGTTATCGCATTATTACATTAACTCTGATCTACCGGCTACATCCCATCTCCTAAAGTGAAGTACTTCCTATTTCCACATAGGCAGGAAGGACATGGCAGGAAGAAGGGCCCGTGGCAGACAGAGTAGAGTTAATGTGATAACTCGGCACACAGAAGCAGAAGACAGACTGAGCAGTAAGCTTCTTCCAGGTGGGAGCCAGGGGTTGGGGGCCTGCAGGAGGTGGTGGCCCATGAGGGTGGGGTGCCCATGCGTTTGCCCCGGGCCCGGCTTGGTCTCTTGACAGCCCTTTTCTGGGCAGAGAATGCGTAGGGCACACACATGTGATTTATACAATACTATTAGTTAAGCACATATCTCCCCAATCTAGACATGAGAATTCATGACAACTGTTTGGCCAGTAAGTGCCTATATTCCCGGTTGTGCAAGTATTCTTTAAACAAAAGTAGGTATCTATTTTTCTTCATATAACTGGCTACAAATAAGCATTTCTAGATTCCTAAAAATAAAATTACACTCTTGAAGCCCCATTTTACATAGAACAGAGAGATCAGAATTGAGAAATCCAGGGTGGAATATGCTCAGTTTTGACAATATTTTAGAACAATTTTGCCAATGCAGAGTCTTTTCTAAAATACCTGCAAGAGTGCACATATACCTGTCAGCATGTGCTTCCAGAGCAGTCATTTTATCAATATTCACACTGAAAACTGAATGGCATGAATTTGTCAGCTTTCTCCAGAAGATGTCAGCACTTACCAATGGAAGTGGCAATTTTTCAACTCCCCTATGCAGCTGCCCCATCTGAAAAACTTACATGTGTAAGGGTCACTAATTAAGTAGTGCGGCCATATTATGAAGGGGATTTAATAGGGGAACATACATTATATGGGATTAAGGAGAATAACACCCTTAAGCTCCGGTTCAAATGTGTACTTTTTTTTTTTTAAACCTATGCATGCCATTGAGCAGGTATAAAACCTGACGTGGAACATTTTCCCCATACACATGCATTCCCAACCCATTTCCCATTGAAATTTCTGCTTAATGTGGATCTCTACATGTAAATAACAGCTCTCTGAAATCAGTGTTATACTTATGTATGATATACAGGCGCAAATGCTGGTATCTTGGATATATTCCAGTAGCGCCAAGTGAGCACGTCGCTAGTTTTCTGTGGTTTAATAGATGATAAAGTGCAAGAATGACTCACGTACGGATGCGCTAAAGGCCACTTTGGCCACTTTATACCACAGTTTGGTGAAAGGGGCTCTTTATCAGGGAACTTATCCAATTAACAGATTGAAAATCACCACTAACTGGGTAAGACCTAGCTTTTCTTAGTTACTATACAACACTCGCCAAGACCCACTATACCAAGGGGGAAGTCCAGGAAGAAAAGGGAGAAATTTGCAGTGTGCTGTGACTGAAACCCCTGCCACAGAACAGAGGGGGCCTGCAGGTGGCTTCCGATCTGGGAACAAGAAGGGGTGCCTGGGGAAAAATACATCCTGAGTAGGAGAAGTGGGAGCAGGAGAGTCTCACTTCTTGCAGGACTCTCATTGGCATTCAAAGCGATCCTGATCCAGAATGGGACAGGGATATGGAAAATCACAATGATATTGATTTAAAACTGATGCATGTTTGGAAGAGAAAGAGATTATGTCTGATGCTGCTCTAAGACCTTTATAGGCCCGGAAACTGTACACACTTCGCTGTTGTCCACAAACTGTTTGAGTTTGTTGTTGAGTAAATGAATTTGAAGTTGAGCATGGAGACTTCTGGCATTCTTTTGTGTGCAAATGGACAATTGAGTGCCCCAAGGGAAGAATACCCTTCAATGTAAGAGACATAAATACCCTGAGTAAGAGACATAAATTCAGGTCATTAGACTTTATTGTAAGAAGTTCAGTCACCAAGTTGTCTTCATTTTTGGAATTAACATCTTTTTATCCGTCTGTGCAAAAATAAAAAGACCCTGGAGAAGGCTTCCACGCCGAAACACGGCCCGTGTTGGGTCTTATTCCTTTTATTGAATTGAGGTTTTACCAACTATAGATGAATAAACTTGATAGATATTATTATTGGACTGTTTATGTTTATTTACAGTCTTGAACATTTACATTTTGGTGACTTCCACTTTTGCCTTGTTTGCCTTTTGAATTTTTATGGAAGATTTTGGTTTTCCTCCTTTTTTGTGACTGTTGTTAATGCTGGCATTTCCACATGGAAATGTCGAATAGGCCTAAAAAATAACCCTCTTAATATACTTTCCAATTATAAAGGCAGCAAATGCAAATACATCTCATGCCTACTCATTGTTGAATATCCTGAAAGCCAAACTGATCAAGTGGTCCCTATGGACTGGATTGATAACTGAAGCTCTAGTGGATATTTTTCCTACACATAATCCCCCTAATTCTATATATAGGACTCAAAATTTCGCATACAAATTTGGGCACATATCTAAATTGTGTGTGCAATTTAATTGCTTAACAAGTCAATTAGCACTGATAACCAATTATTGGCATATCTTCATAGTCGATATTCTATAAAGATGTGCATGTAAATTTTTCCATTTGGATCTGCAAAGGGGTGTGGTCATGGGAGGGGCATGGGTAGGTCAGGGTATTTTTAAGATTTGCATGCAGTGTTATAGAATTTGGGGGTTCTGTGCCTAATTTAGTCACAGGGACCAGGGTTCAGTTGGTGTAAATCTTAATGTTCAAAATTGGGCATAGATCCTAGGGATAAGCACTATTCCATAAACAGTGCCCAACTTTGAGCACCATTTATAGAATACTACTTAGCGTGCTTTTTTAAATTATTTTTTTGGGTGCCCAATAGAATTGAGTCCATTATGTGCTTCTCATTGTGAAAGGTTAATTGAATCAGGATTTTAGTTGAGTAGAAATTACACAGTCGATATTCAAAGGGCTTAACCAGACAGGAAAATACCATAATTTGCACACGTATCTGCAGCATTTAGGCACAAGCACTTATGCCAGCTCTATGGCTGGTGTAAGTGTTCATGCCAAAATTATAGTTGCATATTTCCCCTGTTATGATAGCATTCTATAAAGGTAAAGAGGCGCTTACTTTTCTGAAGGGAATAGAAGCCACAGAGGTGCCCTTATGATGGCTGACTAACGGGCTAACAAACCGTTAGCTCCTAATGCCATCTCGGAGCTAACCGTCGTTCAGTTACCTGTTGGCTGTATGATGGCCCGATTTTATTTGCACCGGTTTTCCTCGTTGCAGCAGCATCCTGATTCCACCCCTTTTCACCAGTTTTGGTGTGGAAAATTGTGGGAGAGCTCTGGCCAGCGTAGCTCGCTTCCTGCGTGTTGGTGGGCTGGCTGTCAGCCCGATCGCGTTGTCCCTGCTCATGTGGCCTGTTCCGTTGCTCTTGAGGTGCCTCGGGAAATCCGTTGGCGCTTGGCCGTCGATCGCCTGCTCATTGCCGGGCCTGAGCCTGTTTTGGTCCGGGGTGCCGTGGTTTGCTGTCTGTTTGCTGTGGCTGCCTCTCCCCCGCTCTTCATCTTTTCCGACGGGGAGTCTGCTGCCTTTGCTGCCCTGGCCCAGGCGATCTTCTGGCCGTTGTGTTGGAGTTGTTCCCCCGCTGACACCGCCAGCTCTTCCTCTTTTGCCGGTCTGATGGAGCAGTGGCGAAGTTCCCTGGTTTGGAGGGCCCCGACGGTTGGAGCTGTGAAGGACCGTTTGAACCACCATCATGGATCCTGCTCCGTTGACTCCGTTGCAGGTGTTGCCCGCCTCCAGCTTTTGTCAGCCTCTGGTGATCGTTGCCTCTCTCCTGGCCGCATGCTGCTGCTGTTTCCTCAGTGCTTCGTCTGTGCTATTTGGGCACTGCTGCAGTTCCTGTTTGATGATCGCCTTGCCTGGACCTGTTCGAGCTACTCTGTTTTGCCTGGATCTCCATCATCACCTGGATTTCTGCCGTCCATCTTAGTCTCGCTTCCCTTTCCCTTTCCCTTCTTACCCTGTTCTTTCGCCCCTAACTAATGTAATGTAATTGTAACTGATTTCACTGTGCATTGTAAGCCACTTTGAGTCTGCTTCAGGTGGAAAAAGGTGGGGTATAAATGTTCATAAATAAATAATAAATAAATAAATGACACCCAAAGATAAGCACCAAAATGATGCGTGCTAAGCTAGTATTCTGTAAAGGGGGTTCTGCACAGAATGACCGTTACAGAATACTAGCTTAGTGCTCATTTGACGCCTAACTTTGGGCACAAGCATTTACATCTGCTAAAGGCTGGTGAAAATGTTCACGCCCAACTGTGGGCAATTGTAGGTGCACAAATGTAAGTATTCTATAACATTGCATCCAATTTCTAGGAACTCCCTGTACTCATTCATGCTCCTCCCATGGTCACACCTCTTTGGAGTTGCATACTAGGGGTCCTGCAGTAGCATCAGTGCATGTTTTTGACGTGCGCTAAGGCCCCCTTTTACAACAGTGGATAAAAAGCTGCCTTTTTGATGGAAAAGAAATGGTCATGTGGTAAGTAAACCACTTGCCGCATGGCCATTTCAGGGGGAACACTTACCACCATTCATTGAGGTGGAGGTAAGGGCTCCCACACTATCCCAGCTGTGATTACCACTGGGTAAGCACTGGTTCTACAAAAGTAGAAATATTTTTGTAGCGCCGGAAATGGCGTGAATTTGGGGTGGGAACTACCACAGGCCACCTGCTGTGGCCCAGACTGGCACACAGCAAGCCTTTTGCTGCGCATTAACCCTTTAGTTAAATGGCCCCTATGAAATTCAGGTGCACATGTTATAGAAAAGAGTGTAGAGCTGATCCACGTTTAACTTCTAATTACTGCCCCTTAAGTGCTTGTTTACACTAACTTTTGGCTGTCAGCACCTAATTAGCTAATTAGTTTACAAAATAAGAGGTAGGTGTTAAAATATAGACATACTGTATAGAATTGACCTTATACTATATGGTACATGCAACACTTTCCTGCATGTTTGTAAAAAAAGGCCCTTTTGTTTTCAATGCTGCTAGCTACTTTCAAGAGAACTAAATTCACTAGAATATGTTGTAGAAACTATTACATGTGCTTTGATAAAGTACATTGCATTGTTAAAATGAACGTTTTTCCATAAAATGTTTGAGATTCTTTGCCAGCAGTTTGAGATTTGCATACATTAGAAAATATTAGATAAAGTATACTACAAGCAGGTCTGTGGATCTGATAGCATCCTAAGCAATTTTTCTTAGTAATGTCCGAGGTCTATTATCTACATCCCCAACTGTAAAATATTGAGTGGTATGGTTTCTAGCCTGGATTCACATATCATATTGTGTTCAATATGTAAATTGTTTTCCTAGTATACATTTTACTTTTTAGAAAGCAACAAACTGGAATATATTTCTGAACTGCTGTAGAAAAAAATCGGCATTATAAAAATAATGTATTTATATAGTCATGCCTAAAAAATAACTGACATAATGGCAGATTTTATATTCAAAAACTATGAAATGTAAGTAAGAGACATAAATTCAGGTCATTAGACTTTATTGTAAGAAGTTCAGTCACCAATTTGGAGAAGACAAATACAGTAACTAAATGAATCCTTTGCTAATTTTCATGACAAGCTGCTCTTCTTTCCTCTTTGGAAAATATCTTAAAACTGTTCTATTTCAGAAGTTTTTCAACTTTATACCTATGGGTCATGTGGCACTTACCTTCAGATTCTGTATAGTGATATTTAAGTTGTATGTGAAAACCCGGTCATATTCTGGATTTATGTGCACAACTTAATTAGTAAACAAGTCAATCAGTGCTGATAATTTCCACTTGAGCAATTATTGACACTAATTGGCATTAATTAGAATTCACACGTAGATCTAAGTGTATTCTATAATGTGATGTGCATAAATTCTAAGTCGCATAGTTGAAAAGGAGGTGTGGCCATGGGAATGGAATGGGTGCATCTTGGGCATTTCTAAAATCTATGCACATTGTTATAGGATACACCTGGCCAAGACTTGACAGGCATTTACACCAAGTTTTACTTGGCATAACTGCCCACAACCAAATTTAGTCACATGAATGGATGCTCAGTGTATTCTATAAACTGCACGGAAATTTAGGCATATTTCATTTCTTTTATTCATGCTTATATCCGACAATTATGCAAAAACGAGTTTCGGTTCAATGTGGCTTACATTTAACAGTTATTAGGGATTACGTTGATGCGTTTCAGTTACAAGGTTGTGTGGTACAATGTTATTCCAGAATTATTGATGTGCATAGATTAATCATAGAATTTCTTGAAAAGGTAGGTCTTTAGTTCTTTTCTAAACTGGTGGTACTTTATAGAATACGCCTAGGCATAATTTGTTTTAGCGCCAAATTTTTAGGCATGATATATAGACTCTAGTCCTTAGTGTATACTTATGTCTGTTAGCACACAATAAACTTTAGCAAAAGGGCCCCTAAATGCCTAGCCTGATTTATTAATGAAGATTTTCTTATATTTTCTTGCTTTTTTTGTTAATTATGTTTAACCAATTTCTGTGCAAAGAATGTTTTCTTTTTAAGTTCACTGAAATATGTGCAATTAAACTAATAACATAAAAAGAAGTGGTAGGTTAACTCTTTCTATATATGTTCTATGTGGTCTTATTTTATTTTGTATTGATTTTTTCTTTTATTTTTCAGGTTTTTTTACAACCAAAATTAAACATATAAAGTTATCACACTGTCATGATTTTTACAACCAACACTGGCCATAATCTGTTTACGTCTTTGAACATTTATTTGTTCTTTCTATATCTGCACACTTTTCAAGTAAATGTGAAAAAATTAGCAAGCGATAACTTTTTAGCTAGACTAGTGGAAGGTCATGGGCAACTTTTCAAATCACAGTTTACAGCCTTCTCCAAGGCACAGGCTTCACATTGAGATGTCCTCTCTCGCTGAAAAAACACAAATTCTCTTTGTCTCTTTCTCTCTCTCTCTCTGAGAAAAACCCTTTCAGTGAATCATCCATCTCTCTGGATCTTAGAAACATACATATTTTCTCTTTCTCTCTCCCTGACACTCTTTCTCTCTGTGTGAAATGCATCTCTCTTTGATTCTTCATAAAAAAAACCCCCTCAAGGACAGTCACTTTTTGGCAATTTGGGGGGTCTTTTACAAAGGCGCGGTAGTGTTTTTAGTGTATGCTAATGATTAGTGCACTCTAAACGCTAGAGATGCCAATAGCAACATATGGACAGCTGTAGCATTTACCTCCGGAATCTATATAATGCGCCTAGAGATCAGTGTCGAAATTGGTGTACATTCTATATCAATGTGCATAATTTAACAATCTTAACAAGCTAATGAGCGCTGATCACAGCATTTAACAAGCAATAATGAGCACTAATTGGCACTGATTAGAATTTAGGAACACAACTCGCTAAGCGTATTCTGTAATGATGTGCACCAAACTTCTAACATGTGCAGGTAAAAAAGGGCGTTGTTATGGGTGGGGAAATGGACAGTTCATAGGCATTCCAAAAGTTACATACCTAGTTATAGAATATGGCCTAGTGCCTAAATCTACATGCTAGGATTTACACCACATTTGCGTCGGTGTAAATGGATGTGCGTAGATTTAGGTGCTAAAATATCAACCAAGTGTATTATATAATCGGCGCCTAAATCTAGGCATGGATTATAGCATACGTTTAGTCGGCACTGATTTCAGCGCTGATTTTATAGGTGCCATATATATAGAATCTCCCCCTTGGCACAAGCTTATTTTTAGCGCACACTAATAACACTAGCACATCTTTGTGAAAGGACCCCTCAGTTTTTGCACTCACTGCATGTTAGGAGCAAAAAAACTAGTACATGGTCATTGCAAATGCTGTGCAGTAACTGTTGGGAGACTATCCAGCAACCCCCCCCCCCCCCCTGCAGTTATCAGACAGACAAATTCTCTAAGGCACATTTATTTCAAGCACAATTAGTGCAGTTGCACCTAATGCTACCTCAGGAGGTGATATTAATTGCATGCATCTTAACTGCACATTTGACAGTGCACACTAATTATTAAGCACTAAATACAAAGTGCAGCCTAAACCCAGTCTCTAACCAATGCTTCACCATGGAACTGCTCCATCCTGCACTAAGCTGTTAACATGGGATTTTAACACACTGTTAGTAGCATTTGGTAGCTGTGAACACAGTCCTGTGCTTATGGTTAGCACTTGCTAAAAGCTGCACAATTAAAGGGACTCTTCATGTAGTGTGCTCGAGTTAGACTTGAAAAAATATTGTATGTGTTCACGCCTAACTCTACAAGAAAAAACATTTTTCCCCTATGTTTTATCGTTTATTGGTTTAATATACCGCTTCTATCTGCCAAGCAAGTCAAAGCGGTTTACAATCAAATTTAAATAAAAACAGGAAAGGAACTCCATAAATTTAAAGAAAAGAAAGCACACAAACCCACACCTTCATGGAGGAGAAAACCATTCATCCAGCCACAACTACACATAGATCTCTCAATAAGATACAGTCAAAGATAGAATGCTTTGCCTATCAATGGATCCAGCCAGAAAACGACCTGCTATTTATTTATTTATTTATTATATTTGTATCCCGCACTTTCCCACTAAAAGCAGGCTCAATGCGGCTTACATAGTAATAGGTAACACAGAATTTTGTTATGTAAAGTAGGAAATTAAGTATAACGTAATAGAAGGATGGATGGGTAGTAAATGGATGGGTAGGTAGGTAGAGACAGGTGATAGAGAGAGGAGGGTAAGGTGGGAGATAGATTCTGGGTCAATGTCGTTTTCTCTTCAGTATATGTAAGGTAGATGGGTTCATGAGATTAATCTGGGTCCTTTTGGTCTTTTTAGAAAAGGTACCAAAAGTGGGGTTACAAATAACAGAGATAAAGGGTATGAAAGTCTGGAGTGTCGGAAGAATGGGATTATGCAATTGTTTTCACAACTTTGATGGTTTTCCTGTTGTACGGCTTTAAAACTACAAGTGCCTAAAAGGTACCTAAAGCAAGGTATATGATTTCAGAGGTTAATTATTTTTTCTATTGATACATGTTTCTCATTTTTTAAAGATGTGATTATTCCATACCTGAGGCTGAAATTTGGCAGGATTGTGCAGTTGGTATCCCTTTATCTTGTGGTATAAATAACATCACATAACCTAATTCTGGTGCCTTTTTACTCAGCAAATCACAAATTCTGATCTAATAAATCTTTTAAAAAGTTTATTCCATTTTGCTTGACAGTTTTCCAATATGCTATCCACTACATATTACATTTTCCTTGCAATGCCAGATAACTCAGCTGGTGTTAAATATTTTAGATGGCTCTTATTCCATATAATGATGTTTATCCATCTGTAAATAACAGGAATGCAGATTAGTTGAATGCAACTGATATATTGTAGACTGAAATATTTGAATAAAGCGGTCATCCCTATTTTTGTAATGTTGGGGTCCCAGTTGTATACTGATTGAATGGGGTAATAAAGATGGTGTAATGGGGACTTATGCAGTGGCTTTCCTAGGTCGGCTGCCACCCAGGGTGGATCGGCACTGTGCACCCCCCCCCCCCCCAGGTGCAGCAGCGTCTATTCCCCCAGGGTGCAGCACGACACCCCCCCCCCCCCAACGCAATGACACCCCCGGCGCATCAACACCCCCCCCCCCCCCACCGGGTGCATTCCAGATGCTGGGAGCAGCCGTACAGCTGTCGGCTCCGCTGGCTCCCTCTGCCCCGGAACAGGAAGTAACCTGTTCCGGGGAGAGAGAGCCAGTGGAGCCGACAGCAGTACGGCTGCTCTCTGCACCCCCCCCCCAGCAGCATGCATCCGGGGCGAACCACCCCCACCGCCCCGCCCTTGCTATGCCACTGGGCTTATGTGATGAAAAAGGGGTCAGCTAAAGAAGTCTAAACCTGACATGAACAGAGGGCATTTGGTGCTAGGTAGCATATAGCAGACAAATCTCAACAGCTTGCCTGATAGGCCATATTGGCCTTTAATTGTCACCAAATATTATATTGGGTTAAGGCTGCTCACTTTCAGGACCTTACTTGGACATGTCTGCATATTTTCAGGTTTTCCCTGGAAGACAAAATTAGGAATGCAATACTCTTCAATTAAGTCTTCACGAGGACTGAGCTCAGGAAGCTATAGTGAGTCCTTTCTGGTGCATTAGTCAGGGTGCTGACTTCTTGGTCACTTGGCACATCAGTGTAGGCTGTAAACTTTGGGCCCAATATTCAAAATTATTTAACCGGCCAGGAATGGCTCCTGACTGGTTAAATAGCATTTTAGCGCCTAACCAAGGATATTCAGTGGGAGATAATTGGTTATCTCCTGCTGAATATCCATGGGAAACCACTAATAGGCTATATCATGCCACACAGCCGGTTAGGCACAGATACTCAACGACAAACAAGCTATCTTTAGCGGTTTAAAAAGGTCGCATAAATAGCAGGCCTACCTTTAACTGCTAAGCACTTAACCAATTAGCGCTGAATATCAGTTTAATAGGTTAAGTTGCTGCAGTCAAAAATGAAACCAAGTATTCAATGCCGGCTGTTGGAAACACCCCAATATTGAATATCTGGGCTTCATACTAGCGGTGGACGGCAAAAGCACTGCCTTCCACCAGCTGAATATTGGGGGGGGGGGGGGTGGCTTGTGTTTCAGTTTTTCCAATTGAGGGGTCCTTTTACTAAGCCATGGTAAAAAGTGGCCTGGGGTAGTGTAGGCGCGTGTATTTGGTGCGCGCCGGGCCATCTACAAAAAATCAGGGTTTTCTTTAATGGGACAGGAAAAGGCCCAGTGATAAAAATGAAACCAGCACATGCCCAAACCCGGCCTGAGCCCTTAATGCCACCCATTGATCTAGCGGTAAAGGTTCATGCGCTACTACTACTTTTTAGCATTTCTATAGCGCTACAAGGCGTATGCAGCGCTGCACAAACATAGAAGAAAGACAGTCCCTGCTCAAAATGAAGTCCCGGTGCGCCACATGATGTGGCACACTGCCGGGATTCCATTTTTTCACACTGACCTTCCAGCTTCCCGACAATCCTCCCAGTCACCATCTACAAAAGCAGTGCCACAATGCAACATGATGCACTGTTAGGTTACACCGCCAGGATTCATGGGAATTTACATGGAAAAAAGAGTCCCAATACAAGAATGAAAACGAGAAACTACAGTAAAAAAAAAAAAAAAAAGGATATGAAGGGTGGGAAATGAATGGGAGGGGGATGTCCTAGGTAGGAATTATCCCCCTTAAGTGGGAATTGTCCTGGGGGGAATTGCCCTAGTTGGGAACTGTCCTGGGGGCAATTGGTGGGTGGGAACTGTCTGGTGGTAACCGTCTGGGTGGCTACGCACCAGATACCATGTGAAAGGGGGGTGTTCATGTGGGTGGAGCATGGGTAGGCAATGGACAACTGTACCAGATATGTGCATAACTTACAGAATACATGTGAATGTGGTGCCACAAAGTCACAAACACTCACACCAGCTATTGACATGGTGTAAGTGATTGTGGTGCTGTATTGCTATATTCTATAATGACACTTACCCACATTAGTGCCCTTATAGAATACCACTTAGTGCCATGATTTATAGCCCTGAATTCATGGCACCCTTTACTGAATTGTCCCCATACACTATAGTATTTAATAATCTATGTGGGTAGCTGTGTGCCCCATATGTGATCTGCCCAAACTCTAAGCAAAAGAAAACAGAAGAGCAATCCTCCACAAAGAACTGTACGACTAAGAGGAAAAATACACCAAAGTGCATAATATTCCAGCATTCGTGCATAATATTCCAGCCATGTGAATGCTCACCTGCAAAGTACCCACCACTGAGTACTGGCACATACTTGCAGAATAATATGTTACTATTGGCGTTAATTAGCTCGTTATTCAATTAAAATACATGCACAAACTGGGCACATACTCAAATTTGTGTGTGGACTTTTTAGGTCTTTTTAAAGAATTAGGGGAACAATGACATTGCTGATTAGTGTAGTTAAATCATTTCTATTAGCAATGCACCAGGAGGCCAGTGAAATAACAACAACCCCACCTTTGATCCCCCAACATCCTTTCTACAATCCCTCAAATTCTCAGACCATCCATCCTTTGACCCCCATCTCCGCAAGCTCTTACCTGGGTCACTCCTTCCCTGTCAACAGCCCTGTATCAAGTGTCACCTCTGACCCCTAGTGGTAATCCTGCGATTCTACTTCCAGGGGGCCCAGCTGCCAAGTAAGGAACACACTCCATAAGTGTATCTGTGCCATCTGAAGGGGTGAATTAGCTATAATGGGCTGTTCGTGCTTTTAACCCACCTGTTCTCCACCCATTTCTCATTCCCTAGCATGGCAAGCAGTTACCATGTGATTAGTGTGTGGTATCATGGGAGTTCAGTAACAGTGTGTGCTATTTTACATGGTGACTGCTTACCACACTTTACAAAACAGGTCACTTTTTCCAAAATCTTTTTTCAAATGTTTTGAAGCACTTAAAATCATTACTTTCTGAGTATGAAAGCCTGACCCAGATCAAGGATTTAAATGGATATAGTGCATCTTATCAACTGTGAACAGATAATATTTGGATTTAGCTCCCACCTTTTCAGTAGTAGCTCAAGGTCAGTTACATTCAGGTACAGATGACGCGGGGGTGGGGGTGTCAGGGGCGGGGTTTGTGTTTGGGCGGGTTTTGGGCTGGTTTTTGGGCTGGATTGGGCTAGAAAAAAATTTTCCACCTGGCAACCCTGCAGATAGGCTGCAGAGAATACCTTCTCCTGCTTTAGACTTAATCCCACCCACCCTACCCCTCTACCCACCCACCCCTAGAGTGACATGTCTTATATAACCTCCCTATCAACCCACTCATTACTTTACCTCACCCATTTCTATTCTTCTATCACCTTCTCCCACTACTCCAACCAGAGTTACACCTAATCACACTGACCACCCTTCAACATCTTCTGTCCTTCTGTGACTGTTCTCTTGTGCTTGACTGCTTAAATATTTTAAATTTAAATGCTTTACTTTTTGTCTATTAGATTGTAAGCTCTTTGAGCAGGGACTGTCTTTCTTCTGTGTTTGTACAGCGCTGCGTACACTTTGTAGCGTTCTAGAAATGTTAAATAGTAGTAGTAGTAGTACAGTAGATATTTCCCTGTCCCCAGAGGGCTTATAATCTAAGTTTATACATGAGGCAATAGAGGATTAATTTGCTTGCCCATGATTGCAAGGAGAAGCAGTAGGGTAACTGACTCTGGCTTTGCTGGCTGTCAGCCTTGTGCTCTAACCACAAAATTACTCCTCCACGCCACATATACATGGAATTTAAACTGAAATGAACTAAACAAACACAAGTGAGCAAGCCAGGGACATTACAGTGGTTGGAGCCAGAGAGGAGCTAGGTGTTATGTGGGTTCTGGCAATATTCAGTATTATCACCTGCATAGCATACCTATCTAAGAATGTAGGACTGCTAACTTTGCCTGGTTAGCTATGCAGGTGCCGCACTGAATATTGGCCGGCACCCGCAAAACGTTTGGTACCATCCAGCACATAGTTTGATATTCTTCGCGCCCTCTCAACCCCTTGCAAGGTCCAATTGCCCCTCCCACACTCCAACAAGTAAATACCCCTACCACCACCAAGTAGTCTTCCACCCTTCCACCCCTTGACAAGTAAAGAACCCCCTTCCATCCCTCATAGTCAGAGAGCCCCTCCCCCTGGCCTACTCAAACTCCCTGATGGTCCAGTAGGGTGATGGGGGCAGGAGTGAATTCCACATGATAAAACTGGCCACCGTGACCTCTAGCATTAGT
Source organism: Microcaecilia unicolor (assembly GCF_901765095.1). NCBI lineage: Eukaryota > Metazoa > Chordata > Amphibia > Gymnophiona > Siphonopidae > Microcaecilia > Microcaecilia unicolor. Next base: position 265,298,601 of record NC_044037.1, read on the forward strand.
ACTGCAAGACTACTTTTAGAGGTCATGATGCCCATTTTTATCATGGAGATACTAGAAGCAAGAACGAGTCGGGCTTGCTCCTGCCCCATTGCCCCTCTGAACAAGTACAGAATTCAGTTAGGCCTAAGGATGGGCTATTCTGACTGGGGGGTATTTATTTGTCAGGGGATGAGGGGTAATTTTTTTTTTGTTAGATTTGTACCCTGCGCTTTCCCACTCATGGCAGGCTCAATGTGGCTGGGGGTCAATGGGGGTCAAGTAGGGTAGGAATGGGGGTGTTTATTCATTGAGGGGTGGGGTTTCTTTAGTTGTTTGTGGGGATGGAGGGGGTGTTTACTTCTCATGGGGGGGGGGGAGCATAGACACAGGCCTTATGCAGATCCGGCTGAATATTGGTTGGGACCTGTAAAAATACCGGTGACCTGACACACTTTGGTCAGTTACCAATATTCAGTGCTGGTGCCTGGACATGGCTTTACACTGAATATCAGGGCTTAATTCTTCCCACGGCCATCAACATTTATTTAAAGAACCTGTTGGCTCCACTGACTGAATATTAACCAATATATATTTGATCAGCATAATTAGATTTCTGGGAAATACATTCTGCATTTTAAAATGTGTAATTTACTTTTTTTCCTTCTTGTTTTTTTTTTCACTTGGGTTTAGCTCATGCCTTTTTCATTGGTAGCTCGAAATGAATTATATTCAGAGCCAAGCAACAGAGTAGGGACACTCACATTCCATTGATCAAAGTCCATTGATATCATCCTACCTTCTACATATCTTTTCTAATAGCCATCTGGATATTGAGAACATCACTCTATGCTCCCATAAATCTTGGCATCATATTTCCATTAAAAATGAGAAATATCTATAACAGTGACAGCATGTTCATTGTCAGATATAAAAATGAGAAGAATGACTTTAAACAATTTGAAATTTTCTTTATAATGTTATTATTAATAATGACCCTTTATAAAATTCTAGACACAATATAATATTTTACCTGGACAGAATATCATTTGTAATAAGCAGTAGTAGCATTATCTACTAAAATTATTTGCAATATTACTGATCACATTGGTGGGAAGGATTATCTGTATCATTTTCTTTACTGGAAAAGTAATACAAAACCTGTAATGTGAAGCCGATGTTAGCACTGATCTCTACAATATAATAAATAATAAGCCAAATAAAAATCAAAGGTATTAGGATTGTTATATTTTATTTATTTATTTATTTATCTATGTAGATTTTGCTCGCACCGTTTTCAGTAGTAGCACAGGAACACTGGGTATTTCCCTGTCCCTGGAGTGCTCACACCAAGCTGTGGCAAAAGGGGGCCTGTGGTGGCCTTGGTGTGTGTTTTTGACATGCGCCGATGCCCTCTTTTACCGTAGCGACCACTTCGGGGGGGGGGGAGCTGCCCATTGAGGTGGTGGTAAGGGCTCCTGCACTAACCTGGCGGTAACCGGGCAGCGCACGTCACTGCCCGATTACTGCCGGGTACACCCCGGGTATGACAACGTACTGGGGGTGGGAAATATGCCTGGCGGTATTTCCTTTTAGGTGAGCCTTTGTAAGAGGGGCCCTAACTTTGTACCTGAGGCAATGGAGGGTTAAGCAACTTGCCCAAAATCACAAGGAGTAGCAGTGGGATTTGAATCAGCCACCTCAGGAAGTCAAGGCTGGTGGTGTAACCACTAGGCCACTCTTGCACTCCACTTGTACTTAAATCCTTTGAAAATTAGATGTAATGTCACTAAGAAAATGGAAAATTCTATGTTATACGATTTATATTTCTATCAGACATCACAACAAACCAATACTTGTCTCTTTGATCAGGAATTGAACACACTGGGGTCCTTTACAAAGGTGGCCTAGTATTTTTAGCAAACACTAAAAATAAGCAGACGCTAAACGTAAGTCACCCATATATTTCAATGGGTGTCGCTTGCGTTTAGCGTGCACTAATGATTAGCGTGCCGTAAAACCACTAGTATGCCTTTGTAAAAGGACCCCCATTAACGCTTATTTATCAGAAGCAAAATATTTAGAAACAATTATAACATCTGCCTGCACAGCTGCAAAATCTGTGAAAACTTTTACCCATGGACTTTGAAGCAATTCCAGAGGGAAAATATGTGCTTACTTTTTCTTTGAAAACCATTCTGAGAAGACCCACAGATATGAGCACCTGCTTTTTCTGTATGTCTCCCCTTTGAATCACTGCACATAGGTTTCAACACATAATCTAAGGGGACCTTTTACTAAGCTGCGGTACAAAAAAGTAGCCTTACAGGGGCATTTTCGACCGGGGACGCCCATCTCTAAGGGAGCCCATCTCAGAGGACGGCGCCGCAAAGGGGTGGGGCCGGCCGTATTATCGAACGAGATGGGCATCCATCTTTCGTTTCGATAATACGGTTGGGGGCGACCAAATCACAACATTTAGGTCAACATTAAAGATGGTCGGCCTAAATGCTGAGATTGCCGGATTTAGAGATGGGCGCCCTCGGTTTTCGCCGATAATGGAAACCGAAGGCGCCCATCTCAAAAATGAACAAATTCAAGGCATTTGGTCGTGGGAGGGGCCAGGATTCGTAGTGCACTGGTCTCCCTGACATGCCAGGGCACCCTAGGGGGCACTACAGTGGACTTCGGAAATTGGTCCCAGGTGCATAGCTCCCTTACCTTGGGTGCTGAGCCCCCCAAAACCCACTCCCCACAACTATACACCACTACCATAGCCCTAAGGGGTGAAGGGGGGCACCTACATGTGGGTACAGTAGGTTTCGGGTGGGTTTTGAAGGGCTCCCATTTTCCACCACAAGTGTAACAGGTGGGGAGGGGATGGGCCTCGGTCCTCCTGCCTGAAGTCCACTGCACCCACTAAAACAGCTCCAGGGACCTGTATACTGCTGCCAGGGAGGTGGGTATGACATTTGAGGGTGAAAATACGATGGACCTGAGTATGACATTTGAGGCTGGCAGAGAGGCTGGCAAAAAAAGTTTTTAAAGTTGTTTTTTTGAGGGTGGGAGGGGGTTAGTGACCACTGGGGGAGTCAGGGGAAGTGATCCCCGATTCCCTCCGGTGGTCATCTGGTCAGTTCAGACACTTTTTTGGGACTTGGACCTGAAAAAAAAGGGACCAAATAAAGTGGACCAAATTCTTGTCAGGGATGCCCTTCTTTTTTCCATTATCAGGCGAAGCCGGCCATCTCAAAGCACGCCCCCATCTTGCCTTCACTACCCTACCAAAACGCCCCCTTGAAGTTTGGCTGGCTCTGCAACGGAAAGCAGTTGGCACCGGCCAAAATCAGCTTTCGATTATACCGATTTAGCCGGCTTTAGGAGATCGTCGGCCATCTCCCGATTTGGGTCGGAAGATGGCTGGTGATCTCCTTCGAAAATAAGCTGGTTAGTGTGCCCTTATATGGGTCTTTCCTGTGTGCCTAACCCAATTTTACTGTAGGTGTAAAAATGGCTTTTTCTCATTTTTTTGTATTAATGGCCATGCACTAACGTTGCCATTATCACATGACCATTTTTGGCAAATTACTGCATGTGCACTTACTGCTGCCCATTTTTTAAGTGCTATCTGTGCGCTAACCAGGTGCACAGTAATGTAGCTGCGTTAATTGGTTAGCACAGAATTACTCACTCTCTGCCCTCTGGCATACTTCCTTAAAAAAAAAATAGAAGGATTTGACTGAAAATAATAGGAAACAGCAAAAGGAATGGTAAGTCAAATGAAAGCTGCTGATAAGGAAGGCAGAGAGATACTTTGAAAAGAAGATTGTGTTGGAGGCAAAAACATACAGTAAAAACCTTTTAGGTATATTAGAAGCAAGAAGCCAGTAAAAAAAATCAGTTGGGTTGCTAGATGACCGAGGAGTAAAAAGGGCACTCAGGAAAGACAAGGCCATAGTGGAGAGATTAAATAATTTGCTTCAGCTTTCACCGAGGAAGGTGTGGGGGAGATACCAGTACCAGAAATGGTATTCAGTGCTGATACAAACAAAACTCTGTAAACCTGGAAAATGTAATGGATCGATTTGACAAATTGAAGAGTAGCAAATCACCTAGACTGGATGGTATATATCCCAGAGTATTAATAGAATTGAAAAATAAACTTGCAGAGCTATTGCTAGTAATATGTAAATTATCTTTAAAATCAAGCATGGTATTGGAAGATTTGAGGGTGACCAAGTGAGAGGATGGAGCAGAGAGCAATCTCTGACAGAGTCGATGGTATAATAGAGTTTAGGAGACAGCACGGTGGAAGACAGCAGCTCCAGTCTGACTCAGAGACTCCCTCAGGCCCTAAACCTGAAGCCATGGAGATTAGCCCCGAACCAACAGAAGTAGCCTTAGCAGTGCTTTTTTTCTAGTGAAAAAGGCGCCAGTACTCAAATGCCAGGCCATCATTCAGGGGTGGAGTGATCACTGAGGGACCCACCCCAGAATAGCCAGGCCCCCTGCAACCAGTCACAGAATCTATGACAAGGCAGAATTGGTGTATAGACCCTGAGCTCTTTCATTAAAACTTGAGGTTCATGGGTCAATTTTAGCAGACAATAGAAAAGGTGCCGGTACTCAGTACAAGTACCCCCTCCAAAAAAGTCCTGAGCCTTAGTGGAATAAATGGAATTTGAGTACTTTGGATAGCTAGGTGAGATCCCAAATGGTTTTGTGGCTGTTTGTACAAGATTTATTTCTTTGGAAGGTCAGTGGAAGAACCTGGCTAGTACATTAAAGCTGAGAGTGGGACCTTCTTCTTGCCTCTCCTAACCTGGGGAAAAGAAGATGCAATGAGAAAAATAATTATTTGGCATTGAAGTGATCTTATTTTAATTCTCCCTGCAGCCAACGTCTTTTGTAGGAATGTCAGCTGTAAGGAAGCTCTATAGCCTGATTAACTGACAGAGGAGGAAAACCCTACACAAATCCAAACAATCTGGGCGGTGGAGTCAAGATGGCAATTTGAATCTGAGCATCACCGTGCTCGCTAGCTGAATTTCCTCATTTTGTGCCAAAGAGAAGGGGGAACGTGCTGACTTGCCCCATTGTTTCTTCTCCAGTGGCAGCAGAGCGTCAAATCGATTCTTACATTCAGAAACTTCTCTTGACAAATGTGGGATTCACTCCTCCTGCTGCCGCTGAAATTGGAGATTCGGGGTAGCTTAGGGATGAGGTTTTTCTCAGTCTATGTGGTCACAGTCTCCAGGATAGACAGAGTTCCTTGCAGGGGAGCTTGATGCTAATTGCTGCAGTGGAGGTGACCATGGATGGAGTAGCACCAAGCCAGATTGCTCTCACCGGTATGGGAACTCCAAATGGAGCACCGAAGAAGAAACCTCAAGTGCCTAGTCTACAAGTACATAGCACAGAACAGTAAAGATGACTAGAAGCAACAAATGGGGTAAAACTGGATTTATTGGATGCTTTCAAAATGGCTCAACATGGACCATCTTTCGGCTTGTAAGGCCTGCCTCAGAAGTCTGTATACATATCACAGCATACCAATCAACTCCTTGATAGACTGTAGGTCCAAAACCTACATTTAATTCAGACAATCTCAAAACACATTATCCGAAGCAAGCTTGGAGGAGAACGCTAAGCAACCACAAGTGAATGTCAAAGAAATCTCGACCACATACAGCGTTGTTGCTGTGTAGAGATTGGTTCTTCTTTTGCCTGTGACTGTTGTTCTTTTAGTCTACAAGTGCAACAGCTTGATGCTTCAAATGCAGCCAACTCAGTGACTAGAAGTGAAGTCTTGGAGGCAAAGATAGGATCTTCGTTGATGATGCCATTAACATCTGGTGGAAAGCCCAAAGTATTTCTTTAAGGTATTTGGTACTGCAATATACTCAATAGGAACAAGTTAAGGTATTTGGGCAATGCTAGTGAAAATGGATGCTACAATTTCAAAATGTTCATTAAAATTTGAGCTCCCTGGTAAATACTGTTTCTGATTTGGCACACAGGGAGGAGGCCCTAGAAAGAAGATCATCTTTTAAGGCCAGAAACCTTAGAAAAGATATGAAGGTAGTTAAATCTGCTATTAATACTGTGGCTGAAGAAAGCATTGCAATTCACATGAAATTGGAACAATTTGAAGATCATTCCAGATGTTTGAACTTGGGACTTCTGAACTTTTCTTGGGTTCTGGGCCAGACTTGGAAAAAATACCTTGTAGAAATATTGAATCTATCAGATTCTAATTTGGCACCTTTTATTGAAGTGTATTTCCTACTCTAAGAAAAAAACCCCTAGAATTTTGTGGGAATTAAGTATTAAATGTGTAAGCTATTCAAGAGACATCTAGTGAAGAGGGCTGGGACAGACTAACAGTATTAGTAAGTTGCATGTTTGAACAGGACCATAACTTGATTGTGCACCTTTTCTTTAAAAAATCTACATGTTTTTTTATCTGGGACGGAGAATTTGGATATATCTTGATGTTTCCTGTACAATACAGTACTAATGAATTCTTTTCTATGAGACAAGAAGTGTGGTCTCTTGGGGCTAAATTTTTTCTTAGATGTCCTTGCAAATATTGTATATTTTACACTGGGGTTAAATACATTTTCTATGTTCCAGAACACTAAAGACCTTTTCTTGATTTAAAAAAAAGTGTCAGTTCCGCAGGCTGATCCGAGACCTTGTTAAAGACTGGAAATTAATAGGAAGAATATAACATTAAGCTTTGCCTTGACTTTACTTCTCTTTAAAAATTACACTCCAGTCTTTTTTCCTCTGCTCCGCCCCCTTAGATTTGAGGTCTAATATGATTGGGGGGGGGGGGGGGGTATTGAGTGTTTTTGTTATTCCTGTATGATGTTAATTTTTTTTTTGGTTTTTGTTATTCCTGTATGATGTTAATTTTCTTTGTTTTACTTTTTTTTTCAAGTCTTTTTCTTCTGTATCAGAATTTCTACTTTTATACAATTTAAAATGTCAATAAATACAAAAGTAAAAAAAAAGAGAGAGAGAACTGCATAATTAGACTGAGGGAAGATTTTTCTGAATAAACAGTGGGACTAAAGGTATTCTCAGCCTCATGGCATTTCTTTTGCTGTAATTGTTGGATTGCCATTGCTGGAACTCATGAGGATAAGTTTATGCTAAGGCTAGAGAGATTTAAAAGGTGAATGTCACTAGCTAGTATGCAGAAGAATATTTTGGGACTTTATCTATAGTGTGCACAGTATGGTCTCCAGTGAGTTTTAAAACCAGAGACAGTGCTAAATCACTCTACTAGAGAAAAGACTGAGAGACAGTTTATGGACTTAATTGTTTTGTTTACAACCAGCAGGAGGATGAGAGAATGTTTAAACCTCTTGAATTTCTTTTCATTATCCTTACTCATGTACTAAAGAGCTTAAAGTGTAACTATTAATAAAAGAAATATGTGTTTGACTGAAGAATATCAAGACAAACTGACAGCTTAGTCTGAGCCAGATGCTTATAAGGGAAATTACTACTGAAACCAGAGGGAGCCACTAGGAGCTGGAGGAATTTTTCACCACAGATGCTCAACACATGCAAATTTCACCCCTAAAGGTTGGCAGTACATGCTAGTAACTCCCCTTCTTACTTGGGTAAGTCAGTGTTGACTTTTAAATTACTTCTGAAAATTACAGTCATTCCCCTGGATTCTATATAGTGCTACTACAGTTGCGCATGCAAATCCAGTCGTTTTCTGGATTTCTGCGCACAACTTAATTACTTAACAAGCCAAGCAGCACTGACACTAATTGACATTAATTAAAATTTGCATGCACAACTGTCTAAGCATATTGTATAACATGCTGTGCATAAATTCTATTGCATAATTGAAAAGGGGCATGGCCATGGTGTGGCATGGGCGTGTTTCTAAAATCTCTGCGCATTGTTATAGAATACACTTGTTTTGTGCTTAATTTAAGCGACGGCATTTACACCAAGTTTTACTTGACATAATTGCCCATAACTAAATTTAGTCACATGGATGGGCGCTTGCTGTATTCTATAAACCAAATGGAATATTAGGTACATTCTATAAAATTTAGATGTACTTTATAGAATACGTCTAGGTGTATTTTTCTATACTGAATTTTCAGGCACCACATACAGAATCTAGCCCGTTATCTTTTATGGTAAATAATGCCATCTCCATAAGCATTACCTTATAATTTCTATCTCTCTCTCTCTCTCTCTCTCTAAATATATATATATATATATATATATATATATATATATATATATATATATATTTGGAATTTTCTTTAGATCTACAAAATTAAGATCAGAGTTGTCTAGTTCTACTTTTACTTATTCACCATTATCTATCCCTCCTTCCACTCCTAAACATACCAGATAATTCAATTTATTTGTCTTATTCCTTAGTTTGACTTTCTTTTCTGCTTTAAAAAGTAAAATGAATACTTTCAACCATGTCTCCAAACATTGAAATATCATCAAAGGAATAGTCAAGTCCTAATCATGAACCTGTCATGACTGTTAGGCCCTAGCTTTGTTTCCTGCAGGGACAGAACTTAAAGGCAATTAACCCCTCATACTAAGAATCAAACTAGTTTTTCAAAAGCCTCACAAAAAAAAAAAGACGCAAGGACAACCATATTTGTCAAGCCTGGTACATTTACTATCTGAAAACATTGTTGAGATTCTGTCAACCAATTCAAACAAAATCAGCAGGATTATGTTTTAATTTTTGACCCTCTAAAATTGGGCATGACAGAGTACAGGTGATTTTCAGGAAATATTTCATCTTCTTTAATACCTGTGAAAGTTATGTTAATATAACCTGGGTCTCGCTTCCCAGCCATTAGCTCAGTTCCACGTCCAACCCAGGTCACAGCAAAAATTCTATTTCAGCAATCTTTAGCTCACTCCATGCTTCTCACCCAGTAAATCCCTCCTGTTCAAGCTTAGGTGGGGGTAAAGGTCTGGAATAGAGATCCGGGGTATTGGAGAATTCAAGTTGGGCTTTTCAGTAGTACGTTATCAGTCTGGGGAGCAAGCTTCCTTGCTCTCACACAAAAGACCACTCTGCATGCTAAGGATTATTTTTTATGCAAAATCAACTTTACTGGAACTTCTGCAATGGGCAGACAAATACTTGACATTTTCAGGAAGTCTGACAGATTTTGGTGACTTCAAACTCCAGCCACATCCAAGAAATCAGTTATCCCTTCAGGAGGAATCCCTGACAAATTCTCCCACCAACTTATATTTGCACCTGCAGCTTAAATCACTTGTATTTACATTTTCACAGCTTCTCCTGTCCATTTCCCATCCCTCTGGGCCATGCCATTAATAATCCAATGTTGCTCCTCCACCACTTTGATTGCAATCCACTTCCTTCAGGCACGGACCCTTGAGGTTGTCCTCCTTCTAGCTATGCACTTCTCAGAGCTGCACCTTGACCTTGAACAGGCTTCTCTTGTCCTGACTCCTGGACTGGGTTCCCCTTACCCAACCAGAGCTCCTTACGCCTTCCTTTATTCAGCCTTGGTTTATTCTGCCTTTCCAGGACCCCACTCTCCTCTAAGGGTCCCACTGGGAGTATAAGTAAGCAAAGACCCTGTGCATAGCACATCACTTACATTTATTACCTTCCTAGTATTTCCCTCTCATGTCATTCAGCAACTCAGAACAGTTTCTTTCTGCAACTTATTCTTTAATTACATCCCCTCAGCCTCCATATCCCCTCCCTCTAGAAACTCTGGAGTGTTCCATACACCAAATTTTAGTAATCCCCATTATAATTGGGGATTACATTAAGTTAAGTTAACAGGTGTTACAAAGAAATAGTGTGGCCTAGTGGTTAGGGTGGTGGACTTTGGTCCTGAGGAACTGAGTTCAATTCCCACTTCAGGCCCAGGCAGCTCCTTGTGACTATGGACAAGTCACGTAACCTTCCATTGCCCCATGTAAGCTGCATTGAGCCTGCCATGAGTGGGAAAACACGGAGTACAAATGTACCAAAAAAAAAAACAAATCCCTGTGGAATTCCCTTCCCCTTGATCTTCACTCAGAATAATCTTTTATTAGATTTAAATCTTTAAAACACACAGTTTCAAACCAATGTACCCATTCATTCAATCCAATACCTGCCCCTGATTTGCATTGCTTACACACATCCTTCTCTACTTCATTACTGCATCACTAGTGGTCTTGTCTCTTATGTACTTCTTTCCCTCCTTTTGCATCTTATATAAGTTTACTATATTAACATTTCAATTTTAGTTTAGCAAATATTAATAAAATACTTATTTACCCCATCCCCTATATTTAATTACTTGGAATATAATCTAGGCCTCCTGTTGTATTTTCACTTTACCCCCGTCCCCATATTCTTTTTTCTTAACTCATTGTAAACCACTTAGATATTTTTAATATTATTTGCGGTATAACAAACAAAGATGAACTATGAACTATAAGTTGGTCATGAATGTATCAAAAAAATGAAGAGCTCTGGTTGAGTCAGTCTCTGTCTCTGCCTGAACCCCAACAGCTAAAGAATTGTAATGAATCATCACTGCTGGCTACAAAACGTCAAAAGCCTAGGACTTCAGATTCACTCATAATTAACCTTTAAAGATTAGGCGAAAAATATAGCACTATCACTTTCACTTTTTTCAAACTTTGGCTGCTGAGGAGTAATCTAACAGAGCATCAGGTTGAGGACCAGAGAAAGCAGAGTTTAGATCTCACTGATATACCTTGTGACCCTGGACAAGTTACTTTGGGCTTCTTTTACAAAGCCGCACTAGCGATTCTTGCACGGTAAATGAGAGAAAGCCCATTCAATTCCAATGGGCCTCTTCTCATTTGCCGCACGGGAATACCTAGTGAGGCTTTGTAAAAGTAGCTCTTAGTTTTCCACTGCCTCAGGTACAAACTTAGGGGCACTTTTACTAAAGCACTTTTTTTTAGAGCATTTTCTCTATTTTGATTTTCAGTCTACTCGGTAATGTTTACATTAGTGCGTAGTACCTGAACAGAATTAATGTGGGAGCACGTACTACCTCCTATTTTGGAGGTGCTAAGCACTGCTGCGTTAACTCTGTTAATCAGCTAGTGCATGGTAATTTGAACATGCTAGCTGGTTAACGCTCCCATGCCCATTCTCTGCCCATGAAACGCCCCTTCCAAAAATATTTTTAAAAGAATAGTTAACACGCAGTCAGCACCTGGAAAAGGAGAAAATATCACAAAACATTTTAATGTGTTTTGCGGTAGCCCATTTTCCCATGCTAAGGGCTAGATTCTATATATGGTGCCAAAATAATCAACACCAAAAAAGTGCTATTGAATAAGCCTTGCTTAAAGTTAGGCACAGTTTATAGAATAGCACTGTGATGCTGCCGTCAAAGGTGTACACAGAATATCCAGTGACCATCCACTGTCTACCTGAGGGTATAGGCTGAGTTTCTAGCAATCGTCTGTCCACCATCAATAATCCAATATTAATGCTCAGCTAAAAAAAATCTATCCATGTCAAAAGACTTCTCATCTCCCAGAAGGGAAAAATCAGTCTCTAATCTCTTAGGTTCCCCCTGCTGCCAAGTTCTGATCAGAGCCCTACTCTTTACTCAGAGTGAGTCTAAGATAATCAAAACTCCACCCATCTCTCAGCTCAGTGCAGTCTGGTGGGCACCAACAGTCCCACCCTTTCCTGGTGTCAGATAGCATTTCACCCTCATCAAGGACAATGCTCCATTAAAGTGGTTAGATCTAATGAAAAATCATAATGCCAGGCTAAAAAGATAGCAGCTGGCCCTCCAGGCTTATGATTTCTCACTGACGTATCAGACTGACAAATATCACATTAATGCAGACTACTGGGCTCATTTTCAAAAGAGGACGTCCATCTTTTGACATAAATCGGAAGATGGACGTCCTTCTCTCAGGGATATCCAAATCGGTATAATCGAAACCCAATTTTGGATTTCTGCAACTGCAGTCTGTCGCAAGGACAGCCAAAGTTCAAGGGGGCGTGTTGGAGGTGTAGCGAAGGCGGGACTTGGGCGTGCCTAACACTTGGACGTCCTTGACCCATAATCAAGAAAAACAAGGATGTCCCTGAAGAACACTTGGACGTTTTCACCCAGACATGTTTTTATTACAAATAATGCACAAAAAGGTGCCCAAAATGACCAGATGACCACTGAAGGGAATCAGGGATGACCTCCCGTTACTCTCCCAGTGGTCACTAACCCCCTTCCACCCTCAAAAACATATTTAAAAATATGTCATGCCAGCTTCTATGTAAGGCTCAGATGTCATACTCAGGTCCAAGACAGCGCATGAGGTTCCCAGGAACAGTTTTAGTGGGTACTGCAGTGCACTTCAGACAGGCGAACCCAGGCCCATACCCCCACCTGTTACATTTGTGGAGGAAACAGTGAGCTCTCCAAAACCTAACACAAACCCACTGTACCCACATCTAGATGTCCCCCTTCACCCGTAAGGGCTATGGTAGTGGTGTACAGTTGTGGTTAGTGGAGTTTGGGGGTGTTTTGGGGGGCTCAGCATACAAGGTAAGGGAGCTAAGTACCTGGGAGCAATTTATGATGTCCACTGCCCTCTAGAGTCCCCGATTGGTGTCCAAGCATGTCAGGAGAACCAGTGCACTACAAATGTTGGCTCCTCCCACAACTAAATGGCGTGCATTTGGCTGTTTTTGACATGGACATCTTTGGTTTTGAAAATTGCCAAAAGTCAGAAGAATCCATGTCTAGGGAGATCCAAATTTAAGGATTTGGACGTCTCCGATGAAATGAAAGATGGATGTCCACCTTTTTTTTTTTTTTAATTACAGGTTTCCCCACCCCTGGATTTTGCAAGGACAGCCAAATCACAACTTGGGTGTCCCTTTCAAAAATGCCTCTCCCCCTGTCCAGAAAGAATGGATGAGTCAGCACTACTAGGCCAGAGAGAAAAACAACTTGGGTATAGTCCCCACTAATACAGTTAGGGTGAACACCTGGATCCCTGCTTGGGCGGTTGTAGCTAGACAGAGATGGCTACATGGGAGGTGGAAGGGAATGACTAACCTCTCCAGAAGTTGTGGATAATTCCCTGAGCGTTGAGAGTGATAGTGCACTCAGACATTGAACTGTATCCTGATTAGGCTACGATTTACATAAGCAGACCAAGAGGAGTGAAACAGGACCCTGTTATCCTGGGGGGGGGGGGGGGGGGCAGGGTAGGAGTATTGGTGCACACTGGACTGCACCAAACCCAGAGGTGGGTGGAACCTTGAGGGTCCAGGACTCACCCTGAGTAAATAGTGGGTCTCTGATCAAGTCTTGAAAGCAGGAGACCCAAGGAGCTTAGAGACTGAGTTCTTTTTGGGAGGTTAGAGGTCTTTTGGTGTGGCTGGACTGGATACTTGGCCTACATCTTTGGAGAAGTGGCAACATCACAAGCACTTCTATCTAGGAAGTATATCTAACTTTAATCATGGCTATTTGTGTCACCTGAAACATGGAGCAAATGTATGAACTTAAATTAGGCATATCCCTGTTATTTTTGAATGATGTAGTATTAACTTTAAGAATGCTCCTGTTACACCCATAGACCTCCCATTTCCATGTTCTCTTTTTCAGATCATATGTACCTTTTAGTTGCAGATCTTGTGCTTAAATGTACACATGTAAATGCTAATTAAATAAATTGTGCACACAGTTTTTAGTGACTTTTATAGAATTAGGGGGTAAACGCATTAAAGGTCTAACACTGATTAGTAGAAGAGCCCCTATGACTGTAAGCTCTCTGGGGACAGGAAAATACCTAGAATAGTTTAATGTAATTCACATTGAACTACTACTGAAAAAGCATATGCTAAATCAAAAAAATTTTGACGCTGATGATTTTTACCAAGTCTTGAACTAAATTGTAATGAACTATGGTAATGTGTTACTTTTGGAGCTGCTTTACAAGTTCAGAATGCTGTTGCTCAGTTGTTGAATTGAAATACAGTTGTCATCTCCACCACATCCACTGGGTGGCTGTTTCTGGCTTATACCACCCTTTCCATAAAGAAATATTTCTTTAAATTACTCCCGAGTCTCCTTTCAATTGAAAAAGCCTCCCTCCTGCACATTTATACCTTGGAGTTCTTAAAAATGTCTCTATTATATCTCCACATTCCAATTTTTCTCCAAGGTATACATATTTAGATATTTTAATTCTCTTCCTATGATTTACAATGATCAATAAAATATTGAGTTGATGCCCCCACTCTTGAAGGCTCCTTGTACTTTTGTGGTTTTCTGGTCTGTATTGATAGACAACGATCTGCATGGGACATTTCCGCTGAGACCTTGTACAGAGTATCCTTGTGTCCTTTCCTCTGCACAGATAGATCCTTGGACTGGGAAAGCAAGTGCTCTTGCGCTGAAATTCCTATACCAATATATTCAATTTTGGCATACTGTGGGGCCCCTTTTACTAAAGGACACTAGAATCTAGGCTTAATGTATTCTACTGCATGATTTTACTGTGTGCTAAACCCTGATTTAACACGGCACCTTTTGGGGGCATTCCCACTAGTTTTTATTGTGTGTTGCGAATTAATGTTACCACATGGTACCGGAAGAGAGCTAATGCAAGACTACTTGCTACCTTCTATTTGGGAGTTGCTAAGTGCTCTCACATTAACTATGTATTAGCTAGTTAGGGGTAAATTCTATAATGGCACCTAAAAATAAATCGGCACCGGAAAAAAAAAACCTGCTTAATCGGTATTCTATAAGCTGTGCCTAAAGTTCAGTGCGGTTTATAGAATACACACTTAAGTGGGAAGTCGCAAGTTTATTTAGGCATGGCCATTTGCACTACAGGAGCGCTGAAAAATGGACCTGCACACATCCAATACACGTACCTACACCAGCGCTAGCCATTTTTCGGCGCGTTAAGTAAAAGAGCCCTTTAATTTTCTGCAAGTACCATGCACTAATGAAACAATTAGCACAGGTACTGCAAACGGAATAAAATTTAGAAATCCCTAAATACTGTCACCTTGAATCTGGGCTTAGCACGTGGGAAAGTTGTGCTTTAAAACGTGCTAAGCCCAGATTCTAACTGCCTTTAGTGAAAGGGCCCCTTTGTTATCTAAACTAACCTTCCTCTGTGTTTTCCCCTTTTTGATGGTTTTTGGCTCTGTGTACAAGTTTGTACCATACCACAAGATGGCACTTTCTCCTTATTAAAGTTATTTATTTGTGCCATGATAAAGAATTACAGCACGGTTTTATATTCCGAGCAACAGATTTTATTCTGCATTATGTCATCCATTCTCATCTTCGAAACATTAGAAAAGCAGGACAGCCCCTCTAACTAGGCTACTACATAATGTGCAATGATGTATATCAAATGCAGTCAGACAATGAAATATAAAAAAGGGTTTAGAAATAGAATATTACAAAAGCAGAGACGTCAACTGAAATCACACTTTCAGAGTTTCCAAAGGTATCAAGAAAGAGTTTCACTTCTACTGAATGCTTCTGTTCCTTTAATGGCTAACACGATCCACCCAGAGTCCTTCATTATATTGTTATTGTTAAGAGGCAGCTTGACTCTCTAATCCACTCAAAGTGGTTTAATTAATCCCAATTCTTCTTTTTAATGAAAAGGAAGCAAGAAAATATTCTCGACTGTTGCATGACAGCAAGGCATTTCTTCTAAGCAAATAAGGAGAAATTTGTATACTGTGCTTCCTTTCATTTTCTTTGCTTTCGTCACAATTCAAGGACTAGCTTTAAGGTCTTTAAAAACCAGAAGGTAACACTACACAAATCGTTGATGTAAATAATGAAAAATCTGGCACTAATATAGTGCATAATGATTCAATACTATATTTTGTCACAGCAAGTAAACGTCTGATGGATAGACTTGTGGTTTCAGTGAGATTGTCATCATGCTTTTTATTGATGTTTAGTGAAGTTTGATGAATTTCATAAAAAGTTCTGCTCTGCTTTCTCACACAGGACACTAACAGGCATTTTCAGATCTCCTGGAAGCCATATAAAGCTAACGATCCTTCATTCCATGTTTCTAACAAGTCCTGGCAACATTCCAAGCGTCTGATATTCCTGTTGTGCCTCAGTGTACCACACTGAAAAAGTCCAAGATATAATATTCCAAAGTGGAAACAATGAAACCAAACCAAGGCAAAGGTAAAAAAATAAAAACACAAATAAATTAAAATAAAATACCCATCCCCCACACAAAATAAATATATAAACAAACAAACAAAAAAAACACAACAAAACTGTTAAGGCAGTTGATGTCTACTTTTGGATTTATTTTTCAATGTTACATGTCGATGTCTCCATCATATGCTAAGGACAGAGGTTTCTGTTGAGGTGTGCTTTGATGCGATTTTGGCTTTTTGCTGAAAGACAATAAAATATCGTAATTAAATAAAGAGAAGTGTGCTGAGATACAAAACTAACTGCAAATAAATCTTTCCTGCACAATAAATAATTAGATAAAATAGAAAGCATTATCTATATTCGACATGATAAATTTGGCTTTTGTTCAGTGTTGCAGGCTGGTGCAGAAAAACACAAGTTAGAGCAGCTGACCACATGCCTTCTATCATAAAGGTTCCATAAAAAAAACTACCACTGCCATGCAGTAATCAATGAGAATGCAAACAAATCATGGCAGTAATCTACAGCTCATCCCAGTGAGTGAGTGAGTGGTGATTGGCTCATACACCAGCAGAATCAAAGGGGTCTTTTTACCAAACTGCAGTAAAAAGGTGCAGACTGAGGCCCCCTTTTACCGCAGCGGGTAAAAGGCTGAATTTTTTAAAAAAGAAATGGCTGTGCAGCAAGTAAACCACTTGCCGCATGGAAATTTCGGGGGCGGGGGGACTTACCGCTCCTGTGCTAACCCAACAATAACCAGGTAGTGCAAGGCACTGCCTGATTACCGCTGGGTAAACACTGGCGCTACAAAATATTTTGTAGCACCGGAAGTGGCGTGTGCTGGGGGTGGGAACTACGGTATATCTGGTTGAAAAAAATCCAGCCTTAGTTACTAATAAGCTATCAAGTTAACTTTATTTCAGTATATTTATTGGTGTAGTCTTAGATGAACAGTTACTAAGTTGTGATAAAGGGGTGAAGGGTCATGGATTTGATATACTGACTTTCTGGGCTACAACCAAAGCAGTTTACATTTATAATAAGATATCACATTTCAACACAGCTCGATTTACTGTGAGAGTCACTAACCAGCAGTGCCTCAGTAAAACAACCCATGTTATAAATATAAATTTGCACTGGTGAAGCTCAGAACATCACATGATAGTGGGGCCCAAGTCAAGTCTGCTGTCTTTTACAGGGGACAGTGTAAGGTAAATGTTTCACTCCCCGACACCCATAATCACATTATTCCACCTTCCTGATATATTCCCCAACTGTCTGACATCACAGACAGGCCAAGCCCCTCATCTTTCAGTCCTTATTCCCCCTCCTTCCCCAAGCACCTACTGGGGTTCTCCTGGAGTCTAGTGGATAAGGTGGAGTGATCCTCAGTTTCTCCTGCCCTGTCGGCTCCTGGTTTCAAAATGGCACCAGTTGACCCCAATAGTATTCTTGTGGCACTACCATTAGGTTTCTGATTGGCATATAATCTTGCTACACTGCTATATATACATATTTGTCTTGGCTTTAGAATGCTCACTGACAGTACAATAAAGGCAATGAGTCATCAGTCATCAATATCTGAGAAAAATATAATTGTAAGGACATGCAGGCACACAAGCACACTACTTACCAAACTAGATATGATGTAAAAATTATGAAAACAATGAGAAGAAAGCCGACAACTGATACACCATATACCCAAACTTTAATTCTGCCATCTGTACAAAGAGAAATAGCAGGGGATTACTCATATATCTGACTAGAACATAACATAAGTAAATAAGAATAGCTGTACTGGGGCAGACCGATAGTCCATCTAACCCAGTATCCTGCTTCTAGCAGGAGCCAATCCAGGTCTCAAGTACCTGGCAGAATCCCAAATAGTAGCAAGATTCCATGCTACCAATCCCAGGGCAAGCAGTTTTCCTCATTTCTCCCAATAGCAGACTATGGACTTTTCCTTCAGGAACTTATCCAAAACTTTTTTATACCCAGATACGTTATCAACTGTCACCACATCCTCTGGTGATGAGTTCCAGATCTTAACTATTCTTGTAGTGAAAAAAATAGTCATCATCTCTCCAACCATCTTGAGAAGAAGCAAGAGATGGTAGGAGAGATGGCAACTATTTTAAGAGGACAGTCCTTGAAGAAGCCTCAGGCGAAACATGATTCATGTCAGCTAAGAGTCCCCTTACCAACTTGGATTATGAAGTTTTGGACCAGAATAAGTTAAGTGAAAGTATCTTACTTTTTAAAGATAATGAATAAGAAACACAGTACTTAAGTGCATAAGTAATGCCATACTAGAAAAAGACCAAAGGTCCATTGAGCCCAGCATCCTGTCCCCGAAAGCGACCAATCCAGGTCAAGGGCACCTGGCAAGCTACCCAAACGTACAAACATTTTATACAAGTTATTCCTGAAACTGTGGAATTTTCCCAAGTCCATTTAGTTATGGTCTATTTTTTTTAATTTGTTACATTTGTACCCCACGCTTTCCCGCTCATGGCAGGCTCAATGTGGCTTACATGGGGCAATGGAGGGTTAAGTGACTTGCCCAGAGTCACAAGGAGCTGCCTGTGCCTGAAGTGGGAATAGAACTCAGTTCCTCAGGACCAAAGTCCACCACCCTAACCACTAGGCCACTCCTCCACTATGGACTTGTCCTTTAGGAAACCGTCCAATGCCTTTTTAAACTCTGCCAAGCTAACCGCCTTCACTACGTTCTCAGGCAACAAATTCCAGAGTTTAATTACGCGTTGGGTGAAGAAAACATTTCTCCTATTTGTTTTAAATTTACTACACTGTAGTTTCATCGCATGCCCCCTAGTCCTAGTATTTTTGGAAAGCGTGAACAGACACTTCACATCCACCTGTTCCACTCCACTTATTATTTTATATACCTCTATCAAGCTTTTAGAATTTTTTTTTCAATAAACAATAGACCAGTGATGATGTGGTATGAAAAGCTTAGACAGCAATGATACTGTGAACTGTTGGAGTGGTATTGCTAGATCTGGTTAAATATAGAGTGAATTTAAACCAAGAATTATTTGGTAAAATATAATCATACGAGTCTGATAACAAAGACTGCATTTTATGACAAGGACATTCATATGTTGCCACACGGACATCAATGTCCCTTGTTTTGCCCCATTCATAATTTATGGGCCATTTTACAAAGGCATGCTGAAAAATGGCCTGTGGTAGTGTAGATGCGAAAATGGACATGCAGCAAAATGAAAATTGGCATGCATCCATTTTGGGTCTGAGACTTTACTGCCAGCCATTGACCTAGTGGTAAAGTCTCATATGGTAACCAGGCGGTAATGACCTGTACATCTCAAATACCACTTGGAAGGGCATTTTCAAAAGGCATGTCCAAGTTTAGATTTGGACGTCCTTGCAAAACGGCCCCGATCCAGGGGCGGGGAAACCCATATTTTCGAAACAAGATGGACGTCCATCTTTTGTTTCGAAAATACTGTCAGGGACATCCAAATCCTTAAATTTGGTCATCCCCCTGACATGTCAGGACACCAACCGGGCACCCTAGGGGGCACTGCTTTGGACTTCATAAATTGCTCCCAGGAATATAGCTCCCTTACCTTGTGTGCTGAAACCCCAAAACCCACTGCCCCCAACTGTACACCACTACCATAGCCCTTATGGGTGAAGGGGGCACCTAGATGTGGGTACCGTGGGTTTCTAGTGGGTTTTGGAGGGATCGCTGTTTCCTCCACAAACGTAACAGGTAGGAGGGGATGGGGCTGGGTCCGCCTGTCAGAAGTGCACTGCAGTACCCACTAAAACTGCTCCTGGGACCTTCATGCGCTGTCATAGACCTGAGTATGACATCTGAGGCTGGAATAGAGGCTGGCATGACATATTTTTAAAGATGTTTTTTGAGGGTGGGAGGGGGTTAGTGACCACTGGGGGAGTAACTGGAGGTCATTCCCAATTCCCTCCAGTGGTCATCTGGTCATTTCAGGCACCTTTTTGTGCCTTAGTCATCAGAAAAACACGATCAGGTAAAAACAACCAAGTGTTCGTCAAGGACATCCTTGTTTTTTTCGATTATGGGTGAAGGACGTCCAAGTATTAGGCACGCCCAAGTCCTGCCTTCACTACGCTTCCGACATGCCCCCTTGAACTTTGGCCGTTCTTGCGACGGAGTGCAGTTGAAGATGTCCTAAATCAAGCTTCGATTATACCGATTTGGACGTCCCTGGGAGAAGGACGTCCATCTTCCAATTTATGTCGAAAGATGGACGGCCTTCTCTTTCGAAAATGAGCCCATTGGTGCGCATCCAATATGCGCATCCGAAAATAAAAATTATTTTTTGGACGCACGTATTGGACGTGTGCCAAAAATGAAATTATCGCAAGATTACATGATAGCCGGGCGGTAATTCCATTCTGGCGCACATTGAACACACGTAGACGCTTACGCGACTTAGTAAAAGGGTCCCTTAGACATTTCAATTTCTAAAATGGATGTTCATGCTAAATGTCACCAGCTCATGGACTTCCATTTCTCATGAATTTCAGAGCAGGCTTTATGTCAGTAGATCCTGTTCTAAAATACATGGATATTGATATATGATGCACTGACTTGGACATCCATTTTCTGAGTCGAATATCTTTCCTGAAATGCCGTTCTGTGTTACTAGAGCACTCCAGGCATCCACCACCCTCTCCATGAAAATGTAGTTTCTCATATTGCTTTTAATTTTTCCTGCTTGCAACTTAATTTCGTGTCCTGAGGAACAGGATCTTTGTAAAGGCAATTTGAGCAATCATGCTAATTTTTTTCAATAGAAATATTTTAAAATATCTAATAGACAATATATTACAATATTTAGCCTTTATATCAAGAGAGTCATTTTTAAGAACCATATTTGTAAACAATTTAGTTGGCAAGTAGAACACATAATTTAATCAATTTTCATACTACTGATTTATAAAGTCCTTGATTTTCTGTCACTAAGAGGTCCTTTAATAAAGACACGGTAAAAGTGGCCTGCACTACTTTTAGAAGGTGATTTTCCCCCGCGCTCAGGCCACCTTTTAGTGTGTCTGCCAAAAATGTAAATTTCTATTTATGGCAATAATGACCAGGTGCTAAGTCCAAAATTAACACCTGGCCATTTATCAAGTGAGCCCTTACTGCCTCCTATTTATTTGGTGGTAAGGGGCTCACATGCTAATCCCACAGTAATCAGGCAGTGCATGGCAATGTGGCTGCACTGCCTGATTCCTAACGGGAATGCCCCCCACCGTAGAAAACAGGAAATTATTTGCTACCACAGGAAACGGCATATGTCAACTTTGAAATTACCGCCAGGCTCCTGCACAATCCAGTGGTAGCCCTACCTCACCTTTCTAAAAGGGCCCCTAAGTATACTTTTTCTGTCCTATTATACTGTGTTTTGTCAGGCTCAAGAAAATTTACCAGGATCAAAAGGCTGAATGGACCATCCTTTGAAAATGTCAGGTAGTTTCGAGTTTATATGTCTGTTCTTCCCAGAAAACGTTTTCACATCAGCTTTCTTGTCTTCTAGGCCTGGTATTTTTATACAGTAATCAAGGAAACCATTTGATCTCATTACTTCTGCATAGCCCTTTTCACAGCCGCAGACTCCATCCTGAAAATCAAAAATATATGGCAAAAGATAAATGAAAAGATGACAGAGAGAAAACAAGTGGCGTACCGAGGGTGGGGCAGTGGGGGCGGTCCACCACGGGTACACGCTGCAGAGGGGTGCAGGAAGCAGCCACGTGGCTATTGGCTCCACCGGTTCTCTGCTTCCTCTGTTGCTTCCTATTTTGGGGCAGGGAACCAGGGGAGCCAACATAAGCGGCTGAGGGAGCAGGAAACCAGCGGAGCCGACAGCCGCACGGCTGCTACCTGCCCCCTCCCCCCAGAAGGTAACAGCAATGCATCCGGATGGGTTGGAACTAATGTGCTGGGGGGGGGTGGGAGATGATGCACCAGGGGGTTCCAGGGGGGTACTGCACCGGGGGGGGGGGGGGTGCAGCGTGATCTGCCCGGGACGGCAGCTGACCAAGGAGCACCACTGGAGAAAAACAAGAAAATGAAGGATACTATTGAAAGGTTTTAAAACATTGGATGACTGAATAGAGGGCAACTTGCTATTATGGAAAATTATATAGGGGTTCTAATTTTAGGTGTACATTTTCCAGCTACTTGAAGGTTCTTTGAGAGCAGAAGAAACTCATATTTATAAGTGTTTTCATGGTTGCTATTATGGAAAATTATATAGGGCTTCTAATTTTAGGTGTACATTTTCTAGCTACTTGAAGGTTCTTTAAGTGCAGAAGAAACTCATATATAAGTGTTTTCATGCTGCAGGTCAATTTGTGGTAGCTACTTTGTGCAACTGAAGTGTCACCAGCATGGAGACGGAATATGCACCAACAGCAGGTTGGAGAATACTAGGAGAGATCATGGGTTTTGTTTTGTTTTTGCATCAATGTGTAACATAAGAACATAAGCATTATCATACTGGGACCAAGTCCATCAAGCCCAGCATCCTGTTTCCAACAGTGGCCACTCCAGATTCAAGTTTTTGTAATTGTGAGCCCTCCAGGAACAGAAAAATACCTACTGTACCTGAACATACACCACTTCAATGGCCTTCAAGCTTGCAAGTGTTATATATTTAGGTACAGTGGATATTTTTCTGTTTCTGGAAGGCTCACAATTAAAAAAAAAAAGAGCAGAAGTAGGATTTAAACCTGGGTCCCTTGATTTATAGTCCACTGCACTAACCACTAGGCTACCCCTCAGACCTGCTGCTTGTTCTGTTAAGAATGCCCATAATATGTGGTGTACCTCCTTTCAGTTTCATTTTCAGGGGGATGGGAGGGAGAGAGCAGCCACTGGGCATTAAGGAGATATCACGCCTTAATCCCCCCAGTGGACAACTGATCAATCAGAGCGTCTTTCTGTAACCTGGACATTCCTAGAACAGGCCCTCCCTAATTCCACCCAAAACACGTCTGGAACACACCTTGCTATTTGAACCAGTGGCGTAGCTATGTGGGCCTGGGGGGCCTGGGCCCCTCAGATTTGGCCCTGGATCCCTCCCCCGGCATCGCCAACCCTCCTCCATCGCTGTCGAGTACCTGTGCTGGCGGGGGGGGGGGGGTCCCCAATCCCCGCCAGCCGAAGTTCTGTGTCTTCAGCCCGTCTCTGGGCCAGCGCGTTGCTGCAGCCTGCAACAGCTGATCTGATTCTGCAAGGGGGAAGCCGATTCTCTTTGCGTGGTATGAATCGTCCTGATGTCGGACGTCAGGACGATTCATACTACGCCAAGAGAATCGGCTTCCCGCTTGCAGAATCAGATCAGCTGCTGCAGCAGTCTGCAGCAACGCGCCGACCCAGAGATGGGCTGAAGAGTCTTCAGTGAAGACACAGAACTTCTGCTGGCGGGGATTGGGGACCCCCACCAGCACAGGTCCTCGAAGGCGATGGCGACGGGGGAGGGTTGGCGACGCCGAGGGAGGGGTCAAAGACGGTGTCGGGGGGGGGTCAAAAATGGTGGCGCGGTGGGGGGGGGGGAATGTGCCCCCTCACCTTAGGCTCTGGCCCCCCCCTCCCGCCGAAATCTGGCTAGGCCCCTAATTTGAACATACTGCAGTGTTCGTTTAGAAAAGTGTAGAATTAGGACAGATGACCCATAGTTGTGTGGAGGATTGCAAAAACCCAGAACCTAGGTGAGTTCTGTGGTACTGCAACAAGAAGGGAAAGCTGACAGACTAGATGGTCTCTGCAGTTTTTAATCTGCATTCATATTTTATATTTCTAAATACATGTTTTCACTGCTTTACAAGGTTAATATTAAATTTAAGTGATAATGCTTCTCTGCAGAGCAACTTCCATGATTAAAGAAAAAAAAAAGGCTGTATCAGAGTGGGACAAATGTGCCAAACACATTTACAAAGGACCAGAGATTGGTCAGAGACCTCGGACACGAAATCTGCTGATGCTTAATATTTCAAATTAAGCTTTGGAAAACAAAGCTCTGTCATTCAATTATAGTTGAAAGCTGTTTCCTTGGCACGGATTCCTAAATTTGTCTCAGAAAGCATATCTGTTCATACACGACACAGAAGAGTTGGGAAAACAGATTTAGTAATCAGCTGCTCTTGAAAATCAAGTATAATGTAGAATTGGATGACACAAGGGAAGGAGAAATCTCAATATTTTCAGGCATACAGAGGGCAATTATATAACTGGGCACCTCCAATTAGGCACTTGGAGGACATGTTATATGGATCCTATTCTATAACAGAATCTTGGCAGCTAGATTCCATTACTGAATACTAGCATAACTGGCTATCAATGCACCAACAAATAAAGAACAAACGCCATATGTATCGCTGGTGTTTGTGTGCCTAATGTAAGTGAGAGACCTACCTATATCCTGCCCAAGCTCCACACTGTGCACCTCCCCCCTTGCAAATAACATGCATGTAAGCTGAGTGGATATTTGCAGAATAACACTTAAGCACTGTACTAGTCTTTGCACACAAGTACACAAATAGACCATTTATTATTTATTTATTTTTATATTACATTTGTACCCCACGCTTTCCCACTCATGGCAGGCTCAATGCAGCAGGCAATGGAGGATTAAGTGACTTGCCCAGAGTCACAAGGAGCTGCCTGTGCCGGGAATTGAACTCAGTTCCTCAGGACCAAAGTCCACCACCCTAACCACTAGGCCACTCCTCCTCTCAAATAGACCATTTATGCAGATAGGGGTAAGTTTGCACGGGTCACCTAAAGTTAGGCACCTAATGTATGTGTGCTAAGCCTGAATTCTATAATGGCGATTAGAATACTAGCATAAATCTGCATTTATCTGGCTGATATTTAGCGCTATTTAAATGGTCAGGTTATCTCCAAAATATTTGAGGTTAGAGCATACCCTGGGATTCTATATATGGCGACTTAATTCCCGCATGGAAATCGAATGCATGGAACTTAATTGGTTAACTAGCTAATCAGCGCTGTTAATTGGATGTTAACAAGCAATTAGCACTAACTGGCATTAAGATTTATAGGCACTGCTCGCTAAGCGTATTCTGTAATGTGGTACACCTAAATTCTAAGTTGTGGAGTTGAAAAGAGGTAAGGCCATGGGTGGGGCATGGGCACTTCTAAAATTTATGTGCATTGTTATTGAATATACCTGCCTAATTTAGGCATTGGGATTTACACCAAGTAAAACAAGGCGTAAATGGCTGCGACTATATTTGTTCATGTGGAGAGGTTCTCAGCATTATTCCATATACCATGCAGAAATTTAAGCCTAATCTATAAAATGTAGGCATTTTACAGAATGCACCTGGGTGTATTTTTTTTCCACGCAGAATTTTCAGGCGCCTTATATAGAATCTAGCCCATAGTGGCTAACCAGCTATATCTCACAATATAGCCAACTACCTGTGAATATTCAAGCGCTGGTTGGCTAGCTTTAGCTGAAAAATCAGATCGCCTAAATAGTAGTCCTATCTTTGGCCACCATCTCCTGGATTCTATATAGCACACCTAGAGATCCGCACCAAAATCGGCATGAATTCTATAACAACACACATAACTTAATTGGCTTAACAAGCTAATGAGCATTGACAACCACACTTAACAAGCAATAATGAGTACTAATTGGCCTAATGAAAATTTAGGCACATAACTCGCTAAGCGTATTCTGTAACAAAGTGCACTGAACTTCTAATGTCCACAGGCAAAAAAGGGTGTGATTATGGGTGGGAAAATGGGCATTTCATGGGCATTCAAAAATTTACGTGCATAGTTAAAGAATATGGCCCAAGTTTGAGTTGGCCAAAATCCCCCGGATATTCAAAACAAGTCACTTGAAATGGCCCAGCATTGTATATCCAGAGTCGGCACTGATCGCGGAACTTAGCTGGCCTGCCTCCCACAGTCTGAATATTGAGCCCTTCTGTGTTTAACTTTAGGTGCAACCACTTATGCCGTGGCAAAGGCTTGTATATATGCTCATGCCTAACTTCTGTCAATTACATAAGTAACTGACAGTATAACTTTAGCGTGTAAGTTCTGGGCATGCCGCTGACCTGGACACGCCTCTCTCATGTCCACAACCTCTAGCAGTTATGCACCAAAGGATATATGAGCCAAGGTTATAGAATTATGACTAAGTACAGTTACATGTGTAACTGCAAATTACACCAATTAACATCAATTAACTCCAATCATAACTGATTATTGCCAGCTAGCGCCAATTAGCACCTAGTTTATCAATTAAGTTACACATGTAAGTGCAAAAATGTATGTACAAGATTAAAGAATGAGGGGGATAATGGGGGTAGAAATGTGAGTTGCCTTTTGCTGGGAACTAATAGATGAATGACAGCAATAAGGAAGAGAAAATGTAGCCCAAAGAACAAAAATGGTGTTATTATACTGTAATTTAATGGTGACCTTGGGAAAGGAGCTTTAGTAGAAAAGAAATCCATTGTAAGAAGTAATTTGGTATGCAATCTCAGTAACTGCCTGTGGAAGAACTGATGTCTCTACAATTAGCAAACTGGGCAGAAACTAATTACAAGTGAAGCATTTGGAAGAATGCAGACATCTATAGTTAAATCAATATTTAAATGAAATATCTACAAAATATAAACACTTTGCAAGTTTAAAACATCGGACATAAACTAATGATTTTCTCACTGGTGCAAACGTTTTATAGATTCACCTGTAGGTATTAGAATAACATCTTACTGATGCATTGAGAATCTATTTTTAGATTATTGCATAAACTTATTTTGTTAATAGAGGACAGACAAAGAGTAACAGTTTGGATATTTAGCCAGGTTTTTATCTATTAATCTATTATCTGTTAATCAAAAGCAAGAGTACTGTCCAAGTTTAACAGGGAACACCTCAGTCTTATGAAAAGAAGAGAAAACAAATGGCCTGCAGCTAGAGCAGGGGTTCTCAATCCAGTCCTCGGGACACGCTTAGCAAGTCGGGTTTTCAGGACACACACAATGAATACGCATGAGATAAATCTGCATACAATGGAGGTAGGACATGCAAAGTGTTTATCCTGAAAATCTGACTGGCTAGGTGTGTCTCAAGGACTGGGTTGAGCACCCCGAGCTAGAGGGATACATTGCACCAATCACCATATTTATTACGAACCATATGGCAATTTGTGAGGCATAGGAATTGATCTGTTCGGAAACATGTAATAAAGCTTTTTCTGCAGACTGAGGTCCCCTTTTACCAAGCTGCGGCAAAAGGAGACCTGTGTTGGCATCGGCCTGTGTTTTACGTGTGTGCCGAGGCCCCCTTTTACCACAGCTGGTAAAAGGGCCGGTCTCGCTTTCCTTCAGGAAATGGCCGAGCGGCAAGTAACGCACTTGCCACATGGCCATTTTGGGGGGGGGGGGGCTTTACTGCCATCCGCCACCAATTTGCGTAGCGCCAGAAATGATGGCACGATAGGAGTGGGAAGTACTGCTGGGCTGCTGCCACTTAGTAAAACAAGCCCTGAATGATTATGGTCCAATATTGACGCAGAGCAAATAGTATGCATAAGAGGAAAAGACAGGAATCATGGAATACAAGTGACTGAATTCCAAAAGGAATTAAAAACAGATTTGTTGCCGATTTCAAGGAAAATACAAGGGGTGGCTGTCATTAACAAATTAAAAAATGTTCTGCCTGATATTCAAAGTGATTAAACTGAGCAGGAGGGGCTTCTGCCCAGTTAAATTGCTTCTGACCACCTAAGTGGTGAAATTTAGCAGCACTTAACCAGACAGTGACCTGAATATCCCCACAGACCATTCCTGCACTGTCCCGTTAGTACAGAGGCAGTCCATGGGCAGAGCCTGGGAGGAGTTGGGACCTAATTGGTTAAAGGCCGTATTCAGACTGCCAAATAATTAGGTAAGCGATATTCGCTATTGCCTGGTTAAGGTCTGGTTTACAGCACCAACTTTCCTGCTGTCCTCCTCCTACCCACCCCAGACATGTGTAAGGATGAGCCTAGCCCTCCCATCCACTGCCCACTCCCCATCCCCACCCTTGTAATGCCATGAGATTACTGTTAGAGGCTGCAGCAGCCATTTTGCACTAGCTCAGGGTTGGAGGTTCAAGGTTTCCTTTTTTGATATACTACTTATAAGACAAACCAACCAGGTGGTTTACAATAAAATCATAAAAACAAAGAGAGAAAGGACATACAATAAAAACAGGAAAGGAAGAACGACAACACTTTGTCAACGGTCCCACAGATTACAGCCCCTTCTGTCCTGCAACCCTCAACAGAAGCCGAGAGGGGCAAAACAGATTTAAAGTTCAAACAATAAATGCTTTCTTAAATAGGTATGTTTTTAACCTTAATTTAAAACTTGAAAGGGATGGCTCCAATCAAATATTCAAAAGAAGCCCATTTCATAATGTGGGCCCTACAACATTAAACATGGATTTACGATATGCATCCTGAAAAATCTGATGAAAAGAAGGAATAGCTTAAAAAATTCTGATTCGATGAACGAAGAGCTTGGGTACTATCATAAGGAGTCAGATACACTGAAAGAAATGAAGATAAGCCTGTATGGAAAACTGTACATACTAAAAGCAAAATTTTATACTGTAATCTAACCTGTACAGGGAGTCAATGTTCAGACTGTAACAACAGTGTGACATAATTAAATTTTCTTCCACCCGTAAGCAATTTAATCACAGTATTCTGTACAAGTTGTAGCCATCTAACCTTACTACTAGCCATGCCTAAAGTAAGGCATTACAATAATCTAAGTGTGTCAAAACAAAAGAATGCAGTAATACAGGTAATGTTGACTTAATGGATAGGACCGAGTGGGCATTGCTCTTGCCTATAAGGCCTCACTGGACCACCAGGCATTTAGAGGCTTGGGGGCCTATGGGGGTAGGGGGAGGAACAGGGGGATTGGGGTCGTGGAGGAGGGCAGGATTAGGAAGAGCATGGGGCATTAATCTTCATCCCTTATGTGAATCCTGGTCAATATTCAGCCACTTCCTTATTTTATATATTTATTTGGATTTTGCTCACACCATTTTCAGTAGTAGCTCAAGGTGAGTTTCATTCAGGTACACTGGGTATTATCCTAAATTAGCCCAGATATTCAATGCCAGTGCTCGGACATGGCCCAGAATTGAACACCTATGGCTAATTCTGCCTGCAGCTGTCAGAGTTTTAAAAACTGCTGACCACCACGGGCGTTAACATCAGCCATTTTGTGTTTTTTTTGTTTGCTGTTTCAAAAGAGTGCACACTTTGATGACATTGCTCCCATAACAACAAAACCGCAAAAATGACCCAAATAAAAGAAAAACTGCTACGAATCACATGGGAAGGAATAAGAAATGAAAATTTTCCAGCTGCCCATTCCATAGATAATACAGGAATCTATCATGAAAATGAGACAGTTGACTATCTGAGCATAAAGCATTAGTGATGAATTGTTATGTGTTCATGTGCAACAGGTCCCTGCCAAATCAACCTTTTTTATTTTGAGAATATTGTAATTTCATATCGCATTTGTGATGCATACAGTTTATCTGGATTTCACTAAAACCTTTCATATGGTACTGCGTGAAAGCATAGTTTTGAAATTAGGAATGATAAGATGGTGGTAGGATAGGGGAGGGCAGACTTATACGGGGTCTGTGCCAGAGCCGGTGATGGGAGGCGGGACTTGTGGTTGGGAGGCGGGAAATACTGCTGGACAGACTTATACGGTCTGTGCCCTGAAAAAGACAGGTACAAATCAAGGTAAGGTATACACATATGAGTTTATCGTGGGCAGACTAGATGGACCGTGCAGGTCTTTTTCTGCCGTCATCTACTATGTTACTATGTTTAAGGACAATATTTGCAAGTGGGTTCAAACTGGCTGACGGATGCAGGGGGTCACAATTAATGGCACATATTTCATTAATAAACTGATAAATGAGGTACCACAGGAGTTTGTGCCGAGACAACTATGATTTAGTATTTTTAAATTAAAGATCTATAGAAAAGAATATACTGCAATATTGCCACTTTTGCTGATAATACCACAAATTGTAATTTTGTAAGTATACAGCAGGACTCACTGATTTTAAGAAGCATATAGATACTTTTGGCCAGTGGCGTTCCTAGGGGGGGGTGCGGTCCGCACCGGGTGCACGCCACTGGGGGGGTGCCGCATGCGCTTGTCCTTCGTTCGTTCCATGCTCCCTCTGCCCCGGAACAGGTTACTTCCTGTTCCGGGGCAGAGGGAGCATGGAACGAATGAAGGACAGGCGCGCGTGACACCCCCCCCAGCGGCGTGCACCCAGGGGGGGGTTCTTTTGCGGGAGGGGTCACGCTGCATCCAAGGGGGGCACTGCACCCGGGGGGCGGGGTGCATCGGCGATCCGCCCCAGGTGTCAGCCCCCCTAGGAACGCCACTGCTTTTGGCAAATGGGTGGCTGACGGGCAGGTTAGTAATATGTAGTTACTCAAGAAACATTTTGCAGGTTAGTTGGCATTTTGTATGCAATTTAGCTATGCATACAAATGAACTGGCTGATTTTAATGCCTTGCAAAATCTTGCAGAAAAGTTTTCATGCATTGCCACAGCAAGGTGCTATGCATATTCACACCTATTGCAACATGCTGGCATCTAGTTATAGAGGCAGGTAGAGTGTGTTTTTGTGGGGGAGGAGGGGAGGAAGAAGCCTAAGGCCAAGTGGTGCTCTCTGATGGGGCCCTGACAGCATGGGGGGGGGGGGGGGGGGGCCTAGGCATTCCAAATCTCCGCATGTATATTTCATCATTTGTGAGACTGGATTTTGGGATTGACTAAATTCACGGGTGTTGACATGGAGCGTGCATTCTTTTTTCCCTTTCCATCTTAATTATCTGGTCCATGTTTGTTTTAGCTGCTTTGGCCTTTATGGAAGGAGTTGATCCCTTTGTGGAATCAGACATCCACTAGTAGTCTTTTGCTCCCTTTGAGAGGACAATGTGGAGTTTTTACCAAGCATGGAAAATGCAGCGTTCCAAAGGTGGGTGACTCGGGGCATGTCGTATAGTGGATGTCTTTGCCTATTTTCAACTTTCACATTATATATTAACTTTACCCAGTGCAAGTCTGAGCTTACAATTTGGATCATCGCTGTGGGAGTTCCTGGAGGGTGATGTTGTAGGCCAGTAGCTATCTCCTGGTTTTAAAAGGCACTGCTGAAGTGATCCCTAGCCCCGGATCTCTGGGGAATAGCAGATTGGTGGGTACGAGATTTTGGGCATCCACTTTGGGTTACATCTATCTTGAATGAGATCAGGGCAATACCCCAGCTGGTCTATAGTGCGCAGTTTCTCTTTTAGGTACCTCTATTTCACTTCAAATTACAACAAAAGTTCATGACTCAGGATTCGCTATGGAAGCTCATGTTAATACAATCCTAAGCAACATTTTTTACAAGCTATGTCTACTTAGGCAAGCCAGAACCCAATTCCTCCTATGTTTATTTATTTATTTGCAGCATTTGTATCCCACATTTTCCCACCTATTTGCAAGCTCAATGTGGCTTACATTATGCCGTAATGGCGATCGCCATTCCGGAATGAGAGATACAGAGTTCAATTTACTTATCCGTTAACCCCATTAATATTGCGTTTACTACAAACTGTATATTCTTCTTGCGACTTAGGAAGGCCAGTGAGGAGCATGCCGAGCAACCGCACATAACATGGCGGCTGCTGCATGGCAGCTCCCCGGCCTGAGCGACCCCTTCCCTTCTGGCTTCCCCTTGATGGTCTGGGTGATGTAGCAGGATGCCCTGGCCACCATTGGTCGGGAAGCCGGAAGGGGGCAGGGCCTTGGGAGGTCCCCATGCACCGCATAAGAGCTGCCGACGAGATGGGGGAGGTTTCTTTGTCGGCAGCGAGTGGTGCAGGAGTACTTTGTAATTCTTTATATTGTTACTAAGTAAGCCGCATTGAGCCTGCCATGTGTGGGAAACCGCGGGGTACAAATGTAATAAATAAATAAATAAATAAGGAACACTTTACACTCTAAGGGGCATTACTAAGCTGTGGTAAGCACTAACATGTGCTTCCCACAGCAAAAAATGGCTTACCACAGGGCACGCTGAGGTAATTTTTGGATGTGCACGCGCTATTCACGTGCTAAAAAATTCATCATCTTTTGGGTTAACATGACTATTTTCCTGATTATGTCAGGCTATCATAAAATTATCCCATGGTATTTAACAAGTGATGTTTTAATGATTTTTTTAAAACAATTTGTATGCCTATTATGAAAGTGTAACCCTTGTTAAGTCCTTTTCACACTTGCAGTTCTTGCAGATGGGTGAAGGTGAAGGTACTAAGGATTTTAGCGCTAGGGCACATCTGGGGCAGAGAGTGGGCATGTTCTACACTAATCGGTTAGCGCAGCTACATTGCCACACATGTAACTGATTAGCACATACTTAGCGCATGAGCCCTTACCGCCTACATATTGGGTGGCAGTAGGGGCTTATGCGGTATTGGTCACGCGCTAATGGGACTATTAGTGCCATTAATACGATACAAATTTTAAAATTTGTATTGTTATACACTTTGACCAAATGGCCTATGAATTCTAGAATTAAATTTAATTAATGCCACCTGACAACTCCTGATACATTAGTATAAGGAATACAAATACTACTACTACTACTACTTAACATTTCTAAAGCGCTACTAGGGTTACGCAGCGCTGTACAATTTAACATAAAAGGACAGGCCCTGCTCAAAGAGCTTACAATCTAAAAGGGCTGGGTTTGGACAGGGCAAGGGTGAGTAAGAAATTACACAGACAGTGCGATATTTGGCCGTAGCAGGCCTAATCTAAACAGATTGGGCTATATTCTATAATATACTTCATTCAATTTCAATATTCACCCTTGATTCTATGATAAATTCATCAACAGAATTCAGTCCAACAGAATTCAGTCAGCTTCTCTGAAGAGCTGAGTTGCTTTCATCTTGTTCATAAAATTTTAAATTTCTTATCAGAAGTCATATATTAAAGGGCAATATCAAATCACCTGAAAATGTATGAACAACCTCTCCAGCACAATCAAGAATTATTTCCATGCACTAAGTTGATGCAGACACTAGTAAATTCCATATTATAAAGTGTAGTTTATCACTTTTTACTTCCACATAATAATCTTTCTCTAGGTTTTTCCATTATCTTTTTAGAGATCCCTGATTACAGTATATAGGGACCTATTTACTAATCCATCTTAGCTGTTTAATGTGGCTTTTAATGAATTTTAAGTGATTAATATGGGTTTCTAAGTCAGTTAACTCACTGCAAAAAAAAAAAAAGCAGGTTAAGTACTGTTTATTTAAAAGAGTTACGACTCTCCTATTCAATGCATTGCAAATTCCTAACAGAATTTTATGTAAGGAACTCAAGAAGGGACAGGGACTAGGCCTTTCAATTAATGCAGGTATCATTAGGGAGGTGCTGGAGAAAAAGCGATGACAGAATTAAAAAAGGCAAGGGGTGAACACAGAGGATATCTAGAAAATTAATGGCATAAAAAACAAAACTTAAATAGCTGCATATGGAGGCCAAGATGGCTTTGGAGTAAGATGCTAGCTTGAAGTGCTCCCATAAGGGGAAGTTGCACTAATGCAAACAATCTAGCTGGATAATGTGGGAATACCCACTCTTTGCTCATGAAACCCCCGTTTAAAATATTTTTTTTTTAGAAAATAGTTAACACATTTATTTTGTGCAAACAGGCATAATACCACAAAATACTGTAATGCATTCTGCAGTAGCCAGTTTTTCTTGTGCTAAGAGTGCATTAGGGCATAATTTCCTTTAGTAAATGGGTCCCGAAATGTGTATTGTGTTGGAATTGTAAGTAGCATACGATGCCAGAATGTGTACTGCTATTTAATATTTTAACTGTTGTAATTGTTTATTGCCTATGTCCAGTTTATACTTGCTGTACTCTGCCTTGGGTGAATTTCTTTAAAAAAGCAGTAAATATATACTAATAATTAACATTGTCCCAGTTTTCCTTCCCAATTATGTTTAGCTCCAGATGTCCTAACAGTTCTATGGATCTGTAATTTCACAAATCACTTTCTCATGCAATCAGCCAAAAGTACTTCTTAAACTATGAAATCATTAGTGGAGTACAACATTTGAAAGGGAAAAAATCCTTAGTTCACCTCCACCCATCTGCAAGAACTGCAAGTGTGAAAAGGACTTAACAAGGGTTACACTTTCATAATAGGCATAAAAATTGTTTTAAAAAAATCATTAAAACATCACTTGTTAAATACCATGGGATAATTTTATGATAGCCTGACATAATCAGGAAAATAGTCATGTTAAACCAAATGATGATGAATACAATTTAGAAGTAAGCAAATGCCTGAGAGAGAGAGAGAGAGAGAGAGAGAGAGAGAGAGAGGGGGGGGGGGGGGGGGTAGTTGGGGGGGAAATACAGCACAGCAGAAACAGTCAACTTTGTAACTGAAATTAGTGGGAACAGCAGAAAAGCTAAGAACGCTCATTGCAGGTATCTGACCATTATAAAATTAAAGTGAAACACCTTGGGGCATGATAGTATGGGTATTCCCAACTAAGTTGTGCTTAGTCATTCTCAACAGAGCTACACTGACCTTCATTCTTCCAGATCAATATTCCTTGCTCTTATCAATATACAACTTTTTGCATGAGAACTAGGCCCCACAGCAGTGTCAAAACCTAGGAGAAAGTTACAATTTGACCCATGCTTATAAGCTGTCCTCTATTGTAATTGTACGCCTCTTTAAACTACATAAAAGTGTTCAGTCTTGATAGATAAATTGTTAAGACGTGATAAGAGTCTGAATTGCTTAGTTATTCCATCCAGTATCTTCTGTTGCAGTTGCTTAGGTCATGAAACATGATCAGAAAATTGGGAGTGTGTATCAGCAATACCTTTCTATGCTCCTGGCATTCATTTCACTGGCATTCTGAGGTTAAATATTTCTATTTAACCTTAGAAAGGTAAGCCCATCTCCTTAAACAGGTTTATGCTGCTGGATTCTTTGTATACTGCCTGTAATAGTTTTGAGTACATCCATACTTTATAAATGGAATTATACCATTCTGTTGATTAATGGGGTGGGGGAGTTTTAGTTTACCATGGGAGTCACTAACCTGTAGTAATTCAATACTACAGGTTAGTAACTCCTGGGTTAAGGGGGTCTTTTACTAAATATTAGCTCGAGTTATCTGCAGCAGGGCCCATTTTATTCCTATGGGCCCAATGTAGATAACTCAAGCTAATCTTTAGTAAAAGACCCCCTAAATTAATAGCTTTGCTCAATATTGCAGCCTATGTTATTCAGCTCCCTGGGAGCATGGTGCCACTTACATATGGCCTGAGACTCCTAGGAAGCCTTCTTAAAAGGGCTAGTGCAGTTAAAAATATGAACACCATCTGCTCTTCCCCCTTCACCAAAAGAACTTCACCAAGAGAGCCTCCTGAAGATCCCCTCTTTCCTTTAGGCCTCTCCAGGCTACCTATATGAATCCCTGGTGGTCTAGGCGGGATAGGAGTAGGAGTCAGGGATGCAGCTACCATTGAGACAGCCCAGCAAAAAGCCCAGGGCTGCTCATGGGTTGGGGTTGCCTCCTGCTGCATTGAAGCAACATATTCCCAAATATATGCATCTGGGTCCCTGATCTCTGCGCCTGCTGTCCAGTATCTCTTTATCTTTTCTTCCCCCTCCTTCAGTCCAGCATTTCTCCCTGTGCCACCCCGAGTCCTCCAAACTTACAGTGGGTCACCAGCAGTGAAATGCTGAAGACAGGCCTCCTCTGGGTGGCCCTGGAGCCTTCTCTATGCTGCATGCTACCTCCTCTAATGCAACTTTCTGTGAGTGGGATATTGCAGATGGGAAATTTTCTGGTTGGAGAAGGCTTATTTTCAGCACTTCTACTGTTGGCAACCCACCATAACCTTTGGAGAACTGTAGGGAGAAGGGAGAAATGCCAAACCCATGGTGAAGAGGAGAAATGAGAAATTCCAGACTTATGGCAGAGAAGGCAGGCAGTTGAGAGATGTCAGATACACAGTAGTGGAGGGGAGGATAAATGCCAGACCTATGCTGGTGAGAAGAAAGAGATTCGACCAGAGGGGCCTGGGGGGAGGAGAGTGAGAAAAATGCTGGACCAGGCGAAGAGTGGGGTAGTGGAGGAAAGAGAAAGAGATTGGAGTGGGGGTGGGAAGAAAGAGAGATGCTGGACTAATGGAGCAAAGGAGGAAGAGAGAAATGCCAGATTGTAGGGGGGGCATAGGGGCAGCAGGGAACAAAGAAAGAGGGAGAGATGCTGCCCCCAGAGTAGGGGACTACTACTACTACTACTATTTAGCATTTCTATAGCGCTACAAGGCATACGCAGCGCTGCACAAACATAGAAGAAAGACAGTCCCTGCTCAAAGAGCTTACAATCTAATAGACAAAAAATAAATAAAGTAAGTAAATCAAATCAATTAATGTGAACGGGAAGGAAGAGAGGAGGGTAGGTGGAGGCGAGTGGTTACAAGTGGTTACGAGTCAAAAGCAATGTTAAAGAGGTGGGCTTTCAGTCTAGATTTAAAGGTGGCCAAGGATGGGGCAAGACGTAGGGGCTCAGGAAGTTTGTTCCAGGCGTAGGGTGCAGCGAGAGAGAAGGTGCGAAGTCTGGAGTTGGCAGTAGTGGAGAAGGGAACAGACAGAGGTGGTATGGGAGAAACAGGGAGAGATACTGACCTAGGGGTCAGAGGTGTGGGAGGAAGGGAAGACAGAAGGGTGGAAGCTGGATGTGGGGAGGAACAGGGACACAGAAGAGGTAAAAGACATAATACTGAGTGAAATAAAAATGAAAACATTTATCTTCTCCACACAGTGGTTCTTTGAAAAACAGATCCCTTTAAACGTTGCCAAAACTGACAATGCTGCTGTGACCGGAAATTGTTCCAAGGAAAGAATAATCATTGTAATCCTGTTCAGTGCTGCCAGTTAGGCCAGGGTTCAGTACCCTTTCTTCCCCTATAGAAACACCAAAATGATTTTCTCTAAATGCATTACAAAATAACTTAATATACTGTATTTGTTTAGAAATTGGTGATTTTTAATAAAATGCATGATCATTAAAACTGCATTAGAATATTTTCCTTATCTCCATGTCTCCAAAGTGTCCTTTTTCACCTTGTTAATCTTATAGAATAATGTTTCTTCATTACTCAGACTATGACAAATGCTAGCTGCCTGATAATTGAACTCCCATATGAATAATCCATCATGAAAAGTTAAGTGGACCAATCAAATGCTGCTGTTGAAAAGATTTGTTTTCTTCACAACTCTCATTTTATCAGCATATATCTCTAATTATGTCATCTTTTCAATTGGCAATCTAGATTCCATTTTAATTAAATTAAAACCAGGTTTTCAAGAGTCAAGAGAATTGATTTGTACCATTTTCTACCAAGGGAGTCTTATATACAATTTGATGGCTCAAAGAAATTAAAATCCTTGGTCCCAATAAATAGAAATCAGGTAAATAATAAATGATAAATTATAGGTCTGATAATCAAAACAATTTAACCTGGCAAGAAGGCTCCTGCCATGTTAAATTACTCTGTCAATATTCAGTGTCACTTACCACGGCAGTGTCACTATCATCTCTGACTGCTACAACACTATCTGGGCAATGCCAGGGTGGAGTTGGAATGGTTCTGGAAGTTATTTGGGCCCCTGTGATATTCAGTGCCGGTGGCCACGTGGAGGGGCATAATCAAACCGTGCCGGCCAAATAGATGGCTGGCCATCTATTTTGGCGGCACCGCAAAGAGCTATCCGGAACCGTATTATCGAAAAAGATGGCCGCCATCTTTTGTTTCAATAATACGGTTGGGGCCAGCCAAATGCCATAGATCGCCTGGTTTGAGATGGTTGACTTTGTTTTTCAGCGATAATGGAAACTGGAACTGGCCACCTAAACCCCGGCCAAATCCAAGGCATTTGGCTGTGGGAGGGGCCACCATTCGTAGTGCACTGGTACTTCTGGATATTTAGATGTTGCTGATCAGTTATGTTATGACTTACTTGTTCTGGAGTGCTGTATTTTTTGATACTGTTTTGAGAAATGTTCAATAAAGACCATACAAATTAAGAAAGTCCCTGCGGTGCACTTCCCTTGATAGCCGTCTTTCTCCCTGAAGGGGGAAATCAAAACTGTTTTTGCTCATAGCTTTTTTAGTGGTAACAGTGAGATTTGAACCAGCCACCTCTGCATTACAAGACCAGTACTGTAACCACTTGGCCACAGCTCCATGTACTTGGATGTGCCTCCCTTTTGATTATGCCCCTCCAGGTCTCCCTCAGCCACTCACAGACAGCTAAATGTGCTGTGATTAGCTGAGAGAGACCTGAAGGGGTATAATCAAAAGGGAGGGACATCCAAGTAAGTGGCGCTGTGGCCAAGTGGTTACATCACTGGTCTTGTAATGTAGAGGTGACTGGTTCAAATCCCATTGTTACTACTAAAAAAGCTGTGAGCAAGATGGCCATCAAGGGAAATGCACGACAGGGTCTTTTTAAAAATTTGTATGAAGTC
The DNA here is from genome assembly GCF_901765095.1 of Microcaecilia unicolor. NCBI lineage: Eukaryota > Metazoa > Chordata > Amphibia > Gymnophiona > Siphonopidae > Microcaecilia > Microcaecilia unicolor. The sequence goes on from NC_044037.1 coordinate 265,337,483, forward strand.
TTTATTGAACATTTCTCAAAACAGTATCATAAAATACAGCACTCCAGAACAAGTAAGTCATAACATAACTGATCAGCAAGATCCTTTTTTTTTTAACGAGCTGGCCGACTGGCTTCCCCTCCTAGGGAAGTTAATTCGTGTGCAAATGAGCAGCTCATTTGCATGCGATTTCCTTCATGCATGCCCTTCCCTTCCGTGCAGTTTAGTGCACCTGGCTTTAAATCTGCTCCAGGGACCTGCATACTGCTGTCATGGAGGCTAGCAAAAAAATGTTTAAAAGTTTTTTTTGGGTGGGAGGGGGTTGGTGACCAGTGGGGGAGTATGGGGTGGTCATCCCCTATTCCTTCCGGTGGTCATCTGGTCAGTTTGCGCACCTTTTTGAGACTTGGTCATGAAAATAAATAGACCAAGTAAAACCAGCCAAATGCTCGTCATTGCCGGTTTTCTTTTTTCCATTATCAGCTGAAGCCAGCCGTCTCGTAAGCACGCCCACGTCCCGCCTTCGCTACCCTGCCGACACTTTGGCCACCTCCACGACGGAATGCCGGCGAGTGTGTCCAAAAATCGGCTTTCGATTATACCGATTTGGCCGGTTTTAGGAGATGGCCGGCCATCTCCCGATTTGTGTCGGAAGATCGCCGGCGATCTCTTTCGAAAATAAGCCTGATAGCTAACCAGGGGCGCCTTTTACTAGGCGCATCAATTTAGAACTACTGCCCAGCTACTGCATGCCCCGTGTGGTAATTCTACTTTTTACGTGCTTCTGATATGCACGACAGAAATAATTTTTCATTTTCTACCACGTGGTGCTAACTGGGCAGTAATTGGCAGTGTACGCACGCTGACGATTACCACCCAGTTAATGCATGAGACCTTACCGCTAAGTCAATGGGTGGTGGTAAGGTCTGAGGCCCAAAATGGATGGGCACCAATTTTTATTTTGCCACACATCCATTTTCGCCCCCCCCCCCCCCCCCCCCCATAAAAAGGCCTTTTTTGCAGGCGCGCTGAAAAATGGACCTGCGTGCGTCCACTACACACACCCACAACAGTGCAGGCCATTTTTCGGCACACCTTAGTAAAAGGGCCCCCAGGCAACTAAGATTATATAAATACCATTCCTAATTTTGCCTGGTTATCAATGTAGCTATGGCATTTGATATACTGCCTTTTTGTGGTGACAATCAAAGCAGTTTTCATATTATATACAGGTACTTATTTCATACCTGAGGCAATGGAGGGTTAAGTGACTTGCCCAGTGCCACAAGGAGATGCAGTGGGAATCAAACCCAGGTTCCCCAGGCTGATGCACTAAACATTAGGCTACTCCTCCACTCCAGTATGGCCTGACATTGAATATTAGGGTCTAATTTGTCTGGCAGTGGTTCATAAATAACTATAATCCAACTTTGTGCTATTCTGAAAGAACACACCTATCTTTGATATCCTGTACTTTGTAGATGGGTGTTCACATGAGCGGAGTCTGGATGAAGTGTGGTAGGGGATCATATTTACACATATAACTTATAGAATTTTATAATCCTGTATCATGCTATAACTTGTGTGCATATTTCTAGGCATGAACATTTACACCAGCTGTATGGCTAGCATTAAGTGCTTATGTTTAAACATATAAGCACATATATACCTAGTTACATTAGTATTCTATAAAGAAAAGTAGGCACCTTTTATTCCTTATAGAATAGTCTCTAAATAGGTGTCCTCTAGAAGCTTAAATGTAGGCATCGATTATAAAATTTTCCTCACAATTTTCAATTTATCACTGAAGGTCTAGGACCTAGAAGCATTTATTTAGCTAATAGTTTCAGAAAGATGAATCACATTTTCCCCACACAAACTTTGAGGTACTTTTTTCTTTGTGGATTGAGACAGCAAGGACCCTTGTGTCAGGCTTTCAAGGCAAAAACTAGGTTTCTTGAGCCCTTGGGCCACTGCCAAGGAGCGGTAGTGGCAGGCAAAACCACCACACACCAGGGACAAGACAGAACTCAGATAGGAACAGCTAGACTTCACCTGCACTTGGCCGCCCTTCCCCAGGAGTTGAGCCCCTGGCTTCAGGCGGTCGGCAGGACTTACTGGTCAGGGCAGGAACTGGATACCAACTAGGCGAAGAGGGACTGAGGGTCAGAGGGGAAAGGAATATACATGAACAGCAAGGCAGGAAACTAGGCTAGGACTCATAGACAGACAATACCACACAAGGCAGGAAATGGACAAGCTAAAGGACGGGAACTGAAAGCTGCCAAGCAGCCATTGATACAGGGTACAAATACTGACAGATAAGAGGCAGGACTGAAAGCTGCAGAGCAGCCACTAAGCAAGAGACACAGACAAACAGAAACTAGACCAAGAATACTAACCAGAAACAAGACTAAGAAATAAGCAATAAACCTAAGCTAAACTACACACAGACTAACTAGAATCAGACAAGAAACTATACAAGAAACCAGACTAGGCAGAAGTGCCACAAAGCACCAACAAACCAGAGACCTTAGACGATGCAAAGGCAAACACAGAAGTTTCCAGGTGATTAATAAAGCCCCTCAGCTGCTGAAGTTCAGCTGCAGGAATCTCAAGGCAGCTACGGGTGCTGTTCAGGCACAAACAAGAGAAGCAAGTCTGGTAGCCCGGAAGATCCGGACCGGATTGGGCTGAAGTTTGGAACGGGTGACAGTTCATAGCAGCCACTGGTTCTGGCCACCAGGGGGTGAGGTGAGCACAGACAAGGAAACAGTCACGAACGTGACACCTTGCTTACCAATTCCACGTTGCAAAGTTAATTTTGAACAGTTAAGAAGTACTGTGTTGATATTTACAAAAATTATATGGATATTGGGCTGCCGCAGCATCCATTTGAGGGTACAGAAACTCCCTGCAGACCTTAGGAATTTGCATGGGAAACAATCTGCATGGGCCAATATTCAAAGCAATTTAAAGGTCTCTTTTACCAATCGGTGGTAAAAATGTGGCCCGCGGTAGTGTTGGCACGTAGAATTGCCACACACTGAGGCCACTTTTTACTGAGGTGGGAAAAGGCATTTTTTTTGTTTTGGTGTCATTAATGGCCATGCGCTAACATCAAAATTAGAGTTCGGCTATTTACTGATTGAGCCCTTACTGCCACCTATTTAGGAGGTGGTAAGGGTTCATGCATCAATCCAGCGGTAATCATGCAGCCAATGGCAATGTGCCTGCGCTGCTCAATTGCCGCAGACAACGCCTACTCCCCACCCTAGAAAATAAACATTATTTTTTACTGCGGGAACCAGCATGCGGCAAACTTAGAACTACTGCCGGGCACCTGGGTTTGCCTAGTGGTAGTTCTGTTTTGCCACGTGTTACCCGTATGGTAGCCCTACCGCCACATATTAAAAGGGCCCCTAAGTGATTTAATTATATATAATTGAGATTAGCTGTTCCAGCTTGCTATATGGACCTGGAATGTGGAAAATCTATGTTACTTTCTACCTTACCATCACATTGATTAATGGACATTTCCTAGGGTTCTTGGAGACTGTACAGCTACAGATGGTATGGGGAGCAGTACTATCTTGCAGTTCACATCCTTGGGAGCTGTTCAGATTTACAATAATCTTGCTGCAGGAGATTGTTGGATGCCTTGAGGATCCAATCACTATCTGGTTTCATAGTGAACCTGGGGCTTCTTCATTCACCTCATCAGTAGCCCCCCTGTTTTCTTCCATATCCATACTACTAACTTCTCCCAGTAGTTTCTGTTCAATTCTTGTATATGCTTCATTGAACACCTACTAGAAAACCTAATTACCAGAAATACTGGTGTCATTTCAAACAAGGGGAGGCCAGAAAGGCACAAGGAAAGGAGAAAAGAAGGCGGCCAGTGGGTATGCCCCCAAATTCTATTTAAAAAAACATTAAAAACTATACGCGCAAATTTGGGCACGTGTCCAATTTGTGCATGTAATTTAATTGAATAATGAGCCAATTAGTACCAATAATTGAGATCTTAACAAATCATTATTGATGCTAATTGGAACTAATTCAAATTTGCACATTTAAATTTAGGAGTGGGATCTGCATGTAAATTTTATGTGCAAGTCGAAAAAGGGGGCGTGGCTATAGGCAGGTCATTGGTGGATCAGGGTCGTTCATTTACTTTATGTGCATTGTTATAGAACAAAGGGGATCCATGCCTGGAATTTACCCGTCATCGGTATAATTCATCACACATAAACGTAGTCATGGTTCCTAGTGTTAAGTGCTATTCTATAAACGGCACCTAAATTTAAGTGTCATTTATAGAATAGCACTTAGTATTATTTTTTCAGTGCCAATTTTGTAGGCGCCATTTCTAGGATTCAGTCCATGGGTGTGCAGTCTTCTTGGCTAGATGCAGTGCAGTAATGCCTTATGTACAAGGCACAGAAATGATGCATGAAACTATAGGACCCTTTGCCTTTGTGCCAATTTGTTTTATTCCTTACTGCACATTGTCAAATAAAGCAAAATGAAATCAGTGAACCAGATACACTGGAGATGAATTAATAAAATAATATTTGCTCTTCAGTGGCTAGTCTAATTGCACCCAATTACAATTAATGTACTATAAACACTTTAACTGTGAAAAGGACATTATCAATCTTTTGAAAATTAATTTAGGCTATAAACTACTTGGTCAGATGGACTTTAATGGTGTTGAGAGACTTAAATATTTTGCAATAATTTATATTTAGCCACCATCTGGAGGAAGAAACAAGGTTCTATAGATAAGTGCATGAAGTGTACTTTGCTAACATCAGTGGAGTTCCTGGTTTTAAGATTATCCACAATGAATATGAATGGAACATTATTGTTTTCACTCTACACAAATACTATATATCTCATAGGTATTCACTGTTCATATCCATCCTGACAACTCAAGTGGCTGTGTGTGTTCTGAGGACTGGGATGATAACCACGGTCATAGTCTGTTGTAATTCTGTAGGACAGAATGATCTTAGTCCTGAAGAAAACTGTAATCGTTGTAGGATGTGGATTAACAAAAGAGCTTGGACCAGTAAGAGAGGCGCGGAGGGGCATTTCCGAACAGGGGCATCCATTGCTAAGGACGCCCATCTCCGGGGACGGCGCAAAAAGAGCGGACCAAACTGTATTATCGAAATGAGATGGACGCCCATCTTTCGTTTTGATAATATGGTTGGGGACAACCAAATCCAACATTTAGGTTGACTATGCTCAGATCGCTGACCTTAGAAATAGGCGGGCTCGGTTTTTGCCGATAATGGAAACCGAGGGCGCCCATTTCAAAAATAAACAAATCAAAGGCATTTGGTCATGGGAGGAGCCAGCATTCGTAGTGCACTGCTCCCCCTGACATGCCAGGACACCTCCCGGGCACCATAGGGGGCACTGCAGTGGACTTCACAAAATGCTCCCAAGTCCATAGCTCCTTTACCTTCGGTGCTGAGCCCCCCCAAACCCACTCCCCACAACTGTAGAACAATACCATAGCCCTTACAGGTGAAGGGGGGCACCAACATGTGGGTACAGTGGGTTTTGGTTTTTTTTGGAGGGCTCAACATTTAGCACCACAAGTGTAACAGGAAGGGGGGATGGGCCTGAAGTGCACTGCACCCACTAAAACTGCTCCATGGACCTGCATACTGCTGTGATGGAGCTGGATATGACATTTGAGGCTGGCATAGAGGCTGGAAAAAAAGGTTTTAAAGTGTTTTTTTTAAGGTGGGAGGGGGTTAGTGACCACTGGGGAAGTCAGGGGAGGTCATCCCCGATTCCCTCCAGTGGTCATCTGGTCAGTTCGGGCACTTTTTTGAGGCTTGTTCGTGAAAAAAAAGGGACCAAGTGTGTGTGGACCAAATGCTCATCTGGGCCGCCCTTCTTTTTTCCATTATCGGCTGCAGACGCCCATCTCTTAAGCACGCCCCGGCACGCCCCTGTCCCGCCTTTGCTACCCTTCCGACATGCCCCCTGGAACTTTGGCCATCCCTGCGACGGAAAGCAGTTGAGGGCACCCAAAATCGGCTTTCAATTATGCCAATTCGGGCACCCTTGAGAGAAGGGTGCCTATATCCCGATTTGTGTTGGAAGATGGCCGGCCTTCTCTTTCGAAAATAAACAGGATAGTGTATGAGTTTTGGAGACTCCGAAATTCATGCATTATATAAAAAGCATCACAACTTAAAAGGATTGCTGTTTCCAGGACATAGGAATAGGATGTCATCTGTTTTCAGAAGTTAGTATATAAGTATATGAGCATCACCATACTGGGACAGACCAGAGGTCCATCAAGCCCACTATCTTGTTTGCAATAGTGGCCAATCCAGATCACAAATACCTGGCAGGATACTACAGTAAAGTAGATGGCATGCTGCTTATTCCAGGAATAAGCAGTAGATTTTCCCAAGTCCACCTTAATAATGGTTTATGGACTTTTAGGAACTTGTCCAAACTTATTTTAAACCCTGCTTTGCAAACCACTTTTACCACATTTCCTGACAACAAATTCCAGAGCTGAATTACCCATTGAGTGAAGAAATATTTTCTCCAATTTGTTTTCCATGTTCAACTTAGCAGCTTCATTGCATGCTCCCTAGTCCTTATACTTTTGGAAATTTTCTTTTAGTTTTCTGTCAAGAGGTGCAATTACTAAACAATTGCTGTACCATAGTTGGTGAATTTTCTCTAAGAAACATAACAGTCATTTGGCAATAAGAAATTCCCTGAAGGCCTGCTTTATCAAAACGGCATGAAATTCAGTCTTGCTATATAGCACTATTATAGAGGTGTCCATAGCAACTCACTTCTTAGTGATACATGCTGTACTGTATAATGCAGTATGCTCCAAATACCACTTTCTGGTGTTTATACAATTATCAAAATACTATTGCTATTTGGAAAAAACTCTGTTAAAACTGACTGCCGGGAAGTAATCTGTTTGTGAGGAAAATGCTATTGTTTATGATGTCTATTGATTTCTGCTTCAAGCTGAAAATGTCATGATATGGGGGGTTTTATTCAGTAATAGAGAGAAGATAAAGATCACGATTGTCAAATATGTATTTAAATCCGGTCTATGCAGAATACATTGGCTTGCAATGGGAGCTCTTAATAAAATGGGTAGAAATAACCTGTGTTTTTAATTTTATTGCATAAATTAATCAATAGTGAAATAAAATGGCAGCAAAATTATTTAGTAAGGTTTACATCATTTTTTTTGTTGGTTTTAAACTGGCCATGGGAAAAAAATCATTAATAAAAGGGGTCCCATGGTTGTATGTATACAATACAACAACAATTATGGTTAATTTATAGCTTTTACTTTCTCCCTGTTATCTCCATTTATACAAAACTTTAGATATTTGGGCAAATTTGTCTACCCCAGGTCTCTCCTCTGTCAGTCACAACCTCCTTATGTCCACTGCTACTCTCTTTACAGGACTGGTAAATATTAGGAACATAAGAAATAAGAGACTTTGGTTAGTAATCTGATCTTAGATAATCAATTTCATATTTTTATGTCACTGAAACATGGACTAAGGAAGGAGAAATCACAAATTTTCATGAATCATGCTCACCAATATTGAGTGGGGAAATCTGGGGTACATTGGCATTGCTTGTTGCCAACCCCCTACCAATCTCTTAACTTCCCCTAGACCCCCTTCTCCACTTCGAGGCTTTACCTACTCTATTAAATGCCTCTTTTCCTATTTACTTTCTGTTTCTTCACCATCCTTCCTCTTTCTATAACTGCCATCCCCCAAATTCTATAAATGGTGCCTAAAGTTAGGTACCCAATTGCATGCCCAGTTATAGAATACATTCAATTGTGCGCGTAGCATAATCTGATAATTGGTGCTACATTGGCACTTAATTGGGGATCAGTACCAAAAAATTGCCTTAGCAAGCACTAATTTGCAGTAACAGCACTAATTATGCCCCTAATCTGTAAACTGAGTGCCTAACCTCTCATGTGCAATAAAGGGTTGCATGGGGTCAGAAATATTACCCATCCCCAATGGAATCTAACCAATAATCACCCATACCCACTAAGATACATTCTATCCCTACCCATCCCTACAATTAATCTCCTCCATCCTCACCTGTACCTGTACTTGCTCACAGCTCTCTGTTTCCTCCCAACCCCAATAGCCTCTCCTGCTTTTTAGGATGGTATTCACTATTGAATGATAAGTTTCCAAGCCTCAGGCTGGAGTTCTGGCTGCTTCTTTGGGCATTCCAAGTCTCATTCTGGCGCTCCAACTGCCTCTAGCCATACATTCCAAGTTTCTAGTGTTCCAATTTCCTCTTCTTCCATACCTGCAGGAATCCCACAGGCTCCATGGGATTCCAGCAATCACCATTCTGGTGCAGCTCTAATGTGCAACTGTAAAGAGGGTATGGCCACGGGAGGAGGATGGGCAGGTTAGGGCATTCCCAGGGTACTGGCACCATGTTGTGCCTGCATTTGTGGGAAAATGTGGGGTAGAAATGAACCTTAAATAAATAAATGTTATAGAATAATGCCATCTCTGCGCCTACGTCAGGCACCAGCATTATACTGGCCGGGTTTTAGAAGGCATAATTCTAGCACCCAAAGTTGGGTGTGAGACCAACCCTAAGTTATTATTCTGCAGATGATGCTCTGCGCAGAGTGCCCTTTGCAGAGCACTAGTTCATCACAAATCTTCCTGGTGCCTAACTTTAGGTGCATTTACTGACCCCCCTCCCACAAATGGAAGAGGTCCTTAACTTAGTCTCTTTGTTGCATAAAAGAAATCACCCATTATACTGTCTTCCCTTATTTGACCCTTTCACTCTAGAATTCTCCACCATCCTACCTTAGTACTGAATCTTCATTTATGAGATTCAAGGCTGGCCTAAAGACCTATTTTATTATGCAGACCTTTTCCCAGCTGTGATAAGTAGCTGTCATTTGGTGCATGCCATTTTGAAATAGCAGAGGTTGGAACGCAGTAATTTATCCCCTGATGCAGCTTTTCACAACAGGGTGTCCCTGTGGGTCTATTGACTGACTGCAGAGTATTTGATGGCGACTGAACAGATTTTTGGTTTTATTTATCTCTGAAGTTTTAAGAATTTTTCCTGTTTACATGACCACAGCTTTCACGCCGTTTACTGTTTTCAGTGACCGTGGAGTGTTTTTTGACTAGTGATGGATATCAGGTCTTCTAGCTCTATATATTAGTGAGGAGCATGGGCTGTTCATCGAGGTCTTTTTTTCTCCACTTTTTGATAAATGTTTCCATTTCTTGCATATACAGTGAGACGGAGTGACTGGTAGTCTGTTTTTTAAACTTAGATGTTTTTATGATTTTCTAATTATAAGTGTCTGGCTCTGATGATAAATTTGGTGTATGCTGCCAGGCAAATTATTGTGAGTCTCTTCTTTCTATGTCCGTTGCTGGCCATGACTTCATACTCTCACCCTTACCATTTGTTCTCATGTTCTCTTGAATTTTGCTCTTTTTTTTTCTTTTCTTCCTTCTGTATTGTTCTATTACCTTGTCAAGCTTAGGTGTGGCATCATGCCCTTTTTTTTTTTTACATTGTACGCTGCTTGCCCATGAAATTAAAGGAGCCATAAAAAATTCTAAATAAACGAAACAAGAATAGCTTCTAAAAAAAACCTTTTGGGTATTTTTTTTGTCAATAACTAATCAACATTATAGGAGTGGTAACAGACTCCCTGCTCTTCCTACCCCTGTATCACTGAGGGGCCCTTTTACGAAGAGGTGATAGGGCTACCACCGGATTTGTACACATCAAATTGGCCCTACCACTGGGATCGCCCAGTGGCCGGGTGGTAATTCTGGGTCTGCTGCTCACCATTTCCAGCACTAGAAAATATTTTTGATTTCTCAGTGTCGGAGGGTGGCGAATGGGCCCTCATCACTTCCTAAAAAGAAGGCAGTATGGGCTTCAGCAGTAAATGGCTGTGTTGCAATTTTTTAAGTACCGCATGGCCATTTACTGCCTCCTTTTAAAAAAAAATCTTTTACCCGCTGTGGTAAAAGGTGGCCTCAGCATGCCCATGCACCAATGCCACTGAGGGCCACCTTTTACTCTGGTTAGCAGCTAGCCAGTTACATCATGTGATATAACTGGCTATCTGCCGATTTTTAAAGTGAGTTTAGTGGCCATATTTGGCTGTGTGAAACTGTAGAATATCTTTGGCCCGTTTCAAGATAACTGGCTAAGTCTGAATATTGACTTAGCCGGTTATCTTGAAACTGACCAAAAATAAACCGGATATTTAATGCCGGTCACTGAAAACAGATCAGCATTGAATATCTGGGCTCAGCGCTGACCCCAGGAGTTAGCATGTCTAACTCTAGGCCTCTATATGTTTACGTGGTACCAATTTAACAATAAAAGCTGACTTTTAAAATGTTTTGCCTTTGAGGAAAATATAAAAAAATGGGGAATCACAAAATATTACCCCCTTAATCCCTCATTTAAATTTCTAGCCCTCATGATCACTTTTATAACATGAATGTGTGCCTTGAAGATGTTCCAAAAAGTCAATGAGGAAAATTTCTTAAATATACAATGATAGTTTTATGGGACACCTTTAGCATTGCCCAAACAATTTCTCATTAAACTCTCTCTGCCCCTGGCAATCTACATGTGTAAATAACAGCTTTCTGAAATCTCCACTTACATGTGTATTCAATCTACATGTTTCAATGCCAATATCTGCACATATAAATACATTTAAAATGACCTCCTATACATGGAGATGTATAACAGTGAAGGGATAAAATTAGTAAAAGTATTGTCAAATAGGACAAATGCATAGGAAACCATGTAAAACATTTATATAAAACATTATTTGGGAGAATACGAGGATGTTTTGTAAATTTATTTTCCAGTGTACAGACATTTTGAAACAATAAAAATAAAAGATTTACAATTTATTACATTGGCCTCTATATTAGTCTTTTCTATAAGTAGTACATTGAATCTCACATGTGGTTCTTGTAAACAAAGGAATTACTCGAAGCAGGGGATTTTGAATTTCAGGACTTTTTAGTTTTATCCTTTCCAGAAGGATACAACAAACAATTGGAGAGATATTAAAGGGTACTTTTACAAAGCTGCGGTAAAAAGTGGTCTGCGGTAGTGTGGGCGTGTCTTTTAGGCACACGCTGGGCCAGTTTTTACCGCAGCTGGGACAAAGGCTATTTTTTAATGGGCTGGGAAATGGGTCTGCATAATATTAAAACTAGTGTGCGTGCCTATTTATGGCCTGAACCCTTACCGCCACCCACTGACCTAGCAATAAGGGCTCATGCACTACCCATATGGAAACCATGCAGCATGCACCAACATGGATGAGCTGCGTGCGCCAAACTCAGAATTACCGCCGGGTGCATGTGCTACCTTGGCAGTAGTGCTGATTGGGCACGCACTACTTGTGCATTAGCTCCCCTGCGCCATTGTAAAAGGGCCCCTAAATTATTCAAAAGCTATCAGATGTGGAAACATTAGATTACCTGTGTACAGTGGGAAAATGGTTTCCTGCATGGTGGGTCACAGTGTCTGGTTGTAGCAGGCTTGGTCTGCTTAAGGCAACCCCCTGAAATGACAGGATTGTTAATCAGTATGCTTTTTTTTTTTTTAGCTAAAATTGTTAGTGAAGGAGATTATAATGCATTCACTGTAAGAAAACAAATATTATGTGAACAGCAGATAGATTGGTTACCCATCAAGTATACGATAAAGAAACTAACAGGCCCTTTCACTAAAGAGCCTTTAGATAGATTAAGTATTACGTACATTAATGTAATCATTAGTGATTGTTACCTGCAGGACACTAACATTGACCTCTTACCGTCTCCTATTTAGGAGGCACTAAGGGCTCCCAAGTTAGAAGGCGCTACGTATAACACGCTACCTGGTTAATGCTTCCATGCCCACTATCCACCCATACCACACAACCTCAGAAAAAAATTCAGAAGAATGCAATAACATACGGTAACAGGCAAACTACACAACCCCTTAACATTACTTAAGGTAATGGAGGATTAAGTGACTTGCTTCATTCATATCAGGAACATGCAAACACAACAACTATTTCTTCCTTCTTCCATATTTGCTTTCCATTCTTGATCAAAGGAGTATAAGAAAACCTCTCCCTTCCAAGCGTTATTAGTAAACAATACTCGACATTGCAAACATGAAGCCTACATGCTGTAGATAAGATCTATCTGCACTACATATCTATCATTATCATTATTCACTGACCTGTACTTACATAAGAAAAGCTCTGTTTTCCCAGAGGCAATTTTTCCAAATGGATTAGTTTTGTGCACACAATGACAATAATGAACTTCACTCCTAAGCCAGTGTACGTGAAGTAAGAGTTCAATCGCTCAAATTTACTGCTAATGCTCGCCGTAGTACTTCCATCATGCCAAAGAGAACTGCCATCTGGAGTTTGTAAGATGTATAGACAACCTATCCAGGTGTGCTTGGAAATTCTTTGTAATCGAGCCTGTGGCACCCAAAATGATGGGAGTTATTTCTGTATCCTTCTACCACATTTTCTTGGTTTCATACTCCATTTCTTGTTACTTGAGGATCTTTTCTCTGTCCACACAATTCATAGCATAACCTCTTGGGACTGACAACTCTGATCTATTCCATTCTGGTGTTTTTCTCTTTTACCACTATGTCCAGTATCATCGCATCCAGCTTCTTACTGGTTACAATGTCAATGTCTCAGGTTATCATTCTACACAATTCTCTTTGGACCGGGAACCCAATACCTTCTCTGGTTCAGTGATGTTGTAATGTTTACGAAGTTTCCAATGAATGAGATGTGCCACCTTGTTGTGCCAATGTTCAGGAGCAGCCTGGTCCTCAAGAAGATGCAAGATGCAGTGTTGCAAAGACAGGCTGTCTAGCACAGCTGAACTGAAGTCATCATCTCTGACTGAGGACTTATCCAGGCAATAGTGTGAAGTGAAAGTATGAAGCAAGTACAAAGTCACTGCTTTGCATATGGAAGCTTGTGAAGCAGACACTTTGAGTGGCTTTGAGTTGATGAGGTTGTGATTTACTGGTTTGAGCAATACCAGTTTGTTCATAACAGAATTTAATGCAGAATACTAGCCAATGAGATACAGTATGGTGATTTCTTAATGAGATACAGTATGGTGATTTTTTAATAGGTTCAGTTTGTTTGAAGTAGAAAGTGACAGCTAGTTGGCAGTTTAAAGTAAGAAACGACTTCTTGCACAAATTCTTATGAGGCTCTCAAGTGCTTGCCTGATATACTCAGAGTTGCCTCCTCCCCACCTGACACCATCCTAAGAAGGACTCCTGACACCTGCAATTCAAGACACTCCTCCAAAGCCCCTCTATCACCTAAAGTCATCCATCCCTGGGCCTACCTGATACAATCCCTGGTATCTAGTGGATTCAGAGCAGGAGTGATTCCTAGTCACTCCTGCCCCTTCCCAGCCCCAGGTTCAAAATCCTGGTCTAGCATCTCTCCCTCCATCCCTCTGCCTACAGCTCAGTATCCACAAGATCGGGAGAAGGAAAGAAAGAAGGAGAGATGGTAAACTGGGATTTTGACACCATTTATCACCAACGGGGGAAGGAGGAGGGCAGCAGAAGGATCATGTGTGGGGGTAGCGCCAATGCAAAAGTTGGCTCAGGGTGCCACAGTCCTTTGAGCAGGTCCTATTGGGAGGATCTTCCCTTTTGAGGGGACTGGTTAATTTGAATATCAGTATGCATATATTTTACTGTGGACATTTTGTTTGCCTTCTTTAGTAAGTCTTTGCAGCTCCCCTGATGCAGTTTTGAATGGAACAGGAGCCCTGTCAGAACATGTAAAGATCTGTGGATGAATGAATGAGGATGTGCT